>NW_028270139.1:149560356-150221606 GCF_037043375.1 Chiloscyllium plagiosum | reverse complement strand
CTGCCATGAATATAATGAATGGTGAAGCAGGTTTGAAGGGCCAAATAACACCATAGACCAGAAAATATGGGAGCCATTCAGCCCATCCAGTATGATCTACTATTCAATTTACATGTTTCTCAGCGTCATTCTCCTACCTTCTCCCTGTAACCCTTGATCCCCTTACTAATCAAGATCCTATCTATCTCTGTCTACAATATACTCAAAGACTTGGCCTCCACAGCCTTCTGCAGCAATGAGTTCCACAGATTCCCCACCCTCTGGCTGAAGAAATTCCTCCTCATCTCAGTTCTAAAGGGTCATCCCTTCACTCTGAGGCTATGACATTGGGTCCAAGTCTCTCCAACTAGTTGAAACATCTGCTCTGTGTTCAGCCTATCCAGGCCTCTCAGTATTCTGTAAGTTTCAACCAGATCCTCACCTCATCTTCCACAACTCCATTGAATACACACTTAGAGTCCTTATGTGAAAAGCTCTTCTCCGTCTTGATCATTCTTGTAAACCAAGGCCAGTACATCCTTCCTCTGATATAGTGCCCAAAGCTGCGAACAATATTCCAAATGCGGTCTGATCAGAACCTTATACAGGCTCAGCAGTACGCCTATGCCCCTGTATTCCAGCCCTCTTGAAATGAATGCCTTCCTGATTGCCTACTAAACCTGCACATTAAGAGAATCCTGAACTCAGATTCCTAAGTCCCCTTTCTGCTTCAGATTTCTTAAACCTTTCCCATTTAAAAAAATACCCGACACCTCTATTCTTCCCACCAAAGTGCATAATTGCACAGTTTCCCACGTTGTATTGAATCTGTCACTTCTTTGACCACTCTCCAAGCCTGTCCAAGTCCTTCCACAGCCTCCCCACGTCCTCAGCACGATCTGTCCCCGCACCTATATTTGCAAACTTCATCCAGATCGTTAATGCATATTGTGAATAGTTGTGGTCCCAATACTGACCCGTGAGGAACTCTAGTGGAATGGCCTACTCCTGCTCCTATTTGCTATATTTCTCTATGAAGGCACTAGAGACTGCAAAAAAGATTCACATGATTGGGTACTAGGAACTTCAGATACATTGATAGAATGGAGAAGTTGAGATTGTTCCCCTTTAGAGACATGAATGCTGAGAGAAGGTTTGATAGAGGTATTTCGAAAGGTGTTGGACACAGTAGATCGGGAATAGGTACTCCCCTTGGTCACATTATTAAAGATAGGAGGTGCAGCTTGATGGCAATTGGCAAAAGAAGCAATGGAGACAAGAGAAACATTCCTCTTCAGTGTATGGTTCGGATCTGGAATACTCTTCCAGAGTGGAGACAGGGTCAATTGAGACATTTGTCGAGGAATAGTGTTGCTGTCTGAAAAGGAAGAATGTAACATCTTGTGAATTCTTCCTTCATAGAAACAACAGAGAGAGAGAGAGAGGCTGAATGGTCCCCTCTTGTGCTGGAACCATTCTATGAAACCTCAGGATGGATTTGGTGGTCAGGCCTGGAGGGTGGCAATTGAGCCAACAGTTTTCTACCTCGAAGGTTAACTGTAGCTGTGACAGAACGAGCTCAGCCAAGAACTTCGAAAAGATCTCGAGAACGTCACCTAGCAACCTGTTGATTTTGCAGTCTGATCAGAGCCTGAGACCTCACTTTGACTAGACTCATTCCCTTATCCCCCCGTTGTGTCTGAATTCTCATGCTTATCTCTGATGTTTGACTCCCTTTCTTCAGCTTCTCCCTGCCAATGATTACACTTGCAATAGAAATTCAATGCATTAATATGGGAACGGTTGTTAGGGAGTCTAATCTGATATTCAAGTGTTTGATATGAGTTTTCATTCCTTTCTAAAGGAGCAACATTCAGCAAGTGTCCTTTGATGTAAGTGTTGCTAAGCTAGAAACATAGGCTGTGCGTCTAAGTGTAAATTCTTCAGGCTAAATTGCACTTGAATGAAGCAATCATTGCTGCTATTTACTGTAGACAGTTGTTTATTTAGCAACCTCAATTATAAGTGGAATCCTCCCTGCTTATTATGTCAAGCTGTGCTGAGTGGGTTCATTGTATTTGGCCACTGATCCCTGGAGGGATCCAGTATCGAGTTCCTTTCAACAGTCAATGATGCGCCATCTCCAAACCATACCGCAGAGAGACTGCTACTCTCAGCTGGAGAGTCAGGAGCCACAAATTAATGTATTGGGTTTGTATGAAGGAGAAGGGTTCTCTGCATCTAGTTTCCTGCCTCTCCATGGTCAGCTCACCTCACCAATTGGAGGCCATCAGTTCTGCATTACCAATAGCGCCACCATGTGCAATGGTCACTACTGGTATGACAGGAGGCTCAAAAGGAAGAACAGCCATGAATCTCCCAGACCCCAGCGACATCTGGGACCTCACTGGTGCCAGGCTAACAGGTCCCACAACGGGGGGATAGGTCTAGTCAAAGTGAGGTGAGAGGGTGAGTGCAGGCGTGAAGAAGAAAACTATTAGGGGGTGGGCTTCTAATTGGCACTGAAAGATGGCAAAAGGAGGGAAACAGAAAGAATGTTTTAGTTGCCAACGGATCACAGAGTCAACCCTGCACTTTGGGTCCAGGTCTCTCCTGCCACCAATGATGTTTCAGCAGCTGGAGAGCTGAAGGGCAGTGGTGAGCTGAAGGGTAGTAGTGAGCTGACAGGCAGTGGTGAGCTGAAGGGAGTGGTGAGCTGAAAGGAAGTGGTGAGCTGACGGGCAGTGGTGAGCTGAAGGGCAGTGGTGAGCTGAAGGGTAGTAGTGAGGTGACGGGCAGTGGTGAGCTGAAGGGAAGTGGTGAGCAGAAGGGTAGTAGTGAGCTGACGGGCAGTGGTGAGCTGAAAGGCAGTGGTGAGCTGAAGGGCAGTGGTGAGCTGAAAGGAAGTGGTGAGCAGACGGGCAGTGGTGAGCTGAGGGCAGTAGTGAGCTGACAGGCAGTGGTGAGCTAAAGGGCAGTAGTGAGCTGACGGGCAGTAGTGAGCTGAAGGGCAGTGGTGAGCTGACGGGCAGTGGTGAGTTGACGGGCAGTGGTGAGTTGAAGGGCAGTGCTGAGCTGACGGGCAGGGGTGAGCTGAAGGGCAGTGGTGAGCTGACGGGCAGTGGTGAGCTGACGGGCAGTAATGAGTTGAAGGGTAGTGGTGAGCAGAAAGACGGTGGTGAGCTGACGGGCAGTAGTGAGCTGATGGGCAGTGGTGAGTTGACAGGCAGTGGTGAGCTGAAGGGCAGTAGTGAGCTGAAGGGCAGTGGTGAGTTGACAGGCAGTGGTGAGCTGAAGGGCAGTAGTGAGCTGAAGGGCAGTGGTGAGCTGAAGAGCAGTGGTGATCTGACGGGCAGTGGTGAGCTGAAGGGTAGTGGTGAGCTGACGGGCAGTATGAGCTGAAGGGCAGTGGTGAGCTGACGGGCAGTAGTGAGCTGATGGGTAGTGATGAGCAGAAAGGCAGTGGTGAGCAGCAGGACAGTGGTGAGCAGAAGGGCAGTGGTGAGCTGAAGGGCAGTAATGAGCTGAAGGGCAGTGGTGAGCAGAAGAGCAGTAGTGAGCTGAAGAGCAGTAGTGAGCTGAAGGGCAGTGGTGAGCTGAAGAGCAGTAGTGAGCTGAAGGGCAGTGGTGAGCTGAAGGGCAATGGTGAGCTGGAGGGTAGTGATGAGCTGAAGAGTAGTGGTGAGCTGACGGGCAGTGGTGAGCTGAAGGGCAGTGGTGAGAAAACAGGCAGTAGTGAGCTGACGGGCAGTGGTGAGCAGAAGGACAGTGGTGAGCAGCAGGACAGTGGTGAGCAGAAGGGCAGTGGTGAGCAGAAGGACAGTGGTGAGCAGCAGGACAGTGGTGAGCAGAAGGACAGTGGTGAGCAGCAGGACAGTGGTGAGCAGAAGGGCAGTGGTGAGCAGAAGGGCAGTGGTGAGCTGACGGGCAGTAGTGAGCTGAAGGGCGCTGCTCCGGGACACACTTTGCTCCCCGCTCCGGGACTCACTCAGATCCCTGCTCCAGGACTCTCTCTGCTCCCCGCTCCGGGACACACTCTGCTCCCTGCTCCGGGACACACTCTGCTCCCTGCTCCGGGACTCACTCAGATCCCTGCTCCGGGACACACTCTGCTCCCTGCTCCGGGACACACTCTGCTCCCTGCTCCGGGACACACTCTGCTCCCCGCTCCGGGACACACTCTGCTCCCCGCTCCGGGACACACTCTGCTCCCCGCTCCGGGTCTCACTCTGCTTCCCCCTCCGCGACACACTCTGCTCCCCGCTCTGGGATTCACTCTGCTCCCCGCTCCGGGTCTCACTCTGCTTCCCCCTCCGCGACACACTCTGCTCCCCGCTCTGGGATTCACTCTGCTCCCCGCTCCGGGACACAGTCTGCTCCCTGCTCCGGGACACTCTCTGCTCCCCGCTCCGAGAGTCACTCTGCTCCCCGCTCCGGGACACAGTCTGCTCCCTGCTCCGGGACACTCTCTGCTCCCCGCTCTGGGATTCACTCTGCTCCCCGCTCCGGGACACACTCTGCTCCCCGCTCCGGGACACAGTCTGCTCCCCGCTCCGGGACACACTCTGCTCCCTGCTCCGGGACACACTCTGCTCCCTGCTCCGGGACACACTCTGCTCCCTGCTCCGGGACACTCTCTGCTCCCTGCTCCGGGACACTCTCTGCTCCCCGCTCCGGGACACACTCTGCTCCCCGCTCCGGGACACTCTCTGCTCCCCGCTCCGGGACACACTCTTCTCCCTGCTCTGGGACTCTCTCAGCTCCTCGCTCCAGGACTCACTCTGTTCCCCGCTCCGAGAGTCACTCTGCTCCCTGCTCCGTGACTCTCTCTGCTCCCCGCTCCGCGACACACTTTGCTCCCCGCTCCGGGACTCACTCTGCTCCCAGATCCGGGTCTCACTCTGCTCCCCGCTCCGGGACACACTCTGCTCCCAGCTCCGGGACACACTCTGCTCCCTGCTCCCGGTCTCACTCTGCTCCCTGCTCCGGGTCTCACTCTGCTCCCTGCTCTGTGACTCTCCCTGCTCCCCGCTCTGGGACTCACTCTGCTCCCTGCTCCGGGACACACTCTGCTCCCTGCTCCGGGTCTCACTCTGCTCCCTGCTCCGTGACTCTCTCTGCTCCCCACTCCGGGACACACTCTGCTCCCAGCTCCGGGACTCATTCTGCTCCCTGCTCCGGGTCTCGCTCTGCTCCCGCTCCGGGACACATTCTGCTCTCCGCTTTTGTACTCTCTTTGTTCCCCGCTCCGGGAATCTCTCTGCTCCCACCATCCATGCTTACCAATGCCCTGGGACGTCATGTTGCGGCTGTACAGGACATTGGTTAGGCCACTGTTGGATTATTGCGTGCAATTCTGGTCTCCTTCCTATCGGAAAGATGTTGTGAAACTTGAAAGGTTTGGGAAAGGTTTACAAGGATGTTGCCAGGGTTGGAGGATTTGAGCTATAAGGAGATGCTGAACAGGCTGGGGCTGTTTTCCCTGGAGCATCGGAGACTGAGGGGTGACCTTATAGAGGTTTACAAAATTATGAGGAGCCTGGATGGGGTAAATAGGCAAAGTCTTCTCCCTGGGTGGGGGAGTCGAGAACTATACTGCATAAGTTTATGGTGAGAGGGGAAAGATATGAAAGAGACCTACGGGGCAACATTTTCACAGACGGTGGTACATGTGTGGAATGAGCTGCCAGAGGAAGTGGTACAATTGCAACATTTTCGAGGCATCTGGATGAGTATATGAATAGGAAGGGTTTGGAGGGATATGTGCCGGGTGCTGGCAGGTGGGACTAGATTGGGTTGGGCTATCTGGTCGGCATGGACGGGTTGGACTGAAGGGTCTGTTTCTATGCTGTACATCTCTATCACTCTATGACACTATGACACTCTGACTCTATGACTCTATGACTCTATGACTCTATGACTCTGTGGCTCTTTGGCTCTATGACTCTATGACAGTGTGACTCTATGACTCTATGAGACTATGACTCTATGACTCTTTGACTCTATGACTCTATGACACTATGACATTATGACACTATGATTCTATGACTCTATGACACTATGACTCTATGACACTATGACTCAATGGCACTATGATACTATGATTCTATGACTCTATGACACTATGACTCTATGACTCTATGACACCATGAACTATCACACTATGATTCTATGACTCTATGACACTATGACCCTATGACACTATGACTCAATGACACTATGATACTATTACTCTATGACACTAAACTCTATGACACTATGATACTATGATTCTATGACTGTATGACACTATGACTGTATGACACTATGACTCTATGGCTCTATGACTCTATGGCTCTATGACTCTATGACACTATGACACAATGACACAATGACACTATGACTCTATGACACTGCTAATCTGTTCCATTGGCATCTCACCCATGTTCTACCATGATCCTGGTCAACTTCAGGTCTCCCTTCCAAACATCAGTGTGTGGCAGATGTAGCTGTCCTGGTGGTATCCTGCCATCTGGCTGGATGCCAGTCCTTTGGGGATGGGGTGGAATCTATCATCTATTCAGCCCACATGACCCAGTCAACATAGTAGCTACTGATTCAAGAGGTTGGGTAGACCCACGTGCTGGCCCTTATCTGAGATATGAGGAGGAAACTCTGTTGGGAATCTTCCTCCTGCTGGTTAAATTATTGTAACAAAGACAGAGAGTGGCCCTCAAGTAACCATCAATTGACCAACTAAGGTTCAGAACTGAGGCGAAGGTGGTCAAGCTGCCTTCGGCATTACCTGCTGCCTCAAAATATCAATGCATGTTCTGGCGATGGCAAATATGAAAGCTGCCCACAGATTTATGCCACCCTCTTCTCAAATCCTGTAGCAGTGGGGAGGTGTGCCTTGGTAAAATTCTACTCCTGGACTAGTATGTTTATACGAGGCCTTTCCAAGCTGAGCTTAATAATGCACTTAATATGGGTGCCTTTGACTGCGGTCAGCATTTCTCACCTCCACATTCAAACCCCTTGCTCAGTGCTCCACTGAGTGGCCAAGCCCAAAATTAATATTACTGAGTCAAATATTCTGGAACTCTTTTCATAACAGTACTGTGGTCATGTGCATTTTAAACATCGGCTTTGATTTGATTCGATTTATTATTGTCACATGTTCCCAGGTACAGTGAAATGTTTTGTTTTGCGTGCAGTACTGACATATCATACCATTCAAAGGGCATCCGAGTAATAGAACAGAGCGAGGAATACAGTGTTACAGCCTCAGAGAAGGAGCACAAAGAGTGAGATCAACATTAAATTTAAGATTTGAGGGAAGTCTAATAACAGAGGGGAAGGAGCTGTTCTTGAACCTGTTCATCCGTGTGTTTAAGCTTCTGTATGTTCTGCCAGACGGAAGAGGTTGGAAGAAATTTTAACTGGGATGGGAGGGGTCTGTGATGATGTTGGCTGTCTTTCCAAGACATTAAGAATTGTAGATGGAGTCAGTGGATGGGACGTAGGCTTGTGTAATGGACTGGGCTGTGTTTACAACTCTCTGTAGTTTCTTATGTTCCTGGGCAGAGCAGTTGCAGTACCAGGCTGTGATGCATCCAGTTCAAGAAGATAACTCACCACCATCACCTTCTTTTAAGGCTAGTGTGAGAGGTAATTTCGGTTTAAACTTTAAGATGTGCCTGGACCACAGACTGATCTATAATAAAAGACAAAACTTTTGTTTCTTTTCTAACAACCATTTTATATACTCAAAAGTAGAATAGTTTAAATTGTGCAGAACGCTGACAATTTGTGAGCGATAGTAAAAACAAGCAGGCTCTTGATTGATGAAGCCATTCACACAGCAGGGAAGGATAAGTCCTTGACTGATAAGACTGCTAGCACAGACAGAGAAGAATAAGTCTTTGACTGATAAGACTACAGGGTGAGAAAAACAACAACTTTAGAGACTCTGAAGACATTTGTTGCAGACTTTGTGATAAAAATAATGATGTTTTTAAGAATGTGAACCTCATGGCTTGTTGGAGCCAAGGAGAGGAGGGACTTGTGCTGTATATAATGGGAGACTTTGTAAGCCTCAGCGCGCCTTTTCTTCAAGGGTGCCCGACTCTGCAGACTCGACTTGTTAATAAAACTTTGTTTTCCTGAATTTGTCTAGAGCGATTATTGAGAAGCGATTTTCGTTTCTAACAACTTGGGGGCTCGTCATCCGGGATCAACACTCCGGCCGCAAGGGGAGTTGAGGAAGGATATCGGAGAAGGTGCACCCTGCTGAGTTCAGCAGTCCCTGATTCCTTGCTTGTCGCCCCGCGCGGTTTGAGCGAGTGATATCCGGGAGGTTCAGGAAAACAAAGGAGGGGTGTACCCGAGGCAGTGGGGACGGTTAACAATCGAGTAATTTCGGTGCACCGAACCCAGGTAAGAAAAAACTTGTGGGGACCGTGTTTCCGGAGGACTGGGGACCTACGGGGTGCCTGTGGATTTTTTTTCTACAGAGACGTGGGACTCAGGAATCTAGAGACCGGGGCTCGCCTGTGAGGGATTTTGCAGAGACCGTGTTTGAGGAGGAACGTGTACCTACGGGGTGCCTGTGATTTGTGTCACAGAGACGTAGGACACAGGAATCCAAAGACCGGGGGTGCCTGCAAAGGAACCTGGGCGATCACGGGACTGAAGGTCCGGGAATTGGCTACATTGTGATAGATTATCACGGGAAAAATACGAAGTCCTCGGAAATGGGAAATAAGGGATCTAAGGCGATTAAGGGAAAGGTAGGCTTAAACAGGGACAATGACACATACCCCGGGGTACCTGACGATAGTCCGTTAGGGAGAATGCTAAATAATTGGGATCAGGGTGGAAGAAAGGGAAAATCTAAAAGGAAGATGGTAAAATACTGTCAAAAGTGGTCCCAGAAACCTATTCAGGGCGACTCAGTGTGGTGGCCTAGATTCGGTACTGACGAAGACTGGGTCCGGCAAGCCCTCATTTTATATGTCAATTCAAAACCTGATGTTAATCTGGAAGAAAGTGATTATGCCCTTTGTTGGCTGCCGGTTACGATATCTTGCCAAATAAAGACTCGAAAGGGCAGAAAGAATGGGACCCTTTAGATCACTTACCGCCGCCCTACGTGACCCCGTCTGCCCCACAGAATGTTCCTTCGGGTGACGACGATTCAGGGGAAGGGGAAGAAAATGGGGAGGAATCACAAACTACCTCAGGGGTACAGACCAGATCTCAAGCTGAAAAGGGTCACAGACAAAACCCTGTCTCGATTGCAAGAATGAATCCACTCCGGGAAGTGCCCATGGGGGGCGAGGAAGGAAGGACGGGATATGTGAACGTTCCCTTGACGAGTACTGAAGTACGGAATTTCAGGAGGGAGATGAAGGGGCTACTAGAGGACCCCATGGGACTTGCTGAACAATTGGATCAGTTCCTGGGTCCGAATACTTACACGTGGGAAGAGATGTGTTCCATCATGAAAACATTGTTCTCTAGCCAGGAGCGTCAGATGATACGACAAGCTGCGCTCTTGGTCTGGGAGAGAGAGGGGGGAGAAGGAGGGGAGCAGAAGTTTCCCCTCACCGACCCTGAGTGGGATAAGAACACGGAGGGAGGACGGCGCAACATGAGAGACATGCGGGAATATTGGATAAAAGGAATAAGACACGCAGCCCTGAAGGGGCACAATTTTACCAAGGCCTTTGGTAATCATCAAAACCCAGAGGAAACCCCTACGGACTTCCTAGACAGGATTATGAAGAATTTGCAGCAGTTTGCTGGGGTGGACCCTGAGATGGACGTGGGGCAATAACTCATACGGGTAGAGTTTGTATCAAAAGCCTGGCCGGACATACGAAAGAAGTTAGAGAAAATGGATGATTGGGATAGTAAATCTTTAAGTGAACTACTACGGGAGGCGCAAAAGGTGTTTGTGAGAAGGGACGATGAGAAGCAAAAGAAGGCGACAAAGATAATGATGCAAACGGTGCAACAAATGACAGCTGGAAGAAAGGAAAAGGGAGAGCAGTGGCAGAAACAGGAAAGGGGAGAGTCGTGGCAAGAGCAGAGGAAAAGAGAACCATGGCCGGAACAAAGGAAGAGTGGAGGAACGCGAGACCGCGACAGGGAAACGAAGAGGACACTCAGATGTTACTATTGTAATGAAGAGGGACATTTTAAACGGGAGTGCTCCCGCTACAAGCAGGAGGTGAGGTCGTACGCCCTGATGGAGGAAGATTAGGGAGGTCGGGGGTTCCTACCCTTGGGGCAAAAGGACTATCGACAGGAACCCCTGGTAAACTTGAAAGTAGGGCCCCAAGGATCGGAGATCACATTTATGGTGGACTCGGAAGCTGAAAGATCAAGTATAATCCAAATACCCCCCGGCACCCGAGCAGGAGGAAAAGTTATGGGGGTATCTGGAATTGGAGGACAGAAATTACAAGTCCCAGTGGTGGAGGACGTGGAAATTGGGTATGAAAACAGAACTACTAAACGAGACCTCCTTCTACTGCCATCGGCGGGGTTTAATTTGTTAGGAAGAGACTTGCAGGTCAAACTAGGGATCGGAACGGTACCAAATAACGGGGAAATGGTGGTAAGGTTGTTCGCCCTCACCGAAGAAGATGATCAACAAATAGACCCGGAAGTATGGTACCGAGAGGGGAACAGAGGGGGTCTAAACATCAAACCTCTCCAAATCACCATGTTACCAGGAAGAGGCCCGGTAAGAAGGAAACAATACCCGATTGCTATGGAAGGACGGGAGGGGTTACAACCTGTGATAGAAAGATTAATCACAGATGGACTACTGGAGGAATGCATGTCCCCTTTCAATACTCCAATACTCCCTGTGAGGAAGCCGGACGGGACATATAGGCTGGTGCAAGACTTGCGGGGGTTGAATGAAGTAGTCCAGGCTAGATACCCGGTGGTACCTAATCCCTACACGTTAATAAGTAAAATTCCCCCCGAACATGAATGGTTCAGCGTAATAGATCTGAAGGATGCTTTCTGGAGTTGCCCCCTTGACGAAGAAAGTCGGAACCTTTTTGCCTTTGAATGGGAGAATCCCTTCTCAGGACGAAAGCGACAGTTAAGATGGATGGTCTTGCCGCAGGGATTCACGGAGTCACCCAATTTGTTTGGACAAATACTGGAGCAGATCTTAGGAGGATTTCAGTGTAACGCGGAGAATCAATTGCTCCAATATGTCGATGATCTCTTACTCTCAGGACCAAGAGAAGAGGAGGTACGAGCAGACACCGTTGCCCTGTTGAACTTCCTGGGGAAACAGGGTCTACGCGTCTCCAGGACAAAACTCCAGTTTGTGGAGCGAGAAGTAAGATATCTGGGCCATCAAGTCAGTAAGGGGCACCGCCGTATCATGCCAGAACGAATATCAGGGATTACGGGTATGCCAATACCCAGGACGAAGAAGGAAGTCAGACAATTCCTGGGACTAGTAGGGTATTGCCGGATATGGATTGAAAGTTACACCACTTTAGTAAAATTTTTGTACGACAAACTGGGACAAGAAGGACAAAAGGTGGACTGGTCAGATGAGGAGGAGCAGCGATTTAATATTATTAAAAATAAACTGATTCGAGCTCCGGTATTGGCTTTACCCACCCTGAAGGAACCGTTCCAGTTATATGTTAATAGTGCCGGCGGAATTGCCCAGGGTGTGCTTACTCAGCTGCGGGCAGGGAAACGTCAGCCGGTTGCATTTTTGTCAAAAATGTTAGACCCTGTGTCATGTGGATGGCCGACCTGTATCCAGGCAGTGGCAGCTACGGCAATGTTAGTAGAAGAGGCCCGGAAACTTACCTTTGGAGGAAGGATCACAGTATACTCCCCACATTCGGTTAGTACCATACTGGCTCAAAAGGCTCACCGCTGGTTAACAGACTCTCGCATCCTGAAGTATGAGGCGATTTTGATGACCGGAGACGATCTCAATTTTGCAAAAGATCTCAGTTGCAACCCTGCCCAGTTTCTATACGGACGTCCTGCAGACGGGGAACAGGAGCATGATTGTGTGGAATTTGTGGACTTGCAGACCAAAAGCCGAGAGGACCTGCAGGAAGCCCCGCTGGGTGAGGGACAGGAACTGTATATCGACGGGTCCTCCCGGTGCATCAGTGGAGTACGATACAGTGGCTATGCTGTTATAGATGGTGCAACGAAACGGACGATTGAGTCCGGACGACTGCCCGGGAAGTGGTCAGCCCAATCCTGTGAGTTGTACGCCCTCCAGAGGGCCCTGAAGTTGTTGGAAGGGAAAGTGGGGACCATATATACTGACTCAAAGTATGCATACGGAGTCATTCATACTTTCGGGAAAATCTGGAAAGAGCGAGGATTGATAACTTCCCGGGGAAAAGAATTAGCTCACGAACAAATGATCAGCCTAACGTTGGAAGCCCTGGCGTTACCTACGGAACTTGCAGTAGTCCATGTACCCGGTCACCAGAAGGGGTCGACACCGGAAGCGGTGGGAAACCGGCTGGCAGACGAGGAAGCCAAGTGGGCAGCGGTCGAAAAATCCGTCCAATTGTTAACGTTAATACCATTGAGGGAAGGGCTCGCTAAACAACCCGTCTTCACCCAGGGGGAGATTGATAAAATGGATCAATTGGGTGCCCGGCTAGATACTAACGGGAAGTGGACGGTTCCTGATGGGAGACAAGTACTGAACAAACAGATCACCCGGGGTATTCTGCACCGATTACACTATCAGACCCACTGGGGGGTGCAAGCCATGTGTGACACAATCCTGAGAGACTATGTATGCAGGGGGATATACACATTAGCCCAACAAGAGGTAGTCGGATGCCCCACTTGCCGGCGTATTAATCAGAAAGCCATGCGTTCTATGCCAGCTGGTGGTCAGCCCCTAGCGATTAGGCCATTTCAGAGGATCCAAGTCGACTTTACAGAATTACCCCCAGTACAGAGATGGAAATATCTGCTAGTAATAGTAGACCATTTCACTCACTGGGTAGAGGCTTTCCCAACTGCCAAAGACGATGCACCAACCGTGGCCCGACTGTTGTTAGAGAACATAATCCCGAGATATGGCATAATGGAATCTATTGACTCCGACTGCGGGACGCATTTTATTTCTAAGCTACACCATTTGATCTGTAATGCCCTGGGTATCCAATGGAAATTCCACACACCCTGGCATCCTCAGAGTTCGGGTCGAGTTGAGAGAATGAATGGCACGCTCAAGACCCAATTGACGAAGCTGATGTTAGAAACTAAGTTACCCTGGCCAAAGTGCCTGCCCATTGCCCTAATGAGGATACGTACGGCACCTCGCCGAGATGTCGGGGTTTCCCCCTATGAAATGCTCTTCGGATTACCGTATTGGAGTAAGGTTGATGGATGTCCCACTCTACAAGGGGGGGATGTATTTATCCGAACCTATTTACTGGCCTTATCCCGTTCTTTTGCAGAACTCCGGAGGAAAGGTCTCCTGGCTCAGACTCCGCCGCTCGACTTCCTCATGCATAAGGTGGAGCCCGGAGATTGGATACTTGTTAAGACCTGGAAGGCCGAAAAGCTCCAGCCGCGGTGGGAAGGTCCGTTCCTGGTTCTGTTAACAACTGAAGCAGCTGTTCGGACGAAAGAAAAAGGGTGGGTCCACGCATCAAGGATAAAGGGGCCTGTTCCGCCTGAAGAAGAAAGCACCTGGACATGCGAGCAAGGGGACAAGCCGTTGTCGGTAAAACTGAAAAGACAGCAATAATGAACTCTACTTGGACTGTATTGGTGGGGATATTGATCAGTTTACTCCTGTATGTGAGGGAGGGTGAGGGGAGATGTGACCAATGTCGAACTACAGTAAGACTTGGGATTCGAATCTATTCGGGATCATTTGTGTCCCATTCCGATGTGGACGATAGGTGTTACGATGTGAGTGCACGCCATGAATGTTGGGAGGATGGGAGACCCTATTATCAGGTATATAATAAAGGATACGGTGGCAAAATCCATGGATGCCCAATAAATGACCGCTGGGTGTGTATTAGCAAAACTGGGAGGTGGGACCTATCCTCCGTGTTGCTCAGGGAGCAGGTTGACAGAGTCAAGGAGACCAAGATACAGATCCCTGATCGGGGGTTGGGGAAAGAGCAAGACCGTCAGGGAACGGTCGTGCTCCCTAAAGTGCCATCTGTATACGAAGAGGTAGAAGGACAGATTGAACTCCCTGATGTTACACAAAACCTGTTTATTGATCTCACCTCTAGAATAGCCACTGTTTTAAATGTTAGCAATTGCTGGGTCTGTGGGGGGCCGCATATGTCGGAACAATGGCCGTGGACTGGTCAAAGCTTAGACATAGGGGAATTGCTGCAAACCACTTGGACTCATGACAACGACAGAAAAAGCCAGGGGTGGAGACTGACAAACAGCCCTGAGGGCCAGTTCTGTATTGAAGGCAAGGGGACCGTGAAGGTAGGGATTAGCCCCTGTCAGAATATATTGGATGCAACCACGCGAGTATGGTGGCCTGAGAATATTGCTTGGTACATTGCACACCGAGGTCATCAAAATTGCATTCGGTTACGTTCTGATTCCTCCTCTTACGAGCTAAGTGCTGACCCTTCCGATGGCATGAAAAGAGTGTGGAGCGGTGGTTGTCAGGGGAATCAATGCTGGAATAATCCTGTCCAGACTCTGCCACGGGGTCAACAATCCGAATACTGGAATTGCAGTGGTCCTGGTCCTTATGAGGGCGTCCCTGGGGTAAAGGAGTTGTGGGATGACGTTGTGAGGCAGGGATGGCCTGCTCCGGATGGCCTATTTTGGATATGCGGTAATCAGGCATATTCCAAACTGCCCATGGGATGGGCTGGAGTATGTTTCCTGGGTCTAATAAGACCTGAATTCTTCCTATTACCCCGGGAGGAAGGCGATGATTTGGGAGTTAAACTCTTTGACTCCCTGCGTAGGTTGCCAAGGGATATCCAAGTCGGTGATTGGGGGGATGAGTGGCCACCGGCCCGGATTATTGAATACTACGGGCCGGCTACTTGGGCACAGGACGGATCATGGGGATATCGTACTCCTATCTATATGCTATATCGAATTATCAGGCTCCAAGCAGTTGTAGAGGTCATTACTAACCGGACTGCCCTGGCCCTAGAGCTGTTGGCTCAGCAGCAGGATAAGATGAGGGCTGCTATATATCAAAACCGACTTGCCTTGGATTATCTGTTGGCCTCGGAGGGGGGTGTGTGCGGGAAATTTAACCTGACAAACTGCTGTCTAGAAATTGACGATAATGGTAAAGCGGTTTTGAGAATTTCCGATGAAATTCGGAGATTGGCCCATGTGCCAGTACAATCTTGGCGTCCTCTTAGTGGCATCGGATGGTGGGATGGTCTCCTAGGTGGTAGCTGGTGGCGCACGGCGTTGCTGGTGGTTGGGGGAGGCATGATTCTTCTTCTCGTATTACCCTGCCTAACTCCCTGTATTCAGTTTTTAATTCAGAAAAATATTTCCCGACTCCAGGCAGTGGTGGTTCCACAACATGGGACGCGGGAACTTAAAGTGATGTTGCTGCGAAAGACCAAGGATTTCCCGGGCCCTTGAGGGGGGGAGGCTTATCTTGGTCAGGCACATCTTAAAGAAAGAAAAGGGTGGAATTGTGAGAGGTAATTTCGGTTTAAACTTTAAGATGTGCCTGGACCACAGACTGATCTATAATAAAAGACAAAACTTTTGTTTCTTTTCTAACAACCATTTTATATACTCAAAAGTAGAATAGTTTAAATTGTGCAGAATGCTGACAATTTGTGAGCGATAGTAAAAATAAGCAGGCTCTTGATTGATGAAGCCATTCACACAGCAGGGAAGGATAAGTCCTTGACTGATAAGACTGCTAGCACAGACAGAGAAGAATAAGTCTTTGACTGATAAGACTACAGGGTGAGAAAAACAACAACTTTAGAGACTCTGAAGACATTTGTTGCAGACTTTGTGATAAAAATAATGATGTTTTTAAGAATGTGAACCTCATGGCTTGTTGGAGCCAAGGAGAGGAGGGACTTGTGCTGTATATAATGGGAGACTTTGTAAGCCTCAGCGCGCCTTTTCTTTAAGGGTGCCCGACTCTGCAGACTCGACTTGTTAATAAAACTTTGTTTTCCTGAATTTGTCTAGAGCGATTATTGAGAAGCGATTTTCGTTTCTAACAGCTAGGCAGTAAATCCAGCCTTATCTGCTGATATCCCATGATAGAATTAATGAAATTTAAATTTTAAAAATGTCCCTTTTCCTAGTCATGGACATGTATGAAAAAGACCAAGAAATATAAAGGTAGTCAAATGATTAGCTATACTCCCTTTGCATACTACTTCTGCACAATATACTACTAAAAGCTTGATTAGCACCACATCCACATGCATCCATTGCCCCCACCACCAATGCTCAGTAGCAGCAGCGAGTAGTAACTACAAAATGCACTGCAGAATTTCACCAAAACCCCTTAGACACATCTTCCAAACACACAACTACTTCCATCTCGAAGGACAAGGGCAACAGATATATGAGAACATCACCAACTGTTCCCTGCCAAGCCACTCACCATCCTGACTTGAAATCTTGGAATTCCCTCCCTAAAGTCATTGTGGGTCAACCTACAGTGCGTGGACTGCAATGTATTAGACAGCAGCTCACCACCACCTTCACAAGGGCAACTTGGGACAGGCAATAAATGCTGACCCAGCCAGCAACACACATGTCCCACGAGTAAGTTAAGAAAAATATTCAGCTTCAATAAGTATGTTTGAAATCAAGAGCATTCATTCAGTATCTCAACTTTAATTTGAGGAAACGTACAGTCCTACAGTTAATTGGTCATTTATTTTTGCTGTTTGTTACTTAAATTTTCTTTGACATAAACATAAATTATAGAAATCCAGCTGGTGTAACCATTTAAAAATCATTATAAGACATAAATTCAGATTAAACAACATCAACATCTCAAATTATTGTTTTATTTGCCACACATTGGATAAAAAAAAAGTTCTTAAATATAAAACTGCATTTGTTTATAACATAGAAAAACATCAATCAGTCTTCTTGGGTCTTCACTGGTTTGTCCTCTCAACAAGATAAAGCAGAAACTGTTCTTACTGTTGTGCTTTCTTCCTGTAACATGTTTAGTTCTGAACTTTATTTCTTTTTCCATGTTATACTGAAAAGGTGTCGTGACACTGAGTCTTAGTCTTATTTGGCTAAGATTTGTGTCAGGAATTTTAGAGGGATTGTCACTGTGCACCTAAGGCATTTTCTCATCTTATCTTCCTAAACACACCTCATTAATTACTTTCTATGCCACTATGGTTTCACACGCACGGTTTCTGTCCCATTTTACCACCAGCGGTTTCTGGAACAACTCTCCACTCATCGGGTATCCACCAAAAACCCCACATCCCTTGATCTTGCGCTATCTTTAAAAGTCTGTGTTGCACCTGGCCAGGTACTGTCAGTCTGGAGCTGCCCTGCACTGGTGCTAGCATTTTCTCTGGATATGGTAGACAAAGGGAAGTCGATCCTGCTGTGTGGGCAGGATACCACAGCGGATCAGGCAGCATCCATGGAGAGAAAGCAATGCCAACGTTTCGAGTCGAGATGATTTTTCATCGTGCAGGACCTCCACCTCCCCAGGACCAGCAGTAGAGGTCACAGCTCCAGACCTTGCCACTTTACTCAAGGTTCAAGGAGCCATCAGAAGGAAGAAGAAGATTGCTGTTTCCCACTTTGTCATTGTAAATTCCTCACACTCACGCCATCTCTGTGTCCAAGGCTCGTGCTCTATCACTCTCAAAATTGCCTACAGCATCTCCTTCCCTCATTCACTCTGACTTATCCCAATCCCTAACACTGCCAACCCTGCGTGACCTCTGGAAGCAACTGAACACCAGTTTCAGCTCCAAGCATGCCTTACTCTCTGTGCATAAATAGCTTTCCATAAGCATTTTTGCTCATTTCTCTGATTGTGAAGGAAAATGTAGAATGAGTGTTGCCCCCATTGGGTGACACAACTGTCCCATGGTTCCAATCATATCTATCTCATTATGGCCATGGAGTCACTTACAATGGGTTTTTTTTCTCCTAGTGCTGCACCATTACCACTGGGGTGCCTCAATGGTTGATCCTTGTCCCCTCATACTTCTCATTTACATTTTGCCCCTTTTGACACCATCCCAAAAAACAGCAGCAGCTTCCATGTGTACATTGATGACACCCAGCTCGACCCTACCATCAACACCTCTCCTGACTCTGTGACTGAATCGACATTGACTGACTGTTCAAAGGTCAGTGCTGGCTCAGTAGAACTTCCCTCCAAGTAAATGTTGGTAAGACTGAAGTCAACACTATCACTCCCACCATAAGCTCTTCGGCTTCATACTGACTCCATCTCTCTGCCTGGCAACTGTCTGTGTTTTGACCAGAGTGTTAACACCGGCCAGCTGTTACTTTGTCCCTGCTGATCATCGCTAAGAACAGCTATATGCAGCTCTGTTAATGTCACCCAACATAACTCCAGCCTCAGAGTCAGAGAGTCATAGAGATGTATAGCGCAGAAACAGACCTTTTGGTCCAACCCGTCCATGCTGACCACATATCCCAACCCAATCTAGTCCCACCTATCAGCACCCGGCACATATCCCTCCAAACCCTTCCTATTCATATACCCATCCAAATACCTTTTAAATGTTGCAGTTGTACCAGCCTCCACCACTTCCACTGGGCAGTTCATTCCATACACGTATCACCCTCTGTGTGAAAAAATTGCCCCTTAGGTCTCTTTTATATCTTTCCCCTCTCACCCTAAACCTATGCCCTCTAGTTCTGGACTCCCCCACCCCAGGAAAAAGACTTTGTCTATTTATCCTATCCATGCCCTTCATGATTTTATAAACCTCTATAAGGTCACCCCTCAGCCTCCGACGCTCCAGGGAAAACAGCCCCAGCCTGTTCAATGTCTCCCTGTAGCTCAAATCCTCCAACCCTGGCAACATCTTTGTAAATCTTTTCTGAACCCTTTCAGGTTTCACAACATCTTTCCGATAGGAAGGAGACCAGAATTGCACGCAATATTCCAACAGTGGCCTAACCAATGTCCTGTACAGCCACAGCATGACCTCCCAACTCCTGTACTCAGTACTCTCAGCTCATCTATTGCTGGAATCCTCATCCATGTCTTATTCAGTCCACATGAGTTCAACCAGAGCTTTGCTGAATGTGGCCTACATTGACAGTCCCACTCACCGATCACCGGTGCACTCATCGACTACTATTTGCTCCCAGTTAGGCAACAGCGTCATTTCAAAATTCTCATCCTTGGTTTCAAATTCCTGTATATCATTGTGTATGCCACTACCTCGGGATCTATTGCCCTCTGGGGTATTGGCATTTCACCAATGCTGGCCTCCAGTCCATCCATTATTTTAATTGTTTCATTGTTATGTGCCATAACCCTACGTTTCCTCCCTAAATCCTCCCACTCTCTCCTCCTTCAATATGCTCCTTAAAACCTACCTCTTTGTATCAGCCTCTTGGTCAACTATCTATTGTTTCCTTTTTTGACTCAGTGTCAACCTTTGCTTGCTAATGCTCCTGTGAAGAAAATTGGGTTGTTTATTGCTTACAGTCATAACTTTCATAAAGTTTTCTTCATTTGTTGTCATCGTTAATCACTCACTAAGGGGGTCTGATCATCCACCTCGGAAATTCCATATCACCAGTCATAGAACCTATGGGTCCTTGTGTGTGTGAAAAGCCCATTTCGGACCCACATCTCCAACCACACATTTGACCACTGTTTCCAAGAAGTGGAATTGATCCCTTGACCTTGAGATCATTGTCATCCTTTCTCCAGTTTCTTATCCATACTTCCTCCCGCTGATGGGTGTTTCAAAGAATTGTGTCCTTTCATATAGGAGCTTCCTTCAAATCAGTTCCTTCTGAGCAAGGGTCTTTTATGTCTATGCTGCTTGAGGAAAGCCTTCAGGGTGTTTTCGAAACATTGCCTTTGTCCTGCTCTCGTTTGAGTACCATTCAACAGAATCGTGGCTGATCCGACATTCCTCACGCTCAGTTCCTTGCCCCTTCCCTTGATTCCCCAATGTCACACTCCCGAGACAGCAAGGGTGGGGGAGGGAATGAGCATTCACGCTATGTCTGAGCAGCCCTATGATTTACAAGTTCTGTTGTCAGTCGTAAAGGAATTCTGGGAGTTGTTGGGGCAGCTGCATGCTGGGAGTGAGGACACCGCTGACATCACGAGTCGATGTTGCCAAGTGGTGATTGAACAACTGGGTGCCTTGCTGTCAATCAGATGTAAATCTGAAGTGAGATCTTCACAGCTTTGTGATTGCTACTGAGGTAATTACCTCTGGTCACAAGTTAATGAGCTTCTATCAATCAGAGATGATGGCAAAATTATGAAAAGAAAGAATTGTGTTGTCGGTTGAAACATTGAAAATTAAATTCTGTGACTTGTTCATATTTTGTGTACACAGTATGTACATAACAGGTTGCGAAATGAAAGCATAAATAGCACCGATGGGAGAGAGCTGGGTAGATTAACAGCTGCCCTTATAGTCAGTCAGACCGTTGCTTCTGTACAGCAACGTCTTAGCTTTATTTAGCTCCTTTTATGTGGGAAACAAGATCGTTAGCAAAGAACATCTGGCAAAGAGCCACATAAAGAGACTTTGGACCAGATGACCAAATGCTTGCCCAAAAAGGTAGGTTTTAAGAAGCATTTCAACATAAAAGAAAGAAGTGCAGAGAGGTTTAGGGAGTGAGCTCCAGAGCTTAAGGCCTTGGTAGCTGAAGGAACAGCCTCAGACTGTGGGGTATTGAAATCCGGAGGGACCAGAATTACAGAGTGGTCAGTGGAATAATAAGAGTTAGGGAGGGGTGAGGCCATAGAGCAGTTTGAAAGACTCAGACGAAAATTTTAAATGTCAGGGGTCGTTGAATTGGGAGCCAGTGGAGGTCAGTGAGTACTAAGGGATGATTGACAATTGGGTCATGATGTGATTTTGGACCAGGGCAGCCAAATTTTGAAGGGTGCAAGGCAGGAGGATGGTCCAGGAGATCAGTTAAACAGAGCTTGAATTCTGAATCCTCCACTTCATTCTTCAACTTTTCATAGTCCACAAGCTAAAACAAAATAGTGTTTTCCTTTTCTTGTATTATCACATTCTGTTGTTCCACCCAATAAGGTAACACACATATTGGGAACTAATAGATAAAGCAAATACGTGAACGTAGAGAAAGTCCTTTTTATTTTGTGTTCGGATAATAACTTGTCATTTAATGATTATTATTTGAGGGGATTTTGGTTCTGCTGCTTGTCAAACTGTCAATTATAAATGCGAATTTTGAGGTTGAAAATTATAATACTGTAATTACTTCTTCCTGCAGACAAGATTTAAGTGGGTTTGTCTCTGAGTTTGATGTTGCTGTTTATTATTCACCTGAACACTTTGTTCTGAACTTCGACTGACTGATATGCAATCTATGGCCTCATTCGGCAGACAGTGCAGATGACTGTTTATATAACATGGCACTTAATATACACCTTCCTATGCAGACACAGACAATATGTGTCATATGTTTTCCGACCACCCACTATGATTGTTATCGGTAACAAATATCGGTTGGCTTTGGGAGAAGCGTTTTTTCAATGCAAGTACATCGATTCCAATTATGTAACTGGGCAAGCCAAGATATTGCCGCTAGGATTAAAACTAAGCAACACCTCAAGTCATCGTTATTTCAGAAAGAAATGCATGATTGGTACGTAGATACTGCTTTTCATGACTTGAAAACATCTGAAGTATCGAAATGTAGAAAATAGGAATAGGAGTAGGCCATTCGGCCCTTCGATCCTGCTCCACCATTCATTCTGATCATGGTTGATCATCCAACTCAATTGATCATCCTGCTCCAGCTTCTCACCATATTCTTTGATCTTTTTAATCATTACACCATGAGATCATGGGAGCAGAATCAGGCTATTTGGCCAATCACATCTGCTCCACCATTCAACCTTAGAGTCATAGATAGGGTCATAGAGATGTACAGCACGGAAACAGACCCTTCGGTCCAACTTGTCCAAGCCGACCAGATATCCCAACCCAATCTAGTCCCACCTGCCAGCACCCGGCCCATATCCCTCAAAACCCTTCCAATTCATATACACATCCAGATATGTTTTAAATGTTGCAATTGTACCAGCCTCCACCACATCCTCTGGCAGCTCATTCCATATACGTACCACCCTCTGCATGAAAAACTTGCCCCTTAGGTCTCTTTTATATCTTTCCCCTCTCACCCTAAACCTATGCCCTCTAGTTCTGGACTCCCCCACCCCAGGGAAAAGACTTTGTCTATTTATCCTATCCTTGCCCCTCATAGTTTTGTAAACCTCTATAAGCTCACCCCTCAGCCTCCAATGCTCCAGGGAAAACAGTCCCAGCCTGTTCAGCCTCTCCCTATAACTCAAATCCTTCAACCCTGGCAACATCCTTGTAAATCTTTTCTGAACCCTTTCAAGTTTAACAACATTTCTTGTCTCTCAATCCCATTCTCCTGCTTTCACCACATAACCCTTGATCCGCTTACTAATCAAGAACCCATTGATTTCTGTCTTAAATATGCTCGATGACTTAGCCTCCACAGCTGTCTGCAGCAATTGGTTCCATAGAGTCACCACAGTCCGGCTGAAGAAATTCCTCCTCATCTCAGTTCAGAGATTACATCCCTTTGCCCTGAGGCTATGTCTCCAGCGCCATGTCCACTCTATCCAGGCTTCTCAGTATTCAATCAGATCACCCTCATCTTTCTAGTCTCAATGGAGTACAGACCCAGAGTCCTCAACCACTCATACGACAAGTCCTTCACCTCGGGATCTTTCTTGTAAACCTCCTCAGGACCCTCTCCAACACCAGCACATGTTTCCTTTGATACAGGGTCCAAAACTGCTCAGACTATTTCAAACGTAGTCTGATCAGAGCCTTATACAGCCTCAGCAGTACATCTCGGCCCCTATCACAGAGTCATAGGTCCATGCTGAACAGAAGCCCAAACTGAACTAGTCCCACCTGCCTGCTCCTGGCACATATCTCTCCAAGCATTTCCTATTTGTGTTTCTATCCAAATGTCTTTTGTATTCTAGCCCTCTTGAAATGAATGCTAACATTGCATTTGCCTTCCTAATCGCCAGATGAACTTGTCCCTCTCAAGTCCCTTTATGCTTCATATTTCCAAAGTCTTTCCTTATTTAGAAAATAGTCTGCGCCTGATTTAATTAGCACTACCCTCTCCATTAAACTGAATCTAAAATTCAATCACATTATGACTGTTTCTGCCAAGGGCATCTTGACTGGGAGATCATTAATTAATCATGGGCAGCTTTAATTTTCATGTCAATTGGGAAAATCAAATTGGCAGAGGAAGAACTCTGATTGTATCTGGGACAGTGACCGAGAACAATATACTGTGAAGCCAACAAAGGATAAGACTATTTTGTATCTGGTGATGTGACTTGGAGAAGTTGCTCTTTCATTGTGTATGCTACTGCTAAAGAACCCCTTATTTACTAAAATTGAAGATATGAAATTATTCATTGACTTCAGGGAAGCTCTGGAATTCCTTCACATGACCTCATAGGAAAGCAGACCGACACAAAGTATGAATATATGATCAGGGAACAGGAGGAAACCATTCAGCTCCTCAAAACTTTAAAAAAAAATTATTTCTTCACTTCTGAGATGTGAGGCTGAGCCAGTATTTATTGTCCATCCCTGGATGCCCTTGAGTGTTGCAACTGAGAGGCTTGTTGGACTTGGATGAGTTTCCAGGAACTTCCCACCTACGTTCGGGACACCACCCATGGCCTTCACCACCTCCAAGATTTTTGTTTCCCCGGCCCCATACCCCTTTATCTTCACCATTGACATCCAGTCCCTGTACGCATCCATCTGCCATAACAAAGGTCTCCAAGCCCCGATTTCTTTCTCTCACACCGTCCCAACCAGTACCCTTCCACCAACACCCTCATCTGCCTGGCTGAACTCTCACCCTCAACAACTTCTCCTCCCACTTCCTCCAAACCAAACTAAAGGGATAGCCATGGGAATCCGCATGGGACCCAGCTATGCCTGCCTCTTTGTGGAACAGACCATTTTCCGCAGTTACATCGGCAGCACCCTCCACCTGTTCCTCTGCTATATCGATTACTTTATCAGCGCTACCTCGTGCTCCCACAAGGAGGTTGAGCAGTTCATCAACTTTACCAACACTTTCCACCCCAACCTCAAGTTCACCTGGACCATCTTAGACACCTCCCTCCCCTTCCTGGACCTCTCCATCACCATCTCCGGTGACCAAGAAATCACGGATATCTACTACAAGCCCAGTGACTCCCACAGCCACCTAGACAACACCTCCTCCCACCCTACCTCCTGTAAAAACACCATCCCTTATTCCCAATTCCTCTGCCTCCGCCCCCATCTGTTCCCAGGACAACCAATTCCAACTTAGAAAATCCAAGATTTCCTTCTTCTTCCAAGATCACAATTTCCCTTCCCATGTGGTCAACGAAGCCCTCCAGCACATCTCCTCGACTTCCCAGACCACTGCCCTTGAACCCCACACCTCCCATCGCAACAAGGACAGAACCCCCGGTCCTCATCTTCCACCCTACCAACATCCGCATACATCACATCATCCTCCACCACTTCCGTCACCAAATGGACCCCACTACCAGAGATATATTTCACGCCCCACTTCTATCAGTGTTCCAGAGAGACCATTCCCTCTGCAATTCCCTTGTCAAGTCCACGTTCCCCACCAGCCCACACGCAACTCCTGACACCTTCCCCTGTCACTGCAAGAATTGCAAAACCTGCACCCACACCACTCCCCTCACCTCCGTCCAAGGCCCCAAAGGATCCTTCCACATCCAACAGAAATTTACCTGTACCTCCACCAGCGTCATCTACTGCATCCGTTTCACCCAGTGTGGTCTCCCCTACATTGGGGACACAGGATGCCCTCTTATGGATCATTTTAGAGAATATCTCTGGGACACCCGCACCCACCAACCTCACCGCCCTGTGGCTGAACACTTCAACTTCCCCCTCCCATTCCATCAAGGATATGCAGGTCCTGGGTCTCCTCCAAGGCCAAACTGTTACCCCCCGACGCCTGGAGGAAGAACATTCCTTGGGATCCTCCAACCACATGGAATAAATGTGGATTTCAACAGCTTCCTCATTTCCCCTTCCCCTTCATTAACCCAGTCTCAAACCTCCAGCTTGGCACTGCCCTCCTGACCTGTCCAACACCTTTCCCATCTAGCCACTTCACAGTCCCCTCTAACCTATCACTTTCTCCTCTACCTTCATCTGCCTATTGCTTTGTCAGCTACCTTCCCCCTAACCTCACTACCTCCCCCCTATTTATCTCTCAGCTCCACAGCCCACAAGCCTCATTCCTGATGAACAGCTTATGCCCGAAATGTCAATTCTCCTGCTCCTCTGATACTGCCTGACCTGCTGTGCTTTTCCAGCACCACACTCTTGACTCCGATCTCCAGCATCTGCAGTCCTCACTCTCTCTTGGACTTGTATGTGTGTCTGGAATCAAATGCAGGTCAGATCCTGAAGGGCATGAGTAAACTAGATGGCCTTTTAACAACTATTCACAATTTCATGGTCATCAGTTGATGTTTAATTCCAGATATGTTTTAAAAATTGAATTCAAGTTCCACCCTTTGCCATGGTGAATGTAAGGGCCCAGAAGTTCACCCACTTTCTAGTCTTTTGAGAAGATCACATGACCATTACCTCCCCAGTTAAATGACTCTGCCATTTAATAAACTGATGCCTAATCAGATTATAATCTCAAATCCAAATTCCTGCCTTTAAGTTTTCCCTTCCTTTCATTACCAAGAATCTGTCCACTTTTCTCCCTTAAAGTATTTAAAATTCTGCTTGCCTAATCTCAAAGATTCAGGAGTTACTGGAAAAGCTCAGTAGGTCTGGCAACATCTGTGCAGAGAAATCAAAGTTAACGTTTCAGGTCCTTCGACCCTTCCTCAGAACTGCACAGTCCTTTGATTTCTCTGCACAAATGCTGCCACAGTTGCTGAGGTTTCCCAGCAACTTCTGTTCTTATTGCTGATTTACAATGTACACAGTTCTTTCAGTTTTTAATCAAAGATTCAGGAACCTTTGTGAGGAAATATTACACTTCATCTGGAGTGGTGTGATGGTTCAGTGGTTAGCATGCTGCCTCACAGCAATAGGGAGCTGGTTCAATTTCGGCCTCGGGCGACTGCTTGTGTGGAGTTTGCACATTCTCCCCGTGACTGTGTGGGTTTCCTCTGGATGCTCTGGTTTCCTCCCACAGTCCAAAGATGTGCACGTCAGGTGAATTGGCCATGCTAAATTGCCCATAGTGTTAGGTGCATTAATGAGGGATAAGATGTTGGGGAATAGGTCTGGGTGGGTTCTCTTCAGAGGGTTGGTGTGGACTTGTTGGGCTGAAGGGCCTGTTTCTGTACTTTAGGGAACGTAATCTAATGTCCGTTTTAAATGGGTGACCTTTATTTTTAAACGGTGACCCCCATTTCCAGACTCTTCTGTCTGGAATAGCCTGGGATCTTTTGTGTTTCAATTAAGTCACTTCTTTCTCTTCACTCCAACAGATGCAATTCTAGCCTGTTCAATCTGTCCTCAGCAGATGACCTGCCTCGTGCATGTATTATTCTGGCAAACCTTCTCTGAACTGCTTTTACTATGTCTCCTTCCTGTCTTAACTAAGGGGTCACAGCAGAGGAGAGGCCTTTCAGCCCATTGTATCTGTGCTGATTTATCTGCCCTAATGCTACTTTCCAGCAATTAGCCCATAGCCTTGACCCATACTGCGCACATTACCTGCTCATTTTCCATTTGATTGATGATATATGTCTGTTTCATAGAGCAGTACAGCACAGGAACAGCCCCTTCTGCCCATATGTCTGTGCCAACCACAATGCTGTTCTAAACTAATCCCATGTGCCTGTACATTGTCTGTATTCCTCTATTCCCTGCCTCTTCATGTGTCTGTACTAAATGCTATACTATCAGCTTCTACCACCTCTCCTGGCATAATGGTTTAAGCACCTACCACATGCTTTGCACATCTCCTTTAAAACTTCCCCCTCTCATCTTCAGCCTTAATATTTGATATGTCCAGGCGGGGAAGAAAGACTCTGACTATCCACCCTTTTTCAGACCCCTCACAATTTTGTACACTTCTATCAGGTCACCCCTCAGCCTTCAATGTTCCAGCAAAAACTATCCAACTTTGTCCAACCTTTCCTTACAGCCAATTTACTCCAACCCAGCCAACATCCTGGTCAACCTCTTCTGAGTTTTTGATTTATTATTGTCACATGTAACGAGATACAGTGAATAGTGTTGTTTTGCCTGATATGCTGACCAATCATACCTTATGTAAGTACGTCGGGATAATTAGAATAGTCTGTAGAATATAGTGTTACAGCTACTGAGAAGGTCAGAGAAAGACCAACTTGAATATAATAAGAGGTCTGTTCATAAGTCTGATAACAGCAGGGAAGAAGCTGTTCTTAAGTCATTTGGTATGTTTTTTCAAACTTTTGTACCTTCTGCCTGATGGAAGAGGTTGGAAGAGATTATAACCGGGTGGGAGGGGTCTTTGATTATGTTTGTTGCTTTCCCAAGGTAGCGGGAAGTGTAGACAGAGTTAATGGAAGGAAGGCTGGTGTATGTGATGGACTGGGCTGCATTCTCTCTCAATAATTTCTTTCAGCCTTGGACAGAGCTGTTGCCATACCCAAATGTGATGTATCCGATAGGATGCTTTCTATGGTGCATGTATAAAAATTGGTCAGAGTCATTGTGGACATGCGGAATTTCCTTAGCCTCCTGAGGGAGTACAGGCACTGCTGTGCTTTTCTGACTGTAACATCAACATGAATGGACCAGGCAGACTGTCGGTGATATTTACTTTCGGGAACCTGAAACTGTCAATCATCTCCCCCTCAGCACCATTGACACAGACAGGGGCGTATCCTCCACTCTACTTCCTGAGGTTGATGAACAACTCCTTCATTTTTCTGCTATTGAGGGAGAGATTGTTGTCTTTACACCATACCACTGAGCTGTCCACCTCTTTCCTGTACACTGGCTCATTATTGTTTGAGATCCAGCTGTGGTGTTATCAGCAAATTTGTAAATGGAGTTAGAACTGAATTTGGCCACACAGTCAGGAGTGTATGAGGGGTATAGTAAGGGGCTGAGTACATAGCCTTGTGGGGCACACATATTGCATATTATCATGGAGGAAGTATACCCTCTTCAAAGCCTCCACATCCTTCCTATAGTGTGGCATACAAAACTGCGCACAATGCTCCAAATGTGGCCGAGCTTGTTTTCTACAGTTGCAAATGATTTACCAACTTTTATACTCAACGATCTGTCCAATGAAGGCAAGCGTGATCTTTACCATATTATCCAGTTGTGTTCGGAGAAAGTGAGGACTGCAGATGCTAGAGTTAAGAGTCAAGAGTGTGGTGCTAGAAAAGCACAGCAGGTCAGGCAGCATCTGAGGACCAGGCGAATCAACGCTTCGGGCATAAGCCCTTCATCAGGAAGGGCTAATGTCTGAAATATTGATTCTCCTGCTCCTCGGATGCTGCCTGACCTGGTGTGCTTTTCCAGCACCACATTATCCAGTTGTGCTGCCATTGTCAAAAACCTATGGAGTTGCACTCTAAGATCCCTCTGTATATCGATGCTCCTATAGGTCCAGCCATTTACTGTATATTTTCCTGTTGCATTTAACCTCCCAAAGTGCATCACCTCACACTTGTTCAGATTAAACCCCATCTGCCATTTCCCTACCTAACTTTCCAACTGATACATATCCTGCTGCATTCTTTGACAACCTTCCTTGCTCTCCACAATTCCACTAATTTTCATATCATCTGCAAACTTACTCATCAGACCACCTATGTTTTCATCCAAATCACATATATAATATAAACAACAGACATTCCAGGACTGATCCTTGTGGAACACCATTGGTCACAGATCTGCAATCAAAAAAGCACCTCTCCACCTCTACCCTCTGTGTTCTACGAACAAGTTAATTTTGTATCCAATTTGCCAATGCACTGTGGATCCCATATGACTTAATCTTCTAGACCAACCTATCATGAGGGACTTTGTCAAATGCTTCAGTGAAGTCCAAGTAGACAGCATCCACTGCCCTATCTTCATCAATCATCTTTGTCACTTCCTCAAAAACCTCACTCAAGTTTGTGAGACAAGACCTCCCCTCCCTGCACAAAACCACGCTGACCTTCCCAATAAGTTCATTTTTTTCCAAATGTGAGTAAATCGTGTCCCTAGGAATCTTCTCCAACAATTTCCCTATAACGGATGTAAGGTTCACCAGCTGATAAAATTCCTGGCTTATCCCTGTTGCTCTTCTTAAACAAAGGAACAACATTATCTATTCTCCTGTGTAGTCTTGAAAGGGTTCAGAAAAAAATTACCTCCAGGGTTGGAGGTTTTGAGGGAAAAGCTGAACAGGCTGGGGTTATTTTCCCTGGAACGTCGGAGGCTTATGGGTAATCTTATAGAAGTTTATAAAATCATGAGGTGCCCTGACTATCCATGGAATAACTCGACTTCTCCATCTCCTTAACCCTCACTCATTTTGGGCACTCAATAAAACCTATTATCAACAAGGCTCTTGGTCATTGATTGTAATATTCTCAATGGGGTTCAGTGTCACAATTTGTTTGACAATGCTTTGATGATTTACTTTCATACATTTACCACATTAAAGGCACTATATAAATTATTGTTGAAATGTAGTTTGGGGCACAGTCCAGAACTAGAGGGTATAGGTTTAGGGTTGGAGGGGAAAGATTTAAACGGGACAACTTTTTCACTCAGAGGGTGGTGCATGAGCTGCCAGAGGAAGTGTGGTGGAGTGTAGTACAATTACAGCATTTAAAAGCATCTGGATGAGTATATGAATAGGAAGGATTTAGAGGGGTATGCACCAAGTGCTGGCAATTGTGGCTAGTTTAATTTAGGATATCTGGTCAGTCTGGACAAGTTGGACTGTTTCCATGCTGTACATCTCTATGATTCTATGTGAAGAACAATATAATTTAAGCCTATTTTCCTCTCTCTTTTTCTTAAACCCTAGTTCTTTTATGCCATGATTACGCGTCCCCACAACTCAACTTTGCCTCTTCTTGTTGAATTCATGTTTCTGTGGAGTCGCCTGTATGTACAGCAATGGGAATTGGAAACAAGAGTAGGCCATCCAGCCCCTCCAGCCTGTTCTAACACTCAATAAGATCAGAGCTGATCTCTTTGCATTCTGAGTTCTACACTCTTGTTCATCTCTGGTTACTTTTGATTCCCTTTATAGCGATCTGCCTCCAAAACCCTCGCCTCCACCACCTTCTCAAGCAGAGTTACAAAGTCAGAATATCCTTGAGAGAAAAAAAACCCTTCACATCTGAGCTAACAATTCATTTTAAAGCAGTGTCTCACCCACAAGGAGAAACACCTTCTCCATCTTCAGCCTGATGATTATTCAGGATGTTCAAAACTTCAATCAAATCACCCCTCACTCTTTTGTACTCCATTGAGAGTAAACCGATCAATCCTTGGAAAACAACCCACTCGTTCCAGGTATCAATACAGTTAGAAAAAAAATCAAAGGACTGTGGATGCTAGAAATCAGAAGCAAAAACAGAAATTGCTGGAAAAGCTCAGCAGCTCGAGCAGCATCCGTGGAGAGAAGGCAGAGTGAGCGTTTCGGATCCAGTGACCCTTCTTCAGAGCTGATTGTAGCTAAGGAAAAGTTGTTCTTTATATTAAAGGTAGAGTAAGGGGGAGGGAGGAGGAGTAAACAATGGGTGGAGATAGAGCCCAGAGAGAGAGAAAAACAAATTGCAAAGGAATGGTTAAAGGTCAGCCTCGGGGAATCAATTCAGAAGTCACATGACACCAGGTTATAGTCCAACAGTTTATTTGAAATCATAAGCTTTCGGAGTGTTACTCCTTTGTCAGGAGAAGTCAGACTTCACTTGACGAAGAAGCAGCGCTACAAAAGCTTGTGATTTCAAATAAACCTGTTGCACTATAACCAGGTGTCATGTGACTCCTGACTTTGTCTACTCCAGTCCAACACCGGCACCTCCACATCACGGGGGAATGAATAGTTGCTAATGGTGACCGTCAATGGCTGACAATGGGTTGTTTGAGATAGCAGCCCATGTGATCACAAGGCCTAGTGTCTGAGCGTTTGGAGTAAGGATGTGGAAAGGCAAGGGAAATGCAACAGAGTTAACCACCACCAGCATATCTACAACATTTATATTGGTTATTCAACAGCTCCATTCTGACCTCAGACATGTTAATGTCCTGCCTACATTTCCAGCTTGCTCACATAACTCAGTTTCCCCCTCCAATTAACTATGTGTTCATCCCCATGAGCATTCTGAATTTGATCATTATCTTGCCTTGCATGCTTTCCCAGGACCACATCTCTTCCTTGCCCTGAGGAGATGGGGTAGACTGAAATATTGAGAATAGGGATCTGCTTTGTGGCAAGGCTGAGGGAAGACAGAGAGTAAAAAATATGTCAGTGAAACAGCTAGAATGGTCCTTTTTTGTGCTAAACACAAGAATATGTGGGAAAGTTGAAGGTGAAATAAGTCACTGAGGACCACATTGCTGTAAAAGTGTTGGAGCCACTGTTTAATTCAATGTTCTTTTCAGTTCATGGAAACATAGAGAATTGGAGGAGGAGTAGACCATTCACTCTTCATACTTGCTCCACCACTCACTATGATCATGGTTAATCATCCACTGAATAGACTGTTCCTGTGTTTTTCTCAGATCATTCAATCCCTTTAGTCCCAAGTGCCATATCCAACTCCATCTTGAAAATATGGCCTCAATTGCTTTTTGTGGTAGAAAGATCCACAGGCTCACCATTTGCTAGGAGAAAACATTTCTCATCATCTCAGTTCCAAATGGCCTACTCCATATCTTTAACATCCAGGATGTCAATAGACTCTATAAAGATGAGACTAAGTAGAAAGGAGACTAAGTTGGCTGTGAGGAAATTTTCATGAGAGATGCCCAAGCAATCATAATTATTCTAATTCCCTTAGCTATTAAAGGAACCATAACGTGCAAGCAGTCCAACAATGTTTGGTAACTACTTTAATCAACAACAAACAAAATTCTTGAAAGGGAACGATTTAACAGGAGAGTTCAGCATCTCGGAAAATCCATGTATCATTTCATTACTGAGTTGTACAGATTAGTAGAAAACTGTGTTGGTGGAGTTTAGAAGGCAGAATTTCTAAGAGCAGATTTGCTGTTGGAATTAATGAGTCTTTGTCAGATGTATTACAGTCCAAAGAAGATCTGACTTTGAACTAAACTATTCAAATAGTGCATGAGCAGAAACCAGGCAGACTCACAATAAAATCTTGAGAGAAGAAGAACAATTTTATCACAACAGATTCAAGGATTTTTAAAATTCATTCATGCTTTGTGGACATTGCTGGCTAAGTCAACATATGTTGTCCATCCTTAGTTATCCAGAGAACAGTTATGAGAGACATGTAGACTGGACCAATATGTCAGAATACGCTCAGTTGGCTGGACAGATCGATAGCAATGGCATGGATTCAATCCCACACTGATGTGGTTACCATGAAGGATTCTCTTTCTCAACCCCTCCTCTCCTTCTTGCCTGAGATGTGATTATCCTCAGGTTAAACTCATGAGAGAGCAGTCCCATTGTCCAGTACGACTATGCCAACTTTTACCTTGTTTGTCCTAATTGATACTGGAAAGGTTGAATCAGTTTCAGTTATTTAAGGGTTTAATTTAAAAGTAAAAGCAAATAGGAATCACAGACATTATGAGTGTGATAGCATTGGCCTTGGTGAAATACAGACAATGGGGGAGGTAATGGCTGAGTGCTATTATTGCTAGACTATTAATCCAGAAACATTGTTAATGTTCCTGGGACCTGGTTTCAAATCCTGCCATGGCAGATGGTAGAGTTTGAATTCAATAAAGATCTGGAATTAAGAGTGTAATGATGACCATAAATTCACTGTCAATTATTGTGAAAGACCTGCCTGGTTAATCAGTCCCCCATTTGGCAAGGAAATCTGCCATCCTTACCTGTTCTGGCCTACATATGACTCCTGACCCACAGCAATGTGTTTGACTCTCAACTGGTCTCTGGGAAATTAGGAATGGGTAATAAATACTGGCCGAGCTAGTGACATCCACATCTCAAGAGTAAATAAAATGTGGGAAAATAGTGCAAATGTGGGAATTACACATATAACGTTATAACATTTTGCATCAAACTGGGAAATGTCTTTACCCACCAGAGTTGGTTTCACAGTTTATGGTGATAAGACTCAACCTTCTTGCATATATATGATCATTTGACTTGATTCCTGAGTCCTCTATCTACTTAATCAGTTGTGTGATAACAAGACCTACAGAACCTTTTCCTTCCCTAACGGTAATTAAATATAGTCTAAATGCTCAGTTGACTGAATGGCTAGTTTGCAATGTAGAGTGATGCCAACAGTATGGGTTCAATTCCCACACCAGCTGAGGCTACCATGAAGGAGTCTTCTTCTGAAACTCTTCCCTCACCTGAGGTGTATTCAGTGGTTTTTGTCAAAAATGGTTGAGCATACTCATAGGTAGTGATTACAGGTAATTTTGGGATAAAGTGTGTTTCAGCAGTGCGATTTCATACAATGTCGCTGAAGAATTAGGGAACAGTATTTTCTAGAACGCTTACCTCTGTCCACAATAGTGTGATTCCAGTGCGGATGGCTTTGCGTGCTTCGTTCTGTGCGTGTGCTGATGTCATCTGCTGGGAGAGCAGCTTTCTGTGAGAGGTGCTGCACAGAGAGCAACTTTCTTACATTTTTGAAATAATTATGTTTTCAATCTTCATTCAGGCTGTGCTATAAATTGTATTAGGCTTTTGGGTGACTTTTGAGCGATCGTGAGTGATTTTGTTGCTGGTCTGCCCCTAACCCCACTTTTCCCACAGCCCCCATTATTTCTATGAAGTGATTTTCTACTAAGCAAGGTTTCACTGAAACGCAACTATGGCATTATGGGAGAACTACCAGTATAGTCCTAAATGAATTTTGACAGCAGCTTTCAAAGACTTTGTTAGGGAGTATTCTCCTTTTTAAATGAGAATCTTTTCCTTACTTTGGTGACCCTTCTTCATGAAATAAAAGTTCAACAGGGATTCTTGTTTGATTTGTCTTCTGAAGTAAATAAGAGAGGGAAGTGACAGTGTCCTTCTGTATGAAACAGCCCATATATCTTTAGCTGCTCCCGAATGAGTGACGTTGTGCTGTTCCTATTAAATAGACTGCTATGACAGGTTGGAGGAGTGCACTGGTTTCCTTTTAGACTCACTCCTTCTCTAGTTATAAAAAATGTTACATTTAACCAGAGTTGTGATGTGGCCAACTGTGGAGCAGCACAGTGACTCAGTGGTTAGCTTTGCTGCCTCACAGCACCAGGGACCTGGGTTTGATTCCAGCTTCTGGCAAATGTGTGGAGATTGCATGTTCTCTCCATATCAGTGTGTGTTGCCTCTGCATGTTCTGGCCTCCTCCCACAGTCTGAAGGTGTGTTGGTTAGGTAGATTGGCCATGATAATCTATGCTATAGTGTCCAGGGAGGTGCAGGATGGATTAGTCATGGGGAAATATAGGGTAGGTGAGTGGGATACTCTTTAGAAGTGGGCAGAATGGCCTGCTTCCACTTTGTAAGAATTCTATATTTCATGCATGTAGAAAATGGGGCCAGACTTAGGTCATGTGACCCCTTGAATTTGCTGTGCCATCCAATGTGATCATGGCTGGTCATTGAGCTTGTTAACCTTACCCTGCCCTCCTCCCATATCCCATGATCCCTTTAGCCCCAAGCCTATATCTATCATTAGAAACAAATCAGCCAGGTTTCTTCCATCAAAGACAAGCCAGTTTATTACAAATTAAACTTAGTCAAATATGAAAAGGTTCTTGACACAAGACATTTTACACTTTGCGATAATAGATATAACGATAGATGGAATGACAGACAAACGATTAGTCCCAGGACAATTGCAAATGTGACACTGTTGTTTCAGAAAGGGGAAAGGTAGAATTCAGAAAACTATATCAAAAGTGGGAAAAGTAGTGGAGTCATCATTCAAGATAAGGTAAATATGCAGTTAGAGAAAATAAGCTAATACTAGGCAGTTGGCATGACCTTGTCTGGGACAAGTCACATCTGACAAATTTAATGGAGTTCTTTGATGAGGTGACACAGGCAGTGGATGAGGGTAGTGCTGTGGATATTGTATATTTGGACTTTCAGAAAACACTTGATATGCTGACATTTGGCAGCTTGGTTAGTAAATTAGAAATGTTTGGGATTGATGGGACCTTGGCAGCATGGATTAGCAGTTAGCTAAAAGACAGAAAACAGAGGGTAGGTGCAAAAACAGAAACTACTGGGAAAATTCAGCAAGGCTGGCAGCATCTGCAGAGAGAAAGCAGATTTAAGCAGTTTTTAAGCTTCTTCAGAACTCAGAGCTCCAGCTAGGGGTCACTGCTTTAAAATGAGGGGTCATTCTTATGGGACAGAAATGAGGAGAATTCCTTTTCTCTCTCAGAGGGTTACATAGCTTTAGAATTTGCTGTTTCAGAACGCAGTGGAGATGGCGTAATTGAATATTTTTAAGACAGGGAAGGATAGATTCTTAGGCAGTGAAAGTGGGGTTAGCAGGGTTACAGGGGGTTGATGGGAATGTGGAATTTGAAACACCAGCAATCCCAACCTGATGTTATTGAATGGTGTAGCAGGCTCAAGAGTGCGAATAGCCCATATCTGCTCCTATTTGGTTTATTCAATATCATAAACGGAGCTGGCATGAAGAAATTCAGTTACATGGAGTCAGGTTTGTGCAAAATGGTTTGTGTCCCCCTCAAAAAGTGGGTTGTAATATGAGAGGCGCTGTACGCACACCAAGTGAAATTCGATGCGAAGGCTTCATGAGTCTGGAATTTGCTGGGAAGTGTAATGCAGTGAAGCGTTCAGTGAAAACAGATTATCACCAGCCAGTTTGTCAGCCCCTTTACTCGAATGGCAATCGGTGAGAGAGCAGGGATAGTCTTGATCACTGGCTGATGAACGCATCGCAGTATATGCATTATCATCTTTTGCTTCTGCACAAAGAAGCTGGGACAAATTGCAAATGACATGAGGGGCCTCTTTTTTTAAAGGATGACAGAGCTTCATTAGAAAAAGAATGGATGGCATTAGCATATGTATGACCCCAGTGCTCCCAAACAATGCAGTGCTTTCCCGAAGCTGAGGCAATAAAATAAAGGGCATTTATTTCGGCTATGGGATTGGCACAGTGCTGGTGAGATGGTGGGGGGGGGGGGAGTGGCTGGGAAGAAGGATCGTAACTTTAAGTTATTTAATAGACTATAAGACAGCTTTAAGGATTGTTTTGCAGCTCTCTTTCTCATCTGTGGTACTGTACAATCATAGAATCCCCATTGTGTGGAAACAGGCCATTTGGCCCAACAAGTCCACACTGTCTCTCCAAAGAGAATCCCATCCAGATTTACATATCTACCCTATGAGTAGCACAGTGGTTAGCACTGCTGCCTCAAAGCACCAGGGACTTGAGTTCAATTCCTACCTCGAGTGCCTGTCTGTGTGCAGTTCGCACTTTCTCCCTGTGTCTCTGTGGGTTTCCTCCTAAAATGTGCAGGGTTAGATGTTAGGTGCATCATTCAGAGTGAAATGGGTCTGGGTGGGTTACTCTTTGGAAGATCAGTGTGGACTTGTTGGGCTAAAGGGCCCCTTTCCACACTGTAGGGAATCTAATCCCTGTAATTTTGCATTTCCCATGGCTAATCCACCTGACCTATATATCCCTGGGCAATTTAGCATGGCCAATCCACCTGACCTGCACATCTGTGAACTGTAGGAGGAAACCCACGCAGACACAGGGAGAATGTGCAAACCCCACAGACCCGAGGCTGGAATTGAACCCAGGTCCCCAGCGCTGTGAAACAGCAGTACTAAGCACTCTGTAGACATTTTGTGACATCGTCATCGCTTGCCTTCCCACCTAGTTTTGTCTCATGTGCAAACTTGGCTATGGAACATTCATTTTCCTCATCCAAGTCATAGCGATATACATTGTAAATAATTGTGACCGCAGCAGTGATCCCTTTGGCACTCCCCTCGTTGCCAACCTGAAAATACCATGATGTGGAGCTGCCAGTGTTGGATTGTGTGGTCAAAGTCAGAAGTCACACAACCAAGTTATATTCCAACAGGTTTATTTGAAATCACAAGCTTCACCTGATGAAAGGGGCAGCGCTCCAAAAGCTTGTGATTTCAAATAAACCTGTTGGACTGTAACCTGGTATCATGCAACTTCTCCCTTTATCCCAATTCTATATCTTCTATTAGTTAGCTCCTCCTGCATCCATTAAATGATTCACTTCTGATGCCATGGGCTCTTATCTTACTAAGTTGCCTTAAATGCAGTACCTTATTAAATGCCTTTTGGTACACTTTCATCTATCCTTGTTACCGCCTCAAAGAATTCTAATACATTTATCTAATAATTTCGATTTCCCTTTCATCAAGCCATGCTTGACAAATTTAGTATTCTTCTCTGATGAGGTAACAATCAGGAGAGACAGGTAGAAGTAGTCCATGTACATTTCCCCCCTCTTCCTTTACCTTCTCCACCCTGCAACTCCCACAACTGTACAGAACAATATGGAACCTCTGTTGAATTTCAGCCCTTCTGCAAACTCTGTCTTCTACAGTGTTGTAAATGCTCCCTTACACTAACAGCTCTACCCCAGAACGTCAGAGCCAGCATAAATAAGCAAGGGAGTCACACTCAGGTTCTTACTGAAGGAGGGTAAGAAAATTATAGATGCATTTTGGAGATATTGAGTAAGTAATGCGAGGATGAGAAGAATAGATGGATATGCTGAGAGGGGGAAATGAAATTGGGCAGAAGGAGCATTGTGAGGAGCAGAACTCCCATCATGGACCAGTTAAACCAAAAGACCATGCTCTGTAGGTCAATTCCTCTGTCTCCCTGCTATAGGAAAGCTGTTGTTAAACTTGAAAGGCCTCAGAAACGTTTTATGAGGATGTTGGAGGGTTTGAGCTATAGGGAGAGGCTGAGTAGGCTGGGCTGTTTTCCAGGAGAAAGTGAGGACTGCAGATGCTGGAGATCAGAGTCGAGAGTGTGGTGCTGGAAAAGCACAGCAGGTCAGGTAGGATCTGAGGAGCAGGAGAATTAACGTTTCGGGCAAACGCCCTTCATCAGGAATAAGGCTGGGAGCCTCAGGAGTAGAGAGACAAATGGGAGGGGGATGGGGCTGGGGGGGAAGGTAATGAAAGTGTGATAGGTGGATAGAGGTGGGAGTAATGGCGATAGGTCAGAGAGGAGGGTGGAACGGATAGGTGGGAAAGAAGATTGACAAGTAGAATAGTTCATGAGGGCAGAGCTGAATTGGAAGGTTGGAATTGGGAATAAGGTGAGGGGACAGGAAATGAGGCAACTGGTGAAATCCACATTGATCCCATGTGGTTGCAGGGTCCCAAGGCAGAAGATAAGGCATTCTTCCTCCAGGCATCGGGTGGTGAGGGTATGGCGATGGAGGAGGCCAGGATCAGTGTATCCTTGGCGGAGTGGGAGGGGGAATTGAAGTGTTAGGCCACTGGACGGTGGAGTTGGTTGGTGCAGGTGTCCTGGAGATGTTGTCTGAAGCGCTCTGCAAGTAGGCGTCCAGTCTACCCAATGTTGAGAAGACCGCATCGAGAGCCATGGATACAGTAAATGTGGAAGTGCGGGTGAAACTCTGATGGATGTGAAAGGCTCCTTGGACAGAGGTGATTGGAGAGGTGTGGACAATTTGGCAATTCCTGCAGTGGCAGGAGAAGGTGCCGGGGATGATGGTGGGTGGGTGGTGGGTAGCGTGGACCTGACAAGAGAATCGAGGAGGTAATGGTCTTTATGGAAAGCAGATAGGGGAGGGGAGGGAAACACATGTCTGGTGGTGGGGTCCATTTGTAGGTGGTGGAAATGGCGAAAGATAATGTGATGTATCCGGAAACCAGTGGGGTGGAAGGTGAGGACCTGGGGGTTCTGTCCTTGTTGCAGTTGGAGGGTGTGGTTCAAGGGCAGAAGTGCGGGAAGTGGATGAGATGTGCTGGAGGAAGTGGGAGGATTCAAAAGAGAAATTGGGGTTATTTTCCCTGGAGAGTCAAAGGCTGAGGGGTGACCTCATAGAGGTTTATAAAATCATGAGGGGCATGGATAGGGTAAATAGACAAGATATTTTTCCCAGAGTCGGAGAGTCCAAAACTAGAAGGCGAGAGGTGAAAGATTTAAAAGGGAACTAAAAGGCAACTTTTTCACGCAGAGGGTGGTGCATGTTTGGAATGAGCTGTCAAAGCAAGTGGTGGAGACAAAAAAACTACAGATGCTGGAATTCTAAATACACAGGCAGGAGGCTGGAAGACCACAGCAAGCCAGGCAACATCAGGAGGTGGAGAAGCTGATGTTTCAGGTGTAACCCTTCTTCAGGACTGGAGGTAAGTTTGGGAGGAGCTGCAGAAAAAGGGGGTGGCGACGGCAGGGTGGTGAAGTGGGGCTAGGTGAAGACACGCAGAGGGTGTGACCTGGTTGGTCAATGGAAACAATAAATCCAGTTGGTGGCAGGGAGCAGTGGAGGGGATGAGGACGGACTGGGAAAGGAGTCAGGGGATGGGGAGATTGAAATTGGAGAACTCAATGTTAAGCCCTCCAGGATGTAGGATGCTCAGGCGGGAGATGAGGTGTTGCTCCTCCAATTTGCACTGTGGTTCATTTTGGCAATGGAGGAGGCCAATGATGGTCATGTTGGAAAGGGAGTGGTTGGAGGAATTGAAATGGGCGGTGACTGGGAGGTCCGGTTTGCCCCTGTGGGCCTGGCTGAGATACTCGGTGAACCGTTCCCTCAGTTTACCCTCAGACACCCCAATGTAGAGAAGACCACATCTCTATGACTCTAAGAATCCTAGGTCATTGTGATATGAAGGGGAAGTTTTGTGACACAGTGGACAGTGTCTTTTCCTCTGAACCAGACATTTTGAGTTCAAGTCCCACTCCAGGAATTAATAATCAAAGGAGAGTGCATTTATAAAGTGACCCAACTAGTAGAGTATGAACTTGCAAACCCTTGCAGCAAAACTGATATTGGGCAGTATGAGGATCTTCAGGTGGGCAACACTGAAAACAAAGTGGCAAATCACTGCAGTATTTTGCCAAGTATAATCATGGACCACAGTACAGGTCAACAACACTCTGGAAGGGAATGGTATCTGATGTGAGGAAGGGAAAAAAATATGAAGGGTCTGGACAAGAGGATTAGGAATTGAGATGAATAAAATAGAACTGACATGGCCAGCAAAACCTCAGAGTGGGAAGAATGGCTCCTCCTGTTTCTATGACACAAATTATAATGTGAAAGTGAATCAGATTCAGGCAACCCAGCTTCTTGCCTATTGGGAGGATGTAACCAACAAGCATTAAGCTAAAGGAATCTGAGCTCTAAGGGTCTTTTGTGCTGGCTGAACGTCTTGCTTCTTTTAATCCAAGCTATCAGTTACCGAGAATCCAGTAAATCCCTCTCTAAACCCTTTGAATAGCAACCAAAGACTTCTCCTTTTGTCAGCCCCGTCCTGCTGGTTTTGTAAATAAAACAGGACGTTATCTGCAAAGTACAAACCCTTAGCTAAGAGCAACAATAAACAGTGTTCCCATACTCTGGAGCCACTCGACATCATGGCTATAGCGATGGCATAGTGTCCAGGCTGTCCTCAGTGCAATTATGTCACACGGACCATTACAAAGTTCTCATGTCAACACTTTGTCAATGCACAATCCACAATACATCGCAAGTGACTGTTCAATTAAAGGAAACAAAGACTTATATATACCAAAGACTGGTATAATTACAACATTTAAAAGGCATCTGGATGGGAATATGAATAGGAAGGGTTGAGAGGGATATGGGCCAAATACTGGCAAATGGGACTAAATGCATTTAGGATATGTAATCGGCATGGACGAGTTGGACTGAAGGGTCTGTTTCCATGCTATACATCCCTATGACTCTATGAATCCGTATGCAGGTTAGGTGAATTGGCCATGGGAAATGCAGGGTTACATGAATAGGGTAGGGGGTTCGGTCTAGGTGGGTTGTTCCTCGGAGAGTCTGCTTTCACACTTTAGAGATTCAACGAAACTTTTAATCAGTGCTTTACTTCTGGAGTCATTCAGGTTCTGACTAACAACTTACACAAAGCCCAATCACAGAATTTTTGAAAACTTCTAGAACTGACAAACATGGAACTCTCTTTCCTGAAGAAGGACTCATGCCCTTGGATGCTGTCTGACCTGCTGCGCTTTTCCAGTAACACATTTTCAACTCTTATCCATGCACCAATCATACCCAAAAGCCCAAAAGTGGGGTTTGACCAGATCGGAATCTTAGCAGCGGTGCTTTGAAGATCTTCTAGACTAAAGAAGATGATCTACTCCAAAATATTCGGGTGAGGGCTCTGCCAAGTCAAGGCCATTTTTAATATGACAGTCCCAACCTGGTGAAAACGTGTAGCTGCAGAGAGTCACCATTTCAGAAGTGCTCCTTTTGATCCTGCCCATTACAAGCCTTCCTGCCCCCACTAATTAGATATTTGTGTTATGATACAGTGAATTGTTCTCCTTTAAATAGGATTAGGAAGGGCCATCACTGACTGATTAGATCTAATCAACATCAATTGCTGTCCTTGGACAAGCTACTTCTCATTGGGAAGCTTGACATCAAAAGAGTGATGGATATGGATGGGGGTGGGGGTGTTGCAATTGGGATTGCATCCTGCACTTCCAGAACTCCACAGAAGGAAAACAGGATGGATTAGGATGAGTGAAGTTTATCTTTTAAGCAAAACCTGCATAGCAGGAATGGCGAGGTGGGTATGAAACACTGAAAGCAGTATTTTAAATAAAGCTCTATAATGCTTTCTCCATAACACTCTTAATCCACCTACTCCTTTTGAAGTCACTCGACATAGCCATGAGCAGTGTGCTCTTGGCTCAGGGCAGAGGACTGCACAATCTTGCTCAGCAAGTCTTCTGCAATTTGAAGAAGGAAACACCATGGCTGCGGGCAATGTCGAAATAAAAGAGAAATGAGTTAAAGGCTCCCCTTCCACCTGGCTTTTAAATTGTTTAAAATCTGATTTGGGTTTGGTTCCAGAACCCACTCCCTTCCAAACACTCCTGCGCCCCACCCAAACAATCATATTTACCTTATGATCTGTCTTGGTCATGTTTGAGAGAAATCTGCTGCTCATTGTGTACGTCACATTTTGGTCAGAAAGCAAGACTCTTTACAAAATGTGTCAACATGGGTCCTGTAGCACCCAAACAGAACTCAGTAGAAGAGTCCTGACTAAAATTTTTTTAAAAACTGTTGCAATCAAAGAATATTATAGAATGCACATTAACTTTGTGCAGTCTTGACTAGATGCCATTTGGAATACTGTGAACATTTCTGACTTCTATATTATAACAAGGAGAGAAAGGCTTCAGAGAAGGCACAAAAAGGACTTACCAGAATGATTCCAGAAATAAGAGAATGGATTTAATATCTCAGGCAGAGAAAAGACTGAGATTTAGCAAGTTTTAGAAAGTTTTAAGATGAATTGTTTTGCCTTCGTCATCTCTAGACTCCAGTCTGCCAGTACACAACCACCTGATGAAGAAGCAGCACTCCGAACACTAGTGCTTCCAAATAGATCTGTTGGACTATAATCTGGTGTTGTGTGATTTTTAACTTAATACACTTCTGGCTAATTTCCCTTTAAGTTCAGTAAACTCAAGGCATTTAAAATTCTACTGTTTGTGTCTTAATTGTTTCATGATTTGGACAAAATGTCTTGTGTGGCAACAGCCATGCAACATAAATTCCAGGCAACAACCATCCCCAACAAGAGGGAAGCTAACTATCATTCCTTAACTTGCTGAATTCCCCACTACCAACATCCTGGAGGGTCATCATTGGCCAGAAACCGAAGAGCACCAGCTGTTAATACAATGGTTACAAAAGCAGGTCAGAGGTTAAGAATCCTGCAGAGACTAACTCACCTCCTTTCCCCCCAAAGCTTGCCCACAATCTACAATGCACAAATTGGGAATGTAATGGAGTACTCTCCACTTGTCTGGACGGGTACAGCTCTAACAACATTCAAGAAGATTGATACCATCTGGGACAAAGCAGCATCTTCACTGTTACCGTATCCACCCCTTTCAGTATTTAGTCTATCCGCCATCCTTGCACTGTGGCAGCAGTATGCACCATCTATAAGATGTGCAACAACTCATCAAGGCTCCTTCGATATCACCTTCCCAAGTCCACAACCCCTACCACCAAGAAGGACAAGAGAATTCATGTAAGATAAAAGCATCACCGGTAAGATCTCTTCCAAGCTACACACCTTTTTGGAACCAGATAAAGGTTCCTTTTGTGTTGCTGGATCAATATGCTGGAAGTTGTGACTGAAGGTGAGATGGTATCTCTACACCCTCAGGAACAACTGTGGTCCAAAGTAAGTAGCTGATCACCATCCTCTCCATGACAATAAGGAATGGGCCATAGATGCTGGCCTGGCCAGTAACAGCAGACTCCATTAATGATTATTTAAGTCCATTTCCCTATCATCCTTTATATTGGTTACTTACCTTGGCTTCCACTTAAGCAATGTCTCCATTTAAAAATTCTCATTCTGGTTTTCAAATCTGTCCATGGCCTTGCTCGCTCCCCATTTTTGTAATCTCTTCCAAATGTACAATACTGTGAGGTACCTACTCTCTACTAATTCTGATCTCTCATGCAATCCAGTTATAACTTTGTCACCATTAGTGTCCATGCATCCAGGGTCTTACGTCCCAAGATCTGGAACTTCCTCACACTCTTCATTTTTCATCTCTCCACTTCACTTTCCTTTTCAAAGATACCCCTTAAAGCCTACTACTTCTATCAAGTTTTAGGGCACTGACTTCCTATCTCATGTGCCTTGGTGTTATATTTTCTGTGATACTGTTTGGATGTTTTATTATGTCAAAAATGTTAAATCAATTTAAATTGTTTCTTTTGCTATTGGGTATGTATTTAAAAATTGTTTTCAATTTTAGGTGAGACTAAATCTGAGGGTTATAAATATAAGGTAGTCATTGATGACTTCATGGTCATAGATTGCACCTTTGATTTGAAGAACAAGTTTTATTGTTGTCACCGTTTATGTTTTTCATACTGGTGCGATCATACACCATTTTTATCATGCAATTATTTACCAAAAGACTCAATAGCTGAAAAATTTGCCTTCCTTCGATTTCAAGATCGATTTAACAATTATGTTAATAACATTCAAAAATGAGACCATTTAGTTATTAGAGAATAATTTAGTGATTTTAGGGTTTTTTTGTATTGATATATGTATCGAAACTGTAAGGGTGTTGATTAACTCAGTTGACCAAACAGCTGGTTTGTGACACAGAGTGGTGCTAATAGCACGGGTTCAATTCCTACACCGGCTGTGGTTACTATGAGGGATTCTCCTTTGCTACTGTTCCCTGTACCTGAGGTGTGGTGACCCTCAGATATAACCACCACCAACTCTCCATTGAGAAATCAGACCTGTCATCTGGAAAAGCTATGGCAGTTTTACTTTTCTATGTTATGGACACCATTTCTTGACTTCACAGCATATGTGGTTTACGTTATCTTCGAGGAGAAAGTGAGGTCTGCAGATGCTGGAGATCAAAGTTGAAACTTTATTGCTGGAACAGCACAGCAGGTCAGGCAGCATCAAGGGAACAGGAGATTCGACGTTTCGGGCACAGGCCCTTCCTGAAGAAGGGCCTGTGCCCGAAACGTCGAATCTCCTGTTCCCTTGATGCTGCCTGACCTGCTGTGCTGTTCCAGCAATAAAGTTTCAACGGTTTACGTTATCTACCTATTTGCCATGCATGTGGTTTATAAATACCAGATTTGGTGGCAACTCCACATAGTTTTTATTATGGACAATTTTTTTATTAAAGGCCTTTCAAGTAAATGGAAGGTTGTCGAATTTGGGTTTACTTGCATTTCACTGGGCCTCAAGATGGCAGCGGAGGAGCACGGCTGAGCCCAGGGCTCATCCCCTTCTGTCCGCTTTCTTTCTCTTTTATTTCTTTACTTCTTTTTTACATTTGCTCTTCTACTCTTTTTATTTACTTCATTATAGTTTCCTTTTCTTTAAAGACTGGAGAGTGGCAGGCGAAAGAGGAGGGGTCCGACAGCGACAGCAGCAACACCAGGAACAGCTGGACACAGCTCCACCCTGGTCTGGGGTCTCCGGGTAAGTGAGGGGCAAGTCCTGGGCTTCTCTGCATGGACTGAACCCAGAAGGTGAGCTGAGACTCCAGGTCTGCAACTAGGCCAGGATGCCTGAAGGGGTGAAAGTATCAGCAAAAGGGACAAACCAATGACCAGTGGAAGCATCTAGATGAGCTTCGCAGGGGGAACCGGAGGGATAGAACCCATGCATCTCCAGGCCCATGGCCCCATCTTTGATGCGGCGATCGAGACAGTGGCAGTGGAAGACGTCCGTGAGCGAAACCACAGAGCCCATTACAGAGACCCTTGGTCCTGTTACAGAGACCCCTAGGCCTGTTACAGAGACTCCAGAGCCTATTACAGAGACCCCGGGGCCTGTTACAGAGACCCCGGAGTCTGTTACAGAGACCCTGGGGCCTGTTACAGAGACCCGGGGCCTGTTACAGAGACCCCGGAGCCTGTTACAGAGACCCTGGAGCCTGTTACAGAGACCTGGGGCCTGTTACAGAGACCCCGGGGACTGTTACAGAGACCCCTGGGCCTGTTACAGAGACCTAGGGGACCGTTACAGAGACCCCAGAGCCTGTTACAGAGATCCCGGGGGCCTGTTACAGAGACCCCAGGGCCTGTTACGGAGACACCGGGGCCTGTTACAGAGACTCGAAGCCTGTTATAGAGACCACAGGGACTGTTACAGAGACCCCAGAGCCTGTTACAGAGACCCCGGGGACTGTTACAGAGACCTCGGGGACCGTTACAGAGACCGCGGGGAGTATTACAGAGACCCCGGAGTCTGTTACAGAGATCCCGGGGCCTGTTACAGAGATCCCGGGGACTGTTACAGAGACCGCGCGGACTGTTACAGAGACCCCGGGGCCAGTTACAGAGACCGCGGGGCCTGTTACAGAGACCCCTGGGCCTGTTACAGAGATCCCGGGGACTGTTACAGAGACCCCAGTGCCTGTTACGGAGACACCGGGGCCTGTTACAGAGACTCGAAGCCTGTTATAGAGACCACGGGGACTGTTACAGAGATTCTGCAGTCTATTACAGAGACCCCGGAGCCAGTTACAGAGACCCCTGGGCCTGTTACAGAGACCCCTGGGACTTACAGAGACCCTGGGGACTGTTACAGAGACCCCGGGGACTGTTACAGAGACCGCGGGAACTGTTACAGAGACCCCGGGGACCATTACAGAGACCCCGGGGACCGTTATAGAGACCCTGGGGACCATTACAGAGACCGCGGGGACTGTTACAGAGACCCAGAGCCTGTTACAAAGACCCTGGGGCCTGTTACAAAGACCCTGGGGCCAGTTACAGAGATCCCGGGGCCAGTTACAGAGACCCGGGGACTGTTACAGAGACCCCTGGGCCTGTTACAGAGATCCCGGGGCCTGTTACAGAGACCCCAGGGCCTGTTACGGAGACACCGGGGCCTGTTACAGAGACTCAAAGCCTGTTATAGAGACCACAGGGACTGTTACAGAGACCCCAGAGCCTGTTACAGAGACCCAGGGGCCTGTTACAGAGACCTCGGGGACTGTTACAGAGACCACGGGGAGTGTTACAGAGACCCCGGAGTCTGTTACAGAGATCCCGGGGCCTGTTACAAGAGATCCCGGGGACTGTTACAGAGACCGCGCGGACTGATACAGAGACTCTGCAGTCTATTACAGAGACCCCAGAGCCAGTTACAGAGACCCCTGGGCCTGTTACAGAGACTGCGGGGACTGTTACAGAGACCCCGGAGTCTGTTACAGAGATCCCGGGGACTGTTGCAGAGATCCCGGGGAGTGTTACAGAGACCTCGCGGACTGTTACAGAGACCCCAGAGCCTGTTACAAAGACCCTGGGGCCTGTTACAAAGACCCTGGGGCCTGTTACAGAGACCCCGGGGCCAGTTACAGAGACCGCGGGGCCTGTTACAGACACCCCTGGGCCTGTTACAGAGACAACGAGGACTGTTACAGAAACCCCGGACTGTGGTACAGAGACCCTGGGGCCTGTTACAGAAACCCAGGAGTCTGTTATAGAGAGTTGAAACTTTATTGCTGGAACAGCACAGCAGGTCAGGCAGCATCCAGGGAACAGGAGATTCGACGTTTCGGGCACAGGCCCTTCTTCAGGAATGAGCAGAGAGTGTTCAGCAGGAGAAGATAAAAGGTAGGGAGGAGGGACTTGGAGGAGGGGAGTTGGAAATGTGATAGGTGGAAAGAGGTCAAGGTGAGGGTGATAGGTCGGAGTAGGATGGAGGCGGAGAGGTCAAGAAGAAGACTGCAGGTCAGGAAGGCGGTGCCGGGCTGGAGGGATCCGGCTGAGACAAGGTGGGGGGAGGGGGGATGAAGAAACTGGTGAAGTCCAAGTTCATCCCCTGCGGTTGGAGGGTTCCCAGTCGGAAGATAAGACGCTCCTCCTCCGACCGTCGGGTTGTTGTGGTTTGGCGGTGGATGAGTCCAATGACCTGCATATCCTCGGTGGAGTGGGAGGGGGAGTTGAAATGCTGTGCCACAGGTTGGTTGGGTTGGTTCGTCCGGGTGGCCCAGAGGTGCTCTCTGAATCGCTCCGCAAATAGGCGGCCTGTCTCCCCAATATAGAGGAGGCCACACCGGCTGCAGCGGATGCAGTAGATGATGTGGGTGGAGGTGCAGGTGAATCTGTGGCGGATATGGAAGTTTCCCTTGGGGCCTTGGAGAGAAGTGAGGGGGGAGGTGTGGGCGCAAGTGTTGCACCTCCTGCGGTTGCAAGGGAAGGTGCCGGGAGTGGAGGTTGGGTCGGTGGGGGGTGTGGATCTGACAAGGGAATCGCGGAGGGAGTGGTCTCTACGGAAAGCTGATAGGGGAGGGGAGGGAAATATATCCTTGGTGCTGGGGTCTGTTTGGAGGTGGCGGAAGTGACGGCGGATGATGCGCTGTACATGGAGATTGGTGGGGTGGTAGGTGAGGACCAGTGGGGTTCTGTCCTGGTGGCGGTTGGAGGGGCGGGGCTCAAGGGCGGAGGAGCGGGAAGTGGAGGAGATGCGGTGGAGGGCACCGTCGACCACGTTGGGGGGGAAATTGCGGTCCTTGAAGAAGGAGGCCATCTGTGTTGTACGTATTTTGAACTGGTCCTCCTGGGAGCAGATGCGGCGGAGACGAAGGAATTGGGAGAATGGGATGGCGTTTTTACAGGGGGCAGGATGGGAGGAGGTGTAGTCCAGGTAGCTGTGGGAGTCGGTTGGTTTGTAGTAGATGTCCGTGTTGATTCGGTCGCCTGAGATAGAAACAGAAAGGTCTAGGAAGGGGAGGGAGGAGTCCGAGACTGTCCAGGTGAATTTAAGGTCGGGGTGGAAGGTGTTAGTGTAGTGGATGAACTGTTCAACCTCCTCGTGGGAGCACGAGGTAGCGCCGATACAGTCATCAATGTAGCGAAGAAAAAGATGGGGGGTGGGGCCAGTGTAGTTGCGGAAGATGGATTGTTCCACATACCCTACGAAGAGGCAGGCATAGCTGGGGCCCATGCGGGTGCCCATGGCTACTCCTGGGCACCCGCATGGCTATCTTCCGTCTTATCTTCCGACTGGGAACCCTCCAACCGCAGGGGATGAACTTGGACTTCACCAGTTTCTTCATTCCCCCTCCCCCCACCTTGTCTCAGCCGGATCCCTCCAGCCCGGCACCGCCTTCCTGACCTGCAGTCTTCTTCTTGACCTCTCCGCCTCCATCCTACTCCGACCTATCACCCTCACCTTGACCTCTTTCCACCTATCACATTTCCAACTCCCCTCCTCCAAGTCCCTCCTCCCTACCTTTTATCTTCTCCTGCTGAACACTCTCTGCTCATTCCTGAAGAAGGGCCTGTGCCCGAAACGTCGAATCTCCTGTTCTCTGGATGCTGCCTGACCTGCTGTGCTGTTCCAGCAATAAAGTTTCAACTTTGATCTCCAGCATCTGCAGACCTCACTTTCTCCTCGAAGGTCTGTTATAGAGACCCCAGAGTGTGTTACAGAGACCCCTGGGCCTGTTACAGAGACCGCAGAGACTGTTACAGAGACCCCAAAGCCTGTTTCAGAGATCCGGTGCCTGTTACAGAGACCCCAGGGCCTGTTACAGAGACCCCGAAGCGTGTTATAGAGACCACGGGGACTGTTGCATAGACTCTGCAGTCTATCACAGAGACCCTGGAGCCTGTTACAGAGACCCCGGGGCCTGTTACAGAGACCCCAGGGCCTGTTACAGAGACCCCGAAGCCTGTTATAGAGACCACGGGCACTGTTACATAGACTCTGCAGTCTATTACAGAGACCCCGGAGCCTGTTACAGAGACCCCTGGACCTGTTACAGAGACCCCGGGGACTGTTACAGAGACCGCTGGGAGTGTTACAGAGACCCCAGAGCCTGTTACAGAGATCCTGGGGACTGTTACAGAGACTGCGGGGAGTGTTACAGAGACCCCGGGGACGGTTACAGAGATCCTGGGGACTGTTACAGAGACCCCGAAGCCTGTTATAGAGACCACGGGGACTGTTACATAGACTCTGCAGTCTATTACAGAGACCCCGGAGCCTGTTACAGAGACCCCTGGGCCTGTTACAGAGACCGCGGGGACTGTTACAGAGACCGCGGGGAGTGTTACAGAGACCCCAGAGGCTGTTACAGAGATCCTGGGGACTGTTACAGAGACCGCGGGGAGTGTTACAGAGACCCCAGAGCCTGCTACAGAGATCCCGGGGCCTGTTACAGAGACCCCAGAGCCTGTTGCAGAGATCCCGGGGACGGTTACAGAGAACCCGGGGCCTGTTACAGAGACTGCGGGGTCTGTTACCGAGACCGCGGGGACTGTTACCGAGACCCCGAAGCCTGTTATAGAGACCACGGGGACTGTTACAGAGACTCTGCAGTCTATTACAGAGACCGCAGGCCTTTTACAGAGACCCCGGAGCCTGTTGCAGAGATCCCGGAGCTGTTTTCTGAACCTCTGGTCAATGTCAAGCAGTGTCTGGAGCAGCCGCGGAGGTGGATCAAGAAAAAGAGAGAAAGACGAACTCTATTGCAATGAAATCTTGCTTCATATTCAGTGTTTCAAGATCGTGCCAGATCATGGTGACACTTTGCATATAACACTCGAAAACACACTTTTCACTGTATCTTTATGTTCATGAGAATAAATCTAAATCTAAATCCCCATGCTTGCATGAAGAAGAAATTTTTTTTGAATGTTGATGTGATTGGGTGTGGAAAGTGGAAGGAGTGGTAAGGAGCAAACCAGACGGACCCCTGGCATCGACTTAGACACCAGAAACAATGAAAGCAAACATAGTCCTGTCAACCCTATGCAGTCCTTCCACTGACACTGGGGGCTAGTGCCAAAACTGGGAGAGCTGTCTCGGAGATAGTCAACAGCCTGACATAGTCTTACTCACGGAATCATACCCGACAGACAATGTCCCAGACATCACCATCACTATCCCTGGATATGTCCTGTCTCACCGGCAGGACAAACCCAGCAGAGGTGGTGGCACAGTGGCTAAATGGTCAGGAAGGAGGTGCCTTGGGAGTCCTCAACATTGACTCCAGATCCCATGAAGTCTTATGTCTTCAGACTAAATACTGCCAAGGATACTTTCTTTGGGTCCTCAAGGACATAGCTGCTAGCCTGGGTCTGCAGTAGGTGGGGAAGGAATCAACAAGAAAGAAAAACATACTTGACTTCATCCTCACTAATCTGCCAGCTGCAGATGCATCTCTCCATGTTAGTATCTGTAAGAGTGACCACCGCACAGTTCTTGTGGAACTAAAGCTATATCTTCAAACTGAGAGTACCCTCCATTGTGTTGAGTGTTGTTGTGACTGTACTAACTGGCATAGACTGTGAACAGAATTGGCCACTCAATGAGGGGCTGTGAATTTTCAGAAGCAGGAGAAACATATTTTAACATAATCTGCAACTTCATGGCCCAGCGAATGCCCCATTCAACCATTTCCGTCAAGCTAGAGGATGACCTCTGTTTCAGGGAAGTTTGCAGGAGGGCATGCCAGGAGCAGTACCAGGCATACCTAAACATTCCAACTTTATGAAACTACCAAACAGTACATGCATGTGTGCCAAACAGTGCAAGCAACAAGAGATGGGCTAGATCACTCAACACTGACAATTGAAACATACAACTGATCCTTTAATGTCACTGGGTCAAAAGCCTGGAGCTCCTTCCTGAACAGCAATGTAGATGTGTCTACACCAAATAGACTGCTATGGTTCAAGGAGGCAGCTCGCCAATCCCTTTTCAAGGGTAACCAGTGATTGGCAATAAATGTTGGCATGACTATTGATGTCCACCTCCCATGAATACATTCTTTAAAAAAAAGAAGATCCATGAGGGATGCAGGAACAGTGATGTAGGGCTTATGGGCTGGTTTCTATGCTGCAAATACTTTGTACTACCTTGTAATTTTATAATAGCTTTAGACTGTGTCTTTTCTCCATGTGGGTCATGGTTAAGACCATTGATGGGCAAATATAAACCTTGTTCAGCCAAACTGAAAGAGTGAGTTTCATTTTTTTTTCTCTCAAACTGACTAGTTATCTGTTCCTTCTGAAGTAGGGAGGAATGGCCTACATCTGAGCCTACGTTTTACAGTCAAAACGTTAAAAGCTGGAGTTTAGGGAGGGGGTCAGAACATTGAGGGATGTAGAAACAAGGATCTGAATTTTGAAATGAAGGTGTTACCAAACCCTGAACCGATGTACAACAGAAGATAGGAGTAGGCCATTCAGCCTCCTGACTCTGCTCTGTCACTCTATTTCAGTGAGATTTTCCTGTACAGCTGTTAATGTTATTGTAAACTGGATGCCTGCCAATAACCTAACCTTATTACGGAGGATGGAGCAAGTACAATTTGTGGCAATTTCCAATCCATATATACTAATATCGCAAATGCATTTAAAGGCACATGTTCTCTGTGTATCTGTATGTAGAAACTAGTGATGTTTACTTTCTTAATTAACAAAATTACTATTCTGAAAGACAAACCAAGAAAAGCCATCACCTTAGGATTGATTTGATTTATTATTGTCACATGTACCTAGATACAGTGAAAAGTATTGTATTGTGTGCTCACCAGACAAATCATACCTTACATAAATACATCAGGGTAATAGAACTGGATGCAGAATATAGTGTTACAGCTACAGAGAAGGTGCTAAGAAAGATCAAAACCAATGAATGAGAGGTCTGTTCATAAGTCGGATAACAGAGGGCAAGAAGCTGTTGGTATATGTTTCCAAACTTTTGTATCTTCTGCTCAACGGAAGAGGGCAAAAGAGAGTATAATCAGGGTGGGAGGGATCTTTGATTATGTTGGTCGCTTTTCTGAGGCCTGAAAGATTAAAAGATTGATGAGTAATGAAATAGAGACTTACCTAATTGGGTCTTTTTACTTATTTGAGAAGTTTTAGAGCATTTAGGTGGCAAATGGAGTTCAATGCAGCTAAATGTGAGGTGATACACTTTGGGAAGAATAACAGAAAGTCAGAGTACTGAATCAATGGAAAGATTCTTGGTAGTGTGGATGTGCAGAGGAATCTTGGAGTCCATGTACATAGATCCCTGAAAGTTGCCACCCAGGTGGATAGTGCTGTTAAGAAGGCATACGGTGTGTTAGGTTTCATTTGTAGAGGGATTGAGTTCCGGATCCGCAATATCATTCTGCAACTATACAAAACGCAAATGAATATTGTGTACAGTTCAGGTTCCTATATTTCGGGAAGGATGTGGAAGCATTGGAAAAGGTGCAGAGGAGATTTACTAGGATGTTGCCTGGTCTGGAGGGAAAGTCTTATGAGGAAAGGCTGAGAGACTTGAAACTGTTCTCATTGGAAAGGGGAGTTGAGGGTTGTGATGACCTCGTAGAAACCTAACAGATCCCAACAGGGCAGATGCATGAAGGATAGTTCCAATGTTGGGGAGTCCAGAACTAGGAGTCACAGTTTAAGGATAAAGAGTGGGTCATTTAGGACTGAAATGAGGAGAAATGTCTCCACCCAGAGGGAGGTGAGCCTGTGGAATTCTCTGTCACACAAAGCAGTCGAGGCCAATACATTGAATCTTTTCAAAAAAAGTTAGATATGGCTCTTTGGGCTTGAGAGATAAAAGAGTATGGGGAGAAAGCAGAGGCAGGGTACTGAATTAGATGACTGTCTTTCATCATATTGAATAAGAGAGCCAGTTGAATATCCTACACCTGTTCCTATTTCATTCTGTTTCTCTCTTCCAATCACCATTTCAGCTTATTTGACACTAAACTCTTATTTTGTTTGTTATGAAGATGTGGGTATACTTTAAGAGAGTTAAAGGCAGCAGAACTACCGGACACAGCGCCAAGTGTTCTCAATCAGGCACAAATGTCACACTTAGAGTCATAGAGTCATAGAGATGTACAGCATGGAAACAGACCCTTCGGTCCAATTTGTCCACACTCAATTAGCTCATTGCCTGGAGGCAAAAACAAATTCAAATTCGGCCAATCAGTTTAAATTATACCCTGAAAATTCAATCTCCAGTCCAGTATAAACTGAGTATACTGACAATCTTAAAAGCCAATGACACAATTTGATGCATTTGGGGTATAAAACTGGGGAAAATTGAACAGTTGAGATGAGAACTGCCAAGCCCAGCATGTAAACAGACTGGTGAAAAATAGCTCTTTTAAAAAGGTACCTTTTCGATCAGTAACCAGTGACAAAGAAATTCTTACGAAGAAGAAAAGAAAACACAGGAAGATTCGAATAGAAGAATGAAATTTGCCAGATTTTGAGATAAGAAGTGTGGTTTTGTAAATCTTAATTGAGAGTTTTATTGGTGGAGTATTATAGAAGGGAAGGTAACAGAGATTAGAGTAAGTAATGGTAAACAGTTGTCAGTTAATTATTTTCTGTTATACTTTAAGAAATGAAGTTGTTAATTTTTACTTTAAATAGTTCTTGGCCACTTGAACTTTTACAGATTAATGCACGGGATAAATCTTTTCTGTGTTGCTGGTTTTAAATTAAGCAGGAGAGTTTAACCTGTGTCCTAACATGTTGCCTCAAGACTCAAGAGTTCTAGTGCTTTCCCACAAGGTTTCCTACATAAACTTAAGGATATCTAAAAGTCGATATCAATATTTTCATTCACACTCGACTTGATTTGCTGCTAAATTTGGGTTGTTTGCAAATTCTGCGCATCCTTTCTCCACCTTGTGCGTTTCTCCAGTAATACTTCAAACACTTATTCCAAACTTCTCTTCCAGCATTTAAACTTCTCTCAAATAACTAGTTCCTATTCGGTAAGTTCCTGGCTTTTGAACTTCTTTGGGATGTAGAGTCATAGAGTCATAGAGATGTACAGCACGGAAACAGACCCTTTTGTCCAACCCGTCCATGCCGACCAGATATCCCAACCCAATCTAGTCCCACCTGCCAGCACCCGGCCCATATCCCTCCAAACCCTTCCTATTCATATACCCATCCAAATTGCCTTTTAAATGTTGTAATTGTACCAGCCCCCACCACTTCCTCTGGCAGCTCATTCCATACACGTACCACCCTCTGAGTGAAATAGTTGCCTCTTAGGTCTCTTTTATATCTTTCCCCTCTCACCCTAAACCTACACCCTCTAATTCTGGACTCCCCCACCCCAGGGAAATGACTTTGTCTATTTATCCTATCCATGCCCCTCATGATTTTATAAACCTCTATAACAATACCGCTCAGCCTCCGACGCTCTGGAGAAAACAGCCCTACCCTATTCAACCTCTCCCTATAGCTCAAATCCTCCAATCCTGGCGACATCCTTGTAAATCTTTTCTGAACCCATTCAAGTTTCACAACATCTTTCTGATAGGAAGAAGACCAGAATTGCATGCAATATTCCAACAGTGGCCGAACCACTGTCCTTTACAGCTGCAACATGACCTCCCAACCTCTGTACTCAATACTCTGACCAATAAAGTAAAGCATACCAAACGCCTTCTTCACTACCACCTGCGACTCCACTTTCAAGGAGCTATGAACCTGCACTCCGAGTTCTCTTTGTTCAGCAACACTCCAAGAACCTTACCATTAAGTGTATAAGTCCTACTGAGATTTGCTTTCCTAAAATGCAGCACCTCACATTTATCTGAATTAAACTCCATCTGCCACTTCTCAGCCCTTTGGCCCATTTGATCAAGATCCCATTGTAATCTGAGGTAACCCTCTTCGCTGTATCTTGATACAACTTCTGAAATCTAAGTCACTCCAGTTACGACAAGCCTCTGAGAACTCCTTCACCTCTGCCCTCTTGTTCATCCCCCATGCCATCTGTCTCCATCGAGAACCTAAACTCCTTCATAAAGCTCTTTGCCTGCCCAACTCTCACTCCTTACCCAATTGACCAAGCCTTGAATCACACGGCCTCATGTCTCCTTCTTTGCTTCAGAGCCATAGCCAAAACCTCTGGCAATTTCGAACTTCTGACTTGTGAGGTAATATCATCACAGGTAGTGCCGCAATTGGCTTGGGCTCTTTGTCTGATCCTTTTACTTGATCTCCCATTACATGCATTGGCCAGGACCAACTGATGGAACTCATTCACACCTATATGGAGTCTATGCATGAATGGGAATGAGTGTATTGCCAGCAGTGAGTTGGCATGACATGCCCTCTCAACTATTGATATCTTGATAATCTCCAGGTTTAAGGAAACAGCATCGAGTTCAGTCTTGTGTCTTTGGAAATTAAGGTCAGTAGTTCCGGCGAGGGGCAGGGAATGTGAATGGTATTTTAAAAAACACACTGCAAAGGATAAAGAAAATTAGTTTAGCTTCGGGGAGATAGTGATATTGAGTTTCCTCAAAGTGCAGTCTGCCTTCCTTAATCCCTTTGCCACAAACAGGATTAGAGGCTTCCATTCCACTCAGAGCTGTGGAACTGCAGTGATAATCCTTTAGCAGCATGGACTGCTCACTTCTGTTATAGTGTCAGCATCTACAGGTTAAATGTTCATACACACAGCAGCAAGATGCATCATCACTAGTTAAACAGTCCGCAATGAGCCACTTACGTCGCAATGTAATCCACAGCCCCTTATGGTGAAATGGGTTCCACTGCACGTTATAGTATCATGAGTTCTGCATTCCCTAATGGATGGACTTACACTGTTCTTCATAGTACCATGTATCCACTGCCCCTCATAATGTGATATGATCCACACACTGTTATGAATACATGGGATAAATATGGTGTAATAGGATCCATAGATGCTAGCAGGATAAGTAGATCCACAGCCTCATGCTGTAGAATAGGATCCATTGGCTGTCCCATGCAGTCAGGCCTACTGTTCCTCAGAATACAATGGAATTCACTACCCCATTGTATTTTTCCTACAAAAATGCACTGTCTTGCACTGACCTTATGTTGAATGTTATTTTCCAATTGTACACCTGTCTCAGGGAGGTCTCACAGAGCTAAATAACTACATAACTGAAGACTTGGGTGTCAGTGGAGGAATGAAGGAAGTCACTGATAATAGCTATCATTTAGCACTTGTGTGGCACAGCCATTTATTTGCAACACACGAGGCTAAGCCTGAATGTCTTGTGCTGCCTGAAGGCAGGGATACTTTATAATAATGAATTTTGATTAGAAATGGACATTGTGCAATCATTCGAGCAACTCCACTGCTGACCTTACAAATCATAGAATCCCAACAGTGTGGAAGCAGGCCAATCAGCCCATCAAGTCCACACCGAGCTTCTGAAGAGCATCTCACCAATCCCTGTAACCCTGCATTTCCCATGACGAATCCACCTAACCTACACATACCCTGAATATTATGGGCAATTTAGCACGGCCAATCCACCTAACCTGCACATCTTCGGACTGTGGGAGGAAAACCACGCAGACACTGGGAGTATGTGCAAACTCCATATTGTCGCACGATGGTAGAATTGAAGCTGGGTCCCTGGTGCAATCAGGCAGCAGTGCTAACCAATGAATCACCATGCTATCCACTAAACCATTGATGAAGTTGTTTGAAAGTGTTTGGGTTTAGAGCTAACAGCAATGAGGAACTCCTGTAGCAATATCCTAAGGCTGCGCTGATTGAGGTCCAGCAACTGCAATCATTTGCCTTTGGTTAAAATTTGAATACAGCCACTAAGAAGTTTCCATTGATTATTGTTAACTTCAATTTTCCTCAGGATCTTTGCTGCTATACTTGGTGAAAGGCCAAGGGCAGTCAGTCTCACATCATTGCTGATGGAGCTTGTGATCATGATTACGTCGCCGTGGTGACGAGGACTGGAGTTGAGTGGTCCTGGAGAAACCCAAGCTGAGTATCAGAGAGCACACTACTGGTCAGTTAATGGCAGCTGGTAGCATCAAATCGACAGCAGTGGTTCAAGAAGGTAGCTTACCCCCACTTTCTCAAGGACAACTTTTAAAAAAATTCATTCCTGGGTTGAGGGCATCGTCGGGTTGGCCAGTATTTATTGTCCATCCCTAATTGCCCAGTGGGGAGTTAAAAGTCTGGAATCACATGTAGGCCAGACCAGGTAAGGATGGCAGTTTCCTTTCCTAAAGGGCATTAATGAACCAGATGGGCCTTTCTTGATAATGAGTTAGAATCTTAAATGCAGGTTTGTTAAATTTAATTCAAACTGCACTATCTGCCTTGGCAGGATTTGAGCCCAGGTTCCTAGAACATTACCTAAGTCACTGGATGAACAGTCTCGCGATAATACCACTGGGCCATCGCCTCCCTAAGACTAGGCAATAAATACTGGCCCAGCCAGCAACGCCCACATCCAATGAGTGAACTTTTACAAACATCATTGACACCTTCCACCACTTGTTGATGATCACATGTAAAACCGATGGATGGTAATGGGCTTGATTATGTTTGTACCACTTTTTGTGGACAGGGTCTACCTGGGAATGGTTAGACAGATGGCCAGTATAGTTGCACTAGACCAGCTTGGTATAGACAGTGCTGTTTCTGAAGAACAATGTTCAGCGCTCCCTTGGCATATTGTCAACACATATAGCCTCTGATATGTTCCATGACTCAGCCACGTTTTGCTATGATATAAACAGATCAAATTGCTCCATTTCTGATATGGGGGAGTTCAGCAGGAGGCTTGGTTCTTTGAGCACCAGCCATGTCTTCTGGGCTCACAAGTTGGACTGGGTAATCAACAAGGATAGAAATGTTCACAGGATGTCCTCACCCTGCTAATTGCTAATTTATTCACTACAATCATTGGACAATCCAGATGGACAAGAACAAAATGTAAATTAAAATACCATTGCTTTAAAGACATAATGAGGCAAGGTTCTGAGAGAAAATTAAAATCCTCATTTCTGCCCAGAAAACATTATCTGCAAACAGCGCCTCCTACTACTGGACTCACCCACAAGCAGACGTCCTTTTCATATTCAAGTGAAGATCATTCAGGATCTCATAACAGATCTGTCACCTCCCCTCTCACTCTTCAAAAAACCAGTAGAAACACGCTCATTCTGACCATCCTAGTCTCATAAAACAACCGACTTATTCCAGTTTTTTATCTCGTAATCCCCCTCCAAACCATCTGCAATTCGTTTAAATCCATCCTTTAACAAGGAGACCGAAACTACACATAGGATGTTCATTGGGATAGAGTGATTGCCTTGTGCACTAATCTGTCTCTGAAAGTGGACAAGATGAAAGAGGTGGTTGCTGACTTCAGGAGGGCACAAAGCGGCCACTCTCCACTGGATATCAACAGCTCTCCCATGGAGCTCGAGAAGAGCACAAATTTCTTGGTGTACACCTGGCAGAGAATCTCACCTGGGCACTCAACACCAACATCATAGCCAAGAAAGCCCAGCAGCATCTCTACTTTCTGCACAGGCTGAGGAAAGCCCACCTCCCACCTCCCCCATCTTCAACATATTCCACAGAGGGTTCATTGAGAGTACCCTGAACTGCTATATCTCTGCCTGGTTCAGGAATTGTACCATCTTAGATCTTTGTGAATGGCACTGTGGCTCAGTGGTTAGCACTGCTGTCTCACAGCACTAGGAACCTAGGTTTGATTCCATCCTTGGGTGACTGTCCATGTGAAGTTTGCACATTCTTCCCATGTCTGCATGAGTTTCCTGCCACAGTCCAAAGATGTGCAGGCCAGGTGATTTGGCCAAGGGAAGTTGCCCCACAGTGTTCAGGGATGTGTAGGTTGGGTGCATTAGTCAGGGGTTAAATGTAGGGGAATGGGTCTGGGTGGGTTACTCTTTTGAGGGTTAGTGTGGACCTGTTGGGCTGAAGGGCCTGTTTCCACACTGTCGGGATTCTATGAACACGTAAGACCCTACAATCGATAGTGAGACAGCTGCAAAGATCATCGGCAACTCTCTTCCCTCCATAACAGACATTTACACCACATGCTGCATCTGAAAGGCTAAGTGCATTGTGGAAGACCCCACACACCCCTCACTCAAACTCATCTCCCTCCTGCCATCTGGCAGAAGATACCGGAGCATTCAGTCTCTCATGGCCAGACTATGCAACAGTTTCTTCCTCCAAGCCATCAGACTCCTTAACACTGTCTGATTGGACTCTTTCCCATCTGAAATTCTTTGCACAATTTTGAATTGCTGCTAGAAAAATCGTTCTTCTATTATACTGTAACTTGAGTGCTTTGCAATTCTTATGCACTTTATGCCTTGTACGTTGTGTCGTTTGTGCTGTCTATGTGCCATTCTCAGTCCTGGAGGAATACTGTCTCATTTTTACTGTATCAGTTGTACATAGTAGAAATGACAAATAAACAGCTAATCTACTAAATAGGTTGGGACTCTACACATGGGAATTTAGAAACATAGGATCCTAAAGGGGTTTGACAGGATAAATGCTGAAAGGATATTTTCCCTCATGGGAGATGCAAGGACCAGAGAGCACAGTCTCAGAATTAAAGGGTGGCAATTTAAGGCAGACATGAGGAGGAATTTCTAATGGAATAATCGAGTCATACAGCTCTCTCAGAGGGTTGTGAGTCTTTGGAACCTCTTACCACAGAAAGCTGTGGGGGCAAAGAAACATAGAAACATAACAGCAGGAGTAGGCCATTCACCCCCTCAAGCCTGCTCCATCATTCAGTATAACCATGGCTGATCATTGAGATCAATAACCTAAACCTGCCCTTCACCCCTATGTCCCTTGGTCTCAATGGCCACAAGAGTTATATCTACCTCTTTCTTGAAAACACGTCCATACCAACCCTCTGAAGAGTAACCCCCCCAGACCTATTCCCCTACATTTTCCCTGACTAATGCACCACACCTACACATCCCTGAACACTATGGACAATTTAGCATGGCCAATCCATGTAACCTGCACATCTTTGGACTGTGGGAGGAAACCGGAGCACCCGGAAGAAACCCACGCAGACACGGGGAGAATGTGCAAATTCCACACAGTCGCCCGGGGCTGGAATCGAACCAGCAAACCAGGGCCCCTGGCACTGTGAGGCAGCAGTGCTAACTACTGAGCCAGCCCAGTCTTTAAGTAGCAAATGATGGCACTTTAATTTAACTTACATTTCTATGCTTTGCATGTTAATCATAGATCATAGAATCCTTACAGTGTGGAAACAGGCCATTTGGCCCAAGTCCACACCGACCTTCCACAGAGTGACCCACTCCCCTACCCTATTACTCTACATTTACCCCCAACTACTGCGCCTAACCGACACATCCCTGAACACTATGGGCAATTTAACATAGCCAATTCACCTAAAACTGTGCAAGGAAACCCACTCAGACCCAGGGAGAATGTGCTAACTCCACACAGACAGTCGCCTGATGCTGGAATCGAACCTGGGACCCTGGTGCTGTGAGGCAAAGTGCTAACGACTGAACCACCATGCCACCCATGTTGCTGAAAGAGAAGATATAGTTCTGGTTTCATTTTTTACTTTGCAATTTTTGGTTCTGTAAAGTCTCAGGTTTGTCTATAAATTCATTTTTAATGAAGCTTTGTAGCCTTAGAAAAGAGCAAGGATTTGACAGTCAAAGGTGTTCTTTTTTGAGTTAGAAAAATGGCTGCTGCCTAGCTGCAAGATGTCCAATGACACAGAGAGAGAGAGAGAGACAGAAACATGGTTAAAATCAACAAGTTGATATGAGCCGGTGGGCACTTCAGATGATGGAGGCTGAAGTGTTACAGTGTAAGAAGGCTGTCCAGATACTGATGGACATTCTGGGGCTTTTGCCTGAAGTGTCGATTTTCCTGCTCCTCGGTTGCTGCCTGACCTGCTGTGCTTTTCCAGCACCACTCTAATCTAGAATCAGATACTGATGGAAGCTGAGTTTATGGAAAACTCATTTTTGCCCTGAAGTTGTTTCCAAATCTGTGACAAAAATGCTCCAAAGCCTTTTACAATTCTGTCAGATGATCAAGAAGCTTTAGTGTGGAGAGAAAGGTGAGATCTCCTTGAGGTTTGATTGTTGGTAAGGTCATTGTTGTTCTAAAAGGGTTGAATCATTCTCTCTGATATTTGCAGACTAGTTCTCATATAGCAGAACATAGTTTGAGTTTCCCTTTAAACATAAATATTTATATCCATTTATATAAACTTATATGTATAATGGGCAAGTATTTTACGTGGAAAGTGGTTTCCAATGGTGTTCTTCAGTTTATTGGGTCTCAGGCAGATTGTGGTATTGAGCAACGAACTGGACTTAACTGTGGGAGGCATGATTGGGAAATTTGCAGATGACACAAAACATTGACCATGCAATTGAGGAACAGGAGCAGTCTTTCAAGAAGGAAGGTGATATCTACAGGAAGGAGAAAGCTCCCCTTGTCCGTGACAGATGTCATTTACCAGGGTGGTACAGGTCAGGCAGGATGTAGTTGACACCCAGTTCCAGTATAGTGGACTGTTTAATCATAATGCCAGCTTTTAGTCTGCATGGCAAGGGTGAACTGCAGCCTCTATTGGTTTTGTTTGTGTTCCCTTTGGCAGCTGTAAATAAAAGCTCATGCTTGGAATTGTCCGATTACTTTTCGTATGTGACGTTCCCCTGCTGGACAATGACAAGCTATAGTAAAGAGTGAGCACTGTGCACTGTATACCAGTGACCAACAGAGGCTATTGGACAGGGCAAAACTAGAGGAGAAAGTGAGGACTGCTAGAGAAGTCAGAGTCGAAAAATGTGGCGCTGGAAAAGCACAGCAGGTCAGGCTCATTCAAGAAGCAGGAAAGTAGACGTTTCGGGCATAAGCCCTTCATCAGGTATGTGGATGGAGAAGGGGGCTGAGAGATAAATAGAGGGGTGGAGCTGAGGGGAAGGTAGGTGGGAAGACGATGGGTGGATGTAGGTGGGGGGGTAATTATGATAGGTCAGAGTGAAGCATTGAGTGGATAGATGGGAGGGAAGATGGACATGTAGGACAAGTCAAGAGGATGGTGCTGAGAGTTGCATCTGGGGTGAGGGGGGGAGGGGAGTTTTAGAAACTGATGAAGTTGATGGCGATGTTGTGTGGTTGAAGGGTCCCAAGGTGGAAGATGAGATGTTCCTCCTCCAGGTGGTGGGTGGCCCCAAGCTACAGACTGGTTAAACAGCAACCAGGGCAAGAGAATGGGGTAACACGTGCAAGTGTTGTCCACGTACCGTGCGCCTGATGTGCCATTTCACTGCTGGTGAGCAGCAAACCCAGATGTTTTTCTGCACGCACAACTCTATCAAAGGTGGTGCAGATGTGAGGGACACTGGTTTTTGGCAGATATCTACTGAGAGGTGAGTTGTTCTGGGAATGGTGCATGGTAAATTGTGGCTAGAATTCATTTTTGCTTCATTCATGGGATGAAGTTGTTGCTAGCATTTATTGCCCATCCCTAATTGCCCAGAGGACAGTTCAGAGTCAACCACATTCTGTGGGTCTGGAGTCACCTGTAGGCTAGGCCAGGCCAGGTAAGGATGGCAGTTTGCTTCCCTAAAGGGCATTAGTGAACCAGATGGGATTATCCTGACAATCATCATTAGACCCTTACTTTAGAGATTTTTATTGAATCCAAATTCCACCATCTCCCGTAGCAGGATTTGAACCTGAGTCCCCAGAGTATTACCTGGGTCTCTGGACTAACAGCCCAGCAAGAATACCACTGGGCCATCACCTCACATGGACATAACAGACACCATAGGGGTATGATGGAGTAGTTATTGAGGCACGTTCAGTAAGACACAGTGAGAAATCATGGACATAACAGACACCATAGGGGTGTGATGGAGTAGTGATTGAGGCACATTCAGTAAGACACAGTGAGAAATCATGTTGCGCCTGTTGGTGAGAATTCCTTCAAATACTCAAAGAGCCACATTGAAAAAAATGTTAAGATTTATCCTCTAGTATTTAATGAACAAATGAGTACAAAGTGCTTCCCAGAATCACTGACCTGCAAGAAAATTGCATGCAGGAGCAAGTCTGAAGTGGGAGATGACAAGGTGGGAGGAGTGGAGAGAATTAAACCTATTACATGTTTGTCTGGTTTGATAAAACAAAAACAGATGTTTCATTTATTTGTTACTTTAGTTAAAAAGGCCTGTTGCTGAGAGAGACATTCTTAACAAAAAGCAACACCTTTGTGGGCAATTACCTATAGGTTTAAAGCAATTTAAACACTGGAAAACCGTGTATCTTTTAGCTTGGAAGTTCTAATCCATAAATGGAATCCTCAGCCTAATTATGTACCACACATCCACAGTACAAAGTAATGTGAAGCCCTATTAGGCTTAGTCCAAAGGCTGAAACTCTGAATGATTTTTATCTCCCCAGGCTTGATTATCCTAATCAAATTAAGTCAATATGACTAATCCTCTTCTTTTCTCCCTTTCTAGTTTGATGTTCCACTGCTAAACCCTCTCAAGGATGATGAAAGGCTTCCTCTCTTTCTCCTCTACTGCAACATCATTGATCCCCTCGCTGATAACAAAAGGCTTTCTCCCTATCCTCTGCTGCCACACTGCTGATCCCCTTAAGAATGAAGAGCATCCTGTCTCTGCTACAGTGCTACACTGCCTGTCCTCTCATTGACAGCAATAAACTTCAAATGGAAGTGCATTTTCTATTGCACTGGTCGAAATGTTATAAAACTGCTTTATTTCACTTTCAGGGTTTTAACAACAATATTTTGCATTTATTTGTCATCCTTGAGGCTATAAAATATGCTAAGATGTTTCACGGGAGTGTTATCAAACAAGATTGGGCATGAAGCTGCATAAAGTATTATTAGGGCAGATAGCTAAAGGCTTGGTCAAAGTTGTAGAAGGAATACCTTAATAAGAACACAAGAATACGAGAATAGGAGCTGGAATAGGCCGATAAAGCCTGTTCTGCCATTCAGTACAGAATCATCGAATCGTTATGGTGCAGAAAACTAAACATATTCAACATTGGAACAGCCACAACTCTCTGGAGGACAAAATCCACAATATTTTGAGTGAAGAGATTTCTCCTCATCATTTTCTTTTTGAAACTGTGCTCTCATGTTCTGATCAAGGAAAACAATCCCCCAGTCTCTATCTTGATATGCTCCATCAGAACCTTGTCTATTACAGTATGATTTTCTCTAAGTCTTCTAAATTCCAGGACGTATAAGCCCAATTAACTCAGCCTTACATCATAAAATAACCATCATCCCAAGGACCTGCACTGAGCGATCTCCAACATCAAGTATTTCTTTCCTCAAGTTAAAGAAAAACTGCAATGCAATTTTTCAGGTCTCTTTCATCAATTGTACCGAGACTTCCTTAATCATGCCCTCCAGTATTCTTTGCTAATTGCTTGTTGTTCTTGCAAGGTAACGTCCTGTGTTCCTGATACAACTCCACTCAAATATCCCTGAAAAGCAACATTTGGGGGTGTCTGAAGGAAAAAGGGTGGGGTAGAGATTTGGGAAAGGAGCTACAGAGCTTAGAGCCAAGGCAGTTGAAGGTATGACCAAAAATAGTGGAGCTGGAAAAGCATCGAGAATTTAAATAATAAAGTGGAAAGACAGAAATGCCTGCACTTATATAGAGTGTAGAAGCTTTGCATAATGCATCACCCAATTAATTTATTTTTGGGTTTAGTGACTGAATGCCAGTGATTATTTGGAGATGCCGGTGTTGGACTGGGGTGGACAAAGTTAAAACTCACACAATACCAGGTTATAGTCCAACAGGTTTAATTGGAAGCACTAGCTTTCGGAGCACAGCTCCTTCATCAACCATCTGATGAAAGAGCGGCATTCTGAAAGCTAGTGTGCTTCCAATTAAACCTGTTGGACTATAACCTGGTGTGTTATTTTTAACTTTGAATGCCAGTGACTATTGCCAGTGACAATTGTTGTCAACAACTGCCCACCTAAATTCAATCGATTAACACAACACCTAGCAAGCAGAACTTGCTGTACAAACTCAGCAGGCCTGGCAGCACCTGTGAAGAGAGAAGCAAGTTCGATACGAGTTCTTCAGAATGTTCACCGGTGCTGCCAGACCCGCTGAGTTTCTGTAGCAATCTCTTTTTTTTTGTTTGTCTCAGATCCCAGCATCCTCAGTGCTTTGCTTTATAGAAATAAACCAATTGGTCAGCCATGATCACATATTAACATGTGCCTGCACTTCATTATTATTGAACGCTTCAATAAGAGGCTTCTTTCCTCGATTCTGTTACTTTACAACTTATGTCTTCAACATTCAAAAGCACTTTCTTTTGTTCTTTTTTCACTTGAAATTTTACCTCAGTTTAGCCTGAGTTTCTCTCAAGTTGAATTCTCCACGGCTGAATCCCCAATATGCTGTAGGAATGACAATCGCAACTTGCACTTATGTGGTGTCATTAACGTAATAGAACATCTCACAGTGTTTCACAAAGAGAGTGCGATGAAAATTTGCTGCTGAGCCACATGAGATATGAGTGTATGCAATCTAAAGCTTATGGTGTTGTCATACATTGTGTTTAAAGGAGATTCTATCTTCCCTCTCAGATGCAGTATCACAAGACCCTGTTTTGAAGAAGAGCACAGCAGTTCTCCCTGATTTCCTGTTCAAAGTTTATTCCTCTGGTCCCCGTGCTATGGGAAGGATATTAATAAACTAGAAAGGGTGCAGAAAAGATTTACAAAGCTGTTACTGGGACTGGAAGGTTTGAATTATAAGGAGAGGCTGGATGCAGTCATAGAGATGTACAGCATGGAAACAGACCCTTCGGTCCAACTCGTCCATGCCAACCATGATATCTTAGTCTAATCAGGTTCCATTTGCCAGCACTTAGTCCATATCCCTCTCAACCCTTCCTAAACATATACCCATCCAGCTGCCTTTTAAATGTCGTAATTATACTAGCCTCCACCACTTCCTCTGGCAACTCATTCCATACATGCACCACCATCTGTGTGAAAAAGTTACCCCTTAGGTCCCTTTCCCCTCATACCCTAAACCTATTCCTTCTAATTCTGGACTCCAGTACCCCAGGGAAGGACTTTTCTCCCTGGAGTGCAGGAAGCTGAAGGGTGGCCTTATAGGGTTTTATAAAATCACGAGGGGCATAGGTAAGGTGAATTGCCAAGGCTTTTTGCCCAGAGTATGAGAGTTCAAAACTATAGATTTAAGATGAGAGGGAAAAGATTTAAAAAGGACCCGAGCAGCAACTTTTTCACATAGATGGTGATGCATGTATGGAATAAGCTGCCAGAGGAAGTGAAAGATGCATGTACAATTACAACATTTAAAAGACATTTGGACAGATACATAGATAGGAAAGGTTTAAAGGGATTTGGGCCAAAAGCAAGCAAATGGGACTAGTTCAGTGGTCAACATGGACAGTGTGGGCTGAATGGTCTGTTTCCATGCTGCATGACTCAATGACTCATGAGTTAACTGATCATTAAATTCTCACAAACAGCAATGTGATAATGTGCAGCTGTTGTATTTCCTCCAGTTCAGTTAGGACTACGTTTCTTTGCCTTAAAGTGCTTTTCGATGTCTTAAGGTTATGAAAGGTGCCATACAAATGCAAGTCTTTTTTTTCTCTTACTGTAGAGGAGTACAAAAAAGCAGAGTGTTTCGGGGTGGGGGAGGTTGGTCCAGTAGCTAAAAAGATTTAAATGGTGTGTAAGGTTTGGCACATGGTAAAGATTTGGTGCAGGCATGTCCTTCTGTGCTGAAACACTTGATGGGCTGGATGACCTAGTTCTGCTTCAAGGTCTTATGGTCTTTGAAGGCAGTGGTGCACTGACATTGGAGGAACCACCATAATCTCAGGGCTGCCAGAGGTAGTGATGGAAGTGAGCAGTTTTATCATTTAAGAAACTTTTAGACAGTTACATGGATGAGATAGTTATGCAGGGATATGGGCCAAACACAGGCAAAAGAGACTAGTTTAATTGTAAAAACTGGGCAAATTGGACTGAAGATTCATGCTGTAGACCTCTATGACTCTATGACTAGTAAATGGTATCAGGAAATGCCTGGTACCTGGGAAATTGTACCCAGATGCAATGGACATCTGCTCTCAGGTGGGAAATGTCCTTTAGGGAACCTGCCATCCTTACCTAGTCTGGCCAACATGTGATGTCTGTTCCATAGCAATGTGGTGGATGTTTAACTACCCTCTGACATGCCCTAGCAGGCCATTCAGTTCAGCTGAATAGCAATAAACGCCAGCCTCATCAGGCATGGACCACAGCCAAAAGATTAGTACATTTAATCAAATGTAATCTTATCAACTTCAAGGAATGCACCATCCTGAAACTGAAATACATCACATTCATTGCTGATGAGTCAAGATCCTGAAAGAGCTTTCCAATGGCACTGAAAGTGAATCAATGCCATATGGATTGCATTAGTTCGAGAAGATGGCTTTCTCCCACTTTCTCAAGTGAAATGCTGGTCTCACTTGTGATACTGAGATGGATGAATACAACAAAAGATAAATGATTGAATGCGTACAATTAGACATTGTTCCCAGTGTTAAATGATTTAAAGTTCAGGAGCACCAAAAAAGTGGCAATAATATAAAGGGATGAAATTGATTGTGGTCCACTTTTTGGATTTGTGAATACCTGTACAAATGTAAGAGTGTCAATTAAGGATATACGGATAGTGTATGGTATGATATGACTCAATATCATCCTTTTAAATTAAAAACCTAATATCATTACTTGAGATTTAAATCTAACTGGACCCCTTGTCTCACAAGTGGTTTGTAATTGATGGGAGAACAGGATTTTAAGAGTTACTGAGTCCAGATCTTGGATTAAGACCATTTTGTGTCTTTAGGTCCAAATCATCAGTGACATAATTAGATATTCCTACACACACACACTCTCACATACACACGGACACAAGTACACACAGGCGTGCACACAGACACCCACACACACACTTATAGACACACACACTCCCACACTCACACATGCACCCCCTCACAGACTTAAGACACTCTGCACTCACTATACACACACACACACACTTTCTCACACTCACAACCCCCACCCCAGACAGACACACACACACACAAAGACCACATGCACACGTATATTTTGTGGGGTGAATTTGTACTTGCAGAGTTACATTGTACTTTGCTCAAAAACTGCATGAATTCATGTAAAACTCTGTTATCTCACTGTTTAGATTAGAATCAATCTAAACATCATGGCACAGACAGAGAACACAGGGGGCCAACACCTTCAACATATTGTCTAGCTATCACCATTGTTAACAGACAATCAATTTTTCAATGTATAATTTCAGTTACATCACACTGTAAATCTTTGCTATAAATTCTGTGTCACGATCAAGCTCTCCACTATCACCTGATGAAGGAGTTTAGATTAGATTACATTACAGTGTGGAAACAGGCCCTTCGGCCCAACAAGTCCACACCGACCCGCCGAAGCGTAACCCACCCATACCCCTACATTTACCCCTTTACCTAACACTACGGGCAATTTAGCATGGCCAATTCACCTGACTTGCACATCTTTGGAGTGTGGGAGGAAACCGGAGCACCCGGAGGAAACCCACGCAGACACGGGGAGAACGTGCAAACTCCACACAGTCAGTCGCCTGAGGCGGGAATTGAACCCGGGTCTCTGGCGCTGCGAGGCAGCAGTGCTAACCACTGTGCCACCGTGCTGCCCACTAAGTGTCGCTCCGAAAGCTAGTGTGCTTCCAATTAGACCTGTTGGACTATAACCTGGTGTTGGGTGATTTTTAACTTTGGACATAATTAGAAGCTGTCTTTGATATGTCAATCTGACAGAGCTCAGTTACTTCTACTGAGGCTGAGGAGTGTCAATGAAAGGATTATTCTCAAATCTCTTCCTGCACCAGTGCTAACTCTCTAAATCCTTTGTTGTTCTTCCAAAAAGGAAAAGGAAAAGAAAACTGATGTTTTCTGGCAGGATTGGGACACATTACACTAAAGAGTCAAAGAAGTCTATATTGTGAAGGAGAGATCCATTAATTAATATAATGTTCTACGGTTTATTCCAGTTAAGTAAGTAATGGATCTTGAAAACTGACTAGTCTGTTCAGCAATTACTGACATGGGATAAGCTATCTGCCATAAAACATTACTAATTTACTGTCAGATTGGATACCTAATGAGAGAGCAGCTTAGGTAACAGTTCAAAAAGTAGATGACAAGTTGAAATATTCTGCCAGGTTTGTGGGTGGTAAAAATACAGCGAGATTGCTGGAGCTGAAAGAGTTCTATAGTTTTGAAGTCTTGGGAAAGCTTACATTAGATTAAAAATAATTCATTATGTCTTGGAAAAAAAAGAGTCTTTACATGTTGTGTCAAACTGAATTATTCCATTTCTTACTGTATCCCTTAACCCCACCAAAACCACTTCTCACTGATCTCCCAAACCTACCAATCCCATTCCATTGTATTCTTCAACCCCCACTAATCTCACCTCTCACGGTATCCCTCAACCCCACAAACCCCATTCCTCACTGTATCCCTCAATCCCAATAATCCCATCTCACTGTATCCCTTAACTCCGCAAACCCCATTCCTCACTGAATCCCTCAATCCCAATAATCCCATCTCACTGTATCCCTCAATCCCAGTAATCCTATCTCACTGTATCCCTCAATCCCACAAACCCCATTCCTCACTGAATCCCTCAATCCCAATAATCCCATTCCTCACTGTATCCCTCAATCCCAGTAATCCTATCTCACTGTATCCCTCAATACCGCTAACCCCATTCCTCACTGTATCCCTCAATCCCAGTAATCCTATCCCACTGTATCCCTCAATACCGCTAACCCCATTCCTCACTGTATCCCTCAATCCCAGTAATCCTATCCCACTGTATCCCTCAATACCGCTAACCCCATTCCTCACTGTATCCCTCAATCCCAGTAATCCTATCCCACTGTATCCCTCAAAACCGCTAACCCCATTCCTCACTGTATCCCTCAATCCCAGTAATCCTATCTGACTGTATCCCTCAATCCCACAAACCCCATTCCTCACTGTATCCCTCAATCCCGTAATCCTATCCCACTGTATCCCTCAATCCCACAAACCCCATTCCTCACTGTATCCCTCAATCCCAGTAATCCTATCCCACTGTATCCCTCAAAACCGCTAACCCCATTCCTCACTGTATCCCTCAATCCCAGTAATCCTATCTCACTGTATCCCTCAATCCCACAAACCCCATTCCTCACTGTATCCCTCCATCCCAGTATTCCTATCCCACTGTATTCCTCAATACCGCTAACCCCATTCCTCACTGTATCCCTCAATCCCAGTAATCCTATCCCACTGTATCCCTCAATACCGCTAACCCCACTTCTCATTCTATTCCTCAACCTCACAAACGCCATTCCACACCAACACCATTTCTCACTGCATTCCTCAATCCCAATCACCTCACTTTTCACTGTATCTTTCAGTCCTACCAACCATATTTCTCATTGTCTCCCTCAATCCAAGTGTATTCCTATTCTTCTGTGAGATGTGGTTGTTGCTGGTTAGGCCAACGTTCATGCCCATCCAATATTCACTTTGGAGAAGGTGGTGGTGAGCTATCTTCTTGAACTGCTGCAGTCCTTGTAGTGTCGGAACATCCAGGGAGATGTTAAAGAGTGACTTCCAGGATTTTGACTCAGTAACAGTGAAGGAATAGCAATCTGTTTGTAAAGCAAGTTGGCTTGGAGGGAAACATGCAGGTGCTGGTGATCCAATTTATCTGCTGGTTTTGACCTTTGAGGGGGTAGAGATTGTTTGTGTAGAAGGTGCTGTTGAAGGAGGTTTGGTCAGCTGGAGGTGCACCCATCCAGGCAAGTGAAGAATGTTCTACCATGGGTGGCACGGTGGCACAGTGGTTAGCACTGCTGCCTCACAGCGCCAGAGACCCGGGTTCAATTCCCGCCTCAGGCGACTGACTGTGTGGAGTTTGCACATTCTCCCTGTGTCTGCGTGGGTTTCCTCCGGGTGCTCCGGTTTCCTCCTACAGTCCAAAGATGTGCAGATAAGGTGAATTGGCCATGCTAAATTGCCCGTAGTGTTAGGTAAGGGGTAAATGTAGGGGTATGGGTGGGTTGCGCTTCGGCGGGTCGGTGTGGACTTGTTGGGCCGAAGGGCCTGTTTCCACACTGTAACGTAATCTAATCTATACAATCTATAATCCTAACTTGTGCCTTGTCGATGGTTGGCTGGCATTGGAGAGACAGGAGGTGAGTTATTCACTGCAGTATTTCAAAACACTAATTTTTTTCTTGTAACCATATTCTTTAAATGGCTGATTCAATTACATTTCTGGCCAATGGCAAGCCCCAGGTTAACATCCACCTTCTGACCAGATCCTCAATGCCACCTATTCTCTTACTCTCGCACAGTTCTCTTGTTTTCCAAAGAATTCAGAATTATCTCTTCCCTCCACTGTATAATCTCCCTCAATTACTTTCCAGGCACCAGCTTCCACAAGCTAACTTCACTTCTCTGAATTCAACTTTCTCATTGATTATTTAATTCATGCAAAACATTTAGTGTTCAGAGAGAGCATAGCTCATGTTTGTATTCATAGAGAGTTTACATTTCCCATGACTTTTATTATGCAAGGTGAAGAATTGGGCAGTTCTGCAACTATAATTGTTCCACTATTGGCAGACTTGAACTGAAGCTGACTTGGTCACAAGGTGTGGAATTCCCTGAGATGCTTCTTTGAACCTGCCTTCTACCTGAAATAACAGCTCATTGTTAAATTTTATTTGGCAATAGTCCTGCGTGTTAACTCTGTATGTTCTGCAAAATTAAAACGGGTGCTTTATAAATACAAATGATTGCTCTTGTTTAACTAATCCACATGCACTCTGCACATTCTGATACATTTCTAACCAGTTGAATATTCCTTCTTTTTCCTCTTGAATCCCACTAAGGTTTGCTCTTGTTCTATAATTAAATCCATATATTTTCCACTAGTACTTTTCACTAGCATAATATTTTATAGTTTGTAGCTTTATTCAGTATCACTGGGTCAGAATTGTGAACATGCTTCAGGCACACCTCTGCCACACAGACTGAAATGCTTCAAGAAAGCAACTCACCAACAATTTCTCAATGTCTGTTCAGATTGGGCAATAACTGGCTCAAAGGTAGAAGACAGAGGGTGGTGGTGAGGGCGTTGTTTTTCAGACTGGAGGTCTGTGACCAGTGGAGTGCCACAAGGATTGGTGCTGGGTCCTCTACTTTTTGTCATTTACATAACATGTGAGCATAAGAGGTACAGTTAGTAAGTTTGCAGATGACACCAAAATTGGAGGTGTAGTGGACAGCGAAGAGGGTTACCTCAGATTACAATAGGATCTGGACCAGATCGGCCAATGGGCTGAGAAGTGGCAGATGGAGTTTAATTCAGATAAATGTGAGGTGCTGCATTTTGGGAAAGCAAATCTTAGCAGGATTTATACACTTAATGGTAAGGTCTTAGGGAGTGTTGCTGAACAAAGAGACCTTGGAGTGCAGGTTCATAGCTCCTTGAAAGGGAGTCGCAGGTAGATAGGATAGTAAAGAAGGCATTTGGTATGCTTTCCTTTATTGGTGAGAGTATTGAGTACAGGAATTGGGAGGTCATGTTGCGGCTGTACAGGACATTGGTTAGGCCACTGTTGGAATATTGTGTGCAATTCTGGTCTCCTTCCTATCGGGAAGATGTTGTGAAACATGAAAGGGTTCAGAAAAGATTTACAAGGATGTTGCCAGGGTTGGAGGAGTTGAGCTATAGGGAGAGGCTGAATAGGCTGGGGCTGTTTTCCCTGGAGCATCGGAGGCTGAGGAGTGACCTTATAGAGGTTCACAAAATTATGAGGGGCCTGGATAGGATAAATAGACAAAGTCTTTTCCCTGGGATCGGGAAGTCCAGAACTAGAGGGCATAGGTTTAGGGTGAAAGGGGAAAGATATAAAAGAGACCTAAGGGGCAACCTTTTCACGCAGAGGGTGGTACATGTATGGAATGAGCTGCCACAGGATGTGGTGGAGGCTGGTACAATTGTAACATTTAAGAGGCATTTGGATGGGTATATGAATAGGAAGGGTTTGGAGGGATATGGGCCGGTGCTGGCAGGTGGGACTAGATTGGGTTGGGATATCTGGTCGGCATGGACAGGTTGGACCGAAGGGTCTGTTTCCATGATGTACATCTCTATGACTCTATGACTCTAAATGCTGGACTTGCCCATCTCCAGAGATTGCAAATTAACACCATTTGATTGTGAAGAGTATTCCATTTAACCTAAAATAATAGCTTTCTTTTCATTTTGAACAGTAGAATTTAGTTCTAAATTTCTCCATTTCCTAAATGTGATCATTCTGTCTGGAGTACAATTCCAGGGAATCAAACTGTCTTTCAATAGCTGATCTAAGTGGTCTTGCTTGGGTGATGATTCGGAGATGCCGGTGTTGGACTGGGGTGTACAAAGTTAAAAATCACACAACACCAGGTCATAGTCCAACAGGTTTAATTGGAAGCACACTAGCTTTTGGAGCGACGCTCCTTCATCAGGTGATGAAGGAGCGTCGCTCCGAAAGCTAGTGTGCTTCCAATTAAACCTGTTGTACTATAACCTGGTGTTGTGTGATTTTTAACTTTCTTGGGTGAGGCCAGCTAAAAGCTCTTTTCATATGAGGAAACTGATTCCCTCCCTGTGGTTGTACTCTATGGTATATCCCAGAGGCATTGCGGACTCAATGAAGTGGAGATCTACCACATTGGAGTAGGGGAGATAGTTTCTGTTTCAGTTAAGCAGACACAGTGAGCTGGTCCCTTTGATGTTTACATCCTCTGGGGCTATGTTTAAACAGCTACAGAGAACTAGGATTCTGTAGCTCAGTTACATTCGCTAATGGAACCTCAGGACGATTCTTGTTAAGCCTTATATTGAGCTGTTAACAAGAAGCTAGTCTCATAACCTCCAGAAAAATTTCCTGAAAATTGCTCCCCTCGCTTTCTCTCTGTCCTCTTTTGAGTCCTTAAAACCTTCCCCTTTATGCAATTATTTGCTCACATGATATCATATTTCCTTTTTGTAACTAAGGGCCAAATCTTTGGCTGGTATTTGAGGATCATCAGATTGGCCATGATCTTTAAATGGTGGAACAGACTTGATGGGCCGAATAGCTTAAAAGCGCAGCAGGTCAGGCAGCATCCAAGGAGCAGGAGAATCGACGTTTCGGGCATGAGCCCTTCTTCAGGAATGAGGAAAGTGTGTCCAGCAGGCTAAGATAAAAGGTAGGAAGAAGGGACTTGGGGGATGGGCATTGGAAATGCGATAGGTGGAAGGAGGTCAAGGTGAGGGTGATAGGCTGGAGTGGGGGTGGGGCGCAGAGGTCAGGAAGAAGATTGCAGGTTAGGAAGGTGGTGCTGATTTCGAGGGTCGGGACTGAAAAAAGGTGGGGGGAGGGGAAATGACGAAACTTGAGAAATCTGAGTTCATCCCTTGTGGTTGGAGGGTTCCTAGGCAGAAGATGAGGCACTCTTCCCCCAGCCGTCGTGTTGCTATGGTCTGGCAATGGAGGAGTCCAAGGACCTGCATGTTCTTGAGTTGAGTAGGCAAAAGTGAGGACTGCAGATGCTGGAGATTGGAGTTGAGAGTGTGGCGCTGGAAAAGTACAGCAGGTCAGGCAGCATCCGAGGAGCAGGAAAATCGATGTTTCGGGCAAAAGCCCTTCATCAGGAATGAGGCTGGGAGCCTCGGGGGTGGAGAGATAAATGGGAGGTGGGGTAAGACTGGGGGAAGGTAGCTGAGAGCGCAATAGGTGGATGGAGGTGGGGATAATGGCAATAGGTCTGAGGGGAGGGTGGTGCAGATAGGTGAGAAGGAAGATTGACAAGTAGGATAGGTCATGAGGGCAGTGCTGAGCTGGAAGGTTGGAACTGGGATAAGGTAGAGGGGAGGGGAAATGTGGAAACTGGTGAAATCCACATTGATGCCCTGGGGTTGGAGGGTCCCAATGCCATTGATGAGGTGTTTTTCCTCCAGGCGTCGGGTGGGAAGAGAGTGGTGATGCAGGAGTCCCAGGACCTGCATGTCCTTGGAAGAGTTGGTGCTCTGTGAATAAACATGCCGTGCGATCTTCCCTACCCGCTTTTCATAAAGACCATTCCTTTCGCGACTACATGGTCAGGTCCAAGCTCCCCCCCCAACAATCCACTTTCCCCTCCCAGCACCTTCCCCTGCCACCGCAGGAATTGCAAAACCTGTGCCCACAGCTCCTCCCTCACCTCCATCCAAGGTCCCAAAGAAGCCTTCCAAATCCATCAGAGTTAAACTTGCACTTCCATACATCATTTACTATAACAGTTGCTCCCAATGTGGTCTTCTCTACATTGGGGAGACAGGACGCCTACTCACAGAGTGCTTCAGAGAACATCTCTGGAACACCTGCACCAAACAACCCCCACTGCCCCGTGGCCGAACACTTCAACTCTCATCCTCCTTCCCCCCAGCCCTATCCCCCTCTTATTTATCTCCAACCCCGAGGCTCCTAGCCTTTTTCCTGATGAAGAGCTTTTGCCCGAAACGTCGATTTTCCTGCTCCTCGAATGCTGTTTTTGAACTGAGGCCTGTAAGAGTCAAAATAAGGAACACATAGGGGTTTCATCTAGCAACCACTGGGATTAGCCCACCTTTACAGTGGCACTGTCAATGTGCAGCATACACACCAATACAAAACTGTGCAGAGAGCTGGTCAGCCTGATGGGGGAGCCAGAAAGGGGGTTGGTCTCTCAATCAAAGACAATCATGTCCGACTGAGGAGCTGGATCTCAGGGAGGGATAGCCATCTGCTAAGAGCCAGTCCAAGGTTCTTTCTTCCAAACATCTCGGACCCTCTCCCCATGACATTCCCAAACTCAGCAATCAACCAGCCCCAACCTCTCAAGTCATTTCCCTTATACTTGGTCCCACTGCCACCTTGGGTGTCCTTCAACATTTATCCACAGAATTCATTGCCTATCTCTAATGTTTGTGGGTCTGGAGTCAAATGAAGGCCAGACCAGGTAAGTTTCCTTCCCTAAAGGACATTAGTGAACCAGATGGGTTATCCTCAGCAGTTGACATTGGATTCAGGATTTTATATAATTAGTCTCTTAATTCCATCCTTTATTGAATTGGTTGAAGTGCCACATGCTCCAGAAATGTGTTATCATATTCATGAACAGATCGATTAAAATGCCTTAGAAATCAAGAGTAGGCCATTCAGTCCCTCAAACACATTCTGATACAACGGGAACCTTAAATCCACTTCCTTTTCAACTCCTTGTTTAACAAGAAACAATTTACCCCAGCCTTAAAAATGTTCAAAGACTCTGTTCCCACCACCTTTCAGGAAGAGAGTTCAAACAGCCCCCTCGACAGCACCTTTCCCTGCAACCACAGAAGGTGTAACGCCTGTCCGTTTACTTCCTCCCTCTTCAGTATCCAAGGGCCCAAACACCTGCTTCCAGATGAAGCACTGCTTTTCCTGCATGCCACTCAATCTAGTCTATTGCATTCGCTGTTCACAACGTGCTCTCCTCTATATTTGAGGAACGAAGCGTAGGCTGGGTGACTGCTTTGCAGAACAATTACATTCTGCCTGCAAAAAGACCCTGAGCTTCCAGTTGCCTGCCACTTTAACACACCACCCTGTTCCCGCCAACATCTGTATCTCAGGCTTGCTGCAGTGCTCCAGTGAAGGTCAGCACAAGCTGGGGGAACAACACCTCATTTTCCACTCGGGAAATCTGCAGCCTTTTGAGTTCTCCCATGTCTTCAACCCACATACAAGACCTTGTTATCACATGGTCTGCTATTACACACAACCCACTGTTAGCTACTAACAGTCTCCATTAACAGCTATTCACTCTCCTAGCCAGATCGCTATCCTCCTTTATCTGTCCTACTGTTCCTCTTTCTCTTTGGGCTCTATCCTTACTCCTTACTCCTTACCCCTCCCCACCCCCATCTTCTGCATATATATCAACTTTTTCCTAGCTACCATCAGTTGTGTACAAAGGTCATTCGACCAAAACATTAACTTTTGATTTCCCTCCATAGATCCTGCCAGACCTGCTAAGCTTTTCCAGCAATTTCTGGTTTTGCATTTCAGATTTCCAGCTTCCGCAGTTCTTTCAGTTTGTGCTAATGAAATATTGATGCTCTTCCCACCTACTAATAAATTTCCTGCCTAACCATCGAAAATGGATACAAATGTGGCCTTTCTCCTCAATATCTAGAATCTATGTTTTTTCATTCTCGCTGTATCTTCCTAACTATCTTGTCAGTGATGCTGGGAAATCTCCACCCAGTTAGTTCTGCTCCAGACCTCACCCAGACTGTCTCTGTGAACTCTCTTGCGTATTTGCCTTTTTATCCAGGATGTGCTTCATACTTGGTAATCAAGAAGTGTTTCTTCGGTCTGGGAGAGAGAGTGAGGAGAGGTAAACATTCTGTTGCAGTCTCAGGTTATGGCTTAAAGACAGACATTAAAGCAACACATTGCAAGGAGCAAATGACCCAAGTCCCTCTCCTGAGTATTTGATCTTATTTCAGCTGCTCTTTGTACAGAAAAGGAAACCAACCCTGTAAAAATGCACCTGATCCACCTGATGGGCACACAGAGCTAATGTGTTTCTTTGATCCTCCTGTCTAACCCCTCGCCCCCTTGTAACATTCAGATAGAACAGATTTTTTGGGACTTATCACAGCTGGACCGAATTCTATTCTCAATAGGAGGTGGGAAATAACACTTAAACACCTAATGCTAAAATGAGAGGCTGCGTAGCACGTAATGTTGGTTGCTGATTGAAGGTATATCACATATATACTGCCCATTGTCAGAGGCCCTATAACAGTCAGAGCCAAGCAAAATATCATATAGATATCATTCAACAACTGTTGGTGCTCAGGCCAAGATCTCTCCATCCAGTATGATCCCCAGCTCATTGTCATTCAGAAACTATGCTGTCTGCAAAAGGTTCTCCCATCCATTTGTATGTCACTTGACTTCAAAGATAACATTGTGCACATGAAACATTCACAAGGCATTGTGGAGAGATGTTACATCAGCAAGAGTCTTTGGGGGATACAGCTTTAACCCTGGATCCCACAGGCTGGGAATGATTACATTCTGCAATTTTGTTTTTAGCAGTAGAAATTGCAAATTCAACTTCTTGCGAGCATTTATACTTCCTGATAAAAGGCTATCAGGATACTAGGAAGTTCAGAGGAACAGAGGGATCTTGGAATGCTTGTCCACAGATCCCTGAAAGTGACAAGACAGGTTATTAGGGGAATTAAGAAAGCAAACAGCACACTTGCCTTTATCAGTCAAGGCATTGATTATCTGAGTCAGGTGGGTACATTGGCCTACATTTCAGTTGGGCCATAGCTGGAGTAAAGTGTACAGTTCTAGTCACCACAGGAATGGTATGATTGCACTGGAGGTGGTGAGGAGGGGCATGGACCAGATGGATAGAAAGCAGCTGTTCCCTTTAGTTAAAGAGTGAATACCAAGGGGTACACTTGTTTAAGGTGAAAGGCAGGAATTTCAAGGGAATTTTGAGGGAAAATGTTTTCACCCAGAGAGTGGAGGGAGTCTAACATGCACTGTCTGGGAGGGTAGTTAAGGAAAAGAAGCCTTATAATCTTTAAAACACACTGGAATGAACACTTGAAATGTCATACATTCAAAGAGCCAGCCAAACAGGGGAATATGGGACTGGTTTAGATATGGAGGAGATTTTCATCATTGTAGACTCAATGCGCTAAAGGGCTTATTCTGTATTCTATGATTCTATGATGTTGCTATGAAATATTGGGTGGAGTCTTAGTGGGATCTGAACAACATGGGCGAAGGTGAGATGTGTTGCAGAATTACTGTTGAAAAGGTCACTGCAAAGACACATTGTGTGAATGGACAGAGGTACAGCTCATGGACTGGACCAGGCTGCATCTCACAGCTTATCATTGTTCTCTTAGTGCTCATTGACTTAGCACCTGATTGCATGTTCGCAGCATACATGCCTTATCTTCCCTTGCCATGCTGTGCCATGCCTGCAAACTCACTGGAGCTTCAGCTGGAGCCAACTGGGTTAAGTGCTGCCATTCCAAGGTGCTGTTTAGTGCAGACACCAGACAAGCTGCTGGACACATTTGTCAATATCGACCAGCCCTGGGAAAAAGGGACTCCATGGCGGATTGAGATGACAATTTAAGTTTCCAAGTTGCAAACACACAGCATGCTCATTCAACCAAATGGTCAGACTGGAACCATGGAGGAAACAGTACTGAGGGGGCACCATTTTTGGTCAGGGGCTTGCAGAGTGTCAATCATCGGGACAGTCTGCAGCAGTCCAGGGGTTTGGAAGATGGAAATGTGTTGCTGGAAAAACGCAGCAGGTCAGGCAGCATCTAGGGAACAGGAGAATCGACGTTTCAGGCATTAGCCCTTCTTCCTGAAGAAGGGCTAATGCCCGAAACGTCGATTCTCCTGTTCCCTAGATGCTGCCTGACCTGCTGCGTTTTTCCAGCAACACATTTCCATCTCTGATCTCCAGCATCTGCAGACCTCACTTTCTCCTCAGGGGTTTGGAAGACCTATACTCAGGTGGATGGACAGTAGTCAGTCCTGTAGGGCCAGTACCAGCAATCAGGGGAATCCTATACTGTCAGTTAGGGAGCTGCAGACACAGGGGTCAAGGATCTGGGTTAGTCACAGGACAGAAGCTGATGAAGCTGGTTCCAAGCAATGAAAACAACATAAAATCATTGACTGCACCATGTTTTGATCATAATGTTGATATTAAGTTGCTATTGTGGGGATGCAGTTCAGTCCCTAATAGCTTCATTTCTGTTTCCCTTTCCTTTCTGTAAATAAAAGCTCACACTTTGTTTGGAATTGTCCATTTGTGATGTTCCCCTATTGGACAAAGATACACTGTAGTGCTGACTGAGAGAGCATTCAGATGCGATACAACTAGTGGTGATGAAGTGTGTGGCCAGATGATTAAACAGTGGCCAGGGTAAGGGAACGATGTTGCATTTGTGAACGAGTGGCCATGCTGCCCATTTGTTGTTGGCTTAGAGCTGCTACGCCACAACATTGCCAGTGAGGGGCAATGCTAGATTGCTAATGCTTGGCCAAGTGCACAATTGTCTTTTGTAGATAGCATGGGCACAAGGGAAGCTTGTCTTTTGGGATAACCAGTGAGCAATGAGCTTTGTCTGTGGGTTAGAAGGAGCTAAGATTGTTCCTCTCACCTTCCCAGGCACTCCAGATTGAGAACATAAGACCATAAAATGTACGAGCAGTATTAAACTATTCGGCCCATTGAGTCTGCTCTGCCATTCAATTATCGTTGATATCTTTCATACCTTCCCCAGCCTTCTCCCATAACGCTAGATCCCTTTACCAAACAAGAGCTTATCTACCTCTGTCTTAAAGATACTCAATGATTTGGCCTCCACAGCCTCTGCAGCAATGAATTCCACAGTTTAACCAGATGAGCCTGAAGACATTCCTTCTCATCTCGGTTCTAAAAGTTCGTCTCCTTCACTCTGAGGCTGTGTCCTCGGGTCCTAGTCTATCCTACCAGTGAAACATCTGTTTCTCATCCACTCTATCCAGGCCTCTCAGTATTCTGTAAGTTTCAATGAGATCCCCACTCATCTTTGAGTATAGGCTGAGTCCTCATCTGCTGCTCATATCACAAGTCTTTTATCCCTGGGATCATTCCTGTAAACCTCCTCCAGACTCCCCTCCAAGGCCAGCACATTCTTTGTTAGATACAGAGCAGAAAACCACTCAAATATTCCAAATGGACATCGATTAGGCCACTTTTGGAATATTGCGTTCAGTTCTGGTCTCTCTGCTATAGGAAGGATGTTGTGAAACCTGAAAGGGTTTAGAAAAGGCTTACAATGATGTTACTAGTGTTGGTGGGTTTGGGCTATAGGGAGAGGCTGAATAGGCTGGAGCTATTCTCTCTGGAGCATTGGAGGCTGAGGGGTGACCTTATAGAGGATTATAAAATTATGAGGGACCTGGATATGGTGAACAGACTAGGTCTTTTCCCTGGGGTGCGAAGTCCAAAACTAAAGGGCCGAGGTTTAAGGTGAGAGGAGAAAGATTTAAGAGGGACTTAAGGGACAACTTTTTCACACAGAGGGTGGTGCATGTGTGGAATGAGCTGCCAGAGGAAGTTGTGGAGGCTGGTACAATTATATTTAAAAGGCACTTGGACAGGTATATGAATAGGAAGGGTTTAGAGGGATATGGGCCAAGTGCTGGCAAAGGAGACTAAATTAGGTTAGGATATCTGGTCGGCACGGATGAGGTGGACCAAAGGGTCTGTTTCTGTGCTGGACATCTCTATGACTCTAAGAGACCGCATTGTCAGCAGAGAATGTAGGAGACTAGATCGAAAGCAGTAAAAGTGAAATGCTGCTTCACCTGGAAGGCGTGTTTGGGGCCTAGGACAGTGGGGACATTAAAGGACAAGTGTTCCAACGTCTGTGATTGCAGGGCAAGGTGCCATTGCGGAGTGAGCAGATGTCAGGTGTGATGAGGGAGTGGACCAGGCTTCCACAGAGGGATGCTGAGAGTGGAGGGGAGGGGAAAATGTGCCTGGTGGTGGCATTCTGTTGGAGATGGCAGGAAATGGCAGAGAGTGATCCTCTGAATGTAGAAACTGATGGGGTGGAAAGTGAGGACAAGGGAACCCGATCATTGTTCTGGGAAGAAGAGAAAGAGATGAGGGCAGAAGAGTGAGAGATGGGGCAGAAGCATCTGATAGCCTTGACAACCACTATGGTACTGGGGGATCCTCAGTTGTGGAAAAAGGAGGACGAGTCAGATATAGCCTGGAGGAAGGTAGCATCATCGGAACACATGCAACTGAGACAGAGAAGGTAGCAGAATGGAATGGAATTCCTTCAGGAATCTGGGTATAAGGAGATGTAGTCAAGGTAACTGTGGGAGTTGGTTGGTTGGTCATGGATATTGTCACAATTATTGATTATAATTTTATAAACATTAAATCATCAAATTATACCACACAGGAGACTGCCATTTAGACTTTAAAAACTCTTTGAAAGAGCTCTTCAATTGGTCCCATTCTCCCACTTCTTTTCTCAGCCCCCTATCCCACTTCCAATTCCTGGGCTCCAGACTTCTTCAGTAGGCATATGTACATGCAAACTGGGAGCAGGAGTAGGCCATTCAGCCCGTCAAACCTGCTCCAACATTCATCAAGGTCTTGACTGAAATGAACAGTAAAAAAACAGCAGAAGGATCTCAGGACATGGAACGTTATCTCTGTTTTCTCTCCACAGATACTGCCGAACCTGCTGAATTTGTTCACAAATTTCTGGTTGCTGTTGTTTCAGATTTCCAGCATCCCTAGTTCTTTGTTTTATTTTAAGACTTTGGCTGATCGAACTCTCCTCTCTCAATTCCATATTCCTATCTACCCACAAGGGGAAGCAAACTCTCTCAATCTACCCTATCACGTTCCCTAAGAACCTTGTGTTTCAGCAAAATTTCCTCATTGAAGCAGTCCATGCTCAAATGTAACAAGATCTGGGCAATAGCAAGGCTTGGGCTGACAAGTAACATTTGTGCTGCACAAATATCAGGCAATGTCCATCTCCAGTCAGAGACAATCTAACAATCACTCTTTGATATTCAATGGCATTACCATCACTGAATCCCGCATTACCAACATCCTGGGGGTTACCATTGACCCAAAACTCTACTGGAATGACCACAGAAATGCAGTGGCTACTAGACCAGGTCAGAAGCTAAGAATACTGTGGTAATTAATGCACCTCCTGACTCTCCAAAGCCTGTCCCCCATCTACAAGACACATTCAGCAGTGCGATAGAATAATCCCCACTTGCCAGGATGGGTGCAACTCCAACAATACTCAGAAGCTTGACACCATCCAGGATAATGCAACCCACAATTGGCATTTTATCCGTAAGCATCCATTCCCTCCACCAATGACACTTAGTAGCAGCAGTGTCCTACAAGATACACTGCAGAAATTCGCCAAAGATCCTTCGACAGCACCTTCCAAATGCACGAGTCCTTCCATCTAGAAGAACAAAGGCAGCAGATACATAGGAACACCACCACATTCAAGTTCCTCTCTCAGTGACTCATCATCTTGACTTGGAAATATATCGCTGTTCCTTCACTGTCACTGGATCAAAATCCTGGAATTCCCTCCTAATAGCATTGTGGGTCTATGGGCTACATCAGTTCAAGAAGAGTCTTGGGAAAAGTTGATGTGCAGAGAGATCTGGGAGTTCAGGTACATTCTACCCTGAAGGTGGCTGTACAGGTGATAGAGTGGTCAAGAAGGCATATGGTATGCTTGCCTTCATTAGACAGGGTGTTGAGTATAAGAGCTGGCAGGTCATGTTAAAACTGTACAAGACTTTGATTCTGCTGCATTTAGAATACTGTGTAAAGATCTGGTCGCCACATTACCAAAGAATGTGAACGCTTTGGAGAGGGTGCAGAGAAGGTTTACGAGGATGTTGCCTGGTATGGAAGGTGCTAGCTATGAAGAGAGGTTGAGTAGGTTAGGATTGATTTCAATAGAAAAAAGGAGATTGAGGGGTGTCCTGATTGAGGTTTACAAAATCATGAAGTGTATAGACAGGGTGGATAGAGACAAGCTTTTTCCCAGGGTGAGGGATTCAATAAAGAGAGGCCACGTGTTCAAGGTGAGAGGTGAAAAGTTTAAAGGGGGATATACGCGGCAAGTACTTTACACAGAGGGTAAGTGTAAAATACTTGCCGCGCATATCCCCTCTACCAGCAGAGGTAGTAGAAGCAGGCGCGGGTAGATTCATTGAAGGTGTGTCTGGACAGATGCATAAGTAAGTGGGGAGCAGAGAGATACAGATGCTTAGGAATTGGGCGATAGGTTTAGACAGTGGATTTGGATCGGCTCAGGCTTGGAGGGCTGAAGGTCCTGTTTCTGGGCTGTAAATTTTCTTTGTTCTTTGCTTTTCGTTCCAAGAAGGCACCTCACCACCATCTTCTCAAGGGCAACTCGGGATGGGCAATAAATGCTGGCTCAGCAATGTCCATAAATGAAATTATTTTTTTAAAAACCCAGATACAAGAATACAAGCTGCTGAGCCATTGCAAACAGCCCTTTAATGCTGACTTTTATCCCCTGTCTAACCTCAGATGAACCAAGATCTGCTAATTCAGCAGAGATTGGGTTTAGATACACCACCCGATCCACAAAGATTAGCAACACCTGTTACCCACTCAGCTTGCTAAGAGATGGCACTGCGAGTCTATGGCAAAGCAATATTTTGGTTAATTACTGGGAAATCCCATCCTTGTAGAAATATAAACTATGCAGCAAGAACTGCTAAAAAAAAACCTGACAGAACAAAGAAAGACATAAGAAGTATAATAAGGAACTAAGTATATGGTACAGTTCAGAAACCCGAAACTGAGAAGCCAAAAGCATTGAAGTTTGTTTTTCAAAGCACACATTAGAATTTAATCATTACATTTCCTGTGAGGTGATCATTTTATTTTCCTCTGGCCACAATTATGGGTTGTGGTAATTAAGGCCTAAATCTCACATAATCACTTCAGTGGCTCATATTATTTCTCTTTTGCCGTTCCATATAAATGTCATTGAAAATTCAACCCCCTTACAATGTCTCTTCAAGTTCCTCGACTCAACCAATGCCAGAAACCTTTCAGTGCCAGAAGGAAGCAAGGGGGATGGAGGGGCTGAGGTCACATTCTCGGGATGTAAGTGTCGACAGCATGATTGGCCAACTTTAAGCTGCACTTGAGAAGGTGGTATTTGGCAGCCTTCTTGAATCATCGCAGTCATCATTGAATTGACTCTGTGTGGTATTAGAAAAGGAACAGGAAGTGACTTCACCACAGGGAATAACATCACCACAGGAAATGACATCACCAACCCAAAGAAACCCAAACATATAAATAAAAAGCAGGAATTTTCACCATTGCTTCGCCTGAGGCCCGATGAAGATGTTACCGAGTAGGGTAACGAAACATCTGGTAATGAACCTTGCAGCTCAGCGAGCAAACCTACATCCAAACCCTCAACCTGGGCTACAAATCTTCTCAAACCTCATTGTGTTATTAGTATATCTGGCAGAAGTGTTGGAGGCTTCTACAAAACCTCACCCAGTCAATCAGGACATAATAATTTGCATTTTCTGGCTAATAGCTCGGATATATATTATTAATTATTTCCCAAAAGAAAATGAGCTAAGGTAAGTTATTTTCTAAGTCGCATTTTCCGAGCGAGTTCTGGATGTCATGGTGAGATTTGCATGAGACAAGGCCTGCTAATAAAGATTATTACTCAGGATCACCCTCATTTCCACCACTTATCGCCCCCTTAATAAGCAGGTTGTGACTTTTTCACATATCAGAAACAAACTGCACCACAAAGAATTCAATGTGGAAGTCAGAATGATTACCTGATTACTCCAGCTTACCCTTGCTTCCCGACACCTGATACCAATGTATGAGGGGATGCTCAGTTGACAGTGGTCAAATATATCTCATATCCACAGATATTGGTATCAGGCATATACTGGCCTCAAAGCATCATTATGGTGCATCTCTGATTCACTTAGAGTACACTTCAGCACTTTAATGTTCTACTTTGAAGCACACTGGCAACTTTTTGTTTTATTCATTTGTGGGTCATGAACTTCATTGACTGGGCCAACCCTTATTGCCCTTCTCCTGTTGCTCTTAAGAAGATGGTGGTGAGCTGCCTTCTTAAACCACTGCAGTCTGTGTGGTAGGTTGACCACAATGCCTTTAGGGAAGGAAATCCAGAATTTTGATCCAGCAACAGTTTCGGAATAGTGTTATATTTCAAAGTCTGGATGATGAGTGGCTTGAAGGTGGTGGTGTTCCCATGTATCTGCTGTCCTTGTCCCAGCTGGAGGTGGTTTTAGGTTTGGAAGGTGATGTCTGAGGATCTTTGGTGAATTTCTGCAGTGCATCTTGTAGATAGGACACACTGGTGCTTCTGAGTGTCAGGGGGAGTTGTTATTTTTGGATGCAGTGCCAATTAAGCTGATGCCTTTGTTCTGGATGGTGTCAAGCTTTTTGAGTGTTGTTGGGAGCTACACTCATCCAGGCAAGTGGGGAATATCCTATCACAGGCCTGAGCTGTGTCTTGTGCACAGGCTTTGAGGAGACAGGAGGTGAGTTACTCAGCACAGTATTTCTAGCCTCTCACTTGGTCTTGTAGCCACTCTATTTGGGTTTCTGGTCAATGGTCATCCCCAGGACATTGATAGTGGGAGATTCAGTGATGGTAACACCACTTAATGTCAAGTAGCAGTGACTGGTTAGATTATCTCTTATTGGAAATAGTCATTGTCTTGCATTTCAATGGCACAAGTGTTATTGATGAAGGGCTTTTGCCTGAAATGTCAATTTTCCTGCTCCTTGGATGCTACCTGACCTGCTGTGCTTTTCCAACATCACAATCTCAGCTCTAATCTCCAGCATCTGCAGTCCTCACTTTCACCCTGTTACTTGCCACTTGTCAGCCCAAGCTTGGATATTATCCAAATCTTGTTGCACTTGAACAAGGACTGCTTCAGTATCTGAGGAGTCACGAATTGTGCTACAACCTGTATGATCATCGGTGAACATCTCCACTTTTGACCTTATGATGGAGGGAAGGTCATTGATGAAGCAGCAGAAAATGATTGAGTTTAGGACACTGCCTGGAGGAACTCCTGCAGAGTGTCTTGGGGCTGAGATAACTGACTTCCAACAACCATGACCATCTTCCTATACGTCAGGTATGACTCCAATCGCCAGAGAGTTTTCCCCCTGATACCCACTGATTCCAGCTTTGCTAGGTTTCCTTGGTGCCACACTTGGTTGAATGTGGCTTTGATGTCAAGGGCTGTCACTCTCACCTCCCCTCTGGAATTCAGCTCTTTTGTCCATGTTTGAACCAAGGCTGTAATGAGGTCAGGAGCTGAGTGGCCCTGGCAGAACCCAAACCTGGTGTCACTGAGCAGGTTATTGCTGAGCAGATGCTGCTTGATAACGCTGTTGATGACAACTTCCATCACTTTACTGATTATAGGACAGTAATTGGTCAGGTTGGACTTGTCCTACTTTTATAGTACAGGACATTCTTAGGCAATTTTCCACATTGTTGGGTAGATGCTCGTGTTGTAACTGTACTGGAGCAGCTTGGCTAGGGGAGCAGCATGTTCTGGAGCACAAATCTTCACTATTATTGTCGCAATATTGTCGGGACCCATAGCCTTTGTGGTATTCAATGCCTCCAACCATTTATTGATACTACTTGGAATGCATTGAATTGAATTGAAGACAAATATCTGTGATGCTGGGGACCACTGGAGGAAGGAGATGGAAATGTGTTGCTGGAAAAGCGCAGCAGGTCAGGCAGCATCTAGGGAACAGGAGAATCGACGTTTCGGGCATTAGCCCTTCTTCAGGAATGAGGAAAGTTGGTCCAGCAGGCTAAGATAAAAGATAGGGAGGAGGGACTTGGGGGAGGGGCGTCGGAAATGTGATAGGTGGAAAGAGGTCAAGGTGAGGGTGATAGGTCAGACTGGGGTGGGGGCGGAGAGGTCGGGAAGAAGATTGCAGGTTAGGAAGGCGGTGCTGAATTTGATGGATTTGACTGAGACAGGCTGGGGGGAGGGGAAATGAGGAAACTGGTGAAATCCGAGTTCATCCCTTGTGGTTGGAGGGTTCCTAGCCGGAAGATGAGACGTTCTTCCTCCAACCGTCGTTTCGCTGTGGTCTGACGATGGAGGAGTCCAAAGACCAGCATATCCTTGGTGGAGTGGGAGGGGGAGTTGAAATGTTGAGCTACAGGGTGGTTGGGTTGGTTGGTCCGGGTGTCCCAGAGATGTTCTCTGAAACGCTCCGCAAGTAGGCGGCCTGTCTGCCCAATATAGAGGAGGCCACATCGGATGCAAAGGATGCAATAGATGATATGTGTGGAGGTACAGGTGAATCTGTGGCGGATATGGAAGTTTCCTTTGGGGCCTTGGAGGGAGGTGAGGGGGGAGGTGTGGGTGCAAGTCTTGCACCTCCTGCAGTTGCAGGGGAAGGTGCCGGGAGTGGAGGTTGGGTTGGTGGGGGGTGTGGATCTGACGAGGGAGTCACGGAGGGAGTGGTCTTTACGGAATGCTGATAGGGGAGGGGAGGGAAATATATCCTTGGTGGTGGAGTCCGTTTGGAGGTGGCGGAAATGACGGCGGATGATGCGCTGTACATGGAGGTTAGTGGGGTGGTAGGTGAGGACCAGTGGGGTTCTGTCCTGGTGGCGGTTGGAGGGGCGGGGTTCAAGGGAAGAGGATCGGGAAGTGGAAGAGATGCGGTGGAGGGCATCGTCGACCACGTCGGGGGGGAAATTGCGGTCCTTGAAGAAGGAGGCCATCTGGGATGTGCGTTTTTGGAACTGGTCCTCCTGGGAGCAGATGCGGCGGAGTCGAAGGAATTGGGAGAATGGGATGGCGTTTTTACAGGGGGCAGGATGGGAGGAGGTGTAGTCCAGGTAGCTGTGGGAGTCGGGCCTTGGAGGGAGGTGAAGGGGGAGGTGTGGGAGCAAGTCTTGCACCTCCTGCGGTTGCAGGGGAAGATGCCGGGAGTGGAGGTTGGGTTGGTGGGGGGTGTGGATCTGACAAGGGAGTCACGGAGGGAGTGGTCTTTACGGAATGCAGATAGGGGAGGGGAGGGAAATATATCTGGACTACACCTCCTCCCATCCTGCCCCCTGTAAAAACGCCATCCCATTCTCCCAATTCCTTCGACTCCGCCGCATCTGCTCCCAGGAGGACCAGTTCCAAAATCGCACATCCCAGATGGCCTCCTTCTTCAAGGACCGCAATTTCCGCCCGACGTGGTCGACGATGCCCTCCACCCCATCTCTTCCACTTCCCGATCCTCCGCCCTTGAACCCCGCCCCTCCAACCGCCACCAGGACAGAACCCCACTGGTCCTCACCTACCATCCCACCAATCTTCATGTACAGCGCATCATCCGCCGTCATTTCCGCCACCTCCAAACGGACTCCACCACCAAGGATATATTTCCCTCCCCTCCCCTATCAGCATTCCGTAAAGACCACTCCCTCCGTGACTCCCTCGTCAGATCCACACCCCCCACCAACCCAACCTCCACTCCCGGCACCTTCCCCTGCAACTGCAGGAGGTGCAAGACTTGCGCCCACACCTCCCCCCTCACCTCCCTCCAAGGCCCCAAAGGAAACTTCCATATCCGCCACAGATTCACCTGTACCTCCACACATATCATCTATTGCATCCTTTGCACCCGATGTGGCCTCCTCTATATTGGGCAGACAGGCCGCCTACTTGCGGAGCGTTTCAGAGAACACCTCTGGGACACCCGGACCAACCAACCCAACCACCCTGTAGCTCAACATTTCAATTCCCCCTCCCACTCCACCAAGGATATGCAGGTCTTTGGACTCCTCCATCGTCAGACCACAGCGAAACGACGGTTGGAGGAAGAACGCCTCATCTTCCGGCTAGGAACCCTCCAACCACAAGGGATGAACTCGGATTTCACCAGTTTCCTCATTTCCCCTCCCCCCAGCCTGTCTCAGTCAAATCCATCAAATTCAGCACCGCCTTCCTAACCTGCAATCTTCTTCCCGACCTTGAGGGTGGCATGGTGGCACAGTGGTTAGCACTGCTGCCTCGCAGCGCCAGAGACCCGGGTTCAATTCCCGCCTCAGGCGACTGACTGTGTGGAGTTTGCACGTTCTCCCCATGTCTGCGTGGGTTTCCTCCGGGTGCTCCGGTTTCCTCCCACAGTCCAAAGATGTGCAGGGTCAGGTGAATTGGCCATACTAAATTGCCTGTAGTGTTAGGTAGGGGTAAATGTAGGGGTATGGGTGGGTTTCGCTTCGGCGGGGCGGTGTGGACTTGTTGTGCCGAAGGGCCTGTTTCCACACTGTAAAGTAATCTAATCTAATCTAATCTCTCCGCCCCCACCCCAGTCTGACCTATCACCCTCACCTTGACCTCTTTCCACCTATCACATTTCCAACGCCCCTCCCCCAAGTCCCTCCTCCCTATCTTTTATCTTAGCCTGCTGGACCAACTTTCCTCATTCCTGAAGAAGGGCTAATGCCCGAAACGTCGATTCTCCTGTTCCCTAGATGCTGCCTGACCTGCTGCGCTTTTCCAGCAACACATTTCCATCTCTGATCTCCAGCATCTGCAGACCTCACTTTCTCCTCAAAGACCACTGGAGGAAGCCAAGATGGATCATCCACTCAACACTTCTGGCTGAAGATTATAGCGAAAGCTTCAGCCTTATCTTTTGCTCTGATGTACTGGGCTCTTCCATCATTGAGAATGGGGATATTTGTGGAGCCTCCTTCTCCTCCAGTGAGTTGTTTAATTGTCCACCATCATTCATGACTGGATGTGTCAGGGCTGCAGAGCTCAGATCTGATCCGTTACTTGTGGGCTGGTGGAATTTTAATTCAACTAGTAAACATGGGACTAAAAATTAATCTAATGGTGACCATGAAACCATTGCTGTAAAATCCCCTCTGGTTAACTCATAAAATCTGCCGTATTGACTTGGCCTATATCCAACGTCATACCTACAGCAATCAGTTTATTCTTAATCAACAAAGCTTAAATCCTATCAAAGAATACACCCTCAGCCTCTGGGATTTGGATGGAAAACATCAACAGAAGATGTCGGTTGTGCAGTCATGCTACAGGGCATGAGGACAGCTCACCCCCAAACCCACATCATTAAGAAGTCACACAACATAACATTCACTTTAGGGTCAGCTCTTAATTTAAAGTCATGTAATTCAACTGACCTGATACTTTATTTTGATCTAAATTCTTGCAGTACCTATGTCATCGGAAATAATCTGATTCTACTTTTAAAAAAATGTTGTGTTAGTCAGAGTCAATTCGAATGGTTTATGACTATCGCTTGTAGACTTTTATCAAGAGAAGAGGGAACGTGATAAATAGAACTAAAAGGGAGTTTTGACAGGTGTCAGCTCTCCTGTAAAATAGACTGTATCTGATTCTGTAATCTCCCTCACTAGGGGATGCAAGTGAGCTGCTTATTTAAGGAGGATGTTGCACAGTGGTCCATTCAAAAATGCAGAAAAGTATTGAATCATTGCTCAGGTTTTTAAAATGTCTTTGTTAGGAAAGTGAATGCTAAGGGCCCTCAGTAACTCCTTTAGAGAATGCACTGCTTAGTGGAGGATTGGACAACTAAAACCAGGAAAGGTAACTGCACCACATCAAAACTCAAAGACAGACATCAGTTGTAGCATTCTCCATGTTCAGAAGTGCCTGTGAATATTTGAAAGGAAGAAAAATTGCATTGATATAGCAGCTTTCATGGCCAGATGTAGTCCCAAAACCTTTCAAAATGAATGCCATACTTTTGAAGTCTAGTCACTGTTATAACAGGGGAAACTCAGAAGCTAATTTGTGCACAGCAAGCTCTCATAAACATCAGTGTGATAACATCTGGAGGGTCTATGAATTACCATACTGCATAACACTTTTCTTTCAAATAGAGTTAGGGAATCGCTTATGTCCATCTGAGAGATTGACATCTTGGACTGACAGCAGAGACGGTGCAGCCTCCTCTCAGTACTGCTCTGGAATGTCTTCTTAGATGCTATACCTCAGCCTCTGACATGGAACGTGAACTAACATTCTTTCCTAGGCTGGCACAGTGGCTGATTGGTTAGCACTGCTGCCTTACAGAGCCGGGCTTCTGGGTTCAATCCCAGCCTTGGGTGACTGTGTGGAGTTTGCACATTCTCCCTGTGTCTGCTTGGGTTTCCTCTCACAGTCCAAAGATATCCAGGTTTAGTGGACTGGCCTTGTTAAATTGTCCTGCAGTGTTCAGGGATGTGTAGGTTAGGTGGTATAGTAATGGTAAATGCAGGGCTAAGTTGGTAAGGGGGTGGCCTGGGAGGAATGCTCTTTGGAGGGTCACTTTGGACTTGATGGATCAAATAGCCCTCTTCCACACTGTAGGGATTTCATGATTCTGACTGAGTTAAGAAGCTGAACCATAGATGGCAGCTAAACGTATTGTGAATCCTTGAATCTAGAATTAAATGCAAGAGATGGTTATAAACAGCATGGGATATTTAAATGCGTAAAATATATTTAGAGAGATGCAGCTGTAAAAGATGTGCCTAGTCACTACAGCAAAATCTCTAAACTAAGTTAAACTTGCAAAGAGAAAGGTGATCAAGCATGCAGCAAGGAACAAAGTGAACTGAAAATAACTGGTTATGTGGATTAGTTTATATATTTAACAGGACACTGTTACCTAGAAAATCTACACAAACCAAATCATTATTCTTAATTTAAAGGAGAAAATGTCTTCTAATCATGCAGCACAAATTGTAAGAGGTGGTAATTTGGCCATTGCAGAAAATTTGAGTCACTTTGAACAAGAGAGGTCTTTAAGGGGTGAAAACCTTGATGCTTAATTCCTTGTGTACAGTGGAGGAGTCCAACATTCAGAGGCATCAGTGTCTCACACATGAAATAGCCCGGAAAAAAAACATTATCTGATAGCACCAGCAGAGATTGAAATGTGTCTTTGACTTCGCAAAGCACTCCACAGCCAATTGAGTTTTTGCATAATGTATCAAAATGTTACCCAATAAACATCACATGGGTGGACACTGAGTTGGGACACGGTTAGCATTGCTGGCCGAAGGCTTAACATCAAGCGATAAGCTTCCAATGGATAAAATCACAACGGGCACAGCTAAGGCAAGTACCAAGGGTCTTTGTCTCGAGGGTGGGGGAACTCAAAACCAGTGGGCATATTTTTAAGGTGAGGGGAGAAAATTTTAAAAAGGACATGGGGTCAACTTTTTTACACAGAGGGTAAGGAAAGCTATCACAGTGGGGTTGAGAGTAGATGGGGGTAACGGATTTCAGATTGCAAGTGGAAAGTTCTTTATGTGACAATGAATGCAAGAGGGGATGCCAGGAGCAAACGCAGATGAATGTGAGCTTTCAACAGCCAACGATCATCATGACCACAGATCATAACCCTGAAGTAACATGGAAGACCTAGCGTCAAGGAATTTCAATACTCACCACAAAGTAGTGTGGCAGCACTATTACTGATCAAGCTGGGTGAGTCATAAAAGGCATCAACCCCACTTTATCAATAGAGAGTACAGTCTGTGCCCTTCGCAGTATTTTCTCCAAGTGTTGTTCAATTTGGAGTAGCGTCATAGAGTCATACAGCGTGGAAACAGACCCTTCTGTCTAACTTGTCCATGCCAACCATGTTTCCAAACTAAATTAGTCCCACTTGCCTCTGTTTGGCCCACATCCCTTCATCACATTGAGTTACCATCTTAATGTGTTTTAAATGTTGTAACTGTACCTGCATCCATCACTTTCTCAGCAAGTTCATTCCACGCACGTACCACTCTCTGTGTAAAAACGTTACTCCTCATGTCCTTTTTAAAATGTTCTCCTCTCACCCTAAAATTATGCCTTCTAGTTTTGAACTCCCCTACCCTTGGGAAAAGACCCTTGCTATTTACCTTATCTATGTCCCTCATGATTTTATAAACCTCTACAAGGTCGCCCCTCAACCTTCTACACTCCAGTGAAAAAAGTCCTAGCCTACCCAGCATCTCCTTCTAAGACAAACCTTCGATTCTCAGCAGCATCCTGGTAAATCTTTTCTGAACCCTCTCCAGTTTATTAATGTCCTTCCAAAAGCACGACAACCAGAACCGCATGCAATACTCCAGAAAACACCTCACTAATATCCTGTGCAATCTTAACATGACATTCCAGCTCCTGTACTAAATGGTCTGAGCAATGAAGGCAAGCTTGCTAAATGCCTTCTTAACCACCCTATCCACCTGTGAAGCAAATTTCAAAGAATTATCTACCTGAACCCCAAGGCCTCTCTGTTCTACAACACTACTCCATTAATTCTATAAGTCCTGCCATTGTTTGTTTTACCAAAATGCAATACCTCGCATTTATTAAACTTAAATTCAATCTGCCAATTCTCAGCCCATTGACCCAAGTGATCAAGATCTCTTTGTAATCTTAGATAACTTTCTTCACTATCCACTATAACACCAATTATGGTGTCATCCACAAACTTACGAACCATGCCTCCTACACTCATATCTTGGTTCAGCAGCTCATTTGGGACAGGAATAGGTCATGGGATAAAGTTGGTTAATAGGAATGCTAGGAAAACGCATTATTGATGGTCTACCACTCGCCACCATCTCCTACCAATGGGTGATGTGTCTAAGGTAAGGTTCCACAAATAAGACCATGTAGGTTGTTGTTTGAGTGCTTTTTGGGACATCTCTTCTAATTTTGGCACATTTCCCAGATGTTAGTGAGGAAGAGTTTGCTGGAACAGCAGGGCTGTGTTTGCTGTTTTCATATTCTGATGCCTTATATGATGATCTATTTGCTTTCATTCCCTAATAATCTGAAACTGGTTTCAGCATAAGTCTCGGCACAGTCGAGGTTATTCAGTAAGTGCTGTCCAATCATGAATCACATCTAATGTTGGACACTGCTTTGTGTTTTGCTGTTTGGGTATAATCAGTACCTTACTTTTGCAAACAGTTAAAAGTATATGCTTTTTTGAAATGTTGCACCGGTTTTTGGATGTACAGCCGATACACTTGGCATCAATATGCCACTGAAAATACCACCTTATGCATTTGTGTGATAGACTGAATGACTTTTTGTCTTGACAGCAACAACATGTCCATGGTGAACACGACTTGTGTTGCTCCTGCATAGTAGCTGTAGTTTCCATGACAATGCCTTGTCCAGTCTAAGGAGCAGCCTCCAAAAGCTTATGATTTCAAATACACCTGTTGGACTATAAAATGTGTGACATTTGACTTTGTCCACCCCAGTCCAACACTGAAACCTCCAGACCTCGGCCAGTAAGAATCCAATAGAACATTACAGCACAGTACAGGCGCTTCAGCCCTCGATGTTGCACCGACCTGTGAAGCCAATCTGAAGCCCATCTATCCTACACTATTCCATTTTCATCTATATGTTTATCCAAAATGATTTAAATGCCCTTAAGTTTGGTGAGTCTACTAATGTTGCAGGCTGTGCGTTCCAGATGGTGGAGGGTTGTTTTTCAAACTGGAGGCCTGTGACCAGTGGAGTGCCACAAGGATCGGTGCTGGGTCCACTACTTTTTGTTATTTACATAAATGATTTGGATGCGAGCATAAGATGTACAGTTAGGAAGTTTGCAGATGACACCAAAATTGGAGGTGAAGTGGACAGCAAAGAAGGTTACCTCCGATTACAACAGGATCTGGACCAGATGGGCCAATGGGCTGAGAAGTGGCAGATGGAGTTTAATTCAGATAACTGCAAGGTGCCGCATTTTGGGAAAGCAAATCTTAGCAGGACTTATACACTTAATGGTAAGGTCCTAGGGAGTGTTGCTGAATAAAGAGACCTTGGAGTGCAGGTTCATAGCTCCTTGAAAGTGGAGTTGCAGGTATATAGGATAGTGAAGAAGGCGTTTGGTATGCTTTCCTTTATTGGTCAGAGTATTGAATACAGGAGTTGGGAGGTCATTTTGCAGCTGTACAGGACATTGGTTAGGCCATTGTTGGAATATTGCGTGCAATTTTGGTTTCCTTCCTATCGGAAAGATGTTGTGAAACTTGAAAGGGTTCAGAAAAGAATTACAAAGATGTTGCCAGGGTTGGAGGATCTGAGCTACAGGGAGAGGCTGAACAGGCTGGGACTGTTTTCTCTGGAGCGTCGGAGGCTGAGGGGTGACCTTATAGAGGTTTACAAAATCATGAGTGGCATAGATAAGATAAATAGACAAAGTATTTTCCCTAGGGTCGGGGGAGTCCAGAACTAGAGAGCATAGGGGCCAAAGAGACCTAAGGGGCAACCTTTTCACACAGAGGGTGGTACTTGTATGGAATGAGCTGCCAGAGGAAGTGGTGGAGGCTGGTACAATTGCAACATTTAAGAGGCATCTGGATGGGTATATGAATAGGAAGGGTTTGGAGGGATATGGGCTGGGTGCTGGCAGGTGGGACTAGATTGGATTGGGATATCTGGTCGGCATAGATGGGTTGGACCGAAGGTTCTGTTTCCATGCTGTACATCTCTATGACTCTATGACTCTAAACGTCATCTCTAAACCTTCTTCTATCCAATGAAAACAGCCTCAAGTCCCTCAGCCTTTCCTCATAAGACCTTCCCTCCATACCAGGCAATGTCCTAGTAAATCTCTTCTGCACCCTTTCCAAAGCGTCTGCATCCTTCCTACAATGCACTGTACGCATAACTCTAAGGGCAGTTGCACCAGAGCTGCAGCATGATCTTGTGGCTCCAAAACTCGATCCCTCTCCCAATAAAAGCTAACACACCGTATGTCTTCTTAACAATCTTATCAACGTGGGTGGCAACGTTCATGGATCTACGTACATGAACTCCGAGATTTCTCTGCTCATCTACGCTACCAAGAATCTGACCATTAGCCCAGTACTCTTTATCTCTGTTGTTCCTTCCAAAGTGAATCACCTCACACTTTTCTGCATTAAACTCCATTTGACACCTCTCAGCCCAGCACTGCACCTTATTTATGCACCTCTGTAACCTGCAGCATCCCTCAGCACTATCCATAACTCCACTAACCTTAGTGACATCTGCAAATTTGCTGACCCATCCTTTTACACCCTCATCCAGGTCATTTATAAAAAGGACAAACAGCAATGGCCCCAAAACAGATCTTTGTGATACTCCACTCGTAACTGAACTCCAGGATGAACATTTCCTAACAACCACTAATCTCTGTCTTCTCTCAGCTAGCCAATTTCTGATCTAAATCACGAAATCACCCTCCATCTAATGCCTCTATATTTTCTGCAATAGCCTACCGTGGAGAACCTTATTAAACACCTTACAGAAATCCATGTACACCACATCAACCGCTTTACCCTCATCCACCTGTTCGGTCACCATCTCAAAGAACTCAATAACGTTTATGAGGTGCAACCTACCCTTCAGAAACCCATGTTGACTATCCCTAATCAACTTATTCCTCTCTCGACGATTATAAATCCTATCTCTTATAACCTTTTCCAACACTTTACCATAACCAAAGTAAGGCTCACTGGTCTATAATTACCAGGGTAGTCTCTACTCCCTTTCTTGAACAAGGAGACAATATTTGCTATCCACCAGTCTTCTGGCTCTATTCCTGTAGACAGTGACAACATAAAGATCAAAGCCAAAGGCTCTGCAATCTCCTCCCTGGCTTCCCAGAGAATCCTAAGATTACTCCCATCTGGCCCAGGGGACTTATCTATTTTCACACATTCCAGAATTGCTGACACCTCTTCCTTGTGAACTCAATTAAAGCAGTCTAGTAGCCTGTATCTCAGTATTCTCCTCAACAACATTGTCTTTTTCCAGTGTGAATACTAGCAAAAAATATTCATTTAGACCTTCCCCTATCTCCTCAGACTCCAAGCACCACTTCCCACTACTATCATTGATTGGCCCTAACCTTCCTCTCATCATCCTTTTATTCTTGATATATCTATAGAAAGCTTTAGGGTTTTCCTTGATCTTATCTGCCAATGACTTCTCATGTTCCCTCCTGGCTCTTCATAGCTCTCTCTTTAGGTCTTTCCTGACTAACTTGTAACTCTCAAGTGCCCTAACTGAGCCTTCATGTCTCATCCTGACATAAAACTTCTTCTTCCTCTTGACAAGAGATTCAACTTCTTTAGTAAACCACGGCTTCCTTGATCAACCATTTCCTCCCTGCCTGACAGGTACATACTTATCAAGGACAAGTAGTAGCTGTTCCTTGAATAAGCTCCACATTTCCATTTTGCCCAATCCCTGCAGTTTCCTTCCCAATCCTATGCATCCTAAATCTTGCCTAATTGCATCTTAATTGCCTTTTCCCCAGCTCTAACTCTTGCCCTGCGATATATGCCTATCCCTTTCCATCGCTAAAGTAAACATAACCTAATTGTGGTCGCTATCACCAAAGTGCTCATTTACCTCCAAATCTAACACTTGGCCAGGTTCATTGCCTAGTACCAAATCCAGTGTGGCCTCGCCCCTTACTGGTCTGTCTACATACTATGTCTTCTCCTATAGTTATAGTAAAATCCATTACCAGCTTTCTGTGAGAATGTAAGGTTCAGGGCACACTCTGTTCCAAGATCTAGGTGGCAACATTCAATCCTGCCCAGCAATCAGGAAAGTCGTATTGCAAGGCTTTTAAATAGGATAGTTCAGGGGTCACTGAAGCAGAGTTCAAAGGTCACAAGCTTCTGGGCAAAGAGCTAGACTCCATGTTATGCCATTCTATAATTAGCTGTACTAACTGGAAAGGCAGTTGAATTAAATGTGAAGGTGACTCAGTATGACGTCAAGACCAGTTAGGTGGCTGTATGCTGTAGAACTCAGAAAGGAATTCTATGATTTAATAGACAGTGAAAAACTAGAATTAGGGCTTGGTAAAACTGCAAAACATGTGAAGTGCTGAAAAGAAGCCTGAGCACAATTAGTTGATTAGTCCAACTGGGAGTCAGGGTTAGACTGCCTATAAGCAGCATTTGCTGGGTGCACCTGGGTGAGATTAGAACTCAAGGAAAAACTCTGGGGCAGTTTTAGCTTGGTGAAGCTACCAGTCAGTAAAGAGCTAGAGTTATGCTTGTGAATGAGAAACTGGCGAGCAGCTTCATAGAAACATAGAAGATAGGAGCCGGAGTTGTCTATTAGATCCCTCGAGCCTGCTCCACCATTCAATATGATCATGGCTGATCATTAAACTTAACACGTTAATCCTGTCCTCCCCCCATATCCCTTGATCTCTTCAGCCACAAGAACTACATACACCTCCTTCTTGAAAACACATCATGTTTGGCTTCAATCACTAACTGCCATAGTTTCAGAGTCCTGGGCAGTGCAGACCCAGGGAAGGAGAGCGATCAACCAGAACGAGAGACACTCTCAACAGTCTGTGACAGAGTGCTCTTGAGAGAGAGTTTCAAGGTCAAACTGTTAAAGAATGAATAACTGTGATCTATTGTGAAGTTAAATGAGATTTGATGACCCACTGTTAATATGTAGGAAAATTGCTGAGAAAGATTAGAATTAGTTGTGCTTATTATTTGCTGTGTACTTCAGGCAGCTTTGACCGTGCCTGCTTCTAACCTGTATGTCCATTCTCCAGGGCCCTAGATCTCGTACTTTGTCTACTCAACAAATAAATGCTACTGGTCCCCAGACAGATAACAGCATGAATTTGGCGGTCAGGTCCACAGTCATAATACAGTATGAAATCAGAATATGAGATTGGTAGCTCAGGTTGTGGATGAGGTTGTTGACTTGCTCGCTGAGCTGGTAAGTTTGTTTACAGACGTTTCATCACCATCCTCAGTGCGCCTCCGGTAAAGGATTGGTGTTCTGTCCTACTTGCTGTGTATGTATCTGGGTCTACTGTTGGTGGTCCGGTTTTGTTGCTGTTATGTTTCTTAGTGGTTGGTATGTGACCATGTTACCTGGAACGTTTGCAAACAAACTTCCCAGCTCAGCGAGCAAGTCAACAACCACAGCATAAAATATTGTTTCCTAAGTACAAAAGTTAGCTCACTGAGCTTGGAAGGTTAGTATTCAGATGTTTCATCACCATGACTAGGTAACATCATCAGTGATGCACTGGTGGCACGTCCTGCCTCTCTATTTATAGGTCTTGGTTTCTTAATGTTGTCATTTCCAGTTCTTTTTTTATTTAGATCCTATTGCATCGATTTAGATCCTACCTGCCTTCCCTTGAAAAAAAGAACTGGAAACGACATCACCCACCTTAAGAAACCAAGACCTATAAATAGAGAGGTGGGACATGCCACCAGCACATCACCGGAGACTCTCACTGATGATGTTTGCTCCTGAAAATATGCAAAACATAAGCTAGAGATTCCACTGTCATTTGCAATTCATTTTTTTCAGCAAGTTCAAGTTTTCCTGACTTCCAGTTAGTTGAATGTTCCTTTGTTAACAGGCTTAAAATGGTTGTCTCCTCTTTGCAACACCTGTGGACCTGCCTGACGTTGCAGCCACTCTCTCTCACACGCTTTCTCCTCGCTGATCTTTGCAGCCTCCGTTCCTCTTTCTGTCCCCCACCTTGCAGCCTCACAGGGGCTAGATTCAGTTACTTTGGCCAATTAGAGTCAGGTTGCTGGGCATTCATCCAGATGGCTGAGACTGGCATATTGTAGTTGGTACTGAGGGAAGAGGAACTCCTACTTCTGTGCCACCCCATACTGAGGGACATCCACATGCAAAACTGAACACTGATTTTCCCCTGTCTGCCATGACTAGGGTGCAACAAATCCGAAGCCTCCAGCAACAGACCTCCCTCCGGATCCTCCGCTCTACGCTCGCAGCCATGCGCCGCTACCTACACTCCCTGCAGTCAGCCCTGCCCCAGCTCAGGACAACACTCTCCCACACCTGAAAAGGACCTTTGCTGTTCTTCATCCTCTGAAGAATTCATACACTGAACAAACGTTTTTTCCTAGCCATATCGAACATCAAAGAAAGTAAGTACAAAAAACTTTCATGTACTCACCCCCACACTCCGGATTCCTCGACCGTTCCTGAACTTTCTCGCGACCTCCGGAACCGCTCGGGCGCCATTGCCCACGCGGCCACTGCAGCTACCACCCCCGTGGCGAACGGTGACGTCACTTCTGCCCCCACTGCCGCACGGACAACAGCCACCACCGACCATGCAGCCTCCGCGATCGCCGCCCGGACAACTGCCTCCACGATCGCCAGGAAGACCATCGCCGACAGATACGCAGCCGTCACGGGATCCATGGCCACTGGGGCCAGCGCTGTTTCTACCCGGCGCGCCACTTCCACCCCCGGAGTGGCGGTTGCTGCAGCCACTTCCGCCCCCGGAGCTGCCGTCGCCGCAGCAACTTCCGCCCCCAGTGACGTCACTCACCTGCTCAAGGACCACACCGCCCGCTACGCCACTCCCACGTCGATCTCCACCCCTAAACTAATCTCCACCCCCACGTTAATCTCTGCCCCACGTCGATCTCCGCCCCCACGACCAACTCCGCCCCATGACCAACTCCACCCCCATGACTAACTCCGCCCCCATGACTAACTCCACTCCCATGTCTAACTCCACCCCCACTCCCAGCTCCAGCCCCACACCAGGTCCTAGCTCCCAGCCCTGCCGTATTTTCACCATCCCTCCAGACCTCCCCCTCTCCGAGGATGAACAATCAGTCCTCAGCAAAGGCCTCACCTTCATCCCCCTATGCCCCCGGATTAACGAGTTCAACACATGGCGAAACATCGAACAATTCTTCCGCCACCTTCGCCTCCGCGCCTACTTCTTCAACCAGGATTCTCGCTCACCCTCTGACGACCCCTTCTCCCGCCTCCAACACACCCCATCCACCTCGACACCCTGTGCTGGCCTCTTACCCGCCCTCGATCTCTTCATATCCAACTGCCGCCGCAATATTGACCGCCTCAACCTGTCCACCCCTCTCACCCACTCCAACCTCTCACCCTCGGAACGTGCAGCCCTCCACTCCCTCCGCTCCAACCCCAACCTCACCATCAAACCGGCAGACAAGGGAGGCGTGGTAGTAGTTTGGCGCACCGACCTTTACACCGCTGAGGCTAAACGCCAACTCGCAGACACCTCCTCCTACTGCCCCCTTGACCATGACCCCAACTCCCACCACCAAACCATCATCTCCAAGACCATCCATAACCTCATCACCTCAGGGGATCTCCCATCCACCGCCTCCAACCTCATAGTCCCACAACCCCGCACCGCCCGTTTCTACCTCCTGCCCAAAATCCACAAACCTGACTGCACCGGCCGACCCATTGTCTCAGCCTGCTTCTGATCCATCGAACTCGTCTCTGCATACCTCGACACGGTCCTGTTCCCCTTAGTCCAAGAACTCCCCAACTACGTTTAGGACACCACCCACGCCCTCCACCTCCTCCATGATTTCCGCTTCCCTGGCCCCCAACGCCTTATCTTCATGATGGACATCCAGTCCCTATACACTTCCATCCACCATCACAAAGGCCCCCAAGCCCTCCGCTTCTTCCTCTCCCGCCGACCCAACCAGTACCCTTCCACTGACACCCTCCTTCGACTGACTGAAGTGGTCCTCATGCTTAACGACTTCTCCTTCCAATCCTTCCACTTCCTCCAAACTAAAGGAATAGCCATGGGCACCCGCATGGGCCCCAGCTATGCCTGCCTCTTTGTCGGATATATGGAACAGTCCATCTTCCGCAGCTACACTGGCACCACCCCCCACCTTTTCCTCCGCTACATCGATCATTGTATTGGCGCAACCTCATGCTCCCACGAGGAGGTTGAACAGTTCATCCACTTTACTAACACCTTCCACCCCGACCTCAAATTTACCTGGACCGTCTCAGACTCCTCCCTCCCCTTCCTAGACCTCTCCATTTCTATCTCGGGCGACCGACTCAACACGGACAGTTTCTATAAACCGACCGACTCCCACGGCTACCCAGACTACACCTCATCACACCCTGGCCCCTGTAAAAACGCCATCCCATATTCCCAATTCCTTCGCCTCTGCCCCATCTGCTCCCAGGAGGACCAATTCCACTACTGAGCAACTCAAATGGCCTCCTTCTTCAAAGACCGCAATTTCCCCTCCGACATAGTTGACGATGCTCTCCACCGCATCTCCTCCACTTCCCGCACCTCCGCCCTTGAGCCCCGCCCCTCCAATCACCACCAGGACAGAACCCCACTGGTCCTCACCTACCACCCCACCAACCTCCGGATACATCGTATCATCCTTCATCATTTCCGCCACCTCCAAACAGACCCCACTACCAGGAATGTATTTCCCTCCCCACCCCTATCAGCGTTCCGGAGAGACCACTCCCTACGTGACTCCCTCGTCAGGTCCACACTCCCGGCACCTTCCCCTGCAACTGCAAGAATTGCAAGACTTGCACCCACACCTCCCCCCTCACCTTCCTCCAAGGCCCCAATGGATCCTTCCATAACCGTCGCAAATTCACCAGCACCTCCACATACATCATTTACTGTATCCGCTGCAGCCAATGTGGTCTCCTCTACATTGGGGAGACAGGCCGCCTACTTGCGGAACATTTCAGGGTACACCTCTGGGACACGCACACCAACCAACCCAACCTCCACGTGGCTGAACACTTTAACTCCCCCTCCCACTCTGCCAAGGACATGCAGGTCCTTGGCCTCCTCCATTGCCAGACCCTGGCTACACGACGCCTGGAGGAAGAGCGCCTCATCTTCCGCCTAGGAACCCTCCAACCACACTGGATGAATGTAGATTTCTCCAGCTTCCTCATTTCCCCTCCCCCCAACTTATCTCAGTCCCAACCCCCAGATTCAGCACAGCCCTCTTGACCTGCAATCTTCTTCCGACCTCTCCGCCCCCACCCCCTCTCCAGCCTATCACCCTCACCCTCACCTCCATTCACCTATCGTATTCCCAATGCCCCTCCCCCAAATTCCCCACCCCTACACCTTTTATCTCAGCACACTTGGCACACCAGCCTCATTCCTGAAGAAGGAATGCCTTAAACATCGATTCTCCTGCTCCTCGGATGCTGCCTGGCCTGCTGTGTTTTTCCAGCACCACACGTTTCAACTCTGGTCTCCAGCACCTGCAGTCCTCACTTTCTCCTAGGGTAAAACCATGCAGGGCAGTTCTGGACTGACATTCTTGTCAAGTTGCGCAATGGTCTTTGAAAGATGGCATGGGTTCAAGTATTGCTGGTCTTTCAGCAGCTCTTTGCTAAGTAGTTCCTAGAATGGCAGATAGTAAGATGGGGCTAGAGTTGGATGTGAGGAAAGCCATAGGTAGTTAATGAGGCACATTTGGTATGATACAGCTGGAAATGGATTTACATGTATTTGGAAAGGCAAGGACTCATTAGGGATAGTCAACATGGCTTTGTGCATGAGAAATCATGTTTCACGATCTTGATTGAGTTTTTTGAAATAGTAACAAAGAGGAATAATGAGGGCAGAGTGGTGGACATGATCTATATGGATTTCAGTAAGGCATTCAACAAGGTTCCCCATGGAAGATTGGTTGGCAAGGTTAGATCTCATGACATACAGGGAGAACTAGCCATTTGGATACAGAACTGGCTCGAAGGTAGAAGACAGGGGATGGTGTGGAGAGTTGTTTTTCAGACTGGATGCCTGAAACCAGTGGAGTACCACAAGGATCGGTGCTGGGTCCACTACTTTTTGCCATTTATATAAATGATTTGGATATGAACATAGGAGGTATAGTTAGTAAGTTTACAGATGACACCAAAATTGGAGGTGTAGTAGACAGCGAAGAAGGTTACCTCAGATTACAATGGGATCTTGATCAGATGGGCCAACGGGCTGAGAAGTGGCAGATGGAGTTTAATTTAGATAGATGCGAGGTGCTGCATTTTGGGAAAGCAAATCTTAGCAGGACTTATACACTTAATGGTATGGTCCTAGGGAGTGTTGCTGAACAAAGAGACCTTGGAGTGCAGGTTCATAGCTCCTTGAAAGTGGAGTCACAGGCAGATAGGATAGTGAAGAAGGCATTTGGTATGCTTTTCTTTATTGGTTAGAGCATTAAGTATGGGAGTTGAGAGGTCATGTTGTGGCTGAACAGGACATTGGTTAGGCCATTTTTGAAATATTGCGTGCAATTCTGGTCTCCTTCCTATCAGAAGGATGTTGTGAAACTTGAAAGGGTTCAGAAAAGATTTACAAGGATGTTGCCAAGGTTGGAGGATTTGAGCTATAGGGAGAGGTTGAATAATCAGGGGCTGTTTTCCCTGGAGCATCAGAGGTTGAGGTGTGACCTTATAGAGATTTACAAAATCATGAGGGGCATGGATAGGGTAAATAGACAAAGCATTTTCCCTGGGGTGGGGGAGTCCAGAACTAGAGGGCATAGGTTTAGGGTGAAAGGGGAAAGATATAAAAGAGACCTAAGGGGCAACCTTTTCACGCAGAGGATGGTATGTGTATGGAATGAGTTGCCAGTGAAAGTGGTGGAGGTTGGTATAATTGCAACATTGTACAACTGGATGGGTATATAAATAAGAAGGATTTAGAGGGACATGGGCCGGGTGCTGACAAATGGGACTAGATTGGGTTGGGATATCTGGTCAGCATGGACAAGTTGGACCGAAGGGTCTGTTTCCATGCTGTACACCTCTACGACCCTATTTATTACTCTATAAATCTTGCTACTTCTCACAACAGGAATCCATCCAAAAACTTAGTGCATCTCACACTTAGCCAAATAAATGCAAGATTCATCCCAAATACTTTGTCCTGGTGAGCAATGAGTGACTGGATAGTGACAGACTTCACCTGGTGAAGAAGCAGCACTCCAAAAGCTTGTGATTTCAAATAAACCCATTGGCCTCTAACCTGGTGCTGTGTGACTTCTAACTTTGTTGACATCAGTCCAAAACCACCTGATGGCTTGATTGTAGCCATCTGAATGCAAACATGAAGTGATAAAGAAAGAAACAAGGCGAGACTATCTGGGTTAAAATAAACACAGAACAAAATGGAGGGCAGAAATATGATCTCAAGTTGTTGAACAAAACATTGGGTACAGAAGACTATAAAGTGACAATGGAAAGGTGAAGTATTCTGCTTGAGATTGCAACAAATGTCTTTTGATGAAAAGTCAGAGAAGGATCAAAGTAGAGAATTTACTTTCATTCACTTTTGGGAGCTGGTCATTGCTAGCTGGGTCAGCACTTATTGCCCATTAATTGCCCTCAAGAAGGCGTGGTGAGCTATCATCTTGAACTACTCATGTAGATGCATTAACTAGGGAAGGATATACGTTCTGAAAGTTAGGTCTCTAGTCAGAACTGAGGAACAAAGAGACTGTGGGGTACGAGTCCATCAATCCCTCAGGTTCCAGCACAGGTGGACAAAATGGTCGACATAAATGATGCTTGCCTTCCTTAGCTGGGGCCAAGAATATAGGAACAAGAAGTCTTGTTGCAACTTATAAAACATTGGTTTGGCCACAAATGGAATACTGTGTGCAGTTCTGGTCACCGCACGAGCGGAAGGATGTGGTTGCACTGGAGAGATTGTGTTGCTGGAAAAGCGCAGCAGGTCAGGCAGCATCCAAGGAGCAGGAGAATCGACGTTTCGGGCATGAGCCCTTCTTCAGGAATTCCTGAAGGGCTCATGCCCGAAACGTCGATTCTCCTGCTCCTTGGATGCTGCCTGACCTGCTGCACTTTTCTAGCAACACATTTTCAGCTCTGATCTCCAGCATCTGCAGTCCTCACTTTCTCCGCACTGGAAAGATTGCAAAGGAGATTCTCCAGGATGTTGCTTGGGATGAGAACTCTCAGCTATGAGAGGAATAGAGGTAGATTGTTAGAGTGCAGATGCATCTCAGACCAAAAGGCATTAGATTCAGGTGAGGAGTAAGTGTTTTGGAGGGGATCCGAGAGTAGTAGGGAATGATAGAAATTTGGAATGTGCTGTCTCAGAAAGTGTTGGAGCAGGTCCTTAAACTACACTTAAGAAGTAATTAAAATGCTAGGGAATGATAAACTATGGACCAAGTGCAGGTAAATGGGATTAGTATCATTTGGTAGGTAAAAGTGAGGACTGCAGATGCTGGAAACCAGAGTTTAGATTAGAGTGGTGCTGGAAAAGCACAGCAGGTCAGGCAGCATCCGAGGAGCAGGAAAATTGACGTTTCAGGCAAAAGCCCTTCTTTTGGAATGGAGGCAGGGAGCCTCCAGGGTGGAGAGATAATGGGGGGGGGGGGGGGTGGCAGGGGATGGGACTGGTGAGAAGGTAGCAAAGAGTACAACAGGTGAATGGGGGTGGGGGTGGAGTGATAGGTCAGAGGGGAGGGTGGGGGAAGGTAGCAAAGAGTACAATAGGTGAATGAGGATGGGGATGGAGGTGATAGGTCAGAGGGGAGGATGGGGGAAGGTAGCAAGGAGTCAGTCCATGGTTGAAGAGCTTCAGGGTAGAGGAGATGACCTGGGGGTGCAGTGAGCGAGGGACTTACTGAGATTCTTGTAGAGATAGAAGGAAAACTTCTTCAATGTAGGCATCCATGCAAGAGGATTCACAGTAGGGTTAAAATCAACGAGGTAAAAACAAGGACTGCAGATGCTGGAAACCAGAGTCTAGATTAGAGTGGTGCTGGAAAAGCACAGCAGGTCAGGGAGCATCCGAGGAGCAGGAAAATCGACGTTTTGGGCAAAAGCCCTTCATCAGGAATGGAGGCAGGGAGCCTCCGGGGTGGAGAGATAAATGGGGGGGTGGGGGGTGTTGGTGATCAGGATATATTGGGCCAAAAGATTTGGTTCTACGTTGCTGATTCTATGACACAATACCATTAGGAAGAGAGTTCCAGGATTTTAAATTAGTGACACTGAAGAAACTGAGACTTCAAACAACAAGTGACTGGAAGATCAGGGTTAGGAGACCGAATGGAGATGCTCCACAAAGTGATCACCCGCTCTCTATTTGATCTCACCACCGAAGACAAGATCACATTATAAACTATGAATACAGTTGACTCAATTAAAAGAAGTATGAGTAATTCACTGCTGAACCTGCTGCAGGTAGCCAAGGGTTGCATCTCCTCTACTTGCATGGGAAAGGTGCCTCAGGATAGAGAGGAAACTGAGGGTGCTGCAGTGGCAACGGCCCTAGAGAATGTCTTCCTCCCACATTATCTGTATATTCCCGACCAGCAGCTTGACAGGATACTCAAGTGGGTCTGCTGCATTTGACCCACTTCCTCACCTTCTACACTGCTAAATGTATGATCCTCTGCTATTTTCGCCAAATCCAATCTGATGTCAACATTACGCAGATCTAGTCCAGAGGGAGCTACGAAGAGGTGTCAGCGTGCACCACTCTGCTCAGTACATCAGATAAAAACAGTGTCACTTTTGTTAGTCTCTGGTTTGTTTGGAAACAAAAGCAGAAAGTGCTGAGCAGGTCTGGCAGCATCTGTGGAGAGAAATCAGAGTTAACGTTTCAGGACCAGTGACACTTCCTCAGAACGTCCTGAGGTTTGTTTAGGATGGTCTCGGAACCCTCTGTTCGTATATTCCCTGCTCTCACACAGGGTGCCTGTAAAAACCCTCTTCTACTCAGTGCCTATAACACCAAGTCACACCGTGATAAAGAACCAAAATCCTTTTTTAATTTTTAATCTGTGGGTGGTCCACGTAGCGTAACCTCTAACAGATATGTTTAGGAGAAAGTTAATTGCCGGAGATTTGATAATTGTCAGTTACAACTTCCATATATCATTTAATTCCATGGGAGAGATATAGATCAGTTCAGGAAGTAATATTAAAAAGCTGCAGGCATGAGAGTAAAGGAAATATTGGGAACTGATGGCAAACACCCAGAGAAAACGAACGAGAAAGGAGGGAATGCACAAAAGAAAAGGTTTTGATGAAGCTTTATAATTGCAGTAGCAAAATGTTATTCTAATTTTCTTGCCTAAAGGTTCAAATACTCTCTAGTCTACTGTTCTCAGGATATGTCTTCCCTTTGGGTATGTTAACTCATTAACCCTTTGCTTTGTGGCTTTGGAAACCGAGTGTTAGCAGTTTATCGACTATCAAGAGCTTTTCAGAAAAATCAAATTTAACCATTTTTGCATTAGCTACAAGAGTGACAACAACTTGAATTCTATAGTGACTCCATGTTTGTGTAAAAAGCCTCCCAAAACTTGGGAAAAAGCGTTAACAGACAAAAATTGACACCACATCTAACGTCTTTAATATTCACTTCAAGCAATGGATGGAGTGTGAACCATTGCAAGATACTCGACAACAACTCACCCATCCTCCTCTGACAGCATTTTATAAACCCTCAACTATTATTTGAGAGTCATACAATCATATAACAGGGAAACACACCCTTCCTTCCAACCAGTCCATGCCGAGCATAAACCCAAACCAAACTAGTCTCACTTGCCTGTTCCCAGCCCATATCCCTCCAAACCTTTCCTATTCAGGTACTTATGTAAGCGTCTTTTAATTATGGTAACTATGCCTGCATCCATCACTTCCTCAGGAAGTTCTTTCCACACACGAACCACACTCTATGTAAAACATTTGACCCCCATGTCATTTGTAAATCTTCTTCCCCTCACCTTAAAAATATGTTCCCTCATCTTGAAAAGATTTCTACCATTAGCCTTATCTTATACCCCTCATGATTTTATAAACGCACAAGAACACCAGCAACTGCAAATTCTACCCCAAAACACTCACCATCCTGATTTGGAAATATAACATTTTTCCTTCTGTGTCACTGGGTCAAAATCCTGGAGCTCCATCTCTCATAACACTCTGGGTGTCCCTGCATAACATGGCCTTCAGGGGTTAAAGAAGGCAGCTCACCACAACCTTCTCCAGGGCACTCAGAGATAGAGTCGACAGTGTGATGCTGGAAAAGCACAGCAGGTCAGGCAGCATCCAAGGAACAGGAGAGTCAACGTTTTGGGCATAAGCCCTTCATTAGAGAGCAATAAATGATGGCCTATCCAGTAACATTCATATCCTATGATTTAGATAAATGCGAGGTGCTGCAATTTGGAAAGACAAATCAGGGCAGAACTTATATACTTAATGGTAAGGTCCTAGGGAGTGTTGCTGAACAAAGAGACCTTGGAGTGCAGGTTCATAGCTCCTTGAAAGTGGAGTTACAGGTAGATAGGATAGTGAAGAAGTTGTTTGGTATACTTGCCTTTATTGGTCAATGCATTGAGTACAGGAGTTGGGAGGTCATGTTGTGGCTGTACATAACATTGGTTAGGCCACTTTTGGAATACTGTGTGCAATTCTGGTCTCCCTGTTGTGAAACTTGAAAGGATTCAGAAAAGATTTACAATGATGTTGCCAGGGTTGGAGAGTTTGCGTTATAGGGAGAGGCTGAATACACTGGGGTTATTTTTCCTGGAGCTTTGGGGGCTGAGGATTGACCTTACAGAGGTTTATTAAATCATGAGAGGCATGCATAGAGTAAATCAACAAAGTCTTTTCCATGGGGTGGAGGAGTGCAGAACTAGAGGGCATAGGTTTAAGGTCATGATTTGAAGATGCAGGTGTTGGACTACGGTGTGCAAAGTTAAAAATCACACAACACCAGGTTATAGTCCAACAGGTTTAATTGGAAGCACTAGCTTTCGGAGCGCCGCTCCATCATCAGGTGGTTGTGGAGTACACAATTGTAAGACTCAGAATTTATAGCAAATGTTTACAGTGTGGTGTAACTAAAATTATACATTGAAAAATACTTTGATTGTTTGTTAAGTCTCTCACCTGTTAGAATGACCATGATAGTTTCACTTTTTTCATATATAAATCACAAAACTTTTTTAAAAGTTACATTCTCAGGTTAACTGTAACAATTGGTGTCAGCCCAGATAAGGTGAACACCTCCAAACATCTTCCAATTGGACTATAACTTGGTGTTGTGTGATTTCTAACTAGGTTTAAGGTAAAAGGGAAAAGATTAAAAAGGGACATGGGGGCAAGTTTTTCACGCAGAGGGTGGTGCATGCATGGAATGAGCTGCCAGAGGAAGTGGTGGAGGCTGGTACAATGACAACATTTAAAAGGCATCTGGATGAGTTTTTGAATAGGAAAAGTTTGGAGGGATATGGGCTGAGTGCTGGCAAATTTAGGATATCTGGTTGGCATGGATGAGTTGGACCAATGGGTCTGTTTCCGTGCTGCATATCTCTATGAGTCTGTTTAACATAAAACTTTAACACTAAATCAAAAAGGGAGATGTCAGAACAAGTGTTGTGGTTGTAAAGGTAGGTTCAAAATGGCATTTTAATGGTAGAGGAAGAGGTGGAGACATTCAAAGAGAAAATTGCAGACCTCAGGGCCTGCACAGCTGACAGCATCACTTCTCAGAGTGGAGCGAAGGAATTGGAGAGTGCACATGAGAGTGGAACTGGAAGAATGCAGAATTACCAACTGGAGAAGGTGAGAGAGATAGTAAAGGAGCAAACGCCAGCTCGAGGGGTTTGAATGTTTGAAACGGAATTTGGAAATGAAGATGTGAGTGGATGGAGAAGCAATATAGGTCAGGAAGCATGGGGTCATGGGTGACAAGACCTGATGCAAGTTAACAAATGGGTTAACCGAGTTTCAGATCACTTCAAATTTGTCAGATAAAATATTTGCATTTATGCGATGCCTTTTATGAACACAGCCTGCCCCAAAACACTTTCCTGATGAAGAGCTTTTTCCCAAAACGTCGATTCTCCTGCTCCTCGGATGCTGCCTGACCTGCTGTGCTTTTCCAGCACCACACTCTCGACTCTAATCCCCAGCATCTGCAGTCCTCACTTTCGCCAAATCACTTTATGTTCACTGGTACGCTATCAAAATGTAGATGAGAAAGAGAGATAGTTTACCATCGTTACAGTCATGATAACTTTAGTAGACACCATTTCTGGCAGGAAAGAGAGAAGAGAGGTGAGGACAGTCTATGATTTTTGTTCCTCCAATCCATGCTCAGGAACACTTTGAATTCTCATCACAAACCCAACTGAGTTAAGAACAAACTGGTGATTGTACCTCCTTCTTTGGAATGGAGTAGTGGCTCGTAATAAGCACACAACTTGTATACATATGGCACTGTCAACATGATAACGCATTCTAAGACACTTTTCAAAAGGGTAAACAAATACAAGATTGACACCAAGCAACACAAGGAGATATTGGACCAGCAGGGCCAAAAACATGGTCAAAGAAATGGGTTTTAAAGAGTGTCGTAGACAGGGAATGTGAGATGGAGAGATGGATGGGGAAAATTCCAAAGTTCAGAGTCTAGGCAGCTCAAAGAGGCCACTAATTTCATGGGAATTCAAATAGGAAGGTGAGGAATTGGCCAGGAGTACAGAGACTCTGGAGGGCTATTGGGTCATATGCGATTAAAGAGATAAGAGGTCATGAAAGGATTTGAAAACATGAATAAAAATTTGAATATCCTGGTGTTACTGAACTAGGAGCCAATGTAGGCCAACTCACTGTCGAAAGTTAGAGTTAGACTTTTACAGATGTAACTATGGTGGGATTGGGGATATCTATGTCTCCATGAAGAGCAATTACATAACAATGTAAAAGTGGTCAATCTATCATGGTCTGTGCAGGCGCGTTTTTATACCTTCACACCCAGATGCTATCTCTGAGATTTTTATCTGCTACAAAGGCAATTGAGGGAAGGTAATTAGACATAGTCCACAAAGGACCCCAGGCATCCTTATCCATTAGAGCAGGTTATGATAAGCTGGAAGGGAATGACTCCGCAAGCATGAGGGCACGGTTATGGTGGCAGACAGGTCACTATAAGCTACCACAGCTGGTATGTGGATTGAACTCACTCCAGAGGGGGGCAACATTCTCTATCATAAATGGTCATTTCAGATAATCAACCGTCCAATCTCACTGTAAAAGCAGAATGTGCTGAGGCCTCAGCATTTCTTCCAGTGTCTGTGGTGAAAGAAAAACTGAGTTTGTGTTTCAATTCCATAATGACTCTTGTTTGGCTCTGATGGCTGTCCACTCGCACGTTCAAGCTCAGCTCAGCCAATGCTCAAGAGGCTGGATCCAATCCAGGACAAAGCAGCCCACTATGTCTGACACCACCCCCCCGCCCCACCTTCTGGTTTCGACATTCACTCCCTTCATCACTGACATACAACAGTAATAGAGAGTTTACCATCTACCTACACAGTACTCTGCAACAACTTGCTGATAGCTCTGGTTAGCACTGCTGCCTCATGGTGCCAGGGACCTGGGTTTGATTCCAGCCTCAAGCAACTGTTTGTGTGGAGTTTGCACATTCTCCCCATGTCTGTGTGGCCTTTCTCTCACTGTCCAAAGATGTGCAGGTTAGGGTGGATTGACTATGCTAAATTTCCATAGTGTTCAGGGATGTGTGGGTTAAGTGCATTAGTCAGGGGTAAATGTAAAGTAATAGGGTCTGGGTGGGTTATTCATCAGAGGTATGGTGTAGACTTGTTGGACCAAATGGCCTGTTTCCACAGTGTAGGGATTCTATGATGGTAAGTTATTACAGGTTTTCTTATATTACCCACCAACTCAAGTGCCAGGCAATGACCACAGAATCGGAGAGCTGTGCAGCATGGACACAGACCCTTTGGTTCCAACTTGTCCTTGCTGACCAGATATCCTAAATAAACCTCGTCCCATTTGCAAGCATTGGCCCATATCCCTCTGAACCCTTCCTATTCATATACCCATCCAGGTGCCTTTTAAATGCTGTATTTGTACCAGCCTCCAACTCTTCCTCTGGCAGTTCATTTCATACATGCACCACCCTCTGCATGAAAAAGTTGCCCCTTAGATCCCTCTTAAATCTTTGATCTATGTCCTCTAGTTTTGGACACCCCTGCCCTGAGGAAAAGACCTTGACTATTCATCCTATCCATGCCCCTCATGATTTGATAAACTTCTGTAAGCTCACTCCTCAACCTCCAATGCTCCAGCCTATTCAGCCTCTCCCTATAGCTCAAACCCTCCAACCCTGGCAACCTCCTTGTAAACCTTTTCTGCATGCTTTCAAGTTTAACAACATCTTTCCTACAGCAGGGAGACCAGAACAGTCCAACAAGAAAAAATCTAACCAATGACCCTTGATATTTAATGGGCATTACCATCACTGAATTCCCCACCATCAATATTCTAAGGAATTACATTGACCAGAAATTGATCTGAACCAGCTGTATATAAATTCTGGTTCTTCAAGAGCAGGTTAAAGGCTGGGAATCTTGCAGTGAGTAACTTGCTTAATGAATCCCCAAAGCCTATCCACCACCTACAAGACACAAGTCAGGACAAGAGTCATGGAGATCATGAAAACCTTGTTCAGTCCATCATGTCCACTCCAGTTAAAAACAACCAACTAGCTATTCTAATGCCAGTTTTCAGCACTTGACCTAGCCTTGTATGCATTTTGTTTGCAAGTGCACATCTAAATACTTCTTAAATGTTATGAAGGTTTCTTATAGCCAGTCAGTTCCAGATTCCCACCATCCCTTGGGGGAGATAGTCTTTTTTCCTCACATCTCCTCTATACCTCCTGCCCCTTACCAAGTTGTTTTCTCCCTCCATCCAGGGGAAGAGGTCCTTTCTCCTATCCCACCTATGTCCCACAAGCATGCCTCCTCTCAATCTCCTTGGTCTAAGGGAAACAACCCGGTCTGTCTAAACTCCCTTCATAACTGATACTCTCCCTCGCAGGTAGCAACGTGGTAAATCTCCTCTGCACCCTCTCCAGTGCTATCACATCACTCTGTAGTGTGGATTCCAGCACAGTACACAAAACATTAGCTGTGGCCTAACCAATATACAGTCCACAATAACCTCCCTGCTCATAAACTTTATACCTTGGCTAATAAAGACAAGTACCACATGTGCAATCTTAAACATTTTATCCACTTGTCCTTGATGGATCAGTGGACATGCACACTAATCCTCTGATCCTTGGTGCTTCTCAGGATCCTATTGCTCATCATGTATTCCCATGTCTTGTTTGTCCTGCCTAAGTGGATCATCTCACACTCATCAGGATTGAATTCCATTTTCCCATCGATCAGCCTCTCTGGTTGCTGGGTCAAAGCCCTGGAACTCCCTCTTAATAGCAGGGTGTATGCTCTGAAATCTCACAGACTACAGTGGTTTAAGAAGGCAGCTCACCACCACTTTCTCCAGAGCAATTGGGGGAAGCGATAAGTGCTGTCCTTGCTAGTAATGCCCACATTGAGTGAACGAATGAGCAGTAAGATTATCTGATATCAGCATCTCTGCCTATATTAGATGACTGGATCTCGTTTTCTCACAGTCCTCGAGCGTAGCTGAACTGTTTGACCTCATGGTGAATGCACAACCTTGGACTCGCCAATGTTTGTGTTCCAATTGTCTTTAACGATGTCCTTACTGTCTCCCAACCCCGCTCCTGTCTAGTTCTCACATCCTTGTACCTTCACTGCTGTATCCTGTTTCAAGTAAAAGCATAATTGATAATGTAACCTAATTGCTACACATATTTTCCTCAAGATTCCGTTTGTACACTAACCTTTAAATGCTCAATTAAAATCTGATTGTTCTTACTCCCTGCAAAGCAACTTTCGCTCTAACTATATTTAAAAGTGATGAGAGAAAAAAAACTGCTCAGACGGGATAAATTGTCAGTCTATATTTTAAATATATGCTTGGAAGGTCTTTTTTTCTCTCTCTCCACTTTTGCTTTGTTTCAAATATAAAGGAATCCATAGAAAAAGAGTTCACCTGAAAAGCCGAGTCTCGTCTGCATGCAAATAACCTGAGTTCAAAGGCATGTTATGACAAATGAACCTCAACTGATCTTCCTGCCCCCTACATCGTGCTTCACAGTCTTCTCTCTCCCTCTGTCTCGGAAGCAGTGACTCATTCTGCTCCTAGCTTATTGGCAGGGTTCCCTCACCTTAGACGTTCTTCCTTGGAGACAATTTGCAGCCAAGATATGACCGTCCATGTTCAGCTGAATGCCTCACAGATGTTGTAGGGCAGTTTGTCACCTTAATGCCTCAGACTCGCAAGGTCCCGAGTTTGAGTCCTATTCCAAGGTTTGGCTGCTGTATTGAGGGAGTCTCATTCTCTCTTTCGTATCCCATTTTAAACTGTGCCTCCAACCACCTGCTGTGGTGGCTACAGTATTTTAATGAAGAGCACATATTGCCTGCCTTTCCCACAATGCCACAGTACTGCAAACATAGTTCAATAGCTTTTTCTTTCTTTTCATTTTTCCAAAAGAGGCAGTGAAGTGGGAAATTTGGGCACATTGTAGCCCCTAGTTCAGGGTACCCTGACTGCAGTCTTATGATCCAAACTGATGTTATGATTGGATTGAATTGTGGCTTTTTCAGAGAACCATTGAGTTGTAGAATCATATAGAAGATGCCCTTTGGCCTATTGAGTCTGTACCATCATAATGTTCAGTCAAACTCATCCATGCTGACTAGATATCCTAAACAAATCTAGTCTCATTTGCCAACATTTGGCCCATATTCCTCCAAACCCTTCCCATTCAAAAAACCCACCAGGATGCCTTTTAAATGTTGTAATTGTACCAGCCTCCACCACTTCCTCTGATAGTTCATTCCATCCACACACCACCATTTGCGTGAAAAAGCGGTCCCTCAGGTCCCTTTTAAATCTTTCCCCTCTCACCTTAAACTGATGCCCTTTAGTTTTGGACTCCTCTACCCTGGGAAAAAGACCATGTATTTCACCGTATCCAGGCCCCTCATGATTGTATAAACCTCCACAAGGTCACCCCTCAGCCTCCAACGCTCCAGGGAAAATAACCCCAGTCTATTCAGCCTCTCCCTATAGCTCAACTTCACCAAGCCTGGCAACAATCTTGTAAATCTTTTCTGAACCCTTTCAGGTTTCACAATGCCCTTCCGATAGGAGGGACACCAGAATTCCATGCAATTTTCCAAAAGTGGCCTACCTGCTTGATAGCCTCCTCCTTACTTAGAGCCATAGAGATGTACAGCACGGAAACAGATCCTTCCATCCAACTTGTCCATGCTGACCAGATATCCCAAACCAATCTAGTCCCATCGGCCAGCACCTGGCCCATATCCATCTAAATCCTTCCAGTCTGAAAAACAACCTCCACCACCACCCTCTGTCTTCTACCTTTGAGCCAGTTCTGTATCCAAATGGCTAGTTCTCCCTGTACTCCATGAGGTCTAACCTTGCTAACCAATCTCCCTTGAGGAACCTTGTCAAATGCCTTACTGAAATCCATAAAGATCATGTCCACTGCTCTGCCCTCATCAATTCTCTTTGTTATTTCTTCAAAAACCTCAAACAAGTTTGTGAGACATAATTCCCCACGTATAAAGCTAAATTGACTATCCCTAATCAGTCCTTGCCTTTTCAAATATCAGATTAAACAACTTGCAAAAGGGAATTGTTCCCATACACAAAAAGGAAACATTAGCAATGCTAAGTTCAAACTACAAGGATATCAAAATGTTCACTCTATTTCTCTCTCCACCAATGTTACTTGACCTACTGAGAATTTCCAGCACTTACTGTTTCTTATTTCAGATTTCCAGCATCTGCTGTATCATAAATTTTACATACTTCAAAGGAATTTCTGAAAGGAAGAAAGACTGGAGGCCTGTGACCAGTGGAGTGCCACAAGGATCGGTGCTGGGTCCTCTACTTTTTGTCATTTACATAAATGATTTGGACGTGAGCACAAGAGGTACAGTTAGTAAGTTTGCGGATGACACCAAAATTGGAGGTGTAGTGGACAGCGAAGAGGGTTGCCTCAGATTACAACAGGATCTGGACCAGATGGGCAAATGGGCTGACAAGTGGCAGATGGAGTTTAATTCAGATAAACGCGAGATGCTGCATTTTGGGAAAGCAAATCTTAGCAGGACTTATACACTTAATGGTAAGGTCCTAGAGAGTGTTGCTGAACAAAGAGACCTTGGAGTGCAGGTTCATAGCTCCTTGAAAGTGGAGTCGCAGGTAGATAGGATAGTGAAGAAGGCGTTTGGTATGCTTTCCTTTATCAGTCAGAGTATAGAGTACAGGAGTTGGGAGGTCATGTTGCGGATGTACAGGACATTGGTTAGGCCACTGTTGGAATATTGCGTGCAATTCTGGTCTCCTTCCTATCGGAAAGATGTTGTGAAACCTGAAAGGGTTCAGAAAAGATTTACAAGGATGTTGCCAGGGTTGGAAGATCTGAGCTATGGGGAGAGGCTGAACAGGCTGGGGTTGTTTTCCCTGAAGCGTCGGCGGCTGAGGGGTGACCTTATAGAGGTTTACAAAATTATGAGGGGCATAGATAGGATAAATAGACAAAGTCTTTTCCCTGGGATCGGGAAGTCCAGAACTAGAGGGCATAAGTTTAGGGTGAGAGGGGAAAGATATAAAAGAGACCTAAGGGGCAACTTTTTCACACAGAGGGTGGTTTGCGTACGGAATGAGCTGCCAGAGGATGTGGTGGAGGGTGGTACAATTGCAACATTTAAGAGGCATTTGGATGGGTATATGAACAGGAAGGGTTTGGAGAGATATGTGCCGGGTGCTGGCAGGTAGGACTAGATTGGGTTGGGATATCTGGTCGGCATGGACGGGTTGGACAGAAGGGTCTGTTTCCATACTGTACATCTCTATGACTCGATGAAGTGAGGTGGTGAGCTGGAGTGATGATATATCCAAACTCAGGAACTCGGCAATGGCTGGCACAACCATGGTGTGGAACAATTAAATCAGGGATGTTTAGGTGAAAGTGGGTACTGCAGATGCTGGAGATTAGTGGTTAGAGTGATTCTGGAAAAGCACAGCAGGTCAGGCAGCATCTGAGAAGCAGGAAAATCGACATATTGGGCAAAAGCCCTTCATCAGGAATGAGGCTGAGAGCCTCGGCGGTGGGGAGATAAATGGGAGGGGTGGGGCTGGGGGGAAGGTAGTTGATAGAGCAATAGGTGGATGGAGGTGGGGGTAAAGGTGATAGGTAAGAGAAGAGGGTGGAGCGGATAGGTGGGAAGCAAGATTGACAGGTGGGACAGCTCATGAGGACAGTACTGAGCTGGAAGGTTGGAACTGGGCTAAGGTGAGGGGAGCGGAAATGAGGAAACTGGTGAAGTCCACATTGATACCATGGGGTTGAAGGTTTCTGAGGCGGAAAATGTGGCATTCTTCCTCCAGGTGTTGGGTGGTGATGGAGTAGTGGTGGAGGAGGCCCAGAACCTGACCAGAATTCGATGAATACAGATATCTCGGTAGATTGTCAGGCTGAAGGAAATGACTGAGATAGGGAGGAGCAAGGCCATGGAGGGATTTGGCAACAATTTAGACTTGGTTGCTGCAACACATCATTCTCTCCTGTCCACAGCCAAGGATCTTGGGACAAGTTTGTGATCTCTACTGACAGTCTTAGACCAGCTGCTTATTCTACATCAAATTGGAACCTCTTGCATGACCTGCTGGGCACTGTGAGATGACAGAGCCATCTTACAGACAGTCAATGAAATTGGAGGTCATTCTAAGTGTCTTCTTGCTTCAGTATTTGGCTAACAAATCCCTCCAGCACAGAGTCTTTCCAAAGGGGTTTGTTGGGGGCTTCCCTTTCCTGTCTTGGTAAGTTATCTAGTTTGGAATTCTATGAACAGGTTGGAGAATGGAGAGCACATTTTCACCGTAGAACTGAAACTGGAATGTTTCATACTGTTCGAAATTGGTTTCGGTTGATTGAAATCTTCACCTCTTCCACCATTGAACTGTTTGTCAATGCCCTGTGGATATTAATGCAACTGGACAGTGTTTCCTTTATTCTTGTCGGATGCCATGTTGGTGCTGGCAAGGCTGTTATATGATGTCCATGAACCTGAATTGGCTCTCATGGCCATCCACCACACTGTTGTGGGTCTAGAGTTACATCCGGGCCACGTAAAGGTGGCATATTTCCTTCCCTAAATGGCATAAGTGAACCAGTTGGGTTTATACAATAATCAGCGGTGGTAACATGGTCACCATTGAACTAGCTTTTAATTTTGTTTGATGTAAATTAAATTTCATCACCTGCTACAATGAGATTTGAACCCATGTTCTCATTAGCTGGTGATGTGTTGGGGTGTCCCTATTAAGAATGCAGTAAAACTATCACCATGCAATCACCTCCCTATGAGGGCCACTGTGATGTCAGATCTAATGTGGTTATTTTGATTGGCTAGAACAAATGTGGGTCATTTCCCATCAGGGACATGTTTAGATTCTTTTTGACATTTATGTGGGAACAGGAGTAGGCTATTCAGCCTTTCCAGCCTGATCAACCATTCAGTGAGATCATGGCTAATCTGTGGCCTAACTCAGTATACTTACCTTCAACTCATGTCCCTTAACATTGATGCTTAACAAAAACAAGACCTATCTCTATTTTTACAGTAAGGCACACACTCCCAGCCTGACTTGTTGATTGAATTGAAGGACTGTTGCAGTTACCTGTCTGACAGGACAATGAGGAGAAAGTGAAGAGATTAGAGTCAAAATGCTGGAAAAGCACAGCCGGCCAAGCAGCATCCGAGGAGCAGGAGAGTCGATGTTTCGGGCATAAACCCTTCATCAGGATCTTCATTCATTCATTCCTGATGGAGGGCTTATGCCCAAAATGTCGACTCTCCTTGGATGCTGCCTGACTTGCTGTGCTTTTCCAGTGCCACCCTTTTTGACAGGACAATGATATGATCAGCAAGATCCAAGTTCCAAGTCTGCAAGAGGGCCACCACTTTATCAAATCTGTTTGTGCCCAGTCGATGTTTGTAGCAAAATGATGAGGGAACAGGGTGCAACCTTGAAAACAAGAGATTGTTTGACCAGGAGCCAATGTAGGTCACGTGATATGCAAATGGGTAGCAGTATTTGGATGGTCTCAAGTTTGCTTAAAATGAAATGACCCCCAGCTTTTCATGATCATTATATGACACTAAAGGCAGAATTCAATGCCCCCTGATGAGGCAGATATTTAATTAATCTAGAAGGTCCTCCCATTGCCTTTTTGCCTCAGCTAAAGCCCATGGACAATGGAAGACTGATGGACAATCATTGTCTACTTCACAGAAAACTTACAGTGTGGAAAGAGGCCATTCAGCCCATTGAGTCTGCATCAAGCATTCAAAGGACATCCCACCCAGAACCGACCACCAATCCTACTCCCATAACCCTATATCCATAACTAATCCAATTAGCCTGCACACCCCTAGACACTCTGGGGTAGTTTAGTGCACCAAGTCTCCTAACCTGCACATCTTCTGAGTGTGAAAGAAAACCAGACCACCCAACAAAAGTTCACGCAGACTCGGCGAGGACGTGCGACCTCCACACAAACAGCCATGGAAGGCTGGAATTTATCCCAGGCCCCGTGAAGCAGCAGTGCTAACCACTCAGTCACCATGCCATACTATGGAACTCATTCCATTATCCTAGAATGTCTACAGTGTGGAAACAGGCCATTTGGCCCAACAAGTCAATACCAATTCTCCGAACAGTAACCCACCCAGATTCATTCCCCTACATACACCCCTGACTAATGCATCTGACTTACATATCCCTGAACACTATGGGCAATTTATTTTATTATTAGATTCCCTACAGTACAGAAACAGGCCCTTCATCCCAACAAGTCCGCACCGGCCCTCAGAAGAGTAATCCACCCAGACCCATTCCCCTACATACACCCCTGACTAATGTACCTAACACTATGGGCAGTTTAGCATGGCCAATCCACCTGACCTGCACAGCTTTGGACTGTGGGAGGAAACCCACGCAGACACGGGGAGAATGTGCAAACTCCACACAGACATTCGCCCAAGTTGGAAGTCGAGCCTGGGTCCCTGGCACTGTGAGGCAGCAGTGCTAAACACTGAGCCACTGTGCCACCAATTGTGGTTAGTATTAGCCAGAGACAGGCAGGAGAGTGGTCATGGAGGGGACCAAAAAGGCTGTGCATGTTTTGCAGGCAAGAGTTCCTAATTGTCAGTCACTGAGTGCACTAGCTTCCCTTTAAAATCACATTAACTACCCCATATGCTAATGGGTTCCACATCGTAATCATTCTCTGGATAAATTGGATAAATGAATTCCTGAATTTCTTAATAGACTTTTCAGTATTCAGCTCTGAAATTTGGATTTCCCACAAGTGGACTCATCCAGCCAACATTTACTCTGCCTAACCCTTCCAATATGTCCAAGGTCTCAACTGGATTGTCTTTGTCATTTACATTTAGGATGTCCACCCAGGGTGGAGAGCCAGCCCATAGCTACCATTTTTACTGTTTGAATGCTTTGAAGGTCTTCACTTATTGCTCTAAGTCTGGTGCTGGTGTTGCTAGCATAGCGGATGTTGTTGTCGACTCTCCTTCCTCACTTTATAGCCTCTGATTCCTCTGAGAACATTCCAGCATACAACATCATCGTGAATGGAATCAAGTTAGGTCACATCAACCAGTTCAACTCTCTCGGGAGCACAGTAAAGTCAAGAGCAAGAGCAATCCTGAAATTAGTATCCAGATAGGAGAAGAACATTTTTACAACATATAATGGGATAAAGACCTATGTCATGCTTGCCTTCATTGGAAAGAGGCATTGAGTATAAGGATAGGCAAAAGTGAGGACTGCAGATGCCGGATAGGCAGGTTAGGCTGCAGCTTTATAGAACTTTATTTAGGCCACACTTGGAATATTGCATACTATTCTGGTCGCCACTCTACCAGAGGGATGTAGATGCTTTGGAGAGGGTACAGAAAAGATTTGCCATGATGTTGCCTGGTGGAGGGGATTTTAGCTATGAAGTTGAAACTTTATTGCTGGAACAGCACAGCAGGTCAGGCAGCATCCAGGGAACAGGAGATTCGACGTTTCGGGCACAGGCCCTTCTTCAGGAATTTTTTTTGAGGTTTCGGGCCTGTGCCCGAAACGTCGAATCTCCTGTTCCCTGGATGCTGCCTGACCTGCTGTGCTGTTCCAGCAATAAAGTTTCAACTTTGATCTCCAGCATCTGCAGACCTCACTTTCTCCTCGAAGATTTTAGCTATGAAGAAAGGTTGGATAGACTGGGTTTGTTTGCACTGGAATGCAGGAGGCTGAGGGACAATCTGATAGAAGTTTATAAGATTGTGAGTGGAATGTACAAAGTGGAAAGTATGAGGCTTTTTCCCAGGATTGGAGGGGTTAATTACGAGGGGACACTGGGGCAGGCAGTGGGGGGTGCTGGTGTTGGGGGTTGTGGTTGGATGTTTAAAAGAAATGTGCAAGGCACGTTTTCCACACAAAGGGTGGTGAGTGCCTGGAACACGCTGCCAGAGGAGGTGGTGGAAGCAGACACAACAGCACCATTCAAGAAGTACCAGGAGGAATACATAAATAGGAAGGGAATAGAGGGATACGGATCCTGCAAATGAAGATAGTTTTAGTACGGAAGGGCAAAATGTGTTGGCGCAGGCTTGGAGGGCCGAAGGGCCTGATTCTGTGCTGTATTTGTTCTATGTTCTAAATACCATTGTCGGGTGTGAGAGGCTGAATGGTCTATTCCTGCTCCTTATCCGTATGTATCTGCACTGAGCTAGATGTCTGGTTAGCTCATATTTGTAATACATCATAACACAAACTGTTAACGTTCCATTCCTGTACTGGTTAAGGTCACCATAAAGACCCAATTTAAATGCATACTGTTTGCCTTTTGAGTTGCTTTTGACCCTCTCTGCAGTTATTTCACAATTCACTCTCAGAAGCTGCACTCAGCCTGTTCCACCACACTAAAGATTTCTGGTTTCACAACAATGAATGCATTAACCTCTTCTTAGGTTGTTGAAATCCCCTAATCATCTCTAAGGAAGTGTGTCAACTCTGACTTTCATTGCCTGAGGCTGCCCCAAGCAAGCTGCTCTCAGTTCTAATCATTTTTTAATGATAGCTTGGAAGCACATGGCATGTCAAAGTACAACACAGGATATTGGATTACATTAAATTTGTAGCTTTGAGGAAATGTAAGATTACAAACTGTTAAAAGCATCAGTGAACAAATCAGCGACGCATGTTACAATTCAATTTCAACTTCATGGCTTCCATGTCTTCAGGAAATCTCAGGTTTTCTTTTGAGGAGCCCATAGTTAAGAGCCTGCAGTGCATGGTATCTGCAGAAAAGGGACGTAAAATGAATCAAGGGAAAGGGGTGACTTTTAGGGTTTTCAGTCAGCCATTGACAATGAGAAGACTGAGGGAGGTGAGGATTCCTCAGTTCTGAGGCCCTCAGAGGTATTCCACAGGTTCACCGCTCTCTGGGTGAAGAAATCTCTCCTTAACTCAGTCTGAAGTGGCCTACACTGTTTCTTTAAACTTCTGGACGCCACAATCATCGGGAACACCTTTCCCATAAAAGTCTGGCCCTGTTAGACTTTTACAGGATTCCATGAGTTTGCCTTCGTTTTTCTAAACTCTAATGAATATGGTCCTAACTGACCCAATCTCCCTTCATATCTCAGTCCTGCCATCCCAGGAATCAGTCTGGTAAATCTTACATGGTCAAAACATCCTCCTTTAGATAAGGGGACAAAAACTGCACACAATACTTGGGTGTGGTCTCACCAAGTCCCTACACAGTTGCCACATGAGGTCTTTGCTTCTGTTCTTGAATCCTCTTGCTATGAAGGCCAATGTACAATTTGCCTTCATTACCGCCTGCTGCACCCTTGTACGTACTTTCAGTGACTAGTGTACGAGGACACCAGGTCTCATTGCACCTCCTTCTTTCCCAATCTGTCGCCAGTCATATCGCCTTGTGATAGGCTGAAGGGCCTTTCTCCAGTCTGTAAAAATACACTCCCTATGACTCTATAACATAATGCATCTCCGCACCTGCCAGTGAAATGCTTATTCTGTTCTTTGCCATCTCCAGTCTTGTTTAATCCCATTCCTTGCTCCTCACACCCCAGGCTCTGTATGCATCATCCTTGCTGCCCTGCATCAAGTCCCACTAACTCCATCATTTGAAGCCTTGTTGACCAAACACTCCAATTGCCCCACCCTAAAGTTCTGATTTAAATCTCCCAACGTGGTTTATGATGCCTAGAAATGCAATACCTTACTGGGTGTCTGTGCAAACAAAAGAAGGGTGAAGGCAGCTCAGGATAGTTTGGATTTAACCCCAACTTTCATCACTGTAGGAACTCTGAGCTTTCAAAGTCGGGGTCCCATTGCAAGTACAGTAACAGGAGAGAGATGCACAGAAGAACAAGTCTGTGGAATCTTCTCCATTCTGAGATCACCCAGGGAGGAGTACAAGACGTGAACATGCCCCAACAACCCATTATTTCAGGTTTCAATCCCAACAGCAATAAAGATTAGTCAGCAATCAGCTATGTGCCCAGTATCATAGTACAACATAAAAATCTACTGATAAAAAGGATGCATGGATTAAAACACAACTGTGTGTGTGTGTGCATCCACAAAAATATATGCACATGCTTGCAATCTGTTATGATTTTTTATGCATTTACAAGAATCTACGGTAAATATTGCAACTAACCTACCATCCCCACTCCTTGGACTCTGTTAATATTGATTTGGAGATGCCGGTGTTGGACTGGGGTGTACAAAGTTAAAAATCACATAACACCAGTTTATAGTCCAACAGGTTTAATTGGAAGCACTAGCTTTCGGAGCACTGCTCCTTTGTACACCCCAGTCCAACACCGGCTCTCCAAATCATGACTACTATCGACACCACTAACTGCCAGCTTAAAGTGGAGAGGATCATAACATCTGATGAAGGAGCAGCGCTCTGAAAGCTAGTGTGCTTCCAATTAAACCTGTTGGACTATAACCTGGTGTTGTGTGATTTTTAACTCTGTTAATATTGACATACTCTCTGTAAATATTAACACACTCCTAGGACTCTCTGTGAATATTGACACATTCCTAGGGATCTCCTGTAAATATTGACACACTTTCTTGGAACTCTATATAAATATTAACACACTCCCAGGACTCTCTGTAAATATTGACACATTCCCAGGACTCTGTGAATATTGATACACTCCCAGGAATCTCCTGTAAATATTGACCCACTCCTGAGGCTTTCTGTAAATATTGGCACACCCTTAGGCCTCTGTAAATATTGACATACTCCTAGGACTCTCTGTGAATATTGACAGACTCCTAGGGATCTCCTGTAAATATTGACACACTCCCTTGTAATCTCTGTAAATATTCATACATTCACAGGATATTTAGCAAATATTGACACACTCCCAAGGCTGTCTGTAAATATTGACACACTTCCAGGCCTCTGTAAATATTGACTCACTCTCATGGACACACTATAAATATTGGCACACTTGCTTGGACTCTGTAAACATTGGCACACTCCTCGGACAACTAAACATATTGACACACTCTCTTGGATTCTAAATATTGGCACACCCCCAGGCCTCTGTAAATGTTGACATGCTCCCTGGACACACTGTAAATATTGACACACTTCCTGAATGCTCTCACAAAACATTCTGTAAATTTGACATATGCCTGAGACACTTTGTAAAGAGGACCTCCTGTAGATATTGACACACTCCTAGGAAGCTCTGTAAATATTCCCATGTTCAGGGATCCACTGTAAACAGTAGGACATTCACTGAAAATATTAGTGGACACTGAAAATATCAACCAACTCCTGGGGACCCTTTCCAGCATTCTCATGGATTGTCCACAAATATTGTTCCTGTTATCTGCACACCAATCATCATCCACAAATATTAGCATTATTTAACAACAACCCCCCAACATCACCCCACCAATTTCAGCACACTCCCAGAATCTTTTATTTCCAGCTGAGAACAGCAGGCAGGATCTTGGTTTTTCTGAAAGACTACACCTCCGGTATCTCCCTCAGAATTGAACTGAACTGAAGTACCTGGCTTGATGATGACTCTGCGGTGGAAGCGCGGGGAGGGATAGTCCCCCACTACTGTAGACAGTAACCCACCAGGAAAACAATTAGAGTTGTGAGGGAGGAGGGATTAGTGCCTGTCCCTTTGGCTAGAGATGATGAGTGCTGTTAGGAAAGAACAATTGGTTTAAAAAAAAGATACTTTCTTAAGCAGGTGCGTCCTGCAATCGTAGCACAATGGAACACTCAGAACAAAAGCAGAAGTAACTGAAGTCATTGCACACCTGAAGAGTTGTAAGCTTCAAAGTAAAATCAATTCGATTGCAGAATCAGTACCAGACATGAATTACCTGACATATTATCAAAAATAAATTTTAAAATGTGCACAATAATACATAAATTACATTTATTAACGCAACTGACACAGAGTTTTTGAAACTTAAAGCTAATCAGGACCACACAGAATACCGTAAAGTAATTCTCTCTTTTTCATTCACACCTGAACAAAAGGCATGTCGAGCCATGCCTCATAAAATCTGTCTGCTAACTTAACAGCAGGTATCATTTTAATACCTCATATGAATTATTCCTTCACAAGATTAGTGGCAGTGTCTTCATCAACATATCAGATCACTCGATAGGACTGAAATAGCCTCACTCTTTTGACGGATGAGATAAATATTACTGACTTGAAAGTACAAAGTGAGGGCTGATCATAAATTTGCCCAAGTAAACTCCTCCACCTGGAATGTTGCATTTTGAAGGGTGGTTGACATTGTCTTGCGGCTTCACCCAAACATGAACCCTGTCGGAAAATGAATCACAGGAACAGAGGAATAAGAGTAGGCCATTCAGCCCTCGAGCTTGCTCTGCCATTCAGTGAGATCATATCTGAGCTGTGGCCGAACTCTATATACTTGCCTTGAGCCATGTCCTTTAATAACTTTGCTTAACAGAAAATTATCTATCTCAGATTTAAAATTAACTGCTAATCTAGCATCAACTGCTATTTATGGATGAGAGTTCCAAACATCTGCCACCAACTTTTGTGTTGGGTGGTGAGTTAGACTAATACTCCTGTGCAGCACCACAGGGAGGTATGCACTCTCACTGGTAACATCTTTCCAATGCAGAATCAGATGAAGTGGTCTGTCTGTCCTCTCAAACGAATGCCAAATATCTAATTAGCTACAAACTGCTTTAGGACACCCTGAGATGATAAGAGGTGCTATATAAACGTAATTGTAGTGAAGTCATGTCAGTGAAAGAATCACATGTAGAGCTTTCTCCCCAACTCACCACTCCATCCACCATTAACAGACATATCACTAGTTTAGCACATCAAAAATGCCTATTATCTAAGAGAACGTTGTAGGCTTGAAAATCGAAGGAAGAATCCTGAATTGTGTTCTTGGAGTGAGTTCCCAGTTTACCCACCGTAAATCTAATAGAGAAACAGCATAGATGACATTCCTGCCTTTGATGGAAGAATCATAAAATCGTACAGCACCGAAAATGGTCATTGGGTTCATCATCACTGTGCCAACTCTTTGAAAGAGATATTCAATTATTCACACTCACCTGTTCTGACAACAGAGAATGTTTTTTATTTACCTTTTCACATAAGATTCTCTTTCGAGAGTTGTTATTGAATCTGTTGCTTTCAGGTGTCTTAACAAAGCAGTGCCTGTAGTCCGGGATCTCTTCTATGGAAGTGATGAGGAAGAGATGCAAGAAGACTTATTTCAAGTTTGTCTTCCAGACGCTGGTAGATTTTAGGAAAACCATGGGGATGCTGAATGGCAAAACATGGACAGAGTTCCTCAGAAAGAAAGATTGTGCATTTTTATAGCACCTCTTGAAAACCTCATGATAACAGCATAAGAAATAGCAGGAGCGGGCAATTCGGCTCTTTGAGTGTATAACACCATTTCCACCATCCACCATTGACCTCACCTTCACTTTCCTGCTGTCCCTCTCAATAACCGTTGACTTCCTTTGACTCCCTGGCCACTCCTCTCTGGGGAAAAGAATCTGAAGATTAATCATAGAATCCCTACAGTGTGGAAACAGGCCATTAGGCCAACAAGTCCACACCGACACTCCATCCCCCTACCCTTTTACTCTACATTTACCCCGACTAACCTACACATCCCTGAACACTATGGGCAATTTAGTATGGTTGCATGTCTTTGGACTCTGGGATGAAACTGGAGCACCTGGAGGAAACCCACGCAGACATTGGGAGAATGTCTACAGTCGCCCAAGGCTGGAATCGAACTTGGGTCCCTGACACTGTGAGGCAGCAGTGTTAACCACTGAGCCAATGAGAGAAGAAATTCTTCCATGTTTCCATCTTGAATGGGAGACTCCTTCTCATTAAACTGTGCCTCATAGTCCTATGTTCACATGAGAGGAAACAATATCTCAGCATCTAGCCACTTCAGAATATACAATGGAAATAAAAAGTGGTAGAGAAACACAGAACGGTTGATGGGAGTTCACTTTTAATCGAACATCACTCTTCTTCAGAACTAAAAGGAGCTGAATTTTGGGTGGGATGGTGGGTTTTAAGCTGTTGACAGGTGGGGGAGGGGGCAAGGGGAATGGATGTGTTGATGAGGTTGCCCTCATGACAAAGAGTGCACCAATGGTGGTAAAGGAGAGATAGAGATGTAGAATGGGTGTTAATGACAGGTCAACTCTTAGCAATTTACAAATAAGACAAGGTCATGTGGGTTGGAGGTGCAGAGGGAGAGGGAACATTTGGGATCGCACTTTGAATTTATGGAACTCAACACTGAGTCCTAGATACTATAGTATGCCTCAGTGGAAAGTGAAGTACTGTTCCTCAGTTTGCATTGAGCTTCATTGGAACACTGTAGCAGGCCCAGGATGGAAATATTAACATGGGAGTGAGGAGGTCTGTTGAAATGGCAAGCAGCTGAAAGGTCAGGGTCATCCTGCAGACGGAATCCTGTATGTTTTCATAAGACTGGCTCACATTCTTCAATGTTCCAATATATACTGACCCAACGTACTCAACCTTTCCTCATAAAGTAACCTCTTCATGCCTGGAAACAGCATGGGCAACCTTCCCCACTGTGTCTCCAGTACGTGCCTTCTTGAAGAAGGTTTGCACACATGAACTTACACATGAGCATCTACACGGAATGCAGCATTTGGAACTTTGAAGCTGCCAAAGCACCAGCATGTGCAGACATTATACCCTGGCCAGCATTGTATACTGTATATCACCCAATCTAGCTTGTAAAGACCGTTTATCCTACTAGTTTGGCCTTGATAAAAGAAGAAACTGGGCTAGGATCAAATTTATGCTGGAACAATGGGAGAATCCCAGAGGAAATATCCCCTCATGGTTAGATCTTGTGTTGGAATAATGATTTGATGATTGGTTCTATGGTCTTATTGGGTAGCACAGTAGCACAGCATGAAGAACCTGGGTTTGATTCCAGCCTCAGGAGACTGCCTGTGTGGAGTTTGCACATTATCCCTGCATCTGCATGGACTTACTCTGGGTGCTTTGGTTTCCTCCCACGGTCCAAAAATATATAGGTTAAGTAGATTAGCCATGGGAAATGCAGGTTTACTGGGATGGGCGGGGGTGAAGGTGGGATGCTCTTCAGAGGGTCAGTGTGGACTTTATAGGCAGAATGGCCTGCTTCTGCATTGTAGGGATTCTATGTCATTACCAACTTTCATGTTGTACCATTCTAGTATGCTTTCCTACATTGGTCGGTGCATTGAATATACGAGTTGGCAGGTCATGTTGCAGCTGTACAGGACATTGGTTAGGCCACTGTTGGAATATTGTGTGCAATTCTGGCCTCCTTCCTATCAGAAAGATGTTGTGATACTTGAAAGGGTTCAGAAAAGATTGTTGCCAGGGTTGGAGGATTTGAACTGTGGGGAGAGGTTGAACAGGTTGGGGCTGTATTCCCTGGAGCGTCGGAGGCTGAGGGGTGACCTTATAGAGGTTTATAAAATCATGAAGGGCATGATAGGATAAATAGACAAAGTCTTTTTCCTGGGGTGGGGGAGTCCAGAACTAGAGGGCATAGGTTTAGGGTGAAAGGGGAAAGATATAAAAGAGACCTAAGGGACAACCTTTTCACACAGAGGGTGGTACATATATGGAATGAGCTGCCAGAGGAAGTGGTGGAGGCTGGTACAATTGCAACAGTTAAAAGGCATCTGGATGGGTACATGATTTGATTAGATTCCCTACAGTGTGGAAACAGGCCCTTCGGCCCAACAAGTCTACACCGACCCTCCGAAGAGCAACCCACCCAGATCTATTCCCCTACATTTACCCCTGACTAATGCACCTAACACTACAGGCAATTTAGCATGGCCAATTCACCTAACCTGCACATCTTTGGACTGTGGGAGGAAACCGGAGCACCTGGAGAAAACCCACGCAGACACGGGGAGAATGTGCAAACTCCACACAGACAGTTGCTTTAGGCGGAAAATGAATCCACGTCCCTGGTGCTGTGAGGCAGCAGGGTTAACCACTGTGCCACCATGCTGCCCCGTATGAATAGGAAGGGCTTGGAGGGATATGGACTGGGTACTGGCAGGTGGGACTAGATTGGGTTGGGATATCTGGTCGGCATGGACGGATTGGACCAAAGGGTCTGTTTCCGTGCCGTACATCTCTCTGACTCTATAATTGCCACTAGCTACCATTTAAATGAGTTAAGAGCTCACACATATCATTACCTTCTTTCAAGGCAATCAAGCTAGTGGTCATTCCTGATGTGTATAAAACCCAGTGGTCATTTCTATGTACAGCAAGTTCTCATAAACAGTAAAGATACATGACGATGTCATCTGCTTTAGGTGACAATTTGAATTGCTAACAAAGTTCCCATGCAGGATGATGCGATGGACCTTCTTTTGAATATAATGACAAAGGAAGGAAACAACCTTTGGAGGTTTCTAATGGCACTTATAGAAACAGATTCACTGGCCAAGACTATAAACTCAATTTTCAACATAATAATGCAGAAGATCTGGTCGCTTGCAAGTTGGTATGAGTGGAGCAATCAATCAGGAGCTGGTATATTCAGAAAAAGATTCACAAGACTATTTCCAGTGAGGAAGCACCGTTACATGGAGAGACCTGGTAAAGGTCAAAACTATTTTCTGTAGGGGTTTGCAAGGCAATTTGATAGCAGTGTCAAAATCAGGAGGGGTTTGGCTAGAAAGGAATTGTCCCCCTCAGTGGAAATATCGAGAACCAGAAGGGGTCGATTAAAGCTGGTTGGTGAATGGCCACATGAAGAAAATCTTTTTTATTTAAAACGATTGGGATCTGAAATGAACTGTCTCGGAGTGTGATGGAGGAACAGTGGTGAATCGAATCATTATCTGAAGAGAGAAATCTGCAGGGAGAACGTGCAAAGTGGGATGTCAGGAGAGATTGTGGGTGGTGCACTGGGTGCAGAATGGGACTGGCATATTTGCTATTGCAGGGATTGTCACAGACATGATGGGCCAAATGGCCTTCATTTGTTCTGTACCCATTCTAAAGTTTTATCGTATTATTTGGCTGTCATTAAAAGACTAATCATTTCAGGAACAGATCCTGCCACCCCTTGCAGTGGGGCCCACATGAGAATCTTAATGCCCTGCTGAGTATTTGCCTTATCAATGGGGAAACAGGGCAACAATGACTTCTAAACATGTACAGGAAAGCATTGTTGCTTCCAACATGCTCTCTGGAAAAATTAGAGCTAGTGATTACCTAGATAAATGAAAGAAGCTCCATTTACATTGCACCTTGCACAAGCTGCGAAGAGGGTTACCTCAGATTCCAACAGGATCTGGACCAGACGGGCCAATGGGCTGAGAAGTGGCAGATGGAGTTTAATTCAGATAAATGCGAGATGCTGCATTTTGGGAAAGCAAATCTTAGCAGGACTTATACACTTAATGGCAAGGTCCTAGGGAGTGTTGCTAAACAAAGAGACCTTGGAGTGCAGGTTCATAGCTCCTTGAAAGTGGAGTCGCAGGTAGATAGGATAGTGAAGAAGGCATTTGGTATGCTTTCCTTTATTGGTCAGAGTATTGAGTACAGGAGTTGGGAGGTCATGTTGCGGCTGTACGGGATATTGGTTAGGCCACCGTTGGAATATTGCATGCAATTCTGGTCTCCTTCCTATCAGAAAGATGTTGTGAAACTTGAAAGGGTTCAGAAAAGATTTACAAGGATGTTGCCAGGGTTAGAGGATTTGAGCTATAGGGAGAGGTTGAATAGGCTAGGGCTGTTTTCCGTGGAGTGTCAGAGGCTGAGGGGTGATGTTATAGAGGTTTATAAAATTATGAGGGATACGGATAGGATAAATAGACAAAGTCTTTTCCCTGAGGTCAGGGAATCCAGATCCAGAGGGCATAGGTTTAGGTGAGAGGAAAAAGATAATAGAGACCTACGGGCAACTTTTTCACACAGAGGGTGGTACATGTATGGAATGAGCTGCCAGAGGAAGTGGTGGAGGCTGGTACAATTGCAACATTTAAGAGGCATTTGGATGGGTATATGAATAGGAAGGGTTTGGAGGGATATGGTCCGGGTGCTGGCAGGTGGGACTAGATTGGGTTGGGATATCTGGTTGGCATGGACGAATTGGACCGAAGAGTTTGTTGCCATGCTGTACATCTCTCTGACTCTATGACTCTAAGCACCTCACAGCCACCTAAGTACTTAGAGTCATAGAGTCATAGAGATGTACAGCACGGAAACAGACCCTTTGGTCCAACCTGAGCATGCCGACCAGATATCCCAACCCAATCTAGTCCCACCTGCCAGCACCCAGTCCATATCCCTCCAAACCCTTTCTATTCATATACCCATCCAAATGCCTTGTGAACATATTAAGTAGTAAAGATTGCACCTGAGTGCACCTGAGTGCATAATGCGTGATATTCAGGATCATTCCTTCATATAATATGCTACTACATCTTCAAGACACCCCATCACTTCTTCACGTTACCAATGGCCTTTGCAATACACACAGATCCAGCATCCAAGTTGTGCAGAGCAAACTCCCCAAGCAGAGAGAGGCAATTTGTTTTTGGGCTGTTGAGAATCATTTTGACCAGGACAACTTTCTGATCTCCAAACAGTTCCGTTTACAACTGACTAGTCACAGCAGATCCTCAGTTGAACTCTGCATTGCAATGAAATGTCAAGCTAGATTAGGAATTCAAAGCTGGATTAAGGCCTGAGCCCACAACCTTTTGACTCAGAGGTGAGAATGCGACGAATCAAGCCAAGCTGACAATGAATGGCACAAAATCACTTACTAATAGTGCACTTAATGAGCTACAATCCAACAGATCTCTGCTGAACACTGAGTACAACTTCAATGCTTCTTGGCCTAATTGACTTAACTCAACAGTTATACAGGTCCAGTATTCACTCCATCACTCACTGAACAGCAGTCTGGCTGTTTGTGAACAATATTATGCAGGTTCAGCTTGTATTTAAATCAAAATTTTATTACCACTTTCAATTGGCACCATTTTCATTTACTCATGGGACATAGGTATCGCTGGCTAGGCCAGCAATTTATTTACTGCCTCTTGAGAAGGTGGTGGTGAGCTACCTTGTTGAATCGTTGCAGTCCACGTGCTGTAGGTTGACCCACAATGACCTTAAGGAGGGAATTCCAGGGTTTTCACCCAGTGACAATGAAGGAACGATGATATATTTCCAAGTCAGGATGGTGAGTGGCTTGGAGAGAAACTTGCAGTTGGTGTCCCCGCGTAGCTGCTGTCCTTGTCCGTCTAGATGGAAGTGGCCATGGGTTTTGAAGGCGCTACCTAAAGATCTTTGGTGAATTTCTGTACATTTTGTGATGGTACACACTCAGTATCAGTGGTGGACTTGTGGATGGGATGCCAGTCAAACAGGCAGTTTGTCCTGGATGGTGTCAAAGCTTCTTGAGTGTTGTTGGAGTTGCGCCCATCCAAGCAAGTGAGGAGTATACCATCACACTCCTGATTTGTACCTTGTAGATGGTGGACAGGCTTTGGGGAGTCAAGAGGTGAGTTACTCACTGCAGTATTCCTACTCTCCACCTGCTCTTGTAGCCACTGTATTTGCATGACTAGTCCAGGTAAGTTTCTGGTCAATGGGTAATGCCCAGGATGGTGATAGTGGGAGATCCAGTGATGGTAATTGAAATAACTGCACAGAGGCACACAGTCAACTCAGAGTCAATCCCTGAAGTGAGGAGACTCTGAACCCCCTGTTTATTTTTTTTTACAAGGTGGACAAATCTTTATTCAAATTTCTGCCACCAGGAAGAAAGGAAACACCCGAGTGGCCAGTGACAAATCTGTCAGCCAGGACTCCCTGATTGGCCGAGGTTAATCAAGGATCCCATTGTCAATAAGATTCACCTGGTTCCAATCATGGCCATTAATGTTGTTGAATGTCAAGAGACAGTGATTAGATTGTCTGTTATTGGAGAAGGTCATTGTTTTTTGTGTGCTACGATATATAATTAAAAAGTACCAACTCCATTGATCTCTCTCCCCTTCCTGACACCACTGCTTCCAATCTCTTATTCATCCTGGTGGATACGTCCCCCCAAATAGATCTTTAATAGCTTTGTTAAACACAATCTCTCTTTCGTCAAAACATGTTGCTTTTGCCTAATCATGTTTTGATTTTCTAAGGAATGGTAGAGCCTTGGGAGCAGATTACCGTTCACTTCTCATCTTGGAGTATTCCTTGTCTCCACCTGCTCTTGTAGCCACTGTACTCACATGGTTGAGTTTCTGGTCAATGAGTAATGCCCAGGATGTTGATAATGGGGGATTTAGTGGAGAATTGTGTGCAGATTTGGACCCCATGTCTCAGGAAGGATATACTGGCCCTGGAGTGTGTTCGGAGGAGGTTCATGAGAATGGCTCCAGGAATTGAAAGCTTAACATATGAGGAACATTTGAGGACTCTGGGACTATACTCATGGAGTTTAGACAGATACGAGGGAACCTAATTGAAATTTAGAATACTGAATGGCCTGTACAGAGTAGATGTCAAGAAGATGTTTCCATTGGTAGGAAAGACTAGGATCTGAGGGCAAGGCCTTAGAGTAAAGGGAAGACCTTTCAGAATGGAGATAAGGAGAAACGTCTTCAGTCAGAGAGTTGTGAATCTATTGAAGTCATTGCCTCAGAAGGTTGTGGAGGCCAGGTCGTTGAGTATATTTAAGACTGAGATAGATAGGTTCATGAGTATCAAGGGGATCAAGAGTTACGGTGAGAAAGCAGGAGAATAGGATTGAGAAACTTGTCAGCCATGATTGAACAGCAGAGCCGAATCAATGGACCGAATGCCCTAATTTCTGCTCCTATGTCCGATAGTCTTATGATCTTATTCTTTTAGGGAACGTGATAGTCACTGGCAGGCCCAGCATTTGTTGTTTATCCCTAATTCACCTTAAACTGAGTGTTTTGCCAGGCTTTTTTTCAGAGAACAGTCAAGAGTCAGTCACATTATCCTTGGTGTGTAGTCACATGTAGGCCAGACTGGGTAAGGATGGCAGATTTCCTGAACCTAAAGGACATTAGTGAACCACATGGGGTTTTACCAACACTGAGACTCGCCTTCAATTCCACATTTGTTAATGGAATTTGAATTATACCCGTAACCATGCTGCGATTTCAACCCATGTTCCCAGATGAATATTTTTCTGGATTACTAATCCATTGGCACTATCACTATGTCAGAGTCACTCCTTACAAATACAGATTACCTGGGCAATATTGTCATCTGTGAGATGCCTTTGGCCAGGTTTCGTGCATTATGCAAAAACTCAAAAAGGTACTTCATTGTTAGTGCCATGCTTTGTGATATCGTTTGGTTATGAAAGTATTCCTTCTGTTTAATATCGGACCTCAAATTCTATTCCCTTGCACTTTGCCTCTAAAATGAGCATTGGCAACTTTGACCAGGAAGTGTGACTTTTCCCTGTTGGAGGGGCCAGGGGAGTGAATTAACTCATACCAGTCATCACCATTGCTGATGAGGGGTTCCTGCTATAATACTAACCTTTAACTCAACCAGAGAAAGGTGGGGGTGGGGGGCAGGGAGCTGCTTTAATTTATTATCTTTCTGCTTATAACTTTAAGTACAAGCCAGAAGACCTTCAGGAAATAAAAGAATTGAAAAGACATCCTTTAAAATGAGCAGACTTAGAAGTAAGGGAATTCTCCCTGACCTCCACCCCACTTGGGGAACATTCCAGGGTATGCATCTAACATTACAGTCTGCACTATATAGCCCTGAAGAGTCACATTCCACACATGGAATTCCAATTGTGTTGACCAAGATCAGAACCATAGTCATCTGCATTTTATGTAATCACCTCTGGCTACACTTATCCTTCTAACCTTCACTCTCATTCATAAACAACTTGTCAGTCAACAAGACTTTAACCAACATTGAACTTGATGACATCTTATCTGTGCCTAATAAAAACACCTCAGTAATTTTCACCAGTACAGTGTAACCATATCCCCACTGCCCAGCTTTGAGCTGGTGAATGGCCACTTAATTGCAAGATCCCATCCACCTTCTTCACCATTTAGCCCCACCGCCATTCTCTCATGGTGACAATAGTGTGTATCATTTACAAGAGAGACAGGAGCAACCCAGTCTCCTCTGACAGCATCTCCATGATCCACTCACCTAGAAGGGCAAAGACAGCAAATGCAGGGGAACACCACCACCTACCAGTTCCCTTCCAAATCATGTACCACCCTAACTTGGAAATCACATTTCTTTTCTAACTGGAAAAATCTACTCAAATGCATTTCAGGAGGATTTTTGTCACTCACGATACAGCGGTTCAAGAAGGCAATTTTCTCAATGATAGCAAGGGTATGTAATGACTTTGCCAGTGACTCCCACATCCTGTTGGCCCTGTCGGGATCACAGTGCCAGTTATATTGTGTGTATATCTTCAGGTTGGAGATGGGATGTAGGGGGACCTGGGGGGTTCTCAGGCCAGAGACCAGGAGGAACATCCTATACCAAGTAGATCATGGACAGCGGTGTGGAGAATCCCTCAGAGAAGCAAGTGATCAGGAGACATTTAGAACATAGAGCAGGGCAGCACAGTACAGGCCATTCGGGCCTTGATGTTGTGCCAACCTCTAAGGGTGGTGCAGTGGCTCAGTGATTAGCACTGTAGCCTCACAGAGCCAGGGACCCAGATTCGATTCCAGCCTCGGGCGACTGTCTGTGTGGAGTTTGCACATTTTCCCTGTGTCTGCGTGGGTTTCCTCCCACAGTCCAAAGATGTACAGGTTAAGTAAATCAGCAATAACAAATTGCCCATAGTGTTCATGGATGTGTAAGTTAGGTGCATTAGTCAGGGGTAAATGTAGAGTGATTAGGGGAGGGAAATGAGTTTGGGTGAGGTACTCTTCAAAGGGTCGGTGTGGACTTGTTGAGCCAAAGGGCCTGTTTCCATTCTATGATTCTATTCTATGACTCTATGATGCTAAGATCAAACTAACCTATATACCCTTCAATTTACTATCATCCATGTGCCCATCCAAGAGTCACTTAAATATCCCTGATGTCTCTGACTCTACTACCACCACGGGCAGTACATTCCACACACCAACTCTCTCTGTGTAAAGAACCAACATCTGACATCTCCCCTAAACCTTCCTCCAATCACTTTAAAATTATACCCCCTTGTGAGAGCCATTTCAGCCTGTGAGAAAGTCTCTATTTACTCTATCAATGCCGCTCATCATCTTATACACCTCTAAAGAATAGCCTCTCATCCTTCCTCACTCCAATGAGAAAAGCCCTTGCTCCCTGAATATGTTGGGCCGAAGGACCAGTTTCCACACTTCTTTCTTCATAAGACATGCCCTCCAGTCCAGGCAGCATCCTGGTAAATCTCTGCACCCTCTCTAAGGCTTCCATATCCTTTCAATACTGAGGTGACCAGAACTGAACACAATATTCCAAGTGTGGTCTAACCATGGCTCAATAGAGCTGCAGCATAATCTCATGGCTCTTAAACTCATTCCCCCTGCTAATGAAAGCCAACACACCATACGCATTCTTAAGCCACTGCTGGAGCCATTCCCACTTGAGAAGGGAATTATCCTCCTCTCGGAATAATCACTTCACTTGAGTAAAGGTTTGTGGTCTAAGGCAGTCTCTGACAGTCCTCCAAACACCAGTGGCCTGGAGCATCTCTTCCTTGATCAGCTGAGGAGCTGTCGCAGTGAGGTGCTCACAAGATTGTGCTCCCACACTTCAACGTTAAACATGGTGTCAGTATCTGAGCTGGTGGGGGATGTAGGAGGTAGCCTTGCTCATGCATCCCTCTGAGATCCTGGCACTGTCTTCCTCAGAGGAGGTGGCTCTGGGGGAGCTGGCCATTTCTCTGTGGAGATGATGGAGATGCAGGTAGTACCGCTGAGACCAAAGGGAAAGAAGACATCATGGCCAGTATTTTAAGATTCCCTAGAGTGTGGAAACAGGCCCTTTGGCCCCAACCAGTCCACACCAACCTTCTGAAGAGTAATCCACCCAGACCCATTTTCCCTCTGACTAATGCATCCAATACTATGGATAATTTAGCATGGCCAATTCACCTGACCTGCATGTCTTTGGATTGTGGGAGGAAACCAGAGCACCCCGGAGGAAACCCACACAGACACAGGGAGAATGTGCAAACTCCACACAGACAGTCACCCGATGCTGGAATCGAACCATGCCGTATTGAGGAGTAATGTACCATCAATGACATTGCCAGTGGGAGTTGAGGTGGAATAAAGAGTGATATGTATTTGGCTGACAGCACATGAATGTCTCAAATTCCTCACAGCAGTGTCCCAGTGGAATATTGGGCCCTTGCTGCTCTACTGTGTGCTGTCTTCTCCTGGAGTGGGAGACAGGGAGAGAGACTGAGTGAGATGGAAGTGGGTGGGATGACTGTTAGTGCTGGTGCTGTCAATACAAAGTGAGTAAAGTGTTCTGAGGGAACAAGTAGATGGTAGAGAGGCTGAGTGGAATGGGAAATTGGTGTGGGTCAAAGTGGGGAAGGTGTTGCAAGCAAGAGCGAGAGCTGTAGAGCATGGGCCTTGCTATGAGGTGGGTGCTGCAGCAGAGATAGAGTGAGTGTGAGGTAGCAGAGAGAAGAGTGTGGCACTTACCCTGGCAGAGCAAAGAAGGGCACAAAACAAAACAAAACAAAAGCAAAGAACTTCAGATGCTGGAGATCAGAAACAAAAACACTAAAAGGATACTTCTTGGAAGGGCTGTTGTGCATTCACCCAGACCACTGAAACAACCTTTACCTGGGTGCCAGGGTCTGGCGATGACTCCTCTACTGGTGCTCTGGCACCATCCTCCTTCACACTACCCTCTCGATCAGGACCTCCAGGTCCCTGTTAGAAAATCATGGCGCCATCTTCATGTTTTCCAACATCTCCTGACTCCAACCTTGACTGAGAACGTCAAAATGCCAGCGCTTGCCTGGGTACAGAGCAGCCTCTTGAATATGGCAAGGGCACCAGAGATGCTGGTCTTTTGGCAGATGTCCAGGGGTCAGCAAGCTGGTCTGGGAATGGCCTGTGCTAAGATGGAGCTAGAATTGGACGAGAAGGATTCCATAGTGATGGGGTTGGTAACTAAGGAGGCATATTTGATAAAATATGTTGAGAAATCACAATAGGTCTCACCACAGGTATGCCTCCAAAATACTTGTTGCACAAAAGGTGTGAGATTCAGCTGAAAGTTTCCACTTGTGTGGAAGAGAAAAAAAAATCAGGCATCTGGGTAATTCCAACTGCGGATTCAAAAGGAATATCCTGACCAGTGAGAATGTGGAGTTCCCCACTACAAGGATCAGTACTAGGGGCCACAATTCCTTATAATAGAAAATAGAAAAACATAGAAAAATACAGCACAGTACAGGCCCTTCGGCCCTCGATGTTACGCCGATCCAAGCCCACCTAACCTACACTAGCCCGCTATCCTCCATATGCCTATCCAATGGCCGTTTAAATGCCCATAAAGAGGGAGAGTCCACCCCTGCTACTGGCAGGGCATTCCATGAACTCACGACTCGCTGAGTAAAGAATCTACCCCTAACATCTGTCCTATACCTACCACCCCTTAATTTAAAGCTATGCCCCCTCGTAATAACTGACTCCATACGTGGAAAAAGGTTCTCATGGTCAACTCTATCTAAACCCCTAATCATCTTGTACACCTCTATCAAGTCACCCCTAAACCTTCTTTTCTCCAATGAAAACAGCCCCAAGTGCCTCAGCCTTTCCTCATACGATCTTTCTACCATACCAGGCAGCATCCTGGTAAACCTCCTCTGCACCCGTTCCAGTGCCTCCACATCCTTCCTATAGTATGGCGACCAAAACTGCACACAATACTCCAGATGCGGCCGCACCAGAGTCTTATACAACTGCAACATGACCTCAGGGCTCCGGAACTCAATTCCTCTACCAATAAAAGCCAGTACGCCATATGCCTTCTTCACCGCACTATTTACCTGGGTGGCAACTTTCAGAGATCTGGGTACATGGACACCAAAATCTCTCTGCTCATCCACACTACCACGTATCCGACCATTAGCCCAGTACCCCGTCTTTTTGTTACTCTTATCAAAGTGAATCACCTCACACTTACCTACATTGAACTCCATTTGCCACCTTTCTGCCCAGCTCTGCAACTTATCTATATCCCGCTGTAACCTGACACATCCTTCCTCACTGTCAACAACTCCACCGACTTTCGTATCATCCGCAAACTTGCTCACCCAACCTTCTAGCACCTCCTCCAGGTCATTTATAAAAATGACAAACAACAATGGTCCCAAAACAGATCCTTGCGGAACACCGCTAGTAACTGGACTCCAAGATGAACCTTTACCATCAACTACTACCCTCTGTCTTCTTCCAGCCAGCCAATTCCTAATCCAAACCTCCAACGCACCCTCAATGCCATACCTCCGTATTTTTATATATTAATGATTCGGATGAGGAACCTGAATATCCAACAAGGACTTGTTGGGCCGAAGGGCCTATTTCCACACTGTAAGTAATCTAATCTAATCTAATCTGAACCACATTTGCAGATGACAAAAAAACAGGTGGGAAGTCAAGTGATGAAAATGCAAAAAGAGTCTGCAGTGAGATACAGGCAGGTTCAGCAAGTGGGCAAAAACTTTGCAGATTGAATATAATGTGGGAAAATGTTAGGCTATGTGTATTGGCAGGAATAGGAGAGCTGGAAATTAATTACATGGAGAAAGCTATGTGCCAGAGGAATGGGAGTCCTCATTGGTGATTGTCGAAAAGCGAGCATCCAATTTCAGTGCATCGTAAGGAAGGCAGGTGGAATGTTGGCCTTCATTTTAAAGGGAGTGAGTATAAAGTTGGGAGCTTTTCTAAAACTATACGAGGCACTGGTCAGACCGCTGTTGGAAAACTGTAAACAGTTTTGAACCTCTTATCGAAGGAAAGATTTCCTAGTATTGAAGACAGTCCAGAGAAGGTTCACTTGGCTGATACCATGGAGAACTATTTCATCAGGAGAGGTTGTGTTTATTAGGCCAATACTCATTAAAATAGAGAAGACTGAAAAGCAATCTGATTGAAACACATAACATTCCTAGAAGACTTGACAGTGTAGATGTTTCCTCTTTTGGGAAAATCTACGCCCAGTGGGTTTAATCTCAGAATAAGGGGTTTCAGATTTAAGGCAGTCATGAGGAAGGATTCCTCCTTATAGAGGGTGATGAACCTGTTGAATTCTTTACCACAGAGGATTGTTGAGGCAGGGTCATTACGTACAGTCAAGACCAAGATAGATGCCTTTTAATCAGTCAGGGAACCAAGGGCTGTAGAGAAAAGAGAGGAAAGTGAAGCTGGAGATCATCCATGATCAGCCACAATCTCATTGAATGGAGGACAGATTCGATGGGCTGAATGGCCTATTTCTGCTCCTGCATGTTATAACTTCGCAGGAGTAGTAAGGTAGTCTTAAGGAGGAAAGACATAGCAGCTAAGCTGAGAGAGTAAAACCAGGAAAGACTGGAGGTGGTGTACATGAAGTTTAAACCCTGGCATGACTTGGCTGTGCTGAATGTCACAGCTTCAGAGTAAATGTTCCCATTGTCGTCCCATTGGTGAGTAAATAAAACAATCCTTAACTTTTTGCCAACATGTCTCCTGAATCGCTCATTGCAGGACTTTTGGGATAAACTTTCAGTTATTAGAGGTTTCTACTCAAACCTGGTGTCTTTAAAAACGTCAATTCTTTTATCCCTACAACACTTTGGCCAATATCTTCCACTTCCTGTGAATGACACTCACAATCCTTGTGAGAGGTAGATGGTGTGGCAAGTGGGAAAGGGTTGACAGTGAAGCAGGAGTTGGTTTCTCACCCAACCCAAAATGTTTGGAATTTGCATATGCTCTCACTCAGCGAGTCCATGGTTGGGCCACATGGATGTCTGGGGCTCTGTTGTTTTAGGTCGGACACTGAATTTAATGACGCGATTTAACATCACAGTCTCTGCTCATGAATCATCCTGAAATAAATCTGTCAGGACATCCTTGGAAAGCGATGATGTTAAATTGCAGAGTGTGTGGCAGCATGCTTGCTGTAAACATGACCTCTGACCTCACGCTGGCCCAGCACTAACATGACAATTAGATTTATGCACATGATGTTGTTGTGTTACACAATACTCCGTCTTCACTTTTGGTCCATGGGTTGGTTTAACCACAAACAGAGACATGCAGAGGCTGTAAGCAGTTTGATTTACTACTGTACATGATCAGGTTAGAATGTCACTATCAGGGAGGGCTCCTTTAAAAGTGCCAGATTACTGCATCACCTCTACAGTTCCATATCTAGTGCTCTAGCCATTTCCGGGGTGAAGTGTTTGGTGAAAGATGATTGAATGAATCTCCTTTATCTATTAAAGTAGTTCTCCCATAATGCGCAGTTGCTTTCCCACAAAACTTCCCTTAATAGAAAATTGCTTTATACAATTAATGGGGCCTGAGGGAGAAGAGGCGTTGGGGGCAAACCAACAAGCAATATCACTCACAATGACTCAAAAATTACCCAAAAGCCTAAGGCAAAGTAAACCACAGCCTGAATGAAGGTATAAACCGTATTCATGAACAACACAAAAGTAAATTTAACACAGTGCATTGCTGTCAGTACAGTACCTCTCACAGATGCTGCTCAGTCAGCAGCTGACATCCGCACATGTGCAGAAAGGCATGAAGACCGCACTGACATTGCGCATGCCCAGAATGGTACGGGCATTGTTCATGTCCAGAACAGTGTGGATCGGCACTGACACCGGCACATGTTCAGAACGGTGTGGATCGGCACTGACACCGGCACATGTTCAGAACGGTGTGGAACAGCACTGACACCGGCACATGTTCAGAACGGTGTGGATCGGCACTGACACCGGCACATGTTCAGAACGGTGTGGAACAGCACTGACACCGGCACATGTTCAGAACGGTGTGGATTGGCACTGACACTGGCACATGTTCAGAACAGTGTGGAACAGCACTGACACCGGCACATGTTCAGAACGGTGTGGAACAGCACTGACACCGGCACATGTTCAGAACAGTGTGGAACAGCACTGACACCGGCACATGTTCAGAACGGTGTGGAACAGCACTGACACCGGCACATGTTCAGAACGGTGTGGAACAGCACTGACACCGGCACATGTTCAGAACGGTGTGGATCGGCACTGACACCGGCACATGTTCAGAACGGTGTGGAACAGCACTGACACCGGCACATGTTCAGAACGGTGTGGATTGGCACTGACACTGGCACATGTTCAGAACAGTGTGGATCGGCACTGACACCGGCACATGTTCAGAACGGTGTGGAACAGCACTGACACCGGCACATGTTCAGAACAGTGTGGATCGGCACTGACACCGGCACATGTTCAGAACGGTGTGGATCGGCACTGACTCCGGCACATGTTCAGAACGGTGTGGATCGGCACTGACACCGGCACATGTTCAGAACAGTGTGGATCGGCACTGACACCGGCACATGTTCAGAACGGTGTGGATCGGCACTGACACCGGCACATGTTCAGAACAGTGTGGATCGGCACTGACACCGGCACATGTTCAGAACGGTGTGGATCGGCACTGACACCGGCACATGTTCAGAACGGTGTGGAGCGGCACTGACACCGGCACATGTTCAGAACAGTGTGGATCGGCACTGACACCGGCACATGTTCAGAACAGTGTGGATCGGCACTGACACCGGCACATGTTCAGAACGGTGTGGATCGGCACTGACACCGGCACATGTTCAGAACAGTGTGGATCGGCACTGACACCGGCACATGTTCAGAATGGTGTGGATCGGCACTGACACGGGCACATGTTCAGAACGGTGTGGATCGGCAGTGACACCGGCACATGTTCAGCACGGTGTGGATCGGCAGTGACACCGGCACATGTTCAGCACGGTGTGGATCGGCACTGACACCGGCACATGTTCAGCATGGTGTGGATCGGCACTGACACCGGCCCATGTTCCGAATGGTGTGGATTGGCACTGATACCGGCACATGTTCAGAATGGTGTGGATCGGCACTGACACCGGCACATGTTCAGAACGGTGTGGATCGGCACTGACACCGGCACATGTTCAGAACGGTGTGGAATGGCACTGACACCGGCACATGGTCAGAATGGTGTGGATTGGCACTGACACCGGCACATGTTCAGAACGGTGTGGATCGGCACTGACACCGGCACATGTTCAGAATGGTGTGGATCGGCACTGACACCGTCACATATTCAGAACGGTGTGGAACAGCACTGAATCTGGCACATGTTCGGAATGGTGTGGATTGGCACTGACACCGGCACATATTCAGAACGGTGTGGATCGGCACTGACACCGGCACATGTTCAGAACGGTGTGGATCGGCCTGACACCGGCACATGGTCAGAATGGTGTGGATCGGCACTGACACCGGCACATGGTCAGAATGGTATGGATCGGCACTGATACCGGCACATGTTCAGAATGATGTGGATCGGCACTGACACCGGCACATGGTCAGAATGGTATGGATCGGCACTGATACCAGCACATGTTCAGAACAGTGTGGATCGGCACTGACACCGGCACATGTTCAGAACGGTGTGGATCGGCACAGACACCGGCACATGTTCAGAATGGTGTGGATCGGCACTGACACCAGCACAAGTTCAGAACGGTGTGGATCGGCACTGACACCGGCACATGTTCAGAACGGTGTGGATCGGCACTGACACCGGCACATGTTCAGAACAGTGTGGATCGGCACTGATACCGGCACATGTTCAGAACGGCATGAATATTGGTGCATGTTCAGAACGAAGCACTCAAATTAATCCCCACTGTAATCACACTAATGCCAACGGAGGTCAGCATTCTAGAAAATACTCTTCCCTAATTCTTCAGCGACACAATAGCTAAACCAAACTGCTGGAATGCTCGCTATCCTTGAACTACATGCATATTTTATTTTAATTATGGTTAATACCGTATTTTAGTTTATTCATTTGAAGAATGTGTGCATCACTGGTTCGACCAGCATTTAATGCTCATCATTCATTAGTAGTTAACCATACTGGTGTGTGTCTGGAGTCACATGTAGGCCAGATCAGGAAAGACCGGCACATTTCCCTCCCGACAAGGCATTCGTGAACCAGACGGGTTTTTATGACAATTGGTAAAAGTTGTCATGAGGCCAGTTCTTTATTCTCGATTTTACCTTAGCTGAATTCACATGTCACCATCTGCCATGGTGGGGTTAGAACTCATTTCTTCAGAACAGTCTGCGTTGCCATTTTGTTTGTTTTGTTGTCTGTGTTTGTACTTTGATTTTCTTAATCGAGCTTGAAAAATGGACGGCACCGACTAGCTCTGCAGTTATTGGGGCGGCGGGGGGGTGGGGAAGGGTTTGCATGGTGGCGTTGGGGGGAGTGTGGGCGGGGGTACAAGGATAGAGGAAGAAGGTGGAAGAGTGGAGTTGAGGTGGAGCAGTCATGTCTTTATTCATTGTCAGTCTCTTTCAGCCTCTGAAAATGCTGACACATTGTCAGGAACTCCTTGTAAACATTGAAAAATTGCTCGCCAGTGATGAGTCAGCTTTGGGTTTTGCCAAAGCTGCCTACATTCCCTGAATGAATATTAAGAAAAAGATATTCCCTTCATCACAAACTGAATACACCTTCCAAACCCACAGTCCCTTATATCTAGAAGGACAAGGGCAGCAGATACATGGCAACACCAAGAACTGCACGTTCCCCTCTGAGCCACTCACCATCTTGACTTGGAAATAATTTGCCATTCCTTCACTGTCGCCAGGTCAAAATCCTGGAATTCCCTCCCTAATGGCATTGTGGGTCAACCCACAACAGGTGGACTACAGCAATACAGGAAGGCAGCTCACAACCACCTTCTCCAGGGCAACTAGGGAGGGGTAATAAATGCTGGTTAGCCAGTGACACCCACATCCCACAAGTGAATTTGAAAAAAACATTAGTATCGGGCTCTTCTTCCAAAGTTTTGACACCTATTGTGGTGCTGGGACCATCATTAAGAAGCAAAAAATTAGCAACTGCAAATGGCATCTTCCTAACTTGGACCTTTTTAATGCATGAAAAGATCATTCACATTTTAAGTCATTCAGAACTGTAGGGCCATATTTACTGTTCAACCTTAAATATCTAGAACTAAAATTACAGTGAAAATTTGAAAGGAAAACAGAAACTGTTGGAGAAACTCAGTAGGTCAGACACCATCTGAGGAGAGAGAAACATAGTTTTGAGTCCAGCGGCCCTTTTTCAGAACTGTGGCTTGGCAACTTCAAGGGATGTTAGGGGTTAATCACATTGTTTTGGGCTGGGACATAAATACCAGTCAGAGCAGGTCAGGTAACCTTCCTGCTAAAGGCCTTTATTGAGTCAGTCTGACAGCTTTGTGGCCATATTTCATGCGGTCAGCTCTCTACTGGATTTTATTGAAAACCGGAGTCGAAGCTGCCATTGCGGGAATTAAACTCATGTTTGCAAGATTAGTAATTTCATAATGAATGTATTAACATCAAACTTTGCCTTCACTGGATCAAAGAAGCATCAGTCAAATCCCAGCCTCATTTTCCAGCAGCAAATACTCAGATAGAACCCTTGCTTCAAATGTTCATAATCCGAGAAACTTCCAACAGAGATAGAGAGACTGGTTACAGGACTGGCTGTAGGGTTCAGAACAAGGGTTCACAATCTCAGCTTTAAGATGATCTTTTGTCTCATTCAGTGGTGAACACGTGGAGTTCTCACACAGGCTGTGGGGGGCCAAGTCACCGAAGATGTTTAAGAAACAAACAGATTTGTAGAAGCTAAAGGTGTAAAGCAGTATGGGGAGGGAGTGAGAGTAGGGGAATGGGAGATAGAAGATCAGCTGTGATCATGTTAGATAGTCTGAATCAGATGGGCTGAATGGCCTACTCTTGCTCCTCGTTTTCATGCTCCTCTGACATGGAGAGTTTTGAACGCAAGAATAAAATATTGAAATGGAAGAGATTGCTTGACCAGTAGCTAGGCCAGCAAGAACAGGAGTTAATAGGATAATGGCACTTGCTATGAGATAAGACAAAAGCAGGGATATTCCCTGTAGGCTGCCACTGTACATTCAGAGCACAGCATTGGCACACTGTTCACAGCATTGACTCCCGGTTCCAGGCCTAGGCAGCCTGGAAGAAACATTACAGAGAATACTGCTGCTGGCAGCAGAGTTGTGAACCAACTCAAGTTTACAAACACTGGGACAGCAGTCAGCAACCTGTTGGAATTATTGAAGCAAGAGGTGAAGGAGGTATTGATGAGGTTATCAGGAGCAGACGAACTGAGGCAGGGTGAAGTAAAGGTGCTGATGTAAAGGTGGCAACAGTTTTGAGATCGGAAGCTCATTTCAGGATCGAAGGTGACACTAAGCTTATGATCAGATACTTCACAAAGATACCTGGCTTTCTGAAGTTCACATTACCATCCAGACTCCAAGCTTTAGTGGTTTAAAATGAACAGAAAGGTTTCTCTTAAAGTTCATCTGCTCAGTGCACACCAAATCCATACGGTGAACAAAAACACCCTCTTCTCAGTAGCGCCTATGGTAGGCTCTTGTTTGTACCAATTAGCTATGGCAGATTCACAGAAAAGCCAGAGGCTTGGGTTCTGAATCACTGAGACTCCGACCTGTCTGTTGTAGAAGCCGTGGTGTAAGCACAGTGTAAGGAAGAGATGGCGGAAAGGTTCTCACTCTGGTTTGACCTACACTATGACCACTCTGGTTCATGTGAGGCACGGGAGGGACGGCCCAGCCAGCTGGATCACATGTCAGAAGCAGGGATAGAAGGAGGATAGGCTCAGCTAAAGCCTTGGATGTCTGAGTAGCACACACCAAAAGGATTGAGATGGCAAGCACCTTCTCCCTCTCAAACTGTAGGGTAAATTCGATCATATTATGGTCACTGCCTATAAGGGGTTCCTTCACCTTAGGCTCCCTAATCAAAGCTGCCTCATTACAAATAGCTAACCCCAGAATTGCCTGCTCTCCAGTGGACTCAACAAGTTGTTCCTTTTCGGAGACATTCCACAAATTCTTTTTCTTGGAATCTGCTACAAGCCTGATATTCCCAGTCCACCTGCATACAGAAGTCTACTGTGAATATTGTAATAGTGCCTTCCTTACACACCCTTTCCCAACTCCTGATTTATCTTCTGCCCCACATCCTGCATACTGCGAGGACACATGTACACAAGGGCCCTTTTGTTTTGCCTTTGCAGTTCCTCAACTCTATCCGCACCGATTCTATGTCTCTGACTCTGTATCACTTGTTGAAAACAATTTAATTTCTATTCTTATGAACAAAGCAACCTCAACACTCAGCCCATCTAGGTTAGAGTGGTGCTGGAAAAGCACAGCAGGTCAGGCAGCATCCGAGGAGCAGGAAAATCGATGTTTTGAGGAAAAGCCCTTCACCAGGAATAGAGGCAGTGTGCCTGCAGAGTGGTGACATAAATGAGAGGGGGGTGGGGGTTGGGAGAAAGTAGCATAGAGTACAATAGGTGAATGGGGGTGGGGATGGAGGTGATAGGTCAGAGGGGAGGGTGGGGGAAGGTAGCAAAGATTACAATGGGTGAATGGGGGTGGGGATGAAGGTGATAGGTCAGCAAGGAGGATGAATTGGATCGGTGGGAAGGGAGATTGGCAGGTAGGACAAGTCATGAGGACAGTGCTGAGCTGGAAGGTTAGAACTGGGGTAAGGTGGGGGAAGGGGAAATGAGGAAACTGGTGAAGTCCACATTGATGCCCTGGGGTTGAAGTGTTCCGAGGCGGAGAATGAGGCGTTCTTCCTCCAGGCGTTGGGTGGTGAGGGAGCGGCGGTGAAGGAGGCCCAGGACCTGCATGTCCTCAGCTGAGTGGGAGGGGGAGTTGAAATATTGGGCCATGGGGTGGTGGAGTTGATCTGCCTGTCCTTGCTATAGGATGCGAATCCTTGGATATATAGTCCCAGCCCTGATCCCCTTGAAGCCACACCTTTTACCTTTTACCTTGTCCCTACCTTGTGATATACCACATCTTTCCACAGTTGATCCATTGCACACACTATTCGATTAGATTACTTACAGTGTGGAAATAGGCCCTTCGGCCCAACAAGTCCACACCGACCCGCCAAAGAGCAAACCCACCCAGACCCATTCCCCTATATTTACCCCTTCACCTAACACTACTGGCAATTTAGCATGGTCAATTCACCTGACCTGCACATTTTTGGATTGTGGGAAGAAACCGAAGCACCCGGAGGAAACCCACGCAGACACAGGGAGAATGTGCAAACTCCACACAGTCAGTCGCCTGAGGTGGGAAATGAACCCAGATCTCTGGGGCTGTGAGGCAGCAGTGCTAACCACTGTGCCACTATGCCGCCTCTGTGATAACCACAGCATTGTACTTGCTAATTTCAATCTGCGCTACAAGCTCATTTACATTATTTCATATACTGCTGACGTTTACGTTTCACACCCTCAGTCATGTAAGACCATTCCAGTCACTTGATCTGAACTATCACTGTCCTGTCTCCCCTGGCCCACTGCACTCCACCCCCCTCCTCCCCCAGCTATAGTCGAAATGCTGTCCCCTTCAACACTTCACATGAGTTCTGATGAAGAGTCATCCAGACTTGAAGAGTTAGCTTGCTCTCTCTCCAGGGACACTGCCTGACCCATTGTGATCTCCAGCATTTGTTGTTTTCACCCTCACTCCTGTGTTGACTGCCCCCCTTCTGATAGTTGTCCCCTTAGCTCCTGTGCCTGAGGTTACATTCCTGAGCCTTGCCATGTGCTCTGCCTGGTTACTTGTTCTGGGAAATTTACTTATCTCTGCTCAGTCCTTCCCGCTCTTTAACTTTTTCCATAATTTTCCACGCAACTGAACACCTCCCTGCTTCCCCACTATTTAAAGTCCTATCCACAGCCCTAGTAATGTAATTCCCTAGGTCCCAGCATGATCCAGATGGAGCCCATTCCTTGGGAAGAGTCCCCTCCTTCCCCAGTACTGGTGCCAATGTCCCATGAATTTCAACCCGTTTCTCCCACACCAGTCTTTCACCATGCATTTCCCTCTTTCATCTTGTTGACCCTGTACCAATTTGCTTATGGCTCAGGTAGTAATCCAGAGATTATTGCTGTTTTGTTTCTAATTTAGCCTTTGGTTGCTCATATTCCCTCAGCAGAGCCGCTTTCGCCTTTCTGCCTATGTCGCTGGTATCTATGTGGACCACGACAACTGGATCTTTCCTGTTCAGCTGCAGCCCAGATGAAATATCCTGAACACAGACACCACAGCCTTCAGAACTCTCGATCCTAGCCACAGTGAACAGTGTCTATTCCCTTGACTATACTATCCCCAATGGAGAACTGCATTTCTCTTTTCTCCCCTCTCGTGAATTGTTCCCTGTGCTATGGTCAGTTTGCTCATCGTTCCTACATCCTCCCCACTCTCATCCACACAGGAAGCATGAATCTCAAACCTGTTTGATAAGTTCAAAGGTTGAGTCTCCTTCTGCACCACCTCCTGGATCCTTTTACTTGGCTCATTCGTAGCCCAATCCTCCTGTCCCTGACCAATGACCGAATTTGAGGTAGTTAATCTAAGGGGTGTGAGTACCTCCTGAAACACAGCATCCAGGTAACTCTCCCCCTCCCTGATGTATTGCAGTGTTTGAAGCTCAGACTCCGGTATATCAACTCTGAGTCAGAGTTCCTCAAGTAGATATGGTCATTATGAACCACAATAGGGTCCACCAGCTCCCACATCATGGAGGTACAACATTTGGCCTGGCCCTGGATCACTATTTTAATTAGTTAGTTCCTAATTTTAAAGACCAACACATTGAATCAAAACAAGAAGGAGATAGGCATGGTTCTTTACAACAAGAGGATCAAAGAGACTGGGGAGAAAGCGGGAACAGGGTACTGCGTTGGATGATGAGCCATAATCATATTAAATGATGGAGTGGACTTGATGGGTTCAATGGTCTACTTCTGCTCCCATTTTTTCTGTCTCTATGAAAGGTGGCATAACTGGATAGCAGTGTAGGGACAAGGTAAAAGAGAAGGGCTCAAAAAGAACTAGAACAAGAAACAAATCAGGGTCTCAGCTCCATGTTGGAAGTCAAAGCAACCACATCTAAAGAACACAAAGCAGACTGGAGTAATGGTGGAACACTGGGTGCCATACACCAGAGGGATGACAAGTGATTACCCTGAGAATGTGATCTGCAAGAGTTATAATCTAACAAATTCATTCACTGTCAGTCCACCAATGCAAAATTATACTGGGCCAGGAACAGAAACGTGGCCCCTCATAGCTCTTTTAATGTCACTGGGAAAATGAGAAGTAGATCACCCCACTTCCCTGTGAAAGCCTATTCAAAGTAATCAAGTCTATCAGCTAATCCCATAACTTGGGCAAAATAGTTTGAAGCTGATGTCAACTGAAGCGATTCATCATTGATAAGGAAGTACTGGACGGATAAAATGTTTTGATGAGTGATACACATTAATAAGACCAAGTTCCTGTCGACACATTCCTAGAGCAAGTCTTGACCCAGAAACAAAAATATTCGTAGATTTGGAAATCTATTCCCATCTCACTGAGATGGTTGCAGATAGAGGTAACCAGTATCTTCCCTGACAACTCCTACTCCCAGGCTAATAATTTGCAGTGTCACACTTAATCCTTTTATTACCTGTAAATCAGGATCATTCTGTTCACCATTGTTTAGTAAGTAGTCTCATAAAGATTTGCCCAGAATTAAAATTATCTTTTTTCATTGGGATCTTGCACGGACTGCAGAATGCCTGATTCGGCACTTTATGAGCTAGAGCACCAGGTTTGTAAGTCAGTGGTTGTGACGTCAATCTCAGAGCAGCCACTTTGTTACTATTACAAAGTGGTGGCATAGTGCTAATAATATTTATCCTGTAATATTAAAGCCAAAATAATTGTTGTGATGTGGATTCAAAGTCCACCACCCCAAATATTGAGATTAACTTTCAGGGCCGTTGTGATGGAGCAGTGGTGGCCCTCAGTTGTCAATTTCAAACTGAGATGGATAAAGTTTTTGTGAAGCAAAGTTATTAAGGGATGTGCTACAAAGGCAGGTATGTGGAGTTAGGTCATGGATCAACCATGATCTTATTGAATGGTAGAACAAGCTGGAGGGGCTGAATGACCTACTCCAGTTCCTATGTTCCCTAACTCTGGGTTTCAATTGTACTTGTTCCAAAGGTTTGCATTAACACTTCTGCAAAGATTTATTTTTTAAATTAGCCACATAAACTTCAGTTGTTCAAGAGGTCAGCTCACCATCTCCTTCTCAAGGGCAACTAGGGACAGCCCAGGTAGTGACACCCACATCCCATGAATGAATCTAAAAACAAGTCTTCCTTTCTTTCCTTTGATAATAATTCAGCAGTTTATCTTCCCCTCTAGAACCGGCTCACAAATGGTTGAAAATCAATAATGTTGCATTGCTAATCGGGTTCTGTTTCTACATTATCACCACATCTAAGTGTTGCACAGCTGACCCAGATGTTGAGGTAGGTGTGTCCTGATACCAAAGTGCACTAACACCAACAAGAGGTAGTGTTTACGAAGAACTTTCGATGTAGCAAAACACCTCAAAATGTTCAACTGATGAATAAGTGAAACGATTAAATGAGAAGGGTCTGTTTCCATATTGTGTGACTCTATGACTCTATTCTCAGAGAATGGTTCATGTGTGGAATGAACTATCAGCAAAATTGGTGGATGCAGATACAGTTACAACATTTAAAAGACATTTGGTTAAGGACATGAATCGGAAAGGTTTGGAGGCGTACGGGCCAAACACAGGCAAGTGAGACTAGTTTGTTTTGGGAACATGGTCTGCATGGACTAGTTGGACCAAAGAGTCTGTTTCCATGCTGTATGACTCTATGGCTTTATGAAAATTTAACATTATGCTATGGAGACTGAAGTAATTAGAATTTAACTTTTTAAAACAGGGCAATATCACAAGTTATGGGCACATTTGCCCATGAGTTGCCTCATTCTGAGCTGTGAACTTCCAAATAAATTACTGATGGCAATCGTGGGAGCCAGAAATTAATAAGATATAATAAGTAATAAGATGGGAGGCACAGTGGCTTAGTGGTTAGCACTGCTGCTTCACTGCACCAGGATCCCAGGTTCAATTCAAGCCTTACGTGACTGGCTGTGCGGAAGTTTTACATTCTCCCTGCGCTTATGTGAATTTCCTCCAGATGCTCTGGTTTCCAAAGATGTGTAGGTTAGGTGGTTTGACTAAGTTGCCCAAATAGTGTTTAGAGGTATGCAGAGTACAATTCAGTGGAATCCAAACCCAGGGGAGATGAAAAATTGTCGACCGATTTGTGTCACTCATTGTACACTGGAGCACTGGGACGCAAAGTGAAAGTACCTCCAGCGTGCTAATCCATTACACCATCCAGTCACAAGGTGGTCAGTCAAACTAACCTGGATGGCATTCAGTGACTAAACATTTTAAACAGATTGAGTCTCAAGGTGCATATCAGCACAAGCAGAATCCTCTTCCTGTCTGTGATCTCAATGGTCTGAGGCTGGATTTAATGCAGCCCAAGGCAGAGGTAGCCATGAAAGTTGGGCCCAATAAATGGTGACAGGAGCCTTACATCAGACCCCCAGCAGTGGGACAAACTCTCTAGTTGTATTTTTGTTGGGGGACACAATATCAATTCCACTCGTTATTCACCACACTGCAGTTTTACACTGCGCCAGGGACTCAACAGGATCCACAAGGAGGATATTACCATTCCCCATTGCCCTTTCCATTGGCAAAACAGAGTCGACCTGGAAACTAATGATCCCTCTAGTAGAAATTGGTGTGATTGCTTGAAATTTTGTCAATCTTTCATTTGTCCTTATGAATGGAAATATTTGCACAAATAAGTAAAACAACAAATGACAGAAATGTCATCACAAGAACCATAATTCAGTTCTTCGACAGATTATTGCTTAATGGAACAAGATTCATGCAATTGAGATAATCTAAGTATGATGAGCAACGGTCTTCATGGGGTAAAAACAGATGCAGTACGTGCATGAATTCATTATTGAGAGTGTGGTGGGGCTTGCAAAGTCTTTGTTCTTTTATATAAGCATTTCAGTTGGTTCTGTTGTTGGTCCTGACAAGTTTTCACAAGTTTCCAAGTCCATATGTTTACGTCAAGCAGCATCTGTGAAAACAGGGTCCTGTCAAATTCAAATGTCAAATATTAAGTGGGTTTGGAGAAAAGCAACAATGATATCCTGTGCAGCTTACCTTTCTTTTCTTTGTAAATCCTGCTTACTTGGGAGCAGAGAGCCTCCGTGGCTCAGAGGCTTTACTTACAAGGCAATGTCATCTCGCAACTAATCTGCCTTTCCTTGATATTCATACCCTAATCTCTTCAAATATTCACCTCTTGCATTTGCCTAGCAAAGCCTCCTTAGTGCTAGAAATGAGAAGCTATCTTTCTGATTTTTATTATAAATAATAAATGAAAGTTGGGTTTGTTGCTGGGCTGTTTGCCGAGCTGGTAGGGTTTGTTGCTGGGCTGTTTGCCGAGCTGGTAGGGTTTGTTGGCGGATATTTCATCCCCTTTCTGGGTTACACCATCAGTGCTGTGCTGCCTGCTGTGATACGTTGCTGTACTGTTCCACTTTGAATTGATGGGGTTCTTTTTGAACCGGTTTGTGCAGGTTCTGGTTTTTCGTTGCTACGGTTTGTATATCGGGTCCAGGTCAATGTGCTTAGATTACTTACAGTGTGGAAACAGGCCCTTCGGCCCAACAAGTCCACACCGACCCTCCGAAGAGCAATCCAACCAGACCCATTCCCCTACATTCACCCCTTCACCTAACACTACAGGCAATTTAGTATGGCCAATCCACCTAACCTGCACATTTTTGGACTGTGGGAGGAAACCGGAGCACCCGGAGGAAACCCACACAGACACGGGGAGAACGTGCAAACTCCACACAGTCAGTCGCCTGAGGCGTGAATTGAACCTGGGTCTCTGGCACTGTGAGGTAGCAGTGTTAACCACTGTGCCACCGTGCTTGTTGATGGAGTCCGACAGCGCCACTCAGACAGCGGCTCACCAGAATAAAGGACCCGATACCCACTATGTGCAGGACAAATGTAATTTACAAAATCCCATGCAGCATGGGGGAGTCCAGAGCTAGAGGGCATAGGTTTAGGGTGAGAGGGGAAAGATATAGAAGAGACCTAAGTGGCAACTTTTTTCACACAGAGGGTAGTGCGAATATGGAATGAGCTATCAGAGGAAGTGATGGAGGCTGGTGCAATTACAGCATTTATAAGGCATCTGGTTGGGTATATGAATGGGAAGGGTTTAGAGGGATATGGGCCAAGTGCTGGCAAATGGGACAAGATTAGGTTGGGATATCAGGTCGGCATTGGCGAGTTGAACCAAAGAGTCTGTTTCCATGCTATATGCCTCTATGACTCTAAGCACTATGTAGGACAAACAGGCAGATAGCTATGACCTGCAGCCATGAACACCAACAAGTGACTGAACAACACGATCAACTCCCCTTTGGTATCCACACACACGGACAACAAGAACCATGAGTCAGACTGGGGAAACACAATGATACTAGGACAGGCTAAAGAAAGAACAGCGAGGGAACTCTTGGAAGCATAGTACTCATCCTCGGACCCGATATACAAACCGCTGCAATGGACAAACCGGAACAGCAGTGCTTCACAGAGGTAACACAGCACTGATGATGTCACCCAGAAAGGGGATGAAACATCTGCTAACAAACCCTACCAACTCAGCAAACAGCCCAACAACAAACCCAACCAGCTTCCGAGTTACAGATCTTCACAAAAACTTTAATGCAAGTATACCCAGGTAGGTGATACAGAAGTAAGGAATAGATAAAGGAATAGATAAAGGTTGTGAAACTTGAAAGGGTTCAGAAAAGATTTACAAGGATATAGCCAGGGTTGGAGGATTTGAACTATAGGGAGAGGCTGAATAGGCTGGGGCTGTTTTCCCTGGAGCGTCAGAGACTGAAGGATGACCTTATAGAGATTTACAAAATTATGAGGGGCATGGATAGGATAAATAGACAAAGTCTTCTCCCTGGGTGGGGGAGTCAAGAACTAGAGGGCATAAGTTTAGGGTGAGAGGGAAAAGATATAAAAGAGACCTAAGGGGCAACTTTTTCACATAGAGGGTGGTATGTGTATGGAATGAGCTGCCAGAGGATGTGGTGGAGGCTGGTACAATTGCAACAGTTAAGAGGCATTTGGATGGGTATATGAATAGGAAGGGTTTGGAGGGATATGGGCCGGGTGCTGTCAGGTGGGACTAGATTGGGTTGGGATATCTGGTCGGCATGGACGGATTGGACCGAAGGGTCTGTTTCCATGCTGTCTATCTCTATGACTCTATGATTAGAGACATCAGGAATTCTCGCAGTCGGTGAGGCTATATCGTAAGAATAATGGTGTAACACAAGGCAGAGTATCTTATACTGTTCTAATGTTAAATCTGCTGCACTTCAAGGTATGGTATCTAAGTGCTGTAAAGTAAGCACAGAATGAAGTCTCTCAGAGTGTATGTGCTGCTTGCAACTGGAGTTAGTAGCGAGGTGGTAGTGCAATTATAATATCACTGGACTATTTTGTCATCCAAAATCTCAGATTGACGGTCCGAGCTAATGAGTTTGAATCCCATCATAGCAGAACTTAAAATTTGAATTTGATAAAAATCTGGAGTTTACTAACAGCTATGTTACTATTGTTGATTGTCTTGTAAACACTCAATCTCCTTTTTTCTAACGAAAATAAACCTAACCTACTCAACCTTTCTTCATAGCTAGCACCTTCCATACCAGGCAACATCCACGTAAACCTTCTTTGCACCCTCTCAAAGCTTCCACATCCTTTTGGTAATGTGGCGACCAGAACTGTACACAGTATTCTAAATGCGGCGAAACCAAAGACTTGTACAATTTTAACACGACCTGCCAGCTCTTATACTCAATACCCTGTCCGATGAAGGCAAGCATACTATATGTCTTCTTGACCACTTTATCCACCTGTGCAGCAACCTTCAGGGTACAATGGACCTGGACTCCCAGATCTCTCTGTTCATCAACTTTTCCCAAGGCTCTTCCGTTTACAGGGATAGTTTGCTCTTCCCAAAATGCATCACCTCATATTTGCCTGGATTGAACTCCACCTGCCACTTCTCTGCCCAACTCTCCAGTCTATCTATATCCTCCTGTATTATTTGACAGTCCCTTATGCTTTCTGCTACTCCACCAATCTTCATGTCATCTGCAAACTTACTGATCAGTCCAGCAATGCTCTTTTCCAGATCATTTATGTATATTACAAAAATCAGTGACCCCAGCACTGACCCCTATAGAACACCACTGGTCACCTTTCTCCATTTCGAGAAACTCCCTTCAACTACTACTCTCTGTCTCTTGTTCATAATTCAGCCATCATCATAATGAATGGTGGTGCTGGCTCGAAGTGTCGAATGGCCTACTCCTACACCTATTGTCTATTGTCTGTTGCTCAACCAGTTCTTTATCCATCTAGCTAGAACACCCTGCACACCATGTGACTTCACTTTCTCCATTAGTTTATCATGGGGAACTTTATCAAACGCCTGAGTAAAGTCCATGTATATGATATCCTTCCTTCATCTGTCGACTTGGTCACTTCCTCAAAGTACTCTATTAAGTTGATAAGGCACGATCTCTCCTGCACAAAACCATGTTGCCTATCACTGATAAGCCCATTCTTTTCCAAATATAAATAGATTTTATCCGTCAGTACCTTCTCCAGCAACTTTCCTACCACTGACGTCCAGCTCACTGGTCTGTAGTTACCCGGAATATCCCTACTACCCTTCTTGTACAGGGGGACAACATGAGCAACCCTCCAGTCCTCCGGCACCTCACCTGTATTTAAGGATGCTACAAAGATATCTGTCATGGCCCCAGCTATTTCCTCTCTTGCCTTCCTCAGTAACCTGAGATAGATCCCAACTGGACCTGGGGATTTGTCCACCTTAATATCCTTTAGCCTACCCAACACATCTTCCCTACTTATGTCAACGTGATCCAAAGTAAACAAACTTCTATCTCTAATTTCAGCATTCATCACCTCCCGTTCCTCAGGGAACACTGATGCAAAGTGATAATTGAAAATCTCACCCATTCTCTCAGGTTCAACACTCAATTTTCCTTCCTTTCCTTTAGTGGACCAACCCTTTCTCTGGTTACCCTCTTGCTTATTATATAAGAATAAAAGGCTTTGGGATTCTCCTTAATTCTGCTCTTTAAAGTTATTTCATGACGCCTTTTAGCCCGCTTGATTCCTCGTTTAAAACTTGTCCTACTCTTCCAATATTCCTCCAGGGCCCGTTCTGTTCTTAGCTGCCTGGACCTTATATATGCTCCCCTTTTCCTCTTGGCTAGTTGTACAATTTCTCCTGTCATCCACGGTTCACGAATCTTGTCCTTCCTATCCTTGGCTTTCAACGGGACATGTCTATCCTGCACTATCTTCAACCTTTGTTTGAAAGCCTCCCACATCTCAAGTGTGGACTTTCTTTAATTAGCTGTGTCCAATCCACATTTCCCAGCCTAATTTTGATATAATTGGCCTTGGCCCAGATTAGTACTCGTCCCTAAGGACCACTCTCATTTTTGTCATCGAGCATTCTAAAACTAACAGAATTGTGGTCACTATTCCCAAAGAAGTCCCCCACTGCAGCTTCTACCATCTGACCTGGCTCATTTCCCAGTAACAGGTCCAATATGGCCCCTTCCCTTGTCAGACTATTGACATACTGCTCTAGAAAACTCTCCCGGACACGCCTTACAAGTTCTGCCCCATCCAGACCTCTGACGTTAAGTGTATCCCAGTCAACATTGGTCAATTTAGGGCAGCACGGTGGCACAGTGGTTAGCACTGCTGCCTCACAGCGCCAGAGATCCGGGTTCAATTCCCATCTGTGTGGAGTTTGCATATTCTCCCGTGTCTGCGTGGGTTTCCTCCGGGTGCTCCGGTTTCCTCCCACAATTTAAAAATGTGCAGGTTAGGTAAATTGGCCATGTTAAATTGCCCGTAGTATTGGGTGAAGAGGTAAATGTAAGGGAATGGGCCTGGGTGGGTTGCTCTTCGGCGGGTTGGTGTGGACTTGTTGGGCCGAAAGGCCTGTTTCCACACTGTAAGTAATCTAATCTAATGACTTCAAGGCCAATGATTGGCTTTCCTCCTCGACTGCAACATGTAGAATATCACTACATTGTACAAGAAATTAAAATTTCAAGAGTTAGCTATGCATATAAGTTTACATTTATATAGAGCCTTTATCCTAGTTCAACATCCAACAGGAACACTTTTTGGTAAAAATTGCCACCAAACTATAGAATTAGGAGAGATGACCAGAAGTTTGGCAGGAGATAGGTGTTAAACAATATCTTAACGAAGGATAGAGAGAGAGAAAAAGACGGCGAGGTTTGGAGAGTGATTTCAAAAACATGACACCCTCACAGTTGAAGACCTTATCAATAACTGTGGGGCAAACAAATAGTAAAGGTTGCACAAGAGACCAGAATTTGAGGAATGCGTGGATCCTAGGCCTTAGTGGGTTACACTTTCAATGAGTACGTTGATTTTCCATCTAAAAATCCCTCTTTTTGCTCAATGCAAGTAAGAAATTTGTATGCACTATCACTTACATCGTAATGAACCTGCATTAGTCACTATGTAGATGAGTGTGTGCCCAGCAACATTGTCTCCATGTGACTTGTTGGCAGTCATTACTCCCAGAAGGTGAGATTCCCAATTTCTGAGCTGGTGGCTTTCACCATAAAGTGCAGTAGGAAGAATGTCTTGCTGCAATTTTACAGCACCTTGGTAAGGCCTCCCCTCACATGTTGGCTACAGTTTTGACACCAAGGCAAACATTGCAGCCACTGCAAAAGCTTTTCATTGTACTTCTACAATGGGGTAAGGATATTCTATTTTACATTCTATATTGACTGCACCTGGAGGACAGTCAACTCGGCAAAGTTGGCTCTTTGGTCTGCTCGAAACGTGTTGGTCTTCCACAGCAAGGAGTCAAAAAGCTTGGCACTGGAAAAGCACAGCCAGTCAGGCAGCATCCAAGGAGCAGAAGACTCAGTGTTTCGAGTATAGGCTCTTCATCAGGAGTGTGGAGGAGGGGGAGCCAAGAGGGCTGAGAGATAAACGGGAGGGGTTGGGAATGGGGAGAAGGTAGCTAGGAAAGCAATAAGTAGATGAAGGTGAAGGGTGATTGTGATAGGTCAGAGTAGAGGGTGGAGTGGATAGGTGGGAAGGGACCTGGATAGGAAGGACAGTTCAAGAGGGCAGTGCTGAGTTGGATGGTTGGATGGGATAAGTTGGGGAGGGGAAATGAGGAAACAAGTGAAATCCACATTAATCTTGTGTAGTTGGAGGGTCCCAAGGTGGAAGGTGAGGCGTTCTTTCTCCGGGTGTCAGATGGTAAGAGTTTGGCGATGGAGGAGGCCCAGGACCTGCATGTCCTTGGCGGAGTGGGAAGGGAGTTGAAGTGTTCAGCCACGGGGTGGAGGGATTGATTAGTGCCTGTGTCCTGGAGGTGTTCTCTGAAATGTTCCACAAGTTGGCATCCTGTCTCCCCAATATAGAGAAGGCCACATCGAAAGCAACATCCAGAGTAGATGAGGTGTTTGGAGGTGCACGTCATCTTTTGCCTTGGGACCCTCCAACCACATGGGAACAATGTCAATTTCACTAGTTTCATCATCTCCCCTCCCCCCCACCATATCCCAGATCCAACTCGGCACGACCTGCCCATCTTCCTTCCCACCTATCCACTACACCCTTCACTCCTACCTATCACCATCACCCCCCACCTTCATCTACCTATTGCATTCCTAGCTCCCTTTCCCCCAAGCTCCGGCCCTTTCCCATTTATCTCTCAGCCCCCTTGGGCCTTCCCCAAGTTCCTGATGAAGAGTTTATGCTTGAAATGCCGATTCTCCTGCTCCGCAGATGCTGTCTGACCGGCTGTGCTTTCCCAGCTCCACACTTTTTGACTCTGATCTCCAGCATCTGCAGTCCTCGCTTTCCACAGTAATGAGCTGACCTTGTGCGAGTGCTGCAGACAGGCACATTCTAAAGTCCAGGACCATGTATTGAGAGATGTACTAAAGTTTGGGGCAGCTGCCATTAAGACACTATAAGAAAGGATCACCAGTTAAGGTCTTCCTGCTGAAGCTAAATGTGGATCTGTTCAGTTACTGGATACACTTAGTGCCTCAATTATATGTCTTGTACAAATAAGAAATATAGTCTTGTACAAGCAAGAAATGAAACTCCAATATTTATTAGTTTCTTCATATGCTACTGTGCAAAACCGAATTGCTTCAGTCACTATGTATGTCAATAAAGATATTTTTATAAGTAAAGTATATTCTTGAAACAAAAAATAATTTGGTCTGCTTACCAAAGGAAGGTAAAGAGAAGAGGTAAAAACAATGACTGCTGATGTTTGAAACCAGATTCTGGATTAGTGGTGCTAGAAGAGCACAGCAGTTCAGGTAGCATCCAAGGAGCAGCGAAATCGAAGTTTCGGGCAAAAGCCCTTCATCAGGAATAAAGGCAGAGAGCCTGAAGCGTGGAGAGATAAGCTAGAGGAGGGTGGGGGTGGGGAGAAAGTAGCATAGAATACAATAGGTGAGTGGGGGAGGGGATGAAGGTGATAGGTCAGGGAGGAGAGGGTTGAGTGGATAGGTGGAAAAGGAGATAGGCAGGTAGGACAAGTCCGAACAAGTCATGGGGACAGTGCTGAGCTGGAAGTTTGGAACTAGGGTGAGGTGGGGGAAGGGGAAATGAGGAAACTGTTGAAGTCCACATTGATGCCCTGGGGTTGAAGTTTTCCGAGGCGGAAGATGAGGCGTTCTTCCTCCAGGCGTCTGGTGGTGAGGGAGCGGCGGTGAAGGAGGCCCAGGACCTCCATGTCCTCAGCAGAGTGGGAGTGGGAGTTGAAATGTTGGGCCACGGGGCGGTGTGGTTGATTGGTGCGGGTGTCCCGGAGATGTTCCCTAAAGCGCTCTGCTAGGAGGCGCCCAGTCTCCCCAATGTAGAGGAGACCGCATCGGGAGCAACAGATACAATAAATGATATTAGTGGATGTGCAGGTAAAACTTTGATGGATGTGGAAGGCTCCTTTAGGGCCTTGGATGGAGGTGAGGGAGGAGGTTTTACAGTTCCTGTGGTGGCAAGGGAAGGTGCCAGGATGGGAGGGTGGGTTGTAGGGGGGCGTGGACCTGAGCAGGTAGTCACAGAGGGAACGGTCTTTGCGGAAGGTGGAAAGGGGTGGGGTGGGAAATATATCCCTGGTGGTGGGGTCTTTTTGGAGGTGGCAGAAATGTCGGCGGATGATTTGGCTTATGCAAAGGTTGGTAGGGTGGAAGATGAGCACCAGGGGCATTCTGTCCTTGTTACAGTTGGAGGGGTGGGGTCTGAGGGTGGAGGTGCGGGATGTGGACGAGATGCGTTGGAGAGCATCTTTAACCACGTGGGAAGGGAAATTGCGGTCTCTAAAGAAGGAGGCCATCTGGTGTGTTCTGTGGTGGAACTGGTCCTCCTGGGAGCAGATACGGCAGAGGCAGAGGAATTGGGAATATGGAATGGCATTTTTGCAAGAGATAGGGTGGGAAGAGGTGTAATCCAGGTAGCTGTGGGAGTCGGTGGGTTTGTAAAAAATGTCAGTGTCAAGTCGGTCATCGTTAATGGAGATGGAGAGGTCCAGGAAGGGGAGGGAGGTGTCAGAGATGGTCCAGGTAATTTTAAGATCAGGGTGGAATGTGTTGGCGAAGTTGATGAATTGCTCAACCTCCTCATGAGAGCACGAGGTGGCGCCAATGCAGTCATCAATATAGCGGAGGAAGAGGTGGGGAGTGGTGCCGGTGTAATTACGGAAGATCAACTGTTCTACGTAGCCAACAAAGAGACAGGCATAGCTGGGGCCCATACGTGTGCCCATGGCTACCCCTTTGGTCTGCAGAAAGTGGGAGGATTCAAAGGAGAAATTGTTAAGGGTGAGGACCAGTTCGGCCAAACAAATGAGAGTGTCGGTGGAAGGGTACTGTTGGGGACGTCTGGAGAGGAAAAAACAGAGGGCTTGGAGGCCCTGGTCATGGCGGATGGAGGTGTAGAGGGATTGGGTTTTTGAAAATTAAGGGTTGCCCTTTCAGGATTGAAATGGGGCAAATTATATGGGGTTGTGCAACTTTAGAAGTCTCTGCGTCTCAAAGTGGTGAGGTGAAAACAAGAATGTTGTTTTGAGATGGACGTTGTCAGACAGGGAATAAATGGCTGTGGGGGGTGGGGTAGGGTCAGGTTCTTTATCCTTTATTTATTCACAGGATGCAGGTATCGCTGGCTCGGCAGCCCCATTTATTGTCCACATGGTATTTAAGAGTCAAACACGTTGCTGTGGGTCTGGAGTCATGTGTCGGCCAAACCAGGCAAGGATGGCAGTTTCTTTCCCTGAAGGACACTGGTGAACCAGATGCGTTTTTCCAACAGTTGACAATAGATTCATGGTCATCATTAGATTCTTACTTCCAGATAGTTATTGAATTCAAATTTCACCATCTTCCGTGGTCACTGGAATGGATCTCTGGATTAAGCAAGATTAGAGTGGTGCTGGAAAAGCACAGCATGTCAGGCAGCATCTGAGGAGCAGGAAAATCGACATTTCAGGCATAAGCCCTTCATCTGGAATGAGGCCTGATGAAGGGCTTTTGCCTGAAACATTGATTTTCCCGCTCCTCAGATGCTGCATGACCTGCTGTGCTTTTCCAGCACCACTCTAATCTTGACTCTAATCTCCAGCATCTGCAGTACCCATTTCACCTCTCTGGATTAATCCAGCAATAATACCACTAAGCCATCATCTCCCCACAATTGTAGACACAACTGTGGAATTCAAAAGACAAATAAATTAGCAATGGCACAGCAGGTTCGAGGGACTAATTGGCTTGCTTCCATTTGTATGAGCTGAAAATGTGTTGCTGGAAAAGCGCAGCAGGTCAGGCAGCATCCAAGGAACAGGAGAATCGACGTTTCGGGCATAAGCCCTTCTTCAGGAATGAGAAAAGTGTGTCCAGCAGGCTAAGATAAAAGGTATGGAGGAGGAACTTGGGGGAGGGGCATTGGAAATGCGATAGGTGGAGGGAGGTCAAGGTGAGGGTGATAGGCTGGAGTGGGGTGGGGGCAGAGAGGTCAGGAAGAAGATTGCAGGTTAGGAAGGCGGTGCTGAGTTCGAGGGATTTGACTGAGACAAGGTGGGGGGAGGAGAAATGAGGAAACTGGAGAAATCTGAGTTCATCCCTTGTGGTTGGAGGGACCTCCCTCCACCTATCACATTTCCAACGCCCCTCCCCCAAGTCCCTCCTCCCTATCTTTTATCTTAGCCTGCTGGACACACTTTCCTCATTCCTGAAGAAGGGCTTATGCCCGAAATGTCGATTCTCCTGTTCTTTGGATGCTGCCTGACCTGCTGCGCTTTTCCAGCAACACATTTTCAGCTCTGATCTCCAGCATCTGCTGTCCTCACTTTCTCCTCTTCCGTTTGTATGAACAAATCTAATCTGTGTTGGAGGGATAGGTCTTTGAGGAGAGATGGAGGCCTGTACTTTCTAGGGGCTTGAAGAACTTTTATTTTCTTTCCTTTCTTGGAATGTGGTCATCACTGGGCAAGGCCAGAACTTATTGCCCATGAACTGAGATTGAAAAATCCCAATCACCTTCCAAACTCAACTTTAGCAAGACTCTTGTCAACACAAAATTGCTGCTTGCTTCACCAATAAACAATTCAGCCAGCACTTGCAGAAGCTAAGAAATAAATCTGAAATACTTACTGCAATGAATTCAATCATTTTAAACTTCCTATGTGCAGTGTGTTTATTTTGAAGAGACAATATCCATCCATTCAGGTTGTCTTACTTTCTCAACCTTCAGAAACAAAAGGAAGGCTGAACATGGGCAGGGCTGAAAATATGTTGCTGGAAAAGCGCAGCAGGTCAGGCAGCATCCAAGGAACAGGAGAATCGACGTTTCAGGCATAAGCCCTTCTTCAGCAACTACACCCTATTTCCTGGAAAATTCTGGAAGATCAGATAGCAGGATGTCATCAAGCATTCAACTTACCTTTCTATTTCCGCAATTTGGTGCCATCCTTGCACAGTTTCATGTTTCCCACAGCTTTAAGCTCCTAAACAATGAGATCCATTCATTAAGCCAATTGCGAAACACCATTTCATCCGCAAGTGGTCATACAAGGTAGAGGAGGCAACATAACATTCTCTTCATTATTGATGCTTCTTTTGAACAAAAGGATTTGCTCCCATACCTTTTAAAACAAAAACTATTTAAACTCAAATTCGCAAAGACAGCTTTGAAATAATGTTCATATTGGATTGTGACTGGAGGCTCTAACATTCCCAAACCAACGATATAACCACTAGACTATCACACTACATAGTTTGGGCTATTCTGGTGACCAGAATCTGCTTTCGGGTTTAAAGGGGATGGATTTTGGGTGCAGGAAATTTCAACATAACCTGGGGCCACGGCCAAAATTATCAGAACCAATTCACCATGAAATGCCACTTAACATTCAAACACCTGCCAAAATTGTCACCTGTTTATCTTTATACGTGTTACCTCGGAGATTCTTGGCAGGGTCTTATAGGAGCCTGATTACTGTGGGCTATGGTGACATTTGTGGAGGAATCACACGAGAAATTCAGGAAGGCCCATCTCAATGTTGGCAGCAATTTACTGCACAGTTTATGCCCTTGCAGACTGGTGAGGGAAGTTTCTCCTGAGGCAGTGGGGTGATGTGCCAGGGAAGGAGGCCATTGTTTGGTAAATGCCTTATTAAATGAACAACCTGCCTTATTACTATTCAGCGTCCTATCTTGGCAAACCTGCCAAACAAATTAGACATTGAGAATTCCCAGCGTGGAGGCTTGAGCGGGTACCCAGTGACTGAAACTCTCTGTCGATTATAATTAGATTAGATTAGATTCCCTACAGTGTAGGAACAGGCCCTTCGGCCCAACATGTCCACACCAACCCTCGAAGAGTAGCCCACCTCCCTCTGACTAATGCGCCTAACACTATGGGCAATTTAACATGGCCAATTCACCTTACCTGCACATCTTTGGATTGTGGGACGAAATCAGAGCACCCGGAGGAAACCCACATAGACACGGGGAGTATGTGCAAACTCCACACCAGACAGTCACCCAAGGCTGGAATCAAACTTGGGACTCTGGTGCTGTGAGGCAGCAGTGCTATGAGGGGCCCTGATGTTCCTTAGCACTAAGCAGTATCTCAAGCACAATCCATGCATCCCTCATCCATGGAGATTAGCATCTGAAATTTGACACGCCCATTGTGGCACCTCTCCAATCCACTCAGGAAAGACAGGTTTGCATTGCAGTTTGCACCAGCACCTAATGCTGAAAGGCTGCTCTAAGGACACTTTCTTTACATGGATAGGGACCCAGGTCAAGGATTGGGTCAGGATGTATCTCACTTGTTCGCTTAGTGCTCGCTCACTTAGCACCTACCTGTGATACTCGCAACATCTATGCCATGCCTTGCTGTGCCAATTTGCACTGTCACGCAATTAGGCACAATCAAGAAATGCCCCAGGCTTTCTGTAACCCTATTTCTAGAAGAAGTCACTGGACCCAAAACATTAACTTTTTATCAGTGATATGCAACATGGTTTTGTGCAGGGGAGATCGTGCCTTACCAACTTAATAGAGTTCTTCGAGGAAGTGACCAAGGTGTTAGATGAAGGAAGGTCCATATACATGGACTTTAGTAAGGTGTTTGATAAGGTTCCCCATGGTAGACTAATAGAGAAAGTGAAGTCACATGGTGTGCAGGGTGTTCTAGCTAGATGGATAAAGAACTGGTTGAGCAACGGGAAACAGATTAGTAGTTGAAGGGAGTTTCTCGAAATGGAGAAAGGTGACCAGTGATGTTCCACAAGGGTCAGTGTTGGGGCCACTGTTGTTTGTAATATACACAAATGATTTAGAAGAGGGCACTGTTGGTATGATCAGCAAGTTTGCAGATGACACAAAGATTGGTAGAGTAGCAGAAAGCATAAGGGACTGTCAGAGAATGCAGGAGGATATAGATGGACTGGAGAGTTGGACGGAAAAGTGGCAGATGGCTTTCAATCCAGACAAATGTGAGGTGATGCATTTAGGCTAGTCTAATTCTAGAGCGAATTATACAATGAATGGAAGAGCCTTGGGAAAAGTTGATGAGCAGAGAGATCTGGGAGTGAAGGTCCATTGTACCCTGAAGGTTGCTGCACATGTGGATAGAGTGGTCAAGAAAGCATATAGTATGCTTGCCTTCATTGGACAGGGTATTGAGTATAAGAGCTGGCAAGTCATGTTAAAACTGTACAAGACATTGGTTCAGCCGCATTTAGAATACTGTGTACAGTTCTGGTCACCACATTACCAAAAGGATGTGACACTTTGGAGAGGGTACAGAAAAGGTTTACGAGGATGTTGCCTGGTATGGAAGGTGCTAGCTATGAAGCAAGGTTGAGTAGGTTAGGTTTATTTTTATTAGAAAAAAGGAGATTGAGGGGGGACCTGATTGAGGTTTACAAAATCATGAAGTGTATAGACAGGGTGGATAGAGATACGCTTTTTCCCAGGGTGAAGGATTCAATAACGAGAGATCATGCTTTCAAGGTGAGAGGTGGAAAGTTTAAGGGGGTACACACGGCAAGTACTTCATGCAGAGGGAGGTGGGTGTTTGGAACACGTTGCCAGCAGAGGTGGTAGAGGCAGGCACAGTAGATTCATTTAAGATGCGTCTGGACAGATGCATGAGTAGGTGGGGAGCAGAGGGATACAGATGCTTAGGAATTGACTGACAGGTCTAGACAGTGCATTTGGATCGGCTCAGGCTCGGAGGGCCGAAGGGCCTGTTCCTGGGCTGTAAATTTTCTTTGTTCTTTGTTCTTAACTCGGTTTCTCTCGCCGCATATGCTGCTGGGCTGATATTCATTTTTCTGTATTTCGTTTAGATTTCCAGCACCCACAGTATTTTGCTTTTATTCAGGTGGCCATCTTGCTGTAATGCAGCCAATCTCACACCTTCATCACATGCCAACAGCCTACGCAGCAAAAGTAAGGCGTGTACAGTAAGCAGGTAGCCATGGCTCAAAGTCTGAGGGGAGTAGTCCTCACTGAAATTGACCAAGTCACCCTCCAGTCAGGGGGTCCCAGCACAGTAAGTCGAGAACAGCCTCCAATACCAGACCAAGGGACTCACCATGGTCAGACCAAGGGGTCTGTGCCTTTGCACTCCAGGGAGTAAATTACGACCAGTTCTGTGGCTCCAGAGTAGCCGGTCCAGGAGTCAGGGCTAACACCGCTGGAGATGAACAGCCAGGAGTCTCATCTGGGGCTGTCGATTTCGACCATTCCAGTGTCATATTTAGTCCGTTGGTTCCATCTGGAAAACATAAGGGGGAACTAGCTGATGTGGGAAGGAACCTATTCCAGCAGATTGAATCCTGAAGGCTGTGTTGTTGGGGAATGGCAATTGTGAAGGGGGCAACTGAATTTGTAAGGTGAGGTCGGAGGTAGAATGCTTATGGTAAAGCACACAAAGGAACAGAATCATGTGGGAAAGGGGTTCATCCATGTTCAGGAGAACCCTGGCTTCAAGCTGGAGGGATAGTGTTTGATCATACCTGATATGGTCACCTCACACATGAGGGACTGGGGGCAAAGGTGAGCAAATGCAAGTTCCATGCAGAGGGGTTAGATGGGGACCTGGGGATGTCGCAGCCTGTGGGGGTTCACAGAAAGGGCATTAACGGTTCAGGGTCTCATCGACATCCAGAGGCGGAGACTGGAATCCACTGACCAAAGAGCATTAACTGGTGCTTTTAATCATTCTGCAAATCAAAAGTACACAAAGAAAGTGGTCAGAACGACACTCAGTGTGGGCAGGCTGCAGGGACCTGGGTGTTCTTGTGCAGTCGGCACTGTACAAGACAAATGGCATTTTGGCTTTCATAGCGAGAGGGTTAGAGTACAAATGCAGAGATGTCTTACTATAATTGTACAGAGCCTTGGTGAGATCATGCCTGGAGTATTATTTGCAGTTTTGGACTCCTTATCGAAGAAGGCAGGTTTCAGGCTGTGGAGGGAGTGCAATGAACGTTTACCAGACAAAGTCTTCAGTGGGTGAGACTGATGTATGAAGAATGATTGAGTTGGGTAGGACTATATTCACTACAGTTCAGAAGAATAAGGGGATCGCATAGAAAACTATATTATAACAAGATTAGACAGTGTAACGAAAGGATGTTTCCAATAACCAGGGAACTTAGAACCTCGGGTCACATTTTCAGGAACTGGATTGGTAATTCAAGATTGAGATGAGGAGAAATTTCTTCACCTAATAGCACTGAAGACTTGTGCATCAGAACTTGCCACTCCCCTAGCCAAAATGTTCCAGTACAGTTACAATACTGGTGTCTAACTAACAATGTGGAAAATTGTCCAGATATGCCCTGTACACAAAAAGCAGGACAAATCCAACCCACCCATATACCTCCACACTACTCTCAATCATTAGTAAAGCAATGGAAGGTATCGTCGACAGTGCTATCAAGGAGCTCAGCATTAATCTGGTCTTTGAAAACCAGTTTGGGTGCCACCAGGGCCACTCACCTCTCCTGACCTCATTACAGTTTGGTTCAAATTATGGACTAAAGAGGTGAATTCCAGTGGTGAGGAGAGAGTGACTGCCCTTGACACCAAGGCTGCAGTCAACCAAGAGCAGCTTCAAGGAGCCCTAGCAAAACTCGAATCAATGGGTATCAGGGGGTGAATTATTCATTGGTTGGAGTCATACCTGTCAGCTCTAGGACATCTCTGCAGAGGTTCCTCTGGGTAATGTCCTAGGCCCATTCAGCTGCTTCATTAATGACCTTCCCTCCATCATAAGGTCAGAAGTGGGGATATTCACAGATGGTTGCACAATGTTCAACACCATTCGTAACTCCTCAGATACTGAAGCAGCCCATGTTCAAATGTAACAAGATCAGCACAATATCTAGGCTTTGGCTGACAATTGTCAAGTAAAATTCGCACCTCACAAATGCCAGGCTATGACCATCTCCAATAACAGACAAACTAACTACCATCCCTTGACATTCAGTGGTATTACCATCACTAAATCCTCCACTATGAACATCTTTAGGGTTACCATTGACCAGAAACTCAACTGAACTCACCACATAAACACAATAGCTACAATAGGCCAGAGGCTAGAAATACTGCAGTGAGTAACTCACCTTCTGACCCTCTGAATCATGTCCATCATCACAAGACATAAGTCAGAAATGTGATGGAATACTCCCCCTTGCCTGAATGGGTGCAGCTCCAACAACACTTATGAAGCTTCACATCATCCAGGACAAAGCAACCCCCTTGATTGACACCTCATGCAGAAACATCAATTCCCTCCGACACCGGGTAGCAGCGGTATGCACTGCAGAACTTCAGCAGAGACCCTTATACAGTACTTTTCAAATCCATAATCACTTCTATCCAGGGCAAGGGCAGCATGCAAGAATACCACCATTTGCAAATTCCCCTCCAAGTCACTTACCATCCTGACTTGGAAATATATCGCCATTCCTTCACTACTGGTGGAACAAAACCCTGGAATTCCCTCCTTAAGCATTGTGAGACAACCTACAGAAGGTGACTCCAGCGGTTCAAGAAAGCAGCTCACTACCACCTTCTCAAGGGCAACTAGAGACAGGAAATAAATGAGAGGTAGCAGTACTAATCACTGAGCCACCGTGCCACCAAATGTATTGTGAATAAAAAAATTAAAATGGAACAGATTACTTAACACCATGCTGGGTTCAATGGACTAACATCAGGATCCGTAAGTGTGTCTTGCAATATATGAGGTGACACAATGTTTAGCACTGCTGCCTCACAATGCAAGGGACCAGGTTCGATTCCAGCCTTGGGTGACTGCCCTTGTGGAGTTTGCACTATCTCCCTATTTCTGACTGGTGCTCTGGTCTCCTCTACAAGATGTGCCAGTTAGGTGGATTGGCCATGGGCATGTGGGGTTACAGGGCTAAGATAGGGGACTGGGTGGGATGCTTATTGGAGGGTTGATGCAGACTTGATAAGCCAAATAATCTCTTTCCACATAGTAGAGATTCCATGTATGTGACTTGTGGAGCCACAGGTTACAGATTGCTGTCCAGATTATAGTCAAGGGTGTGAATCTTAGCATCACAGCTTCAGGGCAGTTCATACCTGAAATGGCACCACAAAGAATTTTCCGGAAGGTTCCTCCTTGTTTATTTAGGTTCAGAACACAAACATTGTGGAGCAACACGTGCATCATGCTAATATGAAGGAATCAATAAGAAATGAAGAACTAAGCAGTTCAGAATCGAAGCATTGACAGAATGACTACAAACCTAATATTGTTCAGCTAACCTGCGCACTGGAAGACGCCACACAGTTTAGTTAAGGTTGCAGTGTTAATGCTAATTAATATCCGTGAAACTTCTAAATTTCTTAAAGGCTGGGCTGTGGTTTGAGATTAAAAAAAGATTACCATTTAAGAATCATTCCCTCTAAACCTCTAACAGGCTGTAACAAAACTCTCTTTTAGTTCTTTTTTGTAAGCACTCCTCACAACCTGCCTAGCAATAAGTGCACTCTTTTAGCCCTTAATTAATGGAATAAATTATGTTTAATGTTGCCTGGGGTCATGACTGAATTGTCTACAGCAGTGCCGCAGCAACCTCCACCACCCAGATAGTCAAATAAATCACAGGCTGCTTGCCTCTGGCTGCATTCATATTGTATGAATGGGATTATACAGGTGGGTGGGGAGAGAGGGAGTAGGGTGGGGCTAGGTATAGTTCTATTCCTGGCTCACTTACACCTGTTGTCTCATTACCAATTACATCTGTTGTCGAACAGATGTTTGATGTTGTAGTCTGCGCTAACCACATGAGCAGATAGATTTTTTTTCTTTAGCTTCCAGCCCCATGTTAGCCATAGCTTGCCTGAATACTTTGTTTTATCTTAATAGCGTTGCACTCTGGCACTCAGTGACATTAAAGTGATACCACCAACAGCAATGCTACAATTTAAATGAGGTAGCTGCAATGCTGCAGGTTCTCTGAAAAGATGGCTTTCCAAATGCTCTCAGATGTTAGCCGTATAGTGTAAGCTGCAGTCCCAGCTCAGATGATTGTCCCTTTCTCTCAGTCCTATTGGTGTATCATGGTAATATTTAAGGGTAGTATGTTGGCTCTAGCCTCTGGATCCATTTTGGCTTTTGGATTATGTCAACCTCCCTTTCGGAAGCGTATGGTGTTAACAGTTCTGATCGTTTTACACTGTCGATACAGCGTGTGAGGTTGACAATATGAAAACCTTGGTCGTTATCCAAAACTTACTTTTTGGTCTGTTGTCTGTTCACTTTGTTGACATGTTTATGACTCTCTATGTTGCCAATCATGTGGTGTTGTACCACTTTGTTGGTTACGTTGCCTTATGTTCCAGGGTCTTTCTGGGCTTTCGAAATCAGACTTCCTGCATGTGTACCCAACGTCCTTTGGTGCCTTATGCTTGTTGATGCAAAATGCCAGCCAGTATCTGGGTACTTATGACAAACGGCATCCACGGCAGAGCTCGCTGTATTAGTGCACTTTGCTAACCATAGAAATCATTGAGTCACATGGTCACGGAAACAAACCCCTCCATCCAACCAGTCCGTACCGAACATAATTTCCAAACTAAACTAGCCCCACCTGCCTGCTCCTGGCCCACATCCCTCCATACCTTTTCTATTCATGTACTTATCTAGGTGTATTTTAAACATTGCAACTGTGCTTGCATCTACCACCTTCTCTGGCAGATTATTCCACATGTGAACTGTGTAAATAATTTGCTTCTTATGTCCTTTTTAAAACTCTTTCCTCTCACCTTAAAAATATGCCCATCATCTTGAAATCTTCTACCCTAGGGAAAAGACACCTACCATTAATCCTATCCATATTCAACATGGTTTTATAAATTTCTATTAGGTCACCGCTCCACCTCCTAAACTCCAGTGAAAAAAATCCCAGTTTATCCAGCCTTTCTTTATAACTCAAACTTTCCATATGCGACAACATCTTAGTTAAGTTCTTCTGAATCCTCTCTAGCTTAATAATATCTTTCCTATAATGGAATGACTAGAACTGGACACAGTATTCCAGAAGAGGTCTCGCCAATGTCCTGTACAACTTCAACATGACTTTCCAACTCATACTCAAAGGAGCATGTTGAGCTGTCACTATGGCTTTATGCTTGTGTTAATCTTCTAGCAAGGTGTCAATGCTGTGGCTCTTTTCCTTAGCCAGAAGATCTTTTCTGAAAGCTTGGATTTGAGTAAAAGTCATTAGCAACTTAATTAGCCTTTCCATGACCTCTTCTTCAGTGAAATTGTACTCATACACTTTCCTGCATTTGATGACAAATATCAATAGGCTTTTGAGGTTTCTGTCCATACAACTTTAGTTGGACTCTGTTGGTCTGGACATCGATCTGTTCTTTGAGTCGATCCTTAAGAACTTTCTATATCTTCTCTGAACCTTTCTTACCTTCCACAAGTAGACTTGATGTATTTAGACAGTGCAGCCTCTCCTTGCCAATAGCAAGCATGCTTTTCAAAGATCTCCTCTCAGAATCACTTGTGACTTTACCTACAAAGTAAAGCCACATATGTTGCTTAAATAGTTGTATTTCACTGAAGCAGAAACTCACTGCCCAACCCATGATTAAGTGTTTGCCTTCTCCTTCTTGTTGAAGGTCTATGGTTTTTTGGTTCATCCGAGTCCAGGCCTTGTTTGTCTTTTTTTTTGCTTGGTTTAACGTTCTGTCCTTTTATTTTTCATTCTATTTTGTTATTTTTATTGTTGAAGGAAAAATGCATAGTTAACCTGACAGTATCATTTGACTTCCAATATTAGCTTGAACCTGTAGAGAGATGCTGGTTTTGCTTTTAAACCTGGAAGAAGTTTAGCTGTGTACCTTAAATGTTATGTCAGGAAGCCAAAGGCTGTAAATTTATTTTGTTTTATTTTTGAGATAGAGAGCTTTCAGCTGGGTAAGTATTAAACTGTAAGTGAAAAGATGGTAAGCTGCCTCCTAGCTAGGTAGATAGGATAGTGAAAAAGGCATTTGATATGCTTTCCTTTATTGGTCAGAGTATTGAGTACAGGAGCTGGGAGGTCACGTTGCGGCTGTACGGGACATTGGTTAGGCCACTGTTGGCATATTGCATGCAATTCTGGTCTCCTTCCTATTGGAAAGATGTTGTGAAACTTGAAAGGGTTCAGAAAAGATTTACAAGGATGTTGCCAGGGTTGGAGGCTCTGAGCTATAGGGAGAGGCTGAACAGGCTGGGGCTGTTTTCCCTGGAGCGTCGGAGGCTGAGGGGTAACCTTATAGAGGTTTACAAAATTATGAGAGGCATGGATAGGATAAATAGACAAAGTCTTTTCTCTGGGGTCGGGGAGTACAGAACTAGAGGGCATAGGTTTAGGGTGAGAGGGAAAACGTATAAAAGACACCTAAAGGGCAACTTTTTCACGCAGAGGGTGGTACGTGTATGGAATGAGCTGCCAGAGGATGTGGTGGAGACTGATACAATTGCAACATTTAAGAGGCATTTGGATGGGTATATGAATAGGAAGGGTTTGGAGGGATATGGGCTGGGTGCTGGGACTAGATAGGGTTGGGATATCTGGTCGGCGTGGACAGGTTAGACCGAAGGGTCTGTTTCGGGCTGTACATCTCTATGACTCTATGTGAACATATTATAGATGGCCCCCCGAATGATTTATGATTCAGCTTACTTTATCTTTAGTAATGATTCATGTATAAGCACTTACTGGTATGAGCACTACTGCCACTATGACATGATAATTGATGATTTTTAATTATCATCAGCCCTAATAGCAAGACACACAAGTCACATTCTGTTGAAGAATTCAATAAACTTTTATCGCAGCATCTTATATCTACATATGTATATTTTACCTTCAGGTGTGTATGGGATCAAACTAAGCTGTAGTGCACTTCCCTCAGTATGCCATGCTTCAAGTGAACTTAGAAAGATGGACTCTAAGAGTTTTATACCAAAAGGTCACATGACATTCATGACAAGGTATACCATGTCTCTGCTTTGAGACAGAACACAAAATTAACCTAAAACACTGCATGCACAACTCATGGGTAAGCATACTTCACTACATTTACAACATATGAATAGGAAAGGTTTAGAGGGATATGGGCCAAGTGCTGCCAAATGGGACTAGATTAGGTTAGGATATCTGGTGGGTATGGACAGGTTGGACCAAACGGTCTGTTTCCATGTTGTACATGTCTATGACTGATGTGTGGAGTTGCAAGTGTTGGATAGGGTTGGATAAAGTTAAAAAAATCACACAACACCAGGTTATAATCCAACAGGCTTATTTCGAAGCACTAGCTTTTGGAGGGCTGCTCCTTCAGCAGGTAGCTGTGGAACAGGATCATAAGATGTAAAACTTATAGCATAGGTTGTTCAATATATCATTTCTGCTTGCTATAAATTCTAAGGACATCCTGAGGATGCTAACTGGACTATAAAAATATAAGCTGTTTTCTTTGAAGATGTGATCTATACTGCTGTTTCTGTGCGATACTGAGAGATGATGTAGTGCCAGAGAAGCTGTATTTCAAAATCTGGGTTAACAACACCATGGTCATGATAGCAAGTTCCAGTGTCCATGAAAATTGCACAATCAGGCATTCAAAATGGAGTCTGTTTGAATGTAGCATTGAGCTAGTTCTTTCAAGGCAAATGGATGGTCATCAGTTGCAAGTCATTTTCATTTTGTGGTATGTGTCCTGTAAAACTGGCATTGAGGCAATAGCTTTCCAAGAGTATAATGAAAACCCCCATCAGCATGAAGCTAAGGCAACATGTTTCGACATAACAGTCCATGTTGTTAATTAGACTTTCTCTTGAATAGTTATATTTGTTTGATCCACAGGGTGAGACACGTTGGTAAGACTAGCATTTCCTGCTTAGCTCTTACTGTCCTTCACTGACCATCTGACAAGGCTTCATCGAGAGAAGTGAAATGTAAGCCACTAGCATTTTCTATTCTGAAGGTAAAACATGGTGGCAGGAAAAATCGACGTTTCGGGCAAAAGCCCTTTTGCCCGAAACGTCGATTTTGCCTGTCCTCGGATGCTGCCTGAATTGCTGTGCTCTTCCAGCACCACTGATCCAGAATCTGGTTTCCAGCATCTGCAGTCATTGTTTTTACCATGGTGGCAGGAACCATAATGCTGTGATGACTCTGTTTCTGCTGCCTTTTAAGGAAGGGACTTCCAAAGACTCACAATACAGAAACTGAACCACACTAACGGTATAAACACAGAGGCTGCAAGAGCAGGTTAGAAGTTAGGAATACTGTGGCGAGTAACTCACCCCCTGACTCCTGAAAGCTTGTAAGGAGCGTGATGGAACACTCCCCACTTACCTGGATGGATGCAGCTCCAACAATTCTCAAGATGCTTGACACCATCCAGGAAAAAGCAGCCTACTTGATTGGCACCACAAGCATTTACTTGCTCCATCAATGACATGTAGTTGCAGCCATGTAAACTATTTATAAGAAACTCTGCAAAAGATTCACCAAGCGTCCATAGACATCACCTTCCAAGCTCATGACCATGCCATCTAGAAGGAAAAAGTCAGCAAATACATACAAATACACGCTACCTGCAAGTTCCACTCCACCACCCATTACTCATCAGCCTGACTTAGAAATATATTGCTGTTCCTTCAGTATCACTTGTCAAAATCCAGAAACTCCTTCCCTAACAGTATTGTGGGTGAATCAGGCAGGTAGTGAGGGAATCCCTTGAGTGCATTTCACTTGGAATCTATTTCTTGACCTTGAAAAAAATCAGTGGGAGTGACAGTTCCTCTGTAGAGTCAAGAGTATGGTGCTAGAAAAACACAGCAAGTCAAACAGCATCCAAGGAGCAGGAAAATCCGCCTTTCCTGATGAAGAGCTTTTGCCTGAAACATCGACTCTCCTGCTCCTTGGATGCTGCCTGACCTGCTGTGCTTTTCCAGCACCATACTCTCAACTCTGATCTTCAGCATCTGCAGTCCTCACTTTCACCTAGTTCCTCTGTACAGGCCAGCCAGAGCAAAGGCTGTGACTCTGTACGTGTTCAGCCATTTCAGGTGGGAGGAAGAAGTGTGAAAGGGCAATAGCAAAACGGGATTCATTCGTGAAGGGAGTATACTGATGTCTTTGCTGCCATAGATGTGACTACAGGATGGTATTTTGCCTCCTGGGTGCCAGAAGCAAGGATATCATGGAATGGCTGCAGGGGAGGGTGAAAAGCCAGAGGTCATGGTCCATGTTGGGACAAATGTTAAAGGAAGAGAGAGAAATGAGGTCCTGCAAGCTGACTTTAGGGAGTTAGGCAGGAAGTTAAAAAGTGAATGATCAAAGGTAGTAATCGCTGGATAACTCCGAGGGCCTCACAGCAGCGAGTTATGGAGATGTACAGCAAGGAAGCAGACCCTTCAGCCCAACTCATAGGAATAGAAGGAGGGAACAGAAGGATTAGTGGTTATAAAGATGGTACATAAGGGAGGGATTTAGATTTCGGAGGTATTGGGAACATTTCTTGGGGAGGTAGGACCAGCACAAATTGTTGCAGCTGAACCAACATCCTCTTGCTAAACCTGGTTTTAAACTCAACTAACGGGGAGTGGGATCCTGACAAAGAGATAGAATTAGAAATTAAAACATGAGTAACTCCACTTGGAAGGCAGAAGAAAGTCAGGTTAGATTAGAAAAAAGACATTTAGCAAAGGTAAACAGAATGCATTTTAATCAGGGAACCTAAGGAACAAGGTAGATGGGCTGAGGACACAAATAGACACATGGGAGTATGATATCAAACCTATGTCTCGGATTTGGCTGAAGGATGGGCAGAATTGGCAGCTCGATGCTCCAGGTTATAGGATTTTCAAATGAGATGGAGAATGGGATAGAAGAGGAAGTATTCCTTTTCAGGAAGCCTGCAAACAGAGATGGAGGATCAAATATGTAATCAGATTTCAGAATTATTAAGCCAGTAGAAGATTTTAACTAACCAAATGTTAATTGAGAGAGTTTTAGGGTGCAAGGTAGGGAGGGAATAAATTCTTAAATGGCATCCAGGAGAAATTCTTAACCAGAGCACAGAAATCCTAAGAAGGGGGTAGGGAGGTGCAGTTCCAGACTGTTCTGTGCTGTATTGTTCTATGTTCTATGAACATCTGGAGATGAGCCTTGGCTAATCAAGGCAACTATCCCCGTCCTGGAGTCACATCTATGGCTGCAAAAACATCTGTCTCCTCCCTTCATGAATGAATCCCTTACTGCTATTGCCCTTTCATGCTGAGGAAAGATCACCAGACCTGAATCGCTAACTCTGATTTCTCTTCACAGATGATGCCAAACCACCTGAGCTTTTCCTGCAACTTCTGTTTTTGTTTCTGATTTACAGCATCCGCAGTTCTTTCAGTTTTTATTAAGGCAACTATCCCACGTGCTTTCTTAGCCACCTGATCTATCTGTCCTCTTAGGCCACAACTGGAGTACTGCACATTATAGGAAAGATTTGATTATACTAGAGGAGGTGCAGAGAAAATTTACCCAGGATGTGCCTGATCTGAGAGGAAAGATTGGATTGGCTGGGGTTGTTTTCCTTCGGGCAGGCAGTGTTGAGAAAGGAATTGATAAAGGTGTGTAAGATTATGAGGGTATAGATAGAGTGGAATGGAAGGCATATTTTCCATTAGTAGAGGGGTCAATACCTGTGGGCCTAGATTTAAGCTAAGCATTTATAAAGTTAGGATGAAAGTGAAGGAAGATGTTTTTTCATTCAAAGGATGATGGCAGTCTGGAACTCACTGCCTGAACGTTCAGCTGAATCAGTAACTTTCATAGCATTGAAGCAGCATTTAGACATCCACTTGTGTTGCCCTAGCCTCCAAGGCTATGGGTTAAAAGCTGAAAAATGGGATTAGTGTAGTTAGATGGGCTGTGTGTCATACCGTTTTGAGTGGGGAAAAGAGAAAATTATCCACATAGGGCAAATAAACCTGCTCATCAAGTCAGAGTCAATGCCTTAAAAGCCTCAATGCAGTGATATCAGGATTTTGCAAATGAAGCTTCCATCTGTACAAAATGAAGATGTGCTACATGTAACATGAAGAATTAAGACCAACACCTACAGATTGGGTAAACAATTAAGTAGAAGTTGATTGGCTCAGGATATTACAAACAAGTAAGAACATGGGCCTTCCATGATGGACATTCATGAGATTCAAGGTTCCCCGGTTATGTAGTGGGACAAATGCCTGATTCAGCAAAAAAAGTTCTTCTGTGAAAGGAATTCAGAAGATTAAAGTGTCTTCTAGGTGGAGTGATGGACCAATTAACTAGTTTATCTGGAATGACATCCACTATGAAGTACATCCAAGAGATCATAGACCCTCCAGAAGGAAAATAATTTATCAATGAATCAAGGTCAAAGAGTCATAGAGATGTACAGCACGGAAACAGACCCTTCAGTCCAACTCATCCATTCCGACCAGATGTCCTAACCTAATTTGTGCCATTTGCCAACACTTCACCCATATCCCTCTAAACCCTTCCTACCCATCCAGATGCCTTTTAAATGTAGTAATTCTACAAGCCTCCACCACTTCCTCTGGCAGCTCATTCCATACATGCACCACTCTGCGTGAAAAACTTGCCTCTTAGGTCCCTTTTATATCTTTCCCCTCTCACCCTAAGCCTACACCCTCTAGTTCTGGACTCCCTCACCCAGAGAAAAGACTTTGCCTATTTACCTTATCCATGCCCCTCATGATTTTATAAACCTCGATCAGGTCGCCTCTCCGCCTCCAACACTCCAGGGAAAACAACCCCAGCTTGTTCAGCCTCTCCCTATAGCTCAAATGCTCCATCCCTGGTAACATCCTTGTAAATCTTTTCTGAACTCTTTCAAGTTTTACAACATCCTTCCGATAAGATGGAGAACAGAATTGCATGCAATATTTCAAAAGTGTCCTGTACAGCCACAACATGACCTCCCAACTCCTGTACTCAATACTCTGACCAATAAAGGAGAGCATACCAAATGCTGCCTTCACTATCCTATCTACCTGCGACTCCAACTTCAAGGAACTATGAACCTGCACTCCAAGGTCTCTTTGTTCAGCAACACTCCCTAGGACCTTGCCATTACGTGTATAAGATTTGCCTTTCAAAATGCAGCACCTCATATTTATCTAAATTGAACTCCTTTTGCTGCTCCTCAGCCCATTGGCCCATTTGATCAAGATCCCTTGTAATCTGAGGTAACCTTCTTTGCTGGCCACTATACCTCCAATTTTGGTGTCATCTGCAAACTTATTAATTATACCTCCTATGTTCATATCCAAATCATTTACATAAATGATGAAAAGTAGTGGATCCAGCACCGAACCTTGTGGTCCTCAACTGAACACAGACCTCCAGTCTAAAAAATAACCCTCCACGATCAGAGTCAAGGTCAAGAGTCCTCAAACCAAAGGTCTAACAATCTTCCAAATCAAAAGGAATTGCTTTCTGGAAACATTTTGAATACTCCTGGCCATCTGCATTCTGACATCAGAGACTTAAAGGAGATGGAGTTGAACTAAATGTGAATTAGTCACATACTACATTCTATCAATGTTAACTAAGAGGGGAATATGCTTGAGGGGGGAGATACTGTAAAATCTGAAATGGTTAATGTTAGAGACTGCTTTAAGCTGTTCCAGTTCTGATGATGTTGTTGGGTGGAGAAAATAGAGACAAGCTGGAAAAAGATGTGTCATCATGTCTTTTTTTAATATTCGATTGTGGAATGTGGGCGTCATTGGCTGGGCCAGCATTTACAGGCCATCCCTAGTAGCCCTTGAGATGGTGGTGGTGAGCTGCCTTCTTCAACTGCTGCAGTCCACCTGCTGTGGCTTGACCCATAATGCCCTTAGGGAAGGAATTCCAGGATTTTGACCCAGCAACTGTCAAGTCACGGTGATATATTTCCACGTCAGGATGGTGAGTGGTTTGGAAGAGAACTTGCAGGTGGTGGTATTCCCATATATCCGCTGCTAGTGTCCCTCTGAATGGAAGTAGTCGTGGACTCAGAAGGTTCTGTCTGAGGATCTTGGGTGAATTTCTTCAATACGTCTTGTAGATAGCACACACTGCTGCTACTGAGCATCTGTGGTGGATAGAGTGGATGCTTGTTGATGTCGTGCCAATCAAGCGGGCTGCTTTGTCCTGGATTCTCCTGATAGCCTTAGTTATTATTTTTAACTAGCCAACATTAAATTCTGTTATTGAGCAACAAACACTTTTGTTAAGACAAGTGCCTCTTCTTGTTAAGACTCATTAGTGATTTATCCTTTCCCTTTGATATGCAAATAGATCCTTTAACCCAGTATAGAAAGGAAGATTGGTGGCAACTTTCTACCAATTATTACATTATAGTGTTTGATTCCTTGGCACATTAAATATATAGGAAATGGAATAGGTCAGTTAATCTGTTGAACCTGGGTCAAAGCACATGGTGTAAGAGGTAATGCAATGACATGGATTGATGATTGGTTAGCATCCAGAATAAAGAGAATAGGAATACATGAGTCATTATTATGCTGGTAAACTGTCACTAGTGGGCTACTGCAAGGATGAGTCCTGGCTGTTCATAATACTTATCAAAGGTCTGGATGTGAGGAGCAAATGTGATCGTTCCAAATTTGAAAGATTGTGAGGAAAATGTAAAACATTTCCAGGAGCATTTGGACAGGCTTAGGGAAAGACTATTGGTGAAGGGAACATATGTGGAAATATGTGAGACTATCCTCTTTGGCAGGATAACCAAATCTGCAGAGTATCTTTTGAATGGTAATCGGCTGGAAGGTGTGGATGTAAAAAGGGAACTGAGGTGTTTTTGTAAATAAGTCACCAAAGGCTGAACATGGATGTGCAGTAAGCTATTAAGAAGGTTAATGGAATGTAATCACTTATAGCAAAAGTATCTGAGTACAGGACTAGTAAAGCCTTGCTTCAATTGTACAGAAGCTTAGTTCGACCATATCTGTAGTACTGTGCACAATCTTGGACTCCCAATCTCAGGAAAGTTACCATTCTTAGAGATAGAATGCAACAAAGGTCCAGCAGACTTGTTCCCACTATGCCGGAAATGTCCTACAAAGAGGAGTTGCCAAACTGGGCATGTTTTCTCAGTGTTGTTGCCTCTGAGCTGTATGGCGAGATGTCTGAACATCCACTCCGACAGTCTGCACATGGTGACTAGTGTGCCGATGCTACTCACAGCATTGACTGCCCAATCCCGAAGTTACTGCTGTGAATGGACCTTAAAGATCTACGCAGAAGAGAAAAATATTAGCAGGAATGTAGATTCTCCAGAGTTTCGAAGAGTGAGGTGAGCTCATTGAAGGTTACAAAATACTGAAGAAGATAGACAGGGTAGCTGCAAATAAGATATTTTGCCCTGGTTGGGGAGTCTAGAACAGAGGCATAATTAGACATCTTATATCTTAGAGTTGAGGGGGTGGCACATGGCTCAGTGGTTAATACTACTGCCTCACAGCACCAGGGACGTAGGTTCGATTCCAGCCTCGGGTGACTGTCTGTGTGGTGTTTGTACATTCACCCTGTGTCTACGTGGATTTTCTCCCACAATCCAAGAATGTGCAGGTCAGGTGAATTGGCCATGCTAAATTGCCCATGGTGTTAGATGCATTAGTCAGAGGGAAATGAGTATGGGTGGGTTACTCTTTCAAGGGTTGGTGTGGGGCTGAAGGGCCTGTCTCTACACTGTAGGGAATCTAATTTTTCTCTACATCTTTGTAGCTGTCATACTATATTCTGCATTCTGTTCTATTACCCTGATGTACTCATGTAAGGTATGACTTGTCTGGATAGCACACAAAAGAATACTTTTCACTGTATCTTGGTACACGTGACAATAATAAATCAAATCAAATGAGTTATAATTAAGCTGGATGCTATTTAGGTCTGAGATTAGGTTTTGTTTTTATTTAAGGTGTTGTGAATCTTTAGAATTCTCTACTTTACAGGATTGTGGAAGTTTAGTCTTTGAGTAGATTTCTGATTAGTAGTGGTGTATTGGGTTATAGGGATAGAGGTGAGGAGCTGGCATTTAGATTGGTAACGATAATCATAATTGTATTTGTAGTTGGTGGAAAAACATACTGATCAATATATTGTTGAAAACGTGTTTGCCCAGATACCTCGTAGCACCAAAGTCAACAAACAGACACAAGTCAGATACCAATATAGCAACAACTTTATTAAACAAAGAATCAAAAATAAGCAAGATATTCAGCAATAATTCTTTCTAACCAGCCAAATTCAAGAAATACGTCCCATGCACACACTAACATGGGGACAGGTTGGTAAGTTCATGGAGCTGAGCGGTCTATCTGCAGGAGTGGAATTTGTGTCATAGTTACTCACTCAAGGTAGAGTATCCATTCCCCTTGAGTGTCATCAGTCTTTCAGTGGAGTCTCTGCTGCTTTTCCAAAGACAAGTCCAGGGTTGTATATATTTTTCTAGCACATTTCCAATCAAAGTGCAGTCCTTAATCGTCAGAGATATTTTCCGTGTCCCATTCCAGGGGTAACTATCTTGGTGCTATTTAGTACCAGGGAAGGACTCAAACACAAATCCCTTTGTTTCCACTGATACCAGTTAACAGTTGCACTCACCCCAACACTCTTTACGGCTCGGAGTTTCTCGGTCATACCCCAGTGTTGTGGTCTGTTTGCATCGCAGACTGTCTGGATTTTACAGAGATGTATTTGAAAAGTCTTTAATTAACTCCCATAATTCCACTTGGTTAGTGAATCCTTAGGCTTCGGGGCCCAGCACGTATTGAATAATTGGTTTGATGGGCTGAACTCCTGTATGTTCCTAAACCGTTCTGCTATTCATATCTATATTTCATTTTCTCACTGATAAGGGAATGAAAATATGGAATTCTTTCCATATAGGAAAGGGAAGGGAAAAGGTTGAGACTCTGAAGGGAGATTACAGAGAGTTAGGCAGAAATTTAAAAAGAAGGTCCTCAAAGGTCGTAATATCTGGATTACTCCCAGTGCTACGAGCTAGTGAGGGCAGGAATAGGAGGATAGAGCAGATGAATGCATGGCTGAGGAGCTGGTGTATGAGAGAAGGATTCACATTTTTGGATCATTGGAATCTCTTTTGGGATAGCAGTGACCTGGACAAGAAGGACGGATTGCACCTAAATTGGAAGGGGACTAATATACTGGCAGGGAAATTTGCTAGAACTGCTTGGGAGGATTTAAACGAGTAAGGTGGGGAGGTGGGACCCAGGAAGACAGTGAGGTAAGAGATCAATCTGAGACAGGTACAGCTGAGAACAGAAGTGAGTCAAACAATCAGGGCAGGCAGGGACAAGGTAGGACTAATAAATTAAACTGCATTTATTTCAATGCAAGGGGCCTAACAGGGAAGGCAGATGAACTCAGGGCATGGTTAGGAAAATGGGACTGGGATATCATAGCAATTACGGAATGGGCAGGACTGGCAGCTTAATGTTCCAGGATACAAATGCTACAGGAAGGATAGAAAGGGAGGCAAGAGAGGAGGGGAAGTGGCATATTTGATAAGAGATAGCATTACAGCTGTGCTGAGGGAAGATATTCCCGGAAATATATCCAAGGAAGTTATTTGGGTGGAACTGAGAAATAAGATAGGGATGATCACCTCATTGGGATTGTATTATAGACCCCCCAATAGTCAGAAAAAAATTGAGAAACAAACTTGCAAAGAGATCTCAGCTATCTGTAAGAATAATAGGGTAGTTATGGTAGGGGATTTTAACTTTCCAAACACAGACTGGGACTGCCATAGTGTTAAAGGTTTAGATGGAGAGGAAATTCTTAAGTGTGTACAAGACAATTTTCTGATTCAGTATGTGGATGTACCTACTAGAGAAGGTGCAAAACTTGACCTACTCTTGGGAAATAAGGCAGGGCAGGTGACTGAGGTGTCAGTGGGGGAGCACTTTTGAGCCAGCAACCATAATTCTATTCGTGTTAAAATAGTGATGGAAAAGGATAGACCAGATCTAAAAGTTGAAGTTCTAAATTGGAGAAAGGCCAATTTTGACAGTATTAGGCAAGAACTTTCAAAAGCTGATTAGAGGCAGATGTTCACAGGTAAAGGGACGGCTGGAAAATGGGAAGCCTTCAGAAATGAGATAACGAGAATCCAGAGAAAGTATATTCCTGTCAGGGTGAAAGGGAAGGCTGGTAGGTATAGGGAATGCTGGATGACTAAAGAAATTGAGGGGTTGGATAAGAAAAAGAAGGAAGCATATGTCAGGTATAGACAGGATAGATCAAGTGAATCCTTAGAAGAGTATAATGAAAGTAGGAGTATACTTAAGAGGGAAATCAGGAGGGCCAAACGGGGACATGAGATAGCTTTGGCAAGTAGAATTAAGGAGAATCCAAAGGGTTTTTACAAATATATTAAGGACAAAAAGGTAACTAGGGAGAGAATAGGGCCCCTCAAAGATCAGCAAGGCGGCCTTTGTGTGGAGCCACAGAAAATGGGGGAGATACTAAATGAATATTTTGCATCAGTATTTACTGTGGAAAAGGTTATGGAAGATTTGGACTGTAGGGAAAAAGATGGTGACATCTTGCAAAATATCCAGATTACAGAGGAGGAAGTGATGGATGTCTTAAAATGGTTAAAAGTGGATAAATCCCCAGGACCTGATCAGGTGTACCCGAGAACTCTGTGGGAAGCTAGAGAAGTGATTGCTGGGCCTCTTGCCGAGATATTTGTATCATCAATTGTCACAGGTGAGGTGCTGGAAGACTGGAGGTTGGCAAACGTGGTGCCACTGTTTAAGAAGGGCGGTAAAGACAAGCCAGGGAACTATAGACCGGTGAGCCTGACCTTGGTGGTGAGCAAGTTGTTGGAGGGAATCCTGAGGGACAGGATGTACATGTATTTGGAAAGGCAAGGACTGATTCAGGATAGTCAACATAACTTTGTGCATGGGAAATCATGTCTCACAAACTTGATTGAGTTTTTTGAAGAAGTAACAAAGAAGATTGATGAGGGCAGAGCAGTAGATGTGATCTATATGGACTTCAGTAAGGCGTTCGACAAGGTTCCACATGGGAGACTGATTAGCAAGGTTAGATCTCATGGAATACAGGGAGAACTAGCCATTTGGATGCAGAACTGGCTCAATGGTAGAAGACAGAGAGTGATGGTGGAGGTTTGTTCTTCAGACTGGAGACCTGTGACCAGTGGAGTGCCACAAGGATCGGTGCTCGGCCCTCTACTTTTTGTCATTTACATAAATGATTTGAATGCGAGCATAAGAGATACAGTTAGTAAGTTTGCAGATGACACCAAAGTTGGAGGTGTAGTGGACAGAGAAGAGGGTTACCTCAGATTACAACAGGATCTGGATCAGATGGGTCAATGGGATGAGATGTAGCAGATGAAGTTTAATTCAGATAATTTAGAGGTGCTGTAATTTGGGAAAGCAAATCTTAGCAGGACTTATACACTTAAAGGTAAGGTTCTAGGGAGTGTTGCTGAACAAAGAGACCTTGGACTGCAGGTTCATAGCTCCTTGAAACTGGAGTCGCAGGTAGATAGGATAGTGAAGAAGGTGTTTGGTATGCTTTCCTTTATTGGTCAGAGTGTGGAGTACAGGATTTGGGAGGTCATGTTGCGGCTGTACAGGACATTGGTTAGGCCACTGTTGGAATATTGTGTGCAGTTCTTGTCTCCTTCCTATCGGAAAGATGTTGTGAAACTTGAAAGGGTTCAGAAAAGATTTACAAGGATGTTGCCAGGGTTAGAGGATCTGAGCTACAGGGAGAGGCTGAACAGACTGGAGCTATTTTCCCTGGAGCGTCGGTGGCTGAGGGGTGACCTTATAGAGGTTTACAAAATTATGAGGGGCATGGATAGGATAAATAGACAAAGTCTTTTCCCTGGGGTTGGGAAGTCCAGAACTAGAGGGCATAGGTTTAGGGTGAGAGGGGAAACGTATAAAAGAGACCTAAGGGTCAACTTTTTCACGCAAGGGGTAGTACGTGTATGGAATGAACTGCCAGAGGATGTGGTGGAGGCTTGTACAATTGCAATAATTAAAAGGCATTTGGATAGGTATATGAATAGGAAGGGTTTGGAGGGATATTGGCTGGGTGCTGGCAGGTGGGACTCGATTGGGTTGGGATATCTGGTCGGCATGGACGGGTTAGACCAAATGGTCTGTTTCCATGCTGTACATCTCTATGACTCTTCCCCTCCAAGGGCTGGATCAATTGAAATTTCCATAACTAAAATTATGCTTTCTATAAGTGCAGGCTGCAGTCGGGCCAACTGACCGTGGACTGTCAGATGTCAAGGCGGGCTATTTAAAAGTAAAGCCATCTATCTGTGAGAACCTTTATGTACACCCAGCCTCTGTCTGTCACCACACTCTACTCTCAGCATGGCTGCGGAAGAGGCCAATACATATCTCCTTATAGATTAGATACCCTGCAGTGTGGAAACAGGCCCTTCAGCCCAACAAGTCAACCCTGTCCCTCAGAGTAACCCACCCAGACTCATTTCTTTACATTTACCCTTTACTATTCACCTAATACTATGGGCAATTTAGCATGGTCCATTCACCTGATCTGAATTGGCCATGCTAAATTGCCCATAGTATTAAGTGCATCATTCAGAGGGAAATGGGTGCAGGTGGGTTAGTCTTTAAAGAGTCAGTGTGGACTTGTTGGGCTGAAGGGCCTGTTTCCACACTTGAATCAATCTTCCCTTACAATTCTCATGCTAAATGTGAGCTAGTGTAAGGTAGCTATTATGCAGTGGTAGTAGTCCTGTCTCAGAATCAGAAGCCTGTCAGCAAGGCCTAGTTCAAGACACAAGTTGTCCATGCAGCTTGAGTAAACATCAAACCAAGATACTGTTTGCCCTTGCAGGTGAATATAAAACATCCCATCATACTATTTTTAAGGAGGGGACTTAATCTTATTGTCGTGACCTGCATATCTTTTGGAGAGTGCAAGGAAACCAGAGCACCCAGACATGTGGAGAATGTGCCAACTCTACACAGACAGTCGCCCGAAGCAGGGATTGAACCCGGGTCCCTGGCGCTGTGAGGCAGCTGTCCTAACCACTGAGCCAGTGTGCCACCCCAAATCCTTCTGGAATGTGCTTTTATAAAGACAGTCTGGACAGAGAGGTGCAGTGATCTTTGTTGGGGTTTGTTCCGAAAAGCTCATAGACTTTGCGCTCCATGGTCTGCTCCTGGGATGCAAACAAACATCGACTGTGCCTGGAGGACCATCAAGTAAGTGAAAGATGCTCTTTGGTCTGCCTGAAACTTGCTGGTCTTCCAGTGTAAAGAGTTGGCCTTGAATGGCAAATTCCAGAGTCCAGGACTATGTGCTGAGGGATGCTTAAAGCCTGGGCAGCTGCCATCAAGGTGCAATGAGGAAAGACAACTATCTTATGTCTTTCTGCCAAAGTATAATGGGTCCATTCAGTTATCAGACCCTCTCATTGCCTCAGATCTATATAAATAGTTTCCTGCATAAGTAAGATAGCACTTTCCAAACGCACAACCACTTCCATCTGGATGGAAAAGAGCAGCAAGTAAATGGAAACACCACCCGCTTCTCCAAGTCATTCACCGTGCTGAAATATATCATGTTCCTTCATTGTCTCTGGAATTCATTGCCTAATGGCGTTGTGGGTCTACTTACAAATATATGTACTGCAGTGGTTCAAGAAGGCAGCTCAACACCACCTCTCAAGGACAATTAAGCTTGGGAAATACATGCTGAGACAGCCAGCAATGCCCACGTCCCACAAGTGAATAAAAAAATGTTCCAGTACGTTTTGGGTCAGACCTTCAGCCAATTGCAGTCAATGACTTCAACTGGTTAAAATCAGTCCTCCACCCAGGTAATGTTCTCACAAGTTTCTGAAGAATGACACTTGTATTTTTGCACATTCAGTGACTGAGGCAGTTTTCTGCCTGCATATTATATCAACATTAATTAGAAGGATTTACTGATTTGAATATCTCACTGCACTTCATTTAAATATGGTACACGATCTAAGTGTATCGATACATCTATATATATTGTTTAAAGGTATCAGAGTGTATAAATCTGATGGAATATTTAAGTGTGCTTTAAAATGTATTTTAAAACATGTCAGATTTAAATTTGTTGTGTAATTGTCATTATTGCATGCAATTTATTTAATAAAGAAAGACTTGCATTTAATTTTCTTGAACATTATACATCCAAAAGTGATTGATAGTCAACAAAATATTTTCAAATTTCACTGTTACTATATTTACAAGGATGTTGCCAGGGTTGGAGGATTTGAGTGTTTGGAGTGGTATGGTTTGGATGCTGGCAAATGGGACTAGATTGGGTTGAGATATCTGGTCAGCATGGACTGGTTGGAGTGAAGGGTCTGTTTCCGTGCTGTACATCTCTATGACAGCAACCTCTCTCAAGCAGCAATGTGATAAAGATCAGATAATGTGCTTCTGTGATGTGAATCAACATTGGCCAGACAATGAAAGTAAGTCCCCTCCTTAAAAATAGTATGATGGGATGTTTTTTTATACCCACCTGCAAGGGCAGATAGTATCTTGATTTGATGTTTGCTCAAGCTGCATAGACAACTTGTGTTATGAACTAGGCCTTGCTGACAGGCTTCTGATTCTGAGACAGGACTGCTACCACTACATAATAGCTAACTTACAATTCTCTTGCTAACTGTGAGCAAATGTAAGGGAAGATCGATTCCAGTGTGGAAACATGCCCTTTGGCCCAACAAGTCCACACCGACTCTCTGAAGGCTAACCTACCTGCACCCATTTCCCTCTGAATGATGCACTTAATACTATGGGCAATTTAGCATGGCTAATTCACCTGACCTGCACATCTTTGGACTGTGGGAGGAAACCAGAGCACATAGAGGAAACCCACGCAGACAGTCACCTCGGCTGGAATCGAACCCAGGCATCTGGTGTTGTGAGGCAGCAGTGCTAACCACTGAGCCACCACGCCACCCATGTGGGAGGATAGAAAAGAGGGGGTGTGGTACTACTGATCTGAATTGGAACCAGAAACAGATAATGACATTCTGGGGTCAAAGACAGAATTTGCATGGTTAGAATGAAAGAATAAGCTGTTACGCTACTGGGTGTGTGCTAATGAACACCACATAACAGGAAGTTAAAAGGGAACAAATGGAGAATGTAAGAAGGAGAGTGTAGTGGTAACAATAGAGTTCTATTGTCCTCATGTAGGCTGGGATAGTTACAGGGTGAAGGGCAAATCTGGGAAGAATGCCGAAAATCTGTAGAGTCTGTCCCAGGCCAACAAGGAATGAAGCTGTGCTCGAGCTGGATCTGGAAATGAAAAAAGCCAAGTGGAGCATGTTCTATTCTTTCTTTTCAGATAATAATCTAATTGCTGTTTGGTAGCCCTGCATGAACCTGCCTTCAACACCCTGTCAAGCAGCAGGCTCCAGATCCTAAACACTCAGTGTGTGATATTGTTGGAGCAGACCTCAATAGTTAGCCTAGCGTGCACATTATAAACGTTTGTCCACAGGGTGTTGGAAGTATGGGCTGATAATAGTACAATGAGACTGACAGTGCATCTTTTTCATTTATTTGTTCATGGGACGTGGACATGACTAGCTATTTAGCATTTATTGCCCAACCCTAATTGCCCAGAGGGCAGTTAGGAGCCAACTACATTACTGTGGGTCTGGAGTCACATACTGGCCAGACTGGGTAAGGACATTAGTGAACCAGATGGGTTTTTCCTGACTATCAGCAATTCATGACCATCATTAGACTCTTAATTTCAGATTTATATTTTACTGGATTCAAATTTCACCATCTGCCACAGCAGGATTCAACCTCGGTTCCCCAGAACATTACTAGGGTCTCTGGATTAACAATTCAGCAATCATACCACTTGGCTATTGCCTCCCCTAGAACATGAATCAACAATGGAATAAATATTATCTCCTTAATCAATGAGATGAAAGATTTGAGAAGAAAACTTTGGAAGGACTCAGATGGCAGGTATGTTAAACAGGAGGAGTTCAATGTCCAATAGGGACAGAAAAATAAATAAAGAATGGAATGTAGATTGGATTAAGAGAGAGAAGAAAGCAAAAAGAGGAAAAAAGTAAAAACATTTTGCATTTGACACTTTGATTATCTTCAGCAACAGTTCAGAACCTAAAGGAATGAGCCTCCATACTTAAAACTGTTCACTTTTTCAAAATTGATTTCATTCTCTTGTTAATTATTGATGAGGCTTTCTGCTTCATGTTGATGCACAAAGCCAGAAACGTGGAAGTTAAGAGTGACACCAAACGTTTCTGAAGTTAACTTCAGATTGGCACAAATTAATCAACAACTAATGACGATTTGCAATCCTTTAAGTAACTTAAAAGTTACAACTTCAATAACACTTGGATCATTGTGTACATTAATAAACTCCCTTACAATTCTTTGCGATTCGGTCCAGTCAGAGCTCGGTCATTAGCACTCTGAGTTAGAAGGTGCTGGATTCATAGCCCCCTCCAGTGAATTGAGTTCAAGGTTTGAGGCTACGACTCCGATGCAGGACTGAGCAGATGCGTTCCCTCACTGCTGTATTGGGAGGATCAGTTGGACATTGAGCTCAAGTCACTAAAACCCATGATCATCTGAGTTAAAGTTGAGAGCACTATATACTGAGCTACATCTGATACTAACATGATGACTGCGCTTTGTCTCAAATCTAATAGTATTTTTGAGTGCGAAATGATTAACAATTGAAACAGGATTTAATAACCAGTTGTATTTAACTGGTATCTTTTGTAGTGGGAATGAGTTTACAGCTGCACTTGCTGTAAATGTTTGGTACTGTTGAATGGAAGCCAGTAAGCCTCAACTGACACTTAATAGCTTAATGGTTTTTCTCCGTGTTTGTGATAGAAACACATGCACACACTGTGGACCTCCCACTGATTTCACCTGTTCCTTCAGCTTGTCAATGCTTGCAAATTGGCTGACTGCATTGGGGTTTCACTGTGAGAATTGTGCAGCTTCTGTTACAACCTCTCGAACATATCGTTTGCAGGAGAAAGGAATGACTCTCCCCAGCCCCACCCACCAAGCCCCCCCCCCCCCCCCCCCCCATCAGAAGAGAGATGGATGCTAAATTAAAACATGCTAATAAAACATTCTCCACTTCTTTTGTTAACTCAGAAACATTATTCACCTTGGTATGACCATGGACTGTAGGATTTGGCTCATCGTGTGTCGATGCTCATTCCTTGAAAGAGTCATCCAATTTCATCCTCTCCCCCTGCTTTGTACACAAGTGCTCTGCAAATTTATCCTTTTGACATTTATGCTGGTCATTTTCATTTCCATTGCAAAGTCCCTTTGAATGTCTTTTTGAGACCTCGTATGTTATCATTCGAAGGGCTGCTCATTTTCCTGTCACACAGCAAGGATACTTTGGTCCTGAAGGTTTGCAGTTTTTAGCCACCAGCATCCCCCTTGTGTTCCTGTTGGTCACCTGTGATAACTACAGCAGGACACTCATATACCCCATCAAATTTAAGAACCTTCATGTCTACCATTAGAGGGATCGTGCTGGTATTAATTGAGGTCATGTTCCATACACCAATGTAAAAACACCAAGTGATATTTTGATGTGTATCACACACCATTTGTATTTCACCTGGAAAGACATAAAGACTTGTATTTCTGTAGATTTCAATGTATCCCAAAGCGGCACGGTGGCACAGTGGTTAGCACTGCTGCCTCACAGCACCAGAGACCCGGGTTCAATTCCTGCCGCGGGCAGCTGTCTGTGTGGAGTTTGCACATTCTCCCAGTGTCTGCGTGGGTTTCCTCCGGGTGCTCCGGTTTCCTCCCACAGTCCAAAGATGTGCAGGTTAGGTGAATTGGCCATGCTAAATTGCCCGTAGTGTTAGGTGGAGGGGAATGGGTCTGGGTGGGTTGCTCTTCGGAGGGTCGGTGTGGACTTGTTGGGCCAAAGGGCCTGTTTCCACATTGTAGGGAATCTAATCTAAGAAGCTTTGAATGGTGCAGAGGTGCACCAACTCCCTTCACATTTTAACTGCCAGTCAATCTTCTGCCTTTACCCCATAATTCTATAATGTTTCAATATAACTACTTATCTAAAGCACTCAACTGAACCTGCCGCCACCACAGTTCCAGGCAATGCATTGTACTGACTGTGTGAAAAAGATTTTTCTCATCTTACACTTGCTTCTTTTCCAAAACACTACTCTCTCTGGTTCTCAATCTGTTCATGAGTGGTAATGGTTTCTCCCTATCCACTACATCCAGATCCTTCATGACTTTGAAAGCTTCCATTAAATCTCTGCTTCACCTTCTTCTGTCCAAGGATAAACGGTCCCAGCTTTTCTAATATATCCTCAGAACGGAAGGTTTCTTTTCCTGCAGCAATACTTATAAATCTTTCCTGCATTCTTTCTGATGCATTCACAAGTATGGTACCCAGAACTGCCCACAATATACTAGCTGATATTTAATTTGTGATTATATATACTTCCCTCTCCTTATACTCTATGCCTGCATTAATGAAACCTTCATTAACTGGTCTCAACTTGTCCTGCCACCTTTAATGGCTGATACATATATAGACTCATGTCAATTTGCTCCTGCATACCTGTCATAAGAGTACCCATTATTTTATTCTGTCTCTCCATGCTCCTTCTACTCAGTCTTCTCCATATTGAACTTCCTCTGCCACCTACCTGCCCGCACCGCCGAGCTATCAATGCCCTTTTGTAGTTTCATGGTCAAATCACCACCTGCTATCATTTAAAAGTTATTTGTTACAAGTTTGAATCTGTGATCTTTTTCAGGTCCTTAGAACATTTTAATTTGCAGCATTTTGCTGGATTTAAATATTCCACAAAACTTACAATCCTATTTAAGATAATGTTTTGGGGGCTTTGCTTCAAAGGTTGAAAAGTCCAAGGGAGAATCGGGAAGTTGGTTGGTGTATATAGCCTATCAGGCAGTTACAGTGTCAAGTGCTGTTCCATTTTAGAAACCTGGCCTCATACAGACCAACTCTTTGGGCCTATAGACTTTGATGAAATGTTGGTGTGGCTGCCAGCAGTTCATACATGTAATATGGAGTAGGAGCAGCTGCACTGAATCTCAGCCAAGTTCTCCTCCAACTCCATTGTGTGCCTTCTCAACACTGATGGAGCACATCGTATATTTTTCCTTCCTGTATGAAATATTTTTAACTGCCTGTGATAATATTAGACTTTGTCTACCAGTTTTCTGTCTACTTGCCCATCTTACACTTCAACTTGCCTTTTCTGAAGTTGTTGCCATCGCTTCAATATTTCTGATTTAGTTTGGATTCATCTATTCAGTTAAGCTTGGACCAGATATCAATGTGCTTCTTACAGAAATATAAGTGGTAATTTAGACCATGAGACCATAAGAAATAGGAACACTCTCTCGAGCCTGTTCCACCATTCAATAGGATCATGCCTGCTCCGAAATTCCTCTTCTGCACTTTTTTGCCCTTTGCATTTAACCCTTGATTCTCCTTAAATACAGATAAACATACATAAGGAATTTCAAAGACTCACAACCCTCTAACAGAGGAAATTCCTTCTCATCTCAGCCTTTAAATTGGTGCCCCTTCATTCTAAGATTATACTCTCTGGTTCTAGACTTCCCATGAGGGGAAATACCCTCTCAGTACTATCTTTTCTAGCCCTTTAAGAAAATCACGTGTTTCAATGGGATCACCTCTCATTTTTCCAAACTCCACTGAGTACAATCCAAATCTATTTAGTCTTGGTTCAAAAGACAATCCCTATCATTCAAATCCTATCTCTATAATTTCTCCTGTTTTGCTTCATCCATTAATTGATCAAATTGCCTTGTGTTTCTGTATCTAGTTTACTGAAGCAAGTTAGAAACAACTATAGTATCAGCAACAGTCCTGGAGGATCCATTCATTGTACCCCAACTCTCGTCCCCATTCTTCAGTAACTCATAAGTAATGCAATAAATGTTGGCAACCCCATTCAGTTAAGCAAACAAGGAACCTCTTACACTTGAACAATGGCTACACTGTGATCTGAGATTGGTCAACGTGTCGATTGGTAGAGAAATGGAGATCAAAGTCATGGAATCATGTTAGATCCAGTTGGTTGGGCATTGGATATGGTTGTAGGATATGAAAAGTTGTAAGTACATTCCCTGCCAATAATCCTTGCTGTATTAGTCTAAAGTTCTAGTACTATGCGCTGAAGAATGCTTACATGATTTCTTCAGCAGAAGAAACGCTCAATCTTACTAAAGAATAAGTCTATTGCATCCTATGGAATTGTGTTATATGCAAAGTATGTTTAGTTCATGCAATGCTTTCAAGTTAATTTCCTGGAGCAGACTGTTCTGGAACCAATCAGAGAGTAAATTATGTTAGCCTTGGCATTATGTCAAGGTAGCATGGTGGCTCAGTAGTTAGCACTGCTGCCTCACAGCGCCAGGAACCCAGGTTCTATTCCAACCTCGGACAGACTATCTGCATGGAGTTTGCATGTTCTCCCCGTACCTGTGTGGGTGTCCTCCTACAATCCAAAAATGTGCAGGACAGGTGAATTGGTCATGCTAAATTGCCTATAGTGCAGGGATGTGTAGATTATGTGCATTGGTCGGGATAAATATTGGAAATTAGGCAGGGGAATGGGTCTGGGAGTGTTACCCGTTGAAGGGTCAGTGTCGGCTGAAGGCCTGTTTCCACACTGTAGGGATTCTATTCTATGTAATGAGACAGGATTAATTGCTATTCTCCGGATAAAGGCGCCACTTGGAATCAGCGACCACATTATGACTGAATTTTACATTTAACTGAAAAAGAAAAGTTGCTCTCTAACATTTCAAACTTATACAATGATGAAAGCTGAGCTACTGATTGTAAATGAGACATTAGGTTTTGCAGTAGATCAACAGAAAAGCCATGGCAGTCATTAAGAGAATATTTCAGATTACGTATAATCCAATTATAAATAAAAGTTCCGAAGAGATCAGTAAAGTAAATGGTAGTCCTCTAGAAAGTGAGAGTTTTCAAAACTTGATTTTTGGGATTCAGGCGTCTCTGGCTGAGTCAGCAATTATTGCCCATCCCTGGTTGCCCTGGAGAAATTAGCAGTGAGCTGCCATCTTGAATTCCTGCAGTCCAGAACGAGTCATAAAGTTGGACACACCTGTTGTGGGGAAAAACACCAGTCTCGGAGTCAGAATCGGGGTTTAATGGCGGAGTTTATTGCATAAGGAAATACCAGAGCTCCAGGGAGAGAAAGACACCAACAGCACAGTGATCAGCTGCGAGTCTTCTCTCAACTGGACCACATGTCAAGAAACTTTTATATATGTTGTGATACAATAAGTCAGTGATGAGATTATTGTCTTTGGAACATGGTTTATCGCAATCATTGCAGAATCGTTGATAGTTTCAGTACAGTCTTTGTCAGTTCCAGTGGAGCCTTTGTTTATTTCCACATGGTCATTGTCAGTTTCGGTGTAGACATTGTCAGTTTCAATGTCAGCACTGACGTCCATTGCTGTAGTATTGGGTACTAACCGCTCTTCCTGAGAAGGACGTTTACTGCAGCCCTGGCTATTAGCACTCTGTATTGATTCTGTAGCAAGCTATTAGCATTTCTATAAAAGGTGTTGGCTGGATCCAGACACTTTGGCGGGCAGTGTACATTACTCATGTGTATTCTCTCCCCTACCTGCCTTAAACTAATCAACTAGGTTGTGAGTGCATTATGCTGGTGTTCAGGTGGCCCCAGGCAGTGTCTATTTCTACTCTGTTGTTTCTCTCCAAATTGTGATCTGGGGCCATCTTGTGTCAAGTTGGCCAACTGATGGTTCAGCTGCCATCTTGTGTGTCTGTGTGCCTACTATCACCCTGCTCCATGTCAGCTCCCTCTTCAGACCCTTCAGTCCAAATTGTCCATGTCAACCAGATATCCTAAATTAATCTAATCCCATTTGCCAGCTTTTGGCCCATATACCTCTAAACCCTTCCTACTCATGTACCCATCCAGATGACTTTTAAATGTTGTAATTGTACCAGCCTCCACCACTTTTTCTGGCAGCTCATTTCATACATGCATCACCCTCTGTGTGAAAGAGTTGCCCCTTAAGTCCTTATAAATCTTTCCACTCTCACCTTAAATCTATGCTCTCTAGTTTTGGACTCCCTGGGGAAAAGATCTTGTCTAGTTACCCTATCCATGCCCTTCATATTTATTAAAAATCTCGATAAGGTCACCTCTCAGCCTCCAACGCTTCAGGGAAAATAGTCCCAGCCTATTCAGCCTCTCCCCATAGCTCAAACCTTCAACCCTCGCAACATCTTTATAAATCTTTGCTGAACCCTTTCAAGTTTCACAACATCTTTCCTAAAGCAGGGAGACCAGAAATGAATGCAGTATTCTAAAATTAGCCTCAACAATGTCCTGTAGAGCCATAACATGACGTCCCAACTCCTATTCTCAATGCACTGACCAACGAAGGCATGCATCCTAAATTCCTTCTTCACCACCACATCTACATACAATTCCACTTTCAAAGGACTATGAACCTGCACTCCAAGTCCCTTTGTTTGGCACCACTCCCCAGGACCTTAACTCTAAGTGTATAAGTCCTGCCCTGATTTGCCTTTCCAAAATGCATCACCTCATATTTATCTAAATTAAACTCCATCTGCCACTTTTCGGTCCATTGGCCCATCTGATCAAGATTCCATTGTACTCTGAGGTAAACTTCTTCACTGTCCACTACACCTCCAATTTTTGTGTCATCTGCAAACTTGCTAACCATGCCTCCTCTATTCACATCCAAATCATTTATATAAATGACAAAAAGCAGTGGACCCAGCACTGATCCTTGCGGCACAGCGCTAGTCGCAGACCTTCAGTCCAAAAAAAAAACCTCTAACACTACTCTCTGTCTCCTACCTTCAAGCCAATTTTGTAAACAGTTGGGTGGCACTTGCTGTATTCCATGTGACCGTACCTAGTTAACAGTCTACCATGAGGAACCTTGTCGAACACGTTGCTGAAGTCCATATAGACAATGTCTACCACTCTGCCTTCACACTATTCTTTTTCACCTCTTCAAAAAACTCAATCAAGTTAGTCAGCCATGATTTCCCACGGACAAAGCCATGTTGATTATTCCTAATCAGTCCTTGCCTTCCCAAATGCATGTAAATCCTGTCCCTCAAAACCCCCCTCCAAGAACCTACCCATCACTGATGGCTGACTGTCCTGTAGTTCCCTGGCTTTTCCATACCATTTTTCTTAAACAATGGTACCACATTAGCCACCCTCCAGCACTTCAAATATGGGTATTGAAGATACAAATATCTCAACAAGGGGCCCAGTAATCACTTCCCTAGCTTCCTACAAAGTCCTAGGATACACTTGATCATGTCTGAGGGATTTATTTACTTTTATGCATTTTAAGCCCTCCATCACCCCCTCTTCTGTAATATGGACACTTTTCACGATATCACTATTCATTTCCTCAAGTTCTCTAGCTTCCATACCCTTCTCCAGAGTAAATACTGACACAAAATATTTATTTAGTATCTCCCCCATCTCCTATGGTTCCCCACATGGTTAGCCTCGTTCGATGGTTAAGAGGCCATATTCTTTCCCTAGTTACTCTTTTGCCCTTCATGTATTTGTAGAATCCTTTTGGATTCTCCTTAACCCTATTTCCCAAAACTATCTCATGTCCCAGTTTTGCCCTCTTGATTTCTCTCTTAAGTGTACTCCTCCTGCCTTGATACTCCTCTAGGGATTCACTCGATCTATGCTATGAGTTGATCCACAGCTCTTAGGAAGGGAATTCCAGGATTTTAACCCAGTCTCGGTGAAAGAACAGCAATATATTTCCAAGTCAGCATGGTGAGTTGCTTGAAGGGTGTATCTGCTGCCTTTGTCCTGCAAAGCGGTCATGGACATGGGTCTGGTAAGGGACCTTGATGAATTTCTGCACTGCATCCTGTAGATGGCAGTCTTTGGTGACAGCAGAACTTTGGGGTGACGACATGTGCACTCACACAGCGATGCACATGTGCATAGTTCTATGTCCTGTATGGTTGTTGCAGAAGCACGTAGAGACACTTTTCAATAACTCTCACTCACTGATGCATGCACAAGTGTGTCCCCAGAGCATCGCCATACTACACATTCTCGTTGTTGCCAACAAACATAACCTTTGTAACATTGCTGCTACTAGCATCATTGGAGGAGAGAATCAATGGCACCACATCCAAAAACAATCAAGCAGACTGCTTTGTCTTTGATGTGGGATGATGCTGTCATTTTAGCAAGTTTGACCTTGGGATTTTTTTTAAGAGAGGTCATAAAGGCAGAGGTGCCGAGGGATCTGGAAAGAGCCTAATTTAACAATGACCGAGGTTGCATAGGCTGGGGCTGTTTTCCCTGGAGCGTCGGAGGCTGAGGGGTGACCTTAATGAGATTTATAAAATCATAAGTGGCATGGATAGGATAAATAGACAAGGTCTTTTCCCTGGGGTGGGGGAGTCCAGAACTAGAGAGCATAGTTTTAGGGTGAGAGGGAAAATATTTAAAAGGGATCTAAGGGGCAACTTTTTCACACAGAGGGTGGTGCATGTATGGAATGAGCTGCCAGAAGAAGTGGTGGAGGCTAGTCCAGTTACAACATTCAAAGGCATCTAGATGGGTACATGAGTAGGAAGGGTTTAGAGTTATATGGGTCAAGTGCTAGAAAATGGGACTTGATTAATTTAGGATATCTGGTTGACATGGATGATTTGGACTGAAGGATCTGTACAACTTTATGACTCTATCTGGACTGCAAGAATTCAAGATGGCCGCTCACTACCATCACCTCCAGGACAACCAAGGACGGGCAATAATTGCTCACCCAGCCTGGGACACCTGAATCCCATAAATGAAGTTTTAAAACTCTCACTTTCCAGAGGACTATCATTTACTTTACTGATCTCTTTATAACTGTCTTTATAACTGGATTATATGTATTCTGAAATATCCTCAACACTGCCCTCTTAAACTATCTTCCTTCCCACCTATTCACTCCACCCTCCCAACTGACCTATCACAGTTAGCTCCCACCCTGCATCCATCTATCACCTTCCCACCTACATTCACCCCAGCCCCTCCTCCACCCCACCTATTTATCTCCCAGCCCCCTTACCCCTCCACATTCCTGACTGAGAGCTTATGCCTGGAACGTCCACTCTCCTACTCCTCGGATGCTGGCTGACCTGTGCTTTTCCAGCGCCACACTCTTTTTGACTCTGACTCTCCAGCATCTGCAGTCCTCACTTTCACCTTATGGTGGTGGGAAGGTCATTGATAAAGATGTCTAAGATATTACCCTCACCCTGCAGAGATATCCTGGGACTGAGACGATTGATCTTCGACAACTGCAACCATCTTTCTTTGTGCCAGATTTGACTCCAAATAGGAGTCCCCTGTTCCCCCAATAGGGGAGGCAGGCACAGTGGCTCAGTGGTTAGCACTGCTGTCTCACTGCGCCTGGGACCCAGGTTCAATTCCCGTCTCGGGCAACTGCCTGCATGGAGTTTGTACATTCTCCCCGGGTCTGCATAGGTTTCCTCCCACAATCCAAAGGGTGCAGGTTAGGTGAATTGGCCAAGTTAAATTGCCTATAGTATTAGGTGTAGGGGAATGGGTCTGGGTGGGTTGCTCTTCAGAGAGTTGGTGTGGAGTTGTTGGGCTGAAGGGCCTATTTCCACATTGTAGGGAATCATTCAAATGCTGTTTTGACATCTAGAGCAATCATTCTCACCTCATCTCTGGACTTCAACATTTATTTTAGCCATATCTAGTCCAAGGCTGTAATAAGGTCAGACGCTGAGTGACCTTGGCAGCTCCCAAAGTGAGAATCACTGTGCAGGTTATCGGTAAGGTACGGCTCCTTACTGGCATGGTTGACAATCTTTTCCGTGGCTTTGTTGATGACTGGGATGTTGATTGGGATTGCTAAGGCTTGTCAAACTGTCAAGGTCTTGTTAAAAAGTAAACAAAAACAAATGTGGTACTAAAAAAAGGGAATGTTAGCTATTTCAGTGTTAGAGTCAAAAAGCTGCATATGCTGGAATCCAAAGTTGACAAGCAGGAAACTGGAAGAACACAGCGAGCATCAGGAGATAGAGAAGTCGATGTTTCTGGTGTAACCTTTCTTCACGACATTTTTTTTTAAATGGAAGGAGTTGAAGGAAAAGTTGGCGAGGTGGAGGAAGCTATTGGTGGAGAGGGCTGGATGGGTCTGTTGGAGAGGAAGAAGGTGAAGAAGCAGAGGGCCTAGATGCCATCCTTTGTGGGATATGGAGATGTTGACATAAGACATTGTAGGATTGGGTTGTATGACTGGTTTCCCAAACTAACATTTGCGCAATGGTTAATATCGAGTGGTTACTATCAAATATCAAGTGCGCATTTTTGATGAATAGGTGCAAATATATATAAAATATGGAAACATTTGCTTTCATTAGGGTTTGAGCACTCAAGTGAAGTATTTGTTTTCATAAGGTTTATTTGAAAGAATTTCAATGTATTGAATATGTTTTGTATCAGTGAGCATGTGTTTTTTTTGTTAATAGTGACATCATAAATAAAAAGATAACATTATTTTCTGTCAGCCTATACTGAGATATGCTGAGGGTGAATAATAGGTGTTAGGTATAGGGGTAAATGTAGGGTTATGGGTGGGTTGCGCTTCGGCGGGTCGGTGTGGACTTGTTGGGCCAAAGGGTCTGTTTCCATACTGTAATGTAATCTAATCTAAATCTAATCTAATCTTGGCGTAGAGAGGGAAAGGCAGAGGATGTGAGGATTTAGGAGTTGTCACTGAGATGTCATTGGGGTTATAAAGAGTCATGGGGATGATTGAGGTTCGGGGAATATGAAGGGTCATGGGAATTGAAAATAAGTTGCTATGGAGGGTTAGATGCCATGGAGGTTCACATAGGCATCATCCTGCATGGAGTGCCATGGGTCAGATATGGAGAGTGAGGGGAATCAGGGGAGCAGAATGGATGCTTACTGTTGTAATCATTATTTTGAACCCAAACCTGGAGTCCCCAGGTAAGCCATTCCCCTCTCCTGCCTTGGCCATGCAAGCTCCACCTCCTGGGTCACCCGGCCTGACTCTCAAAATCTAGCCCAACCTCCCTCACCCCATCACCCCAGAAAATATCATAGAATCCCTGCAGCATGGAAACAGGCCATTCAGCTCAACAAGTCCACACCGAAGAGTATCCCAACCAGACTCATTCCCTACATTTACCCCAGACTAATGCACCTAACCTACACATCCCTAAACACTACGGACAAATTAGCATGGCCAATTCACCTGAACTCCTCATCTTTGGATTGTGGGAGGAAACCCATGCAGACACGGGGGGAATGTGCAAACTCCACACAGACAGTTGCATGAGACTGGAATCAAACCCCTGGCACTGTGAGGCAGCAGGGTTAACCACTGAGCCACCGTAGCACCCGCACAGGCAGCCACCTTCAAAGATTGGGTTTGCAGAGCCAGGAGTTTTCCCATCTCTGTGCTCCCAACCCAGAAAGAGAAAATTAAAGTCTACATCCCATTCTCCTAAAACCCACTGCACTCTGTTTCTCCTTGTTGGACATCCATCACATAATTAATTGCCAAGTAGACCACAGGTTAACAGGAAGACACAGGAAGAGATTCAGGTTGGAAAGTCCACAACTTTAATACTTTTCCAGGCATGAATGAGGGATTAGATGATTACAATGATTACATATCTATTCATTCCTCCTAATGACCTACTTGCTGCCATTTTTTTTAACTTGCTTTCACAGGTTTGTAGGTGTCGCCTACATTGTTGTTACCCATCCTTAACTACTTTAAACTGAAAGATTTGCTGCTAATTCAGAGGGTAGTTAAAACTCAACCACATTGCTTTGTATCTGGAGTTATATGTCGACCAGAACACGTAAAGTTTCCTTCCTTAAAGAACATTGATGAACTATTAATGTTGAAAAATGAGTTTTTACAACAGCTGATGAGATTTTCATGAGTCACTGTCCTTTTAACTAATTCTTAATGCTACATTTATTATTTAATCCACCAACTGTCACAATGGGATTTAAACTTAACCCCCAAAACATTCACTCGATCTCTGGGTTAGTAGCACAGTGACATTGCAACTACACCACTATGAGCCCCATGTAAAATGTAAAATGTTCAGTTCATGGTCCTGCTGTAATTTGAGGTACCATTGTGTAGAACAAGATAAACAACCTGCCAGTTGGTAAAGGACACTGAGTAGCCCAGCAAATGTGCAAAAAGCATCATCCCACTCTGAAGTGTTTTATTGGTCTGGTTTTGGTCAAACTATTTTCTGATCCTCATCATGATCACCATAGAAAGGTAGATTATAGAAACCAAACAAGCCGTTCAGCTCAATCAGTCTGCATTGGCATTTTCTTCCCATAACTCACTCTCTCTTCAATCCTTTTCCATTTGGCAAAAGTTTGAAAACATGTACCAACAGATTTAAGAACAGCTTCTTCTCCAACTGTTATCAGACTTAATGACAGACCTCATACATACCTCTGACATCTGTCCTGTATCTATCACCTCTCAATTTAAAGCTATGCCCTCTTGTGCTAGACATCACCATCTGAGGGAAAAGGCTCTCACTGTCGACCTTATCCAACCCTCCGATTATCTTGTATGTCTCAATTAGTCACCTCTCAACCATCTTCTCTCTAACAAAAACAGCCTCAAGTCCTTCAGTCTTTCCTCAGAAGACCTTCCCTCCATACCAGGCGACGTCCAAGTAAATCTCATCTGAACCCTCTCTAACGCTTCCATATCCTTCCTATAATGCGGTGACCAGACACAATACTCCAAGTGCGGCCATAACTTTGTGGCTCCAAAACTCAATCCCTCTACCAATAAATGCTAGCACACCATATGTCTTCTTAGCAACATTATCAACCTGGATGGCAACTTTCAGGGATCTACTTACGTGGAAACCAAGATCTCTCTGCTCATCGACACTACCAAGAATCTTACCATTAGCCCAGTACTTTGTATTCCTGTTGCTCCTTCCGAAGTGAATCACCTCACACTTGTCCATATTAAACTCCATTTCCCACCTCTCAGCCCGGCTCTGCATCTTATCTATGTCCTCTGAAACCTGTAAAATTCTTCAGCGCTATCCACAACTCCACCTACCTTAGTGTCATCCGCAAATTTACTAACCCATCCTTCTACGCCCTATCCACAACTCCACTGTTTGTATGCAGTTAAAAAGAAAACAAAGTGAGCAAGAGGATTATGTGAGAGAACAAAAAGACAGTATTTAGAGGCCCAAAAAGGGAGTTGAGTCCTTTCGTTCAATTGCTAAAGTGCTTGTCAAAATGCAGTATAAGTCGGTAATTGGTGAAGGAGGTTCTATAATTAGATAGCCATATAGATAAACAAACAGACAGACAGACTGAGCTGGATCTCCACATACAGGGAGATAGTTTGAAAGAAAGAGTTACAGAGAAATGTAGAGAAATTAATACATAGTAACAAGTAGAGACATCGAGATAAAAGAATGAGATAGAGTCATAGAATCATACAGTATGGAATCAAACCATACTGGTAGGTGGCACAGTGGCTCAGTGGAGGTGACACAGTGGCACAGTGGCTCGGGGAGGTGACACAGTGGCACAGTGGAGGTGGCACAGTGGCTCAGTGGAGGTGACACAGTGGCACAGTGGCTCAGGGGAGGTGACACAGTGGCTCAGTGGAGGTGACACAGTGACTCAGTGGCACAGTGGAGGTGACACAGTGGCTCAGTGGAGGTGACACAGTGACTCAGTGGCTCAGGGGAGGTGACACAATGGCACAGTGGCTCAGGGGAGGTGACACAGTGGCTCAGTGGAGGTGAAACAGTGGCTCAGGGGAGGTGACACAGTGGCACAGTGGAGGTGACACAGTGACTCAGTGGAGGTGACACAGTGGCTCAGTGGAGGTGGCACAGTGGCACAGTGGCTCAGGGGAGGTGACACAGTGGCACAGTGGCACAGTGGAGGCAGCACAGTGGCTCATTGGAGGTGGCACTCTGGAGGTGGCACAGTGGCTCAGTGGAGGTGACACAGTGGCACAGTGGAGGTGACTCAGTGGCTCAGTGGAGGAGGCACAGTGGCACAGTGGAGGAGGCACAGTGGCACAGTGGAGGCAGCACAGTGGCTCATTGGAGGTGGCACACTGGAGGTGACACAGTGGCACAGTGGCTCAGTGGAGTTGACACAGTGGTACAGTGGAGGTGGCTCAGTGGAGGTGACACGATGACTCAGTGGTTAGCACTGCTGCCTCAGGTGACAATTCGTCACAAGCACGACAGTGCTTAAGCTGGAGCACATCTCTGTTTGAAATAAGGTCCTGACACCCAGAATACCAGGAGATATTGGCAGTGGTGAGTCCATCCAACATTGGAGATCACAAGGCAAGTGGAGTGCATTAGAGGCATGATGCGGAGAATACAAAGGCCCAGTGTGGAGAACTGCACGAGGAAACTCACTGGAGGTCACGGAGAAACCTTCCATGGAACTCCTGAAATTGATTCTTAGCCAGTTTTTACTAAAGTTTAACCCATTGTCTCTGGAAAAAGATAATGCACGTGACATGGTGAAAGTGGAAAGATGTCAGAGACTGAGACTTCAAAACTGACGAGGTGAAGATAGTGGCTTGGCCACCCTGAAGTCTGTCCCTCAAGTTGATACGATCTCAGGACCAGAGATGGATGCATCCCAGGATACTGAGGAAAGTGACAGTGGATATTGGAAAGGTGTAAGTCTTAGTTTTGGTTGCCAGAGACAGGACGTGGAAATACCACACCCTGGTTAAAGGGGTGTAAAGGTAAACTCAGCAATCCAGGCTGGGCAGTTTCATCTCAGTGATCTGGAAATATTTATAGAAATTATGATTCAGGACATTTGGGAAATTAATAGTCAGAGGCAAATTTATTAAGGAACATTAGGATGGATTTGTTTAGGGCAAATCTTGTTTAACTAACTTGCTTCGATCCTTTGACAAGGACCTTCAAAAGGCAGTTGTTAAAATGCTGCTCAATAGACTTATGGACAATGTCAGAGTTCACAGAATAAAGGGACAGGAACAATGAAGACAGAAAATTATCTTAATTTAAGGAAACAAAGTGTCATAGTGAATGGAGAATAGTTTATAGAGGAACTCTCCTGGGATCAATGTCAGGATTTTACTGATTTGCCTGATGTAGCTTAACAATCTGGATCTTGGATTACAGAGTTGAAAAGTGTGTTGCTGGAAAAGCGCAGCAGGCCAGGCAGCATCCGAGGAGCAGGAGAATCGACTTTCGGGCATAAGCCCTTCTTCAGGACTGAGCCTTTCCTGAAGAAGGGCTTATGCCCAAAACGTCGATTCTCCTGCTCCTCGGATGCTGCCTGGCCTGCTGCGCTTTTCCAGCACCACACTTTTCAACTCTGGTAAATCCAGCATCTGCAGTCCTCACTTTCTCCTTGGGTTACACAGCACAGCATCAAAATTTGCAAATGATATGAAATTTGAAAGTTTTGAGAACCGAGAAGAGTACTGTAGAAATTGAAATGGGTACAGATGATTTAGTGGAATGGGTGGCAGATAAGATCTATTGAAAATGTCAGGACCAGAGAGCACCGTTAATAAAGCACACAAAAAAGACGTTTGCACCCACCTTCAGTCAGAAGTGCATGATGGACTTACATCTTCAGCAGGTCCACACCATCACAGAAACCAGTTTCAAACTGATTTGATTCACTCCACATGATACGGAGAAACCATTTTTTAAATGAATAAAACGTGTTTTTTTGAAATAAAAAGCAAGTTGTTCTCCCAGGCCAGACCCTCCTAGTGCCCCAAATGCATGTAAATACACTCTTGTGTATGGCTTTGGTTTGTTGGGATAAGGTCAAACTCCAATGTTTGTTTGATTGCTCAATATGCTACTGTACAGAACAGAACTGCATTTGTTATATATATGAGATATTTTTATGAATACAGTATAATTTTGAAATTAAGAAATGAAGAAATAGTTGGAGACACTCATGGGCCATGACAACATTCTGCCAACTGTACTTGGATACTTATGCTCCAGAATTCACTATGTTCCGAGGTGAGACATTTCATAACTACAGTACTAACATCTAACAGAGCATGCAGACGAAGGTATATTAATTACAGGAAAAAGCAAGACAAATTTGACCTGGTCAATTGCCACCCCACCTACCTCGCCTTGATCATCAGCAAAATGATGGAAAGGGATTGTCCACAATGTTACGTCGGCAGTGTTACCAGACACTGGTGCGGCCACAGGAGTATTGCGGGCAGTTCTGGTCGCCACATTATAGGAAGGATGTGGAAGCTTTGGAAAGGGTTCCGAGGAGATTTACCAGGATGTTGCCTGGTATGATCGGTCTTACGAGGAAAGGCTGAGGAAACGGAGACTGTTTTCGTTGGAGAGAGGAAGGTTGAGAGGTGACTTAATCGAGACATATAAGATCATCAGAGGGTTAGATAGGATGGATAGTGAGAGCCTTTTTCCTCAGATGGTGAAGGCTAACACGAGGGGACATAGCTTTAAATTGAGGGATAATAGATATAGGACAGATATTTTTTTCACTCAGAGAGGAGGAGGGGTGTGGAATGGCCTGCCTGCAACAGTAGTAGACTTGCTGACGTTAAGGGCATTTAAATGGGCTTTGGACATACATATGGATAATAATGGAACGGTGTAGGTTAGATGGACATCAGATTAATTTCACAGGTCAGCACAGCATTGCGGCCGAAGGGCCTGTACTGCGCTGTAACATTCTATGTTCTATGATATGAAGCATCACTTGCAAAGGAATAAACTGCTCACTGATGCTCAGCTTGAATTTGACCATCACAACCTTAACAAAAAGCAAAATTCTAGAATTGAGGTGCGTATGAGTACTCTTGACATCAAGGCAGTGTTTGACCAAGTATTGCATTGAGGAGCCCTTGCAAAACTAAAGTCAATGGGAATTAGGGATAAACTGTCCACTGGTTGGAGTCATGAGTCAAAATGTGTGGCACTGGAAAAGCACAGCCGATCAGGCACCATCAAGGACCAGGAGAGTCGACATTTCGAGCATAAGATCTTCATCAGGAATGTGGAGGGAGGGCCCAAGGGGGCTGAGAGATAAATGGAAAGGGGGTGGGGCTGGGGGAAGACAGCTAGGAATGCGATATGTAGATGAAGGTGGGGGATGATGGTGATAGGTAGGAGTGGAGGGGAAAGCGGATAGGTAGGAAGGAAGATGGATAGTTCAAGAGGGCAGTGCTGAGTTGGAGGGTAGGGAAGGGGAGGTGAGGAAACTGGTGAAATTGCCATTGATCCTGTATGCTTGGAGGGTCCCAAGGCAGAAAGTGAGGTGTCCTTCCTCTCGGCATCGGATGGTTAGGATTTGGTGCTGGAGGAGGTCCAGAACTTGCATGTTCTTGGCAGAGTGGGAGGTGGAGTTCAACTGTTCGGCCACAGGGTGGTGGGTTTGGGTTGGTGCTCCAGAAATGTTCTCTGAATGTTCCACAAGTTGGCATCCTGCATCCCTAATGTAGAGGAAACTACATCGAGAGCAACACTCACAGTAGATGAGACATTTGAATGTGCAGGAAAATCTGTGCTAGATGTGGAAGGATCGTTTGGGGCCTTGCATGGAGGTGAGGGGGGAGGTGTGGGCATAGTTATTACAACTCTTGCGGTGGCCATTCCCTCCATGACTCACTTGTTATGTCCACCTCCACCCCCCCTCCCCCACCCCACCCCACCAAGCCAGCCTCCACTCCAGGCACCTTCCGTAACCAAAAAAAAACACTTTCTACTGGTTGGAGTCATATCTAGCACAAAGGGAGATGGCTGACACTGTTGACAAAATAGCTCTGGAACTTGTTTAGTCATCTCAGCTCCAGGGTATCTGAGCTCCACGCTATCTCAGCTCCGATTAGATTCCCTACAGTGTGGAAACAGGTCCTTTGGCCCAACGTCCACACCAATCCTCCGAAGAGTAACCCACCCAGACCCATTTCCCTCTGACTATCTCACCTAGCACTATAGGCAATTTAGCGTGGCCAATTCACCTGACCTGCACATCTTTGGACTGTGGGAGGAAACTGGAGCACCCGGAGGAAACCCACGCAGACACGGGGAGAATGTGCAAACTCTACACAGACAGTCACCCGAGGCTGGAATCGAACCTGGGACCTTGGTGCTGTGAGGCAGCAGTGCTAACCACTGAGCCAACGTGCCACCCAGGACATCTCAGCTCTAGGATATCTCTGCAGGAGTTCCTAAGATCTCGGGTCAAACCCTTTCAACTGCTTCATCAATGACCTTGCTTCTATCATAACATCAGAAATGGTGATGTTCATCAATGATCACACACTGTTCAGCACACCTTGCAATTATTCAGCACATAGTACAATGAAGGGTATGTAGTTTAGTCTGATCTTAGAGTAGGATAGAACGCCGGCACAAAATTGAGGGCCTGTACTGTGCTGTATTGTTCTATGTTCCATGTTCTAGATACTGAAGCAGCCTGTGCCTATATGTAGGAAGAGCTGGGCAACATCAAGGCTTGGACTGATAAATGTCAAGGATATTCATATCACCCAAGTGCAGGCAACAGTCATCTCAATCAAAAGTGAAGGCAACCCATCTCCTGGACATTCCATTGAATCAGCATTGAATCTTCCACTATCACCACCCTAAAGGTTAGGTCAGAGTGCTGCTGGAAAAGCACAGCAGGTCAGGCAGCATCCGAGGAGCAGGAAAGTGGATGTTTCAGGCAAAAGCCCTTCATCAGGTTAGCCTTCACCAGAAAATATCCAGGGCCAACCATATTAATATTGTGCTGCAGGATTACTTGTATGGCTAGGACTTCTGTGACAAAGGATGGAATATATTTTCTAAAGCAGTCCACTCAATTGGCTCCCCATCCAATACCTTTAACATTCGCCTTCTTTCCCATTGTCAGTCAGTAACAGCAGTGTGTAACATCTATCAGATGTACTACAGCACCTCACCCAGCTAAGGCTCCATTAATAACACCTTCCAAACACAGGATCACTACCACCGAGAAGGACAAGAGCAGTAATAGATAGGGACAACACCATCACCTGCAAGATCCTCTAAGTCACACACTATTCTGGCATGGAACTATACCTCCATTGCTTCATTTTTGCTGCGTCAAAATCCTGGAAGTCCCTCTCCCCAGCAGACTGTGATTATACCCACACCCATTAGCTACAGCTTTAAGATGACAGCTCACTACTATCTTCTCAAAGGCAATTAGGAGTGGACAATAAATATTTGCCTTGTCAGCGATGCCCCAACATATTAAGTAAAAATACGACATCTTGGGCTTTATTAATAGGAGGAGAAAGTGAGGACTGCAGATGCTGGAGATCAGAGCTGAAAATGTGTTGCTGGAAAAGCGCAGCAGGTCAGGCAGCATCCAAGGAGCAGGAGAATCGACGTTTCGGGCATAAGCCCTTCTTCAGGAACCTACAGTACAAAAGCAAGGACGTTAAACCTGCATTAAACACTGGAACAGCCTCACCCTGGTGTGTTCCAACCAGCTGCGGGACTTTCTTTCAGGAAGGATGTGAAGCTTTCAACGAAGGTGCAGATAAGATTAGGCAGACTGGTCCTTGGGGACCAGAGGACATTTCATTTCAAGGATAAATTGAAGAAACTGTTCCCCCTGGATAGTTGAGTGTTATTAGACATAGATGTTTGTGTTTGGACAGTATAGACATGGAGAAACTGCTTCCGTTGATGGAGGGGAATTTACAAAAGCCAAAATGATGATTGGAGCAAAATGCTTTCACACAATGAGTGGTTAGCATCAGGTATGCACTGCCAGAGAGTGTGGTGAGGCCTTCAAACTGAAAGGACTTTGGAAGAAGAACTAGGAGATTGATAGGAGGCAAATCGGTCTTTCAGAGGGCTAGCAAGGACATGATAGGATGAATGGTCCTCAGTGCATTGTAACTGTTATGTAATTTTAGGATAATAGAGGGCACCACGTTCCTGGTGGCCTGACCACAGGAATAGACCAATTTCATAAACAGCAGTGAAAGACTAGACTTCCTGAGCAGTCCCTAAGACTAGAAAAAAATTACATTACAATTTTAAAAACACTCATCTGCCTTTTACTGTCTTGCTAAGTTTTCTGGTCTTTGGGAAGAAAGTGTTTGAATGGGTAGGAAGGGAAATAAACTAAAGTGCCTTTTTAAAAGCAATTTCTTGGTTTCAATTAAATACACAGATATATTTATTTTCAGTAAGGCGTTCAACAAGGTTCCCCATGGGAAACTGATTAGCAAGGTTAGATCTCAAAGGTAGAAGACAGAGGGTGATGGTGGAGGGTTGTTTTTCAGACTGGAGGCCTGTGACCAATGGAGTGTCACAAGGATCGGTGTTGGGCCCTCTACTTTTTGTCATTTACATAAATGATTTGGATGCGAACATAAGAGATACAGTTAGTAAGTTTGCAGATGACACCAAAATTGGAGGTGTAGTTGACAGCGAAGAGGGTTACCTCAGATTACAACAGGATCTGGACCAGATGGGCCAATGGGCTGAGATGTGGCAGATGGAGTTTAATTCAGATAAATGTGAGGTGCTGCATTTTGGGAAAGCTAATCTTAGCAGGACTTACACACTTAATGGTAAGGTCCTAGGGAGTGTTGCTGAACAAAGAGACCTTGGAATGCAGGTTCATAGCTCCTTGTTATTAGGCCACTGTTGGAATATTGCATGCAATTCTGGTCTCCTTCCTATCGGAAAGATGTTGTGAAATTTGAAAGGGTTCAGAAAAGATTTACAAGGATGTTGCCAGGGATGGAGGAGTTGAGCTATGGGGAGAGGCTGAACAGGCTGGGGCTGTTTTCCCTGGAGCTTCGGAGGCTGAGGGGTAACCTTATAGATGTTACAGGATGGGAGGGTGGGTTGTTACGTAGAACAGTCGAGGTTTAAAAAATTATGAGGGGCATGGATAGGATAAATAGACAAAGTATTTTACCTGGGGTCAGGGAGTCCAGAACTAGAGGGCATAGGTTTAGGGTGAGAGGGGAAAGATATAAAAGAGACCTAAGGGGCAACTCTTTCATGCAGAGGGTGGCATGTGTATGAAATGAGCTGCCAGAGGATGTGGTGGAGGCTGGTACAATTGCAACATTTAAGAGGCATTTGGATGGGTACATGAATAGGAAGGGTTTGGAGGGATATGGGCCGGGTGCTGGCAGGTGGGACTAGATTGGGTTGGGATATCTGGTCGGCATGGTCCGGTTGGACCGAAGGGTCTGTTTCCATTCTGTACATCTCTATGACTCTATGACTCTAAGGGTGATTTTTCATTTCTGCAATTAAGAAAATACAATAAGCTGCTCATCTAAAGTTGTGCCAGAATCATCATTGACTGGGAGTCGGTGAATGTTCCAGTATTGTTGCAGTCCTCACCTACTTACTTCCCCACCCTCACCATAACACAGTGACAACAGATTGATTTTGCAATGAATAATCCCAGTCACTGTGGATAGTCTGGCATTGTTGCTTCCTCCCTCTAGGTTTCTTTCTCTCTCACTTCACTCATTCAAACCCATCCAACAAAAAGTTTGTCCAATGTTCCCGAGAATGTTTTAAACAGCCTATTTACAAAACAGCTCAGGGTTAGAATATGTAGGAATAAGGAAAGCACCTTCTGGGAGATGGAGTTTGCAGATTTACAGAGGACAGTGCAAATTTGCCATTGCATTGTTACTTGTTAGTGACTGGGCTTATTTAGCAATCATCGGGGACCTGACCTACATCTTTGACAGAGATTGTGCTGCCACAGTCAATTTTTAAAAAGCTGGAGGTGGCTTTATTGGAACAAGATGCCAATTTGAAGGTGAACAGTAGAGGAGCATCATTCTGGATTAGTGGTGCTGGAAAAGCACAGCAGTTCAGGCAGCATCCGAGGAGCAATAAAATCAACATTTCGGGCAAAAGCCCTTCGGCTTTTGCTGTGCTTTTCCAGCACCACTAATCCAGAATCTGGTTTCCAGCATCTGCAGTCATTGTTTTTACCTAGTAGAGGAGCATCAACAAAACATTTGAACTTTAAATGGTGGTGGGTACTGGGAGTGATTTGCGGGAAACTGTGGCAGGCTGTTGCTTGTGGGGAATATGTGAATGTGAGGTGAACACATTCCAGGTACAAAAGGGATGTGGCTGCTGGAAACAGGGGCTTAAAGCCAGATACTACAGCCAATTCATTAATGTGAATCACGCTTGAAACAGAAAAGAAAGGTTCAGGTGGAATCAGAAAGAACAAAAGGGTGTGTATTTGGCACATAGCACCCACAGCAGTGGAAGCTCCAGAGTGATCTTATCGAACTGGTGCCCTTTAACATCTTCCGCCGTGTTCTCCCAGTGCTCAATTAACAGACTGGAGGACAGACGGGTATCCTAACCACATCCAAATGAGTATCTTGGCAGACAGATACATATGAAGGGAAAACCTGGTTTAGACCATAAGACATAGATCATTCAGCCCTTAAAATCTATTCCACCACTCAATGAGATCATGGCTGATATGACAGATTTCAGCTCCAGTTTCCAGCCTTTACACCATCCCCCCGTACCCCCCCCCCCCCACCCCAACCATAACCCTTGATTCTCTTACTGATTAAAAACCAGCCTTGAATATAATGTTTTATGTATAATATTATCTGTACTAATTGTGACATCACTTGTCCCATCCTGCCAACCAGACATTATTAGCAATGGTAGGGAATCTGACCTATTCCTATTTGTACACTCTCTGTTTTCTGTCAGCCCGCCAATCTTCTAACCACACTAACCCTCTATACCGTGACCTATTACTTTTCACAATAACCTTTAATGTGGCATCTTGTCAAATGCTTTCTGGAAATCAAAGTACAATGTAACTACCAACTCCCTCTATCCATAATAAATATTAATGCTTCAAAGAACTGTGGTAACTTGGTTAAACATGATTTTCCTTTCATGAAACCATGCTGATTCTTCAAAATTACCTTGAGCTTTTCCAAATGCACAATAACCTCTTTAAAGATTGATTTTGACACTTTTCCCATGAACGACATCAAGCTAACCAGCCTATAGTTTTCTGTTTGCTTTCCATCCAGAATAGAAGGGTTATTTTTTGCTACCTTCCAACCTGATGGAGCTTTTCATGAATCTAGGGATTTTTGGAAAATATCCATCTTCTCAAAGTATGTACTATTTCTTAGCCACCTCCTTTAAATTCTGGATGAAGGCCAAAACTTGTCAGCTGGCAGCTGCATCATTCTGCTCATTTCTGCTTCTCTGAGATTATAATTTCACCAAATTCCTCCATCCCTTCCATCTCCTACTTTACAGCTATTATTGAAATTTTTTTTTGTATCCTTTATAGTGAAAATGGAAGTAAAATTTGTTGTTTATTTGATCTGCCATTTCCTTGTTCTCTACTATTCTACATTTTCAATCTCTTGGTGACAAATACATTTACTTAGTCTTTTCCCATTTAAGTATTGATGCAACTCTTGCTATCTGTTTTTACATTTCTAGCTTCCCCTCTACTTTAATTATTTTCCTCCTGATGAACCTTTTATTAATTTTTTGTTGCTGTTTATATTCTAACAAACCATCTGATCTGTTAGTCATGTTTGCGTAGTTATCAGATTTTTTTCTTAAGTTTGATGCTTTCCATAACTTTTTGAGTTAACAACAGATGATGGTCCTCCCTTAAGAAATTTTCATTATAGTTGGAACATACCTATTCTAAATAACATATCTGCCATTACATTGATATTGATCTATCCACCAGTCTGATATGCCAGTTCACACCAGCTAGCTCATCTTTCATACTCACCTAGTTACAGCTGATTAAGTTAAAAATCTAGCCTTAGAGCCAATCTTCTACCTTTCCATCTGGATATAAAATCTAATCATATTGTCACCATTGCTACCTAGGGGTGACTTTAATCTCACGTCAAAAAACAAACAACAATACAGCACTGGAACCAGCCCTTTGGCCCTCCATGCCTGCGTCGTAACACATTTTGCCCTCCGTACTAAAACTGTCTTCACTTACTGGATCCGTATCCCTCTATTCCCTTCCTATTCATTTATTTGTTCAGGTGTTTGTTGAATGCTGCTGTTGTGTCTGCTTTCACTATCTCTTCTGGTAGCACATTCCAGGCACTCACCACCCTTTGTGTGCCTCACATATCAGGTCATTCATCCAATTCATATAATTGATGTGCAGTATCAAGTCGAATATAACCTGCTGTCTGGTCATTTTAGTATGTGCTACTCTAAGAGAATCAAAAACATTGCGTGAATTCCTAATTCAGGCACTTACATTGTAGCTACTGTTCGAGGCCCTGTAGATCACTCCCACTAGTGACTTTTTCTCCTTACTCTTCCTCAACTCCACCCAAATTAATTCTACATCCTAATCTTCTGAACCAAGATCATTTCTAACAATTGCACCAAAACCATCCTTGATTACCACTGCTACCATTCCACCTTTGATTAAAATCCTTTTTTTTCTTCAAAGTCAGGTACCTCTTATTATTCAGAATCCAATCCTTGTCATTCTGCAGGCATATCTCCCTCATCGCTAGCAGATCACATTCAATGACTTCCATGTGCTTGATCAATTTGTTTCATGTTTTTGTGAATGCTGCATGTATGATCCATCAGACATCACACAGTGGTGGGCCAGGCTTGATGCTCCAACTTCTATTTTACTTCCTAGCAATTAAATATGTTTCCTCGATTTGAGAAAAGGAGAATGAGAAATTTAGCCAATATCTGAGTGTCTCGCAATCTTTGCAGACCTGTTGGATTTTCCATCTGCAAGGATTTCAGGTTTGCAGGATTTGGTTACCTCATTGCAATGGAAAGCTTCAAAGTACATCTTTTAGCTTACGCCTTGCCTGTCATAACAAAAAGGATTCCAAATATTATCACAAGTCTGAAGTCTTCAATTGTGTTCAGTATGTAATTTCAGTGTTGCTCAAAAGGGTTTAAGCATGTTTAAATAAACACAACTGGAGCCTATATAATAGAAAGGATGATCTATAAAGGCCCACCTATGGGGAGTGCAGCACTTTTCCCAAAGGCATAACTATAAACATATATAATTAACAGCTTGAACTAAATTGGTTTATCGAAAAGTTAATCACTGAGCAAATTAACATTTATTCACAGTTAACCATACCTGGCTGAGCAAGGAACTCCTGTTCAAAGCTTCGGAAGAAAAAGAAAAAACAAAACTGCATGCTTATGTTTTTGAAACCCACCTGCTTTTATTCCTTGAAATATAATAGTTTAAGACCCACACAATTATTCATTTTTGGAGATATAGGTATCATTTGCAATTGGATAATGCTTTCAGTATGAAGGGATAGAGCAGCAATTAGCTTGCGACAGAGGCAAATATCTCAGCACAAAAGAGGAAAACTCGTTGAGGAAGGTGAAATGGCAAATGGTGGAGGAGGGAGGAGGTTGGAATGCTGATGCAGAGCAGTAAATGGACATCCTGATGAAGGGCTTTTGCCCGAAACGTCGATTTTCTTGCTCCTTGGATGCTGCCTGACCTGCTGTGCTTTTCCAGCACCACTCTAATCTAGAATCTGGTTTCCAGAATCTGCAGTCCTTTTACCTATGCTTGTGAAGCCCAGAGCAAATTCGGGGACTTGCCTTATCTTCTAAGGTTCACTCACAGTGTCTCTACTTCATTGAATTCAGTCATGAACGACTCTGTAAAGTGAGGACCTTTTGAAGTCCTATTCAATATTCCTTTAGGTTCATTTTTGCTATTTGTTTGAAATGATTGGGGCAGATCACGAGATATTATCTCTAACAACTTATGACCTGACATTATGACATTGTGGTGAAATGCTGCAAATGTGCAAGTTGCTTTACCCCTTTTCATTGACTAATCTGCAGCTGCTTATATTAGAGTAGATTAGATTCCCTAGAGTGTGGAAACAAGCCCTATGGCCCAACCAGTCCACACCGACCCTCTGAAGAATAACCCACCCAGATGCATTTCCCTCTCACTAATGCACCTAAAAATTGAGCATGGCCAATTCACCTGACCTGCACATCTTTGGATTATGGGAGGAAACCGGAGCACTCAGAGGAAACCCATGCAGACACAGGGAAAATGTGCAAACTCCATGCAGACATTCGCCCGAGGCTGGATCAGCATTGAGAAATGCAAAATGTCTTCTTAGGATACTTGGAGTTGGGGACCATTGTTTGTTTAGGGATGACACTAATATGAGTGTCTGGATTAGTGGTGCTGGAAGAGCACAGCAGTTCAGGCAGCATCCGAGGAGCAGTAAAATTGACGTTTCGGGCAAAAGCCCTTCATCTGGAATAAAGGCAGAGAGCCTAATGCGTGGAGAGATAAGCTAAAGGAGGGTAGGGGTGGGGAGAAAATGGCATAGAGTACAGTGGGTGAGTGGGGGAGGGGATGAAGGTGATAGGTCAGGGAGGAGGGTGGAGTGGATAGATGGAAAAGAAGATAGGCAGGTAGGACAAGTCATGGGGACAGTGCTGAGCTGGAAGTTTGGAACTAGGGTGAGGTGGGGGAAGGGGAAATGAGGAAACTGTTGAAGTCCACATTGATGCCCTGGGGTTGAAGTGTTCCGAGGCGGAAGATGAGGCGTTCTTCCTCCAGGCGTCTGGTGGTGAGGGAGCGGCGGTGAAGGAGGCCCAGGACCTCCATGTCCTCGGCAGAGTGGGAGAGGGAGTTGAAATGTTGGGCCACGGGGCGGTGGGGTTGATTGGTGCAGGTGTCCCGGAGATGTTCCCTAAAGCGCTCTGCTAGGAGGCGCCCAGTCTCCCCAATGTAGAGGAGACCGCTTCGGGAGCAACGGATACAATAAATGATATTGGTGGATGTGTAGGTAAAACTTTGATGGATGTGGAAGGCTCCTTTAGGGCCTTAGATAGAGGTGAGAGATGAGGTGTGGGCACACGATTTACAGTTCCTGCGGTGGCAGGGGAAGGTGCCAGGATGGGAGGGTGGGTTGTTACGTAGAACAGTCGAGGTTTAAAAAATTATGAGGGGCATGGATAGGATAAATAGGCAAAATCTTTTCCCTGGGGTCAGGGAGTCCAGAACTAGAGGGCATAGGTTTAGGGTGAGAGAGGAAAGATATAAAAGAGACCTAAGGGGCAACATTTTCACACAGAGAATGGTATGTGTATGAAATGAGCTGCCAGAGGATGTGGTGGAGGCTGGTACAATTGCAACATTTAAGAGGCATTTGGATGGGTATATGAATAGGAAGGGTTTGGAGGGATATGGACCGGGTGCTGGCAGGTGGGACCAGATTGGGTTGGGATATCTGGTCAGCATGGACAGGTTGGACCGAAAGGTCTGTTTCTGTGCTGTACATCTCTATGACTCTATGGTCTAAGTCCTGATGAACCTATCCCAACAGTCACTGCATCAGACATCAGATCAGTTTTCCTTCATGTGAATCCAAGGAAAGTGATGGGACCAGACGGAGTACCAGGCCGTGCACTCAGAACATGCGCAGATCAAATGGCAGAGGTCTTCTTGAACATCTTCAGCCTCTCCCTGCAGCAGGCCACTGTCCCTGCCTGTTTCAAGAGGGCCAGCATCATCCCTGTGCCTAAGGATGCTCATACAGCATGTCTCAATGACTACCGCCCAGTGGCCCTCACTTTGGTGGTCATGAAGTGCTTTGAAAGGCTAGTCATGACATTAATCAACTCCAGCCTCCAAACTACTCTGGACCCACTCCAATAACATTAGCAAATTTGCTGATGATACTAAGCTGGGTGGCAGGGTGAAATGTGATGAGGATGTTAGGAGATTACAGGGTGACCTGGACAAGTTGGGTGAGTGGTCAGATGCATGGCAGATGCAGTTTAATGTGGATAAATGTATGGTTATCCACTTTGGTGGCAAGAACAGGAAGGCAGATTACTACCTAAATGGAATCAATTTAGGTAAGGGGGCAGTACAGAGAGATCTGGGCGTTCTTGTACACCAGTCAATGAAATTAAGCAGCGCTGAAAATGTGTTGCTGGAAAAGCGCAGCAGGTCAGGCAGCATCCAAGGAGCAGGAGAATAGACTTTTCGGGCATGAGCCCATCTTCAGGAATGAGGAAAGTGTGTCCAGCAGGCTAAGATAAAAGGTAGGGAGGAGGGACTTGGGGAAGCGGCGTTGGAAATGCGATAGGTGGAAGGAGGTTAAGGTGAGGGTGCTAGGCCGGAGTGGGGGTGGGGGCGGAGAGGTCAGGAAGAAGATTGCAGGTTAGGAAGGCGGTGCTGAATTCGAGGGTTGGGGCTGAGACAAGGTGGGGGGAGGGGAAATGAGGAAACTGGAGAAATCTGAGTTCATCCCTTGTGGTTGGAGGGTTCTTTTTTCTCAATGAAGGTAAGCATGCAGATACAGCAGGTAGTGAAGAAGGCTAATAGCATGCTGGCCTTCATAACAAGAGGGATTGAGTGTTAGAAGCAAAGAGGTGCTTCTGCAGCTGTACAGGGCCCTGGTGAGACCACACCTGGAGTACTGTGGGCAGTTCTGGTCTCCAAATTTGAGGAAAGACTTTCTGGCTATTGATGGAGTGCAGCGTAGGTTCACAAGGTCAATTCCTGGAATGGCGGGATTACCTTACACTGAAAGACTGGAGCGACTGGGCTTGTATACTCTTGGGTTTAGAAGACTGAGAGGGGATATGATTGAGACATATAAGATTAATAAAGGATTGGAGACTCTGGAGGCCGGAATCACGTTTCCGCTGATGGGTGAGTGCCGAACCAGAGGACACAGTTTAAAAATATGGGGTAGACCATTTAGGACAGAGATGAGGAGAAACTTCTTCACCCAGAGAGTGGTGGCTGTGTGGAATGTTCTGCCCCAAAGGACAGTAAAGGCTCAGTTTCTGGATTCATTTAAGAAAGAGTTGGTTAGAGCTCTCAAGGATTGTGGAATCAAGGGTTATGGAGATAAGGCAGGAACAGGATACTGATTAAGGATGATCAGCCATGATCATATTGAATGGTGGTACAGGCTCGAAGGGCAGAATGGCCTACTCCTGCACATTTTGTCTATTGTCTATTGTCTAATTTGACTATCAGACCAACAGATCCATGTCAGACGCCCTATCACTTGCCCATCACTCCTCTCTAGAACATCCTGACACCAAGAACAGCTATGTAAGAATCCTACTCATTGACTACAGTTCAGCCTTCAACACTATTATCCCCTCGAGACTGATTATTACATTTAGTGATCTCGAACTAAGCCACACTCTCTGCAACTGGATCTTCAGTTTCCTGACCCACAGGCCACAATCCTCGCTAACACTCAACACTGGAGCCCCCCAGGGGTGTATACTCAGCCCCCTACTGTACTCACCGTTTACCCATGACTGCGTCACCAAATACCAGTCTAATGCCATTTACAAGTTCGCTGATGGCACCACCACAGTCGGTCGAATCTCAGCTGAAACAGACGGCAGACGGGAGGTGGAAGACCTGGGAAAATGGTGCACTGAGAACAACCGAGCTCTCAATGCCAGCAAAACCAAGGAACTCAGTATTAACTTTCGGCAGGATGTTACTCATGCCCCCCTACACATTAACAGCACAGAGGTGGAACAAGTGGAGGGTGTCAAGCTCCTGGGAGTGGTCATCCACAAAGGCTTTCTTGGACTCTTCATGTGGACACACTGGTTACAAAGGCCCAACAACGTCTCTTCTTCCTCAGGCAGCTGAGGAAATTTGACATGACGGTGAATACCCTTGCCAACTTTTATAGATGCGCCATTGAGAGCATTCTGTCTGGATGTATCACTACCTGGTGTGGCATCTGTCCCATTTAAGATCGGAGATGGTTACAGAGAGTGGTGAACTCAGCTCAGACAACCACAAAAGCCAACCTCCCATCTATAGAATCCATCTTCCAGGCCCGCTGTCAAGGAAAGGCCACCAGCATTCTCAAAGATCCATCCCACCCTGGCAATGTTTTTCTACAACCTCTACCATCGGAGAGAAGGTACTGAAGCCTGAACACACACACCAGCCGGTTTCAAAACAGTTTCTACCCTACTGTTGTTAGAATACTGAATGGACTCACAAATTCTTTACATTTGCCTATACCTGTGTTTTCATTTTTGCCGCTATTTACCTATTATTTATTTATCTATGCTACTTAGCTCTGTGATCTGCCTATACCTTGGTACACGTGACAGTAAATTTAATTCAACTCAACTCATGGAATACAGGGAGAACTAGCCATTTGGATACAGAACTGGCTCAAAGTTAGAAGACATAGGGTGGTGGTGGAGGGTTGTTTTTCAGACTGGAGGCCTGTGACCAGTGGAGTGCCACAAGGATTGGTGCTGGGTCCTCTACTTTTCGTCATTTATGTAAACGATTTGGATGTGAGCATAATAGGTACAGTTAGTAAGTAACTGCTGTGCTCTTCCAGCACCACTAATCCAGAATCTGGTTTCCAGCATCTGCAGTCATTGTTTTTACCTACTAATATGAGTGGTAGAGCAAAGTGTGCAAGGACTGTAAAACTTTGCAGAGGTACATAGATAGTTTAAGTGAGTGGGCAAAGGTCTGGCAGATGGAGTACAACGTTAATAAATGTGAAGTCATCCACCAAGGAGGATTCTTACTTGAATGGTAAAAAATTGCGGAGAAAGTGAGGTCTGCAGATGCTGGAGATCAGAGCTGAAAATGTGTTGCTGGAAAAGCGCAGCAGGTCAGGCAGCATCCAGGGAACAGGCTATTGTGCAGAGGGACCTGGATCACAGAAGGTTGGCCTGCAGATGCAACAGATAATTAGGAAGACAAATGGAATTTTTTCCTTCATTGCTAAAGGGATTGAGTTCAAAAGCAGAGAGGTTATATTGCAGTTGTACAGGGTGCTGGTGAGGCCACACCTGGAGTACTGTGTGCAGGTTTGGTCTCCTTACTTGAGAAAGGATGTACTGCACTGGAGGGCATGCACAGGAGATTCACTCAGTTGATTCTGGAGTTGAGGGGGTTGGCTTATGAGGAGAGATTGAGTAGATTGGGATTGTATTCATTGAAATTTAGAAGAATGAGGGGTGGGGATCTTATAGAAACATATAAAATTATGAATGGAATAGATAAGATAGAAGTAGAGAGCATGTTTCCATTGGTAGGTGAAACTAAGATAAGAGTCTTGGGGCCCTCATACTTAGGGGGTGCAGATTTAGGACTGAATTGAGAAGGAGCGTCTTCACCCAGAGGGTTATGAATTTATGGAATTCCTTGCCCAGTGAAAGAGTTAAAGCTTCGTCACTGAATGTTTTTAAAGCTAAGACAGATCATTTTTTGAACAGTAAAGAAATTAAGGGATACCGTGAGAATGTGGGTAAGTGGAGCTGAGGCCACTAAGAGGTCAGCCATGATCTTATTGAATGGTGGAGCAGGCTTGAGGGGCCAGACGGCCTACTCCTGCTCCTAGTTTTTATGTTCATTGTGGGAACATAAACAGAATTGCTGGAAAAGTTAATTAGTCTGCCAGCATCTGTGAAGAGAGATCAGAGTTAGCATTTCAAGTCGAGTGACCCTTCCTCAGAATTGATGGTAACTAGGAAAATGCTGGTTTATATGCAGAAGATAGTCTAGGTGGAGGGGTAAGGAGTAAACAATAGGTGAGTATAGAGCCAAAAGAGAGGAAAACAGTTAGACAGACAAAGGAGTAGATAAAACTCATCCTAAGAGAATGAATAGCTGTTAATTGGTACTGCCAGTGGCTAACAATGGGTTGTGTGTCATAGCAGACTATGTGATAACGAGGCTTGGTGTGTGGGGGTGGGGTAAGGGAATGGGAGAGCCCAAACCCTAAAGTTATTGAACTCTCAGTTGAGGAAGAAGGTGGACATTTCAGAGACTCCCATGTCGAAATTAACATCATCAGAACAAATGCAATGAAGACAGAGGAACTGGAAAAATGGAATAGAGCTTTTACAGAGCCATTGTGGGAAATGACTTCTAAATCTTTATGTCTGAGTGTTGAGGTTATAATTCAATGGCATAATGCATATAGGATGTGACATTGTGTTGGAAAAGTATAATTACATTGGCAACAATTTTTTTCGATCACCTTTGTATCCCCAGAAACGTAACAAACTTTTAAGTTCATTTGAATTGATTAAGGAACAATTTGCTTTTGATTGGCATTAAGTGTTCAGAAAAGCACATTGAACTATTCATTGGTTTGTAATTTCGCTCAGTGATCAGTGCTGGATCACACAAAGACCTAGATGTGTGAAAGGGTAAATGGGTTCATGCATTTCACAAGGAGAACAATGCACACTTGTTTTTTTTAAAAAGTAATGATTTCTGCAGTACATAATTGGTTCCCTCTCTGGGCAACTAAGGGTAACTGTCATATCTGTTTAAGGGGCTTGGAAAAGAGCATATCTATTAGTTACTCTCCTACTGGCATCTTCATTCTCACATCCAGACTGATAGCGGTTGTCGTCGGAATTCAGCTGTTTATTTCATGAGTCATCACAACGTCTGCTCAGGCAAAGACTGGCTTGCATTTTGTAATATAAGAAAAAGGGAAATGTGAGTATAAGAGGAAGTCATTCAATCCATGTGATACAATTGGTCACTCAGTTCCTGATCCAGAAATCAATCCAACATGAATCATTACACTGTCATGGACAGGGCTTATTGAACATTTCTTTATAACTCTCGTTGGGACACCACAATTTGTTTGCAATTGTCACTCCCAAAAGATAATGTGTTTTCCATTATCATCAATACGGAGTTCAACAGAATTTTGAATATTTGAAGAAATGAGGAATATGGGAGTAGACAGGAAAGTGAAGTTACAATAGAAGATCTTGCAAAATGTCCATATTACAGAGGAGGAAGTGCTGGATGTCTTGAACGCATAAAAGTGGATAAATCCTCAGGACCTGATCAGATGTACCCTAGAACTCTGTGGGAAGCTAGGGAAGTGATTGCTGGGCACCTGGCTTTTATTGGTAAAGGAATTGAGTTCCGGAGCCCTGAGGTCATGTTGCAGTTGTATAAGACTCTGGTGCGGCCGCATCTGGAGTATTGTGTGCAGTTTTGGTCACCATACTATAGGAAGGATGTGAAGGCACTGGAACGGTGCAGAGGAGGTTTACCAGGATGCTGCCTGGTATGGTAGGAAGATCGTATGAGGAAAGGCTGAGGCACTTGGGGCTGTTTTCATTGGAGAAAAGAAGGTTTAGGAGTGACTTGATAGAGGTGTACAAGATGATTAGGAGTTTAGATAGGGTTGACCATGAGAACCTTTTTCCACGTATGGAGTCAGCTATTACGAGGGGGCATAGCTTTAAATTAAGGGGTGGTAGGTATAGGACAGATGTTAGGGGTAGATTCTTTACTCAGCGAGTCTTGAGTTCATGGAATGCCCTGCCAGTAGCAGTGGTGGACTCTCCCTCTTTATGGGCATTTAAACGGGCATTGGATAGGCATATGGAGAATAGTGGGCTAGTGTAGGTTAGGTGGGCTTGGATCGGCGCAACATCGAGGGCCAAAGGGCCTGTACTGCGCTGTATTTTTCTATGTTTCTATGTTTCTTGCTGAGATCATCGATATCATTGATAGTCACAGGTGAGGTGCCAGAAGACTGCAAGTTGGCTAAGGGGGTGCCACTATTTAAGAAAAGTGGAAAGGACAAGCCAGGGAACTATAGACCAGTGAACCTGACGTCGGTGGTGGGCAAGTTGTTGGAGGGAATCCTGAGGGACAGGATGCATATGTATTTGGAAAGACAAGGACGTGGGCGGCACGGTGGCACAGTGGTTAGCACTGCAGCCTCACAGCGCCAGAGACCCTGGTTCAATTCCCGCCTCAGGCGACTCTCTGTGTGGAGTTTGCACATTCCCCCCGTGTCTGCGTGGGTTTCCTCCGGGTGCTCCGGTTTCCTCCCACAATCCAAAAAAATGTGCAGGTTATGTGAATTGGCCATGCTAAAATTGCCCGTAGTGTTAGGTGAAGGGGTAAATGTAGGGGAATGGGTCTGGGTGGGTTGCGCTTCGGCGGGTCGGTGTGGACTTGTTGGGCCGAAGGGCCTGTTTCCACACTGTAATCTAATCTAATCTAATCTGATTAGGTATAGTCAACATGGATTTGTGCATGAGAAATCATGTCTCATGATTGAATTTTTTGAAGAAGTAACAACAGGATTGATGGGGGCAGAGCGGTAGGTGTGATCTATATGGACTTCAGTAAGGCATTCGAGAACGTTCCCCATGGGAGACTAGTTAGCAAGGTTGGATGTTCTTCTATCTACCACAGGAATTTACCACTGCTATACTAACTGCTGTGTCATTCAAAGCACCACAAGCAAAGGTTGAGGAAGCTCTTAATGTGCTGTACTCCACCACTAACACCCTGGAGACAGAACATCCCAAGGCCCTGTTTATTGTCACTGGCGACATCAGTCAAGCCAATCTCAGGAAGGTGTTGCCCAAGTACCACCAGAACACTATCTGCCCCACCAGGGGCCCGAACATTTTAGACCACTGCTACACCACTATGAAAGATGCCGACCACTCCATCCCCCATCCTCATTTCGGAAACTCCGACCATAATGCCGTGTTTCTTCTCCCGGCTTACAGGCAAAAGCTCAAGCAGGAGACCCCCCTCACGAATACAGGTCCAGTGCTGGTCGGAGGAGGCAGAGGATCAATTCTGGTGCTGTCTGGAATCGGCTGATTGGGGCCATGTTCATACAGTCCGCAGATACCTTGGACGGGTACGCCACCACCATCACAGACTTTATCAGCAAGTGTGTGGAGGACCGCATACCGAGGACGTCAATCCGGGTGTTCCCTAACAGTAAACCCTGGATGAATCAGGACATACAGTACCACCTAAGTACCAGGTGTGAGCCTTCAGATCAGGAGACTCACTCAAATATAAGGAATCCCAAGTATGACCTTGACAGAGCCATTAAGACAGCCAAGGACCAATACTGATCTAAACTAGAGACCCAGACACCTGGTGACAATGGCAAGGACTGAATGACATCACAGAATCTAAAAAAAGACAGTGCAAGATAGCAGATGATGACATATCCCTCCCAGATCGTCTCAACTCCTTCTATGCTCACTTTGAGCAGAATTTCGGCGGAGAGGTAACACCTATTCCGACAAGTTGGGCCCTCTACTTTTTGTCATTTACATAAATGATTTGGATGCGAGCATAAGAGGTACAGTTAGTAAGTTTGCAAATGACACCAAAATTGGAGGTGTAGTGGACAGCGAAGAGGGTTACCTCAGATTACAACAGGATCTGGACCAGGTGGGCCAATGGGCTGAGAAGTGGCAGATGGAGTTTAATTCAGATAAATGCGAGGTGCTGCATTTTGGGAAAGCAAATCTTAGCAAGACTTATACACTTAATGGTAAGGTCCTAGGGAGTGTTGCTGAACAAAGAGACCTTGGAGTGCAGGTTCATAGCTCCTTGAAAGTGGAGTCGCAGGTAGATAGGATAGTGAAGAAGGCGTTTGCTGCAGAACAGCATAGGTTTAGAGTGAGGGGAGAAAAGTATAAAAGAGACCTAAGGGGCAACTTTTACATGCAGAGGGTGCTGCATGTGTGGGATGAGCTGCCAGAGGAAGTGGTGGAAGCTGGTACAACTGCAACATTTAAAAGGCATCTGGATTGGCATATGAATAGGAAGGGTTTGGAGGGATATGGGCCAGGTGCTGGCAGGTGGGACTAGATTGGGTTGGGATATCTGGTCGGCGTGGATAGGTTGGACCGAAGGGTCTGTTTCCATGTTGTACATCTCTATGACTCTATCTCACTAAATTGGTTCAAGAAGGCAGTTGGTTAAGGGACCATCTGAAGGTCCTATGTTTTAATGAATATTGCATTTAGTGTATTGAAATTTGGAACTCTGTTTCTTAATAACAGTTGATGCATGCTCACCTGTTAATTTAAAACCTGAGATTGAAAGATTGTTGGTGGCCAAGTTGTACTAAGGAGTACAGAGGAACCTCGATTATCCAAAGGACATGAGTGGGGAGCATTTTGTTTGACTAATTGAATTCCGGCTAATCAAATGCCAGATAACATAGTTTAAGCAAGCATCGGGACCTTGCAATCTTGGCGGATTATCTGCTACTCGGGTAATTGAGGTTCCTCTGTATATGGGAATGGTGTGTATTTGCGGTATAGACCACAGGGCAGCCAAGATCTCACTGAATTTCTCCTTTGACAGCACCTTCTACCATCTAGAAGCTCAAGAACAGCTGGTGGATGGGGATACCAACACTTGCAAGTTCCCTTCCAAGGTACACGCCATCCTGATATTTTTTAATTCATGTGTGAGATGTGAAGCTGAGTCAGCATTTATTGCCTGTCACTAGTTGCCCTTGAGGACGTGATAGTGAGCTGCCCATTTGAACTGCTACAGTCCATGTGCTGTACATTGGCCCACGATTCCCTTCGGGAGAGAATTCCACGATTTTGACCTAGCGACAGTAAAGGAATGATGATATATTTCCAAGTCAGGATGTTGAGTGACTTGGAAGGGAACTTGCAGGTGATGATGTTCCTATGTGTCTGCTACCTTTTTCCTTTGAGATGGAAGTGGTCATAGGCTTGGAAAGTACTGCCCAAGGATCTTTGGTGCGTCTTACACACTGCTGTTACTGAGTGTCGGTGGTAGAGGGAGTGTATGTTTGTGGCTGTTATGCCAATCAAGTTGGCTGCTTTGTCCTGGATAGTGTCAAGCCTCTTGAGCACTAAATCAGGCAAGTGGTAGTATCACATGACACTCTTGACTTGTGCCTTGTAGATGGGGAGTCAGGAGGTGGTTGCTCGCCACTGTATCATAGCCTCTGGCCTGCTCTTGTATCCACAATGTTTATGTGGCGAGTCCTGGTGGGCAATTTTCCACATTGTCGGTTGGATGCTAGTGTTGTAACTTAGAACAGTACCGCTCTTCCTTCTTTGTTGGGTTTCTAATGGCAGTATATATATACTGACATCACATGGAATGCAGTGCTTCCAGAAGCTCACCACTAGCTTATTAAGGTCAATTAGGGATGGACAAAAAAAAATGTTGGATAACGTGCCCACAAAAGAATGAAAATAAATAAAAACAAAAATAGGCCAGATGGACAGAATGGCCAATCCATAAGAACACAAGAATTTGGAGCAGGAGTAGGCCATCTGGCCCTTCGAGCCTGCTCCATCATTTAATAAGACCATGGCTTATTGGACTCAGCTCCACTTACCCACCCGCACACCATAACCCTTACTGTTCAAAGATTGATCTATCTTGGATTGCCTTAAAAAATATTCAACAAGGTAGGCTCGACTGCTTCACTGGGCAGGGAATTCCACAGATTCCCAATCCTTTGGAAGAAATTCCTCCTCAACTCAGTCCTAAATCTGCTCCCCGTTATTTTGAGGCTGTGCCCCTTGTTCTAGCTTCACCCACCAGTAGAAATAACCTCTCGCTTACATCTTATCTCTTCCTGCACCCAATCCTTTTAGCTGGATATCTATTCTCTGGCAAAGAGCATAGTGAGCCTATTCATTTCCACTGAAAGCAGTCACAGCCAAACCATTGCTTAATTTCAGGAACAGTTTGGATATAGCACTTGGGTTTAAAGGGATCAAAGGATATAGGGAAAAGCAGGATCAGAGTATTGAGTTGGATGATGAGTCATGATCATAATGAATGGCAGAGCAGACTTTGAAATAAGAAATCTCTTATTTTCTATGCTGCTACATTAAATTATTGACAGTCACATACTCTCTTGTATTATTTGTTGCAACCACAAATCATAACCCTGACCCACCTGTGTTCATATCAAAATTTTAATTCCAAAATTTGTTTTTTTTAAATAAGATTGATGCACCCAATATGACTGCTGATATAAATCCAGTGGCTCTCTGGAGAGAAATTCTCGAAAATTTAGAATCAGAAAATCTTTAAACAGAAAAACTAAGAAGGGCAATGTTATGAGAGAAACTGAAAGAAATGCAGATGCTGTAAGTCAGAAGCAAAAGAAGTTGTTGGAAAAGCCCAGTGGGTCTGGCAGTATCTGTAAAGAGAAATCAGAGTTAACGTCTCAGGTCCCAACAGGGTTCTGAGGAAAGGTCACCAGACCTGAAACGTTAACTCTGATTTCTTTTCATTAATGCCGCCCGACCTGCTGAGCTTTTCCAGCAACTTTTGTTTGTGTTTCAGACATTATGAGAGGCTGATTAACGAACAGGGCAGCATGGTGGCTCAGTGGTTAGCACTGCTCCCTCGCAGTGCCAGAGACCTGAGTTCGATCCCCGCATTGGACGACTGTCTGTGTGGAGTTTGCACATTCTCCTTGTGTCTGTGTGGGTTTCCTCCCATGATCCAAAGATGTGCAGGCCAGGTGAATTGGCCATGCTAAATTGCCCATAGTGTTAGGTGCATTTGTCAGAGGGAGATATAGGATAGGGGAAACCATCTCCAGCTGATGTGTTTGTGCTTCGCCCTTCCAGGAATATGCAAAAGATAAGGTCTAACAGCAAGCTTCATCCTTATATAGCCTAACCTAATTATATAGCCTAACCTAAATACATCAGGGTAATAGAACAGAATGCAGAATATAGTGTTACGACAACAGATAAGATGCAGAGAAAGAACAACTCTAAGATCTGAGAGGTCTATTCATTAGCCTGATACTATCAGGGAAGAAGCTGTTCTTGAATATCTTGGTACATGTTTTCAGACATTTGTACCTTCTGTCCAATGGAAGAGGGTGGAAGAGAGTACAACCGGGGAGGGATGGATCTTTGGCTGCTTCCCTGAGGCAGTGGGAAGTGTAGACAGAGTCAATGGAAGAAAAGCCGGTTTTCCATTTGGACTTGGCTACATTCATAACTTTCTGTAATTTCTTGCGGTCTTGGACAGAGCGGTTGCCATATCAAGCTGTGATGTAGCTGGATAGGATGCTTTCTATGGTGCATGTATAGAAATTGGTAAGAGTCATTGTGGACATGCTGAATTTCTTTAGCCTCCTGAGGAAGTAGAAACATTGGAGTGCTTTCCTGACTGTAGCATTGATGTGGATGGACCAGGCCATGAGGTGATATGAGGTCAAACACATTTCCCCCTTTTTTTTTCTTCACTCAGCCCCTACTGACTGAACAGTCAAGATCCTTAGGGACTCAGCCTGCTCTGTGAATACAGGAAGCATTCTTGGTTCATTCTCCATCCAGAGTACCTACTAATACCCCATACCATCCTCAGTGCTTCTCCCAAGCAATTCGATTCTAAGCTGTATGTAACACAGCCATTCCAAGATTCTATTTGTGGTGATTTGTGTTGGCACACTAATCACTTTATTGATTTCTGATTGCCTTTAGGACCTTTCACAATAATTAATATTCAACCAGCAACCAGTCACTGAAGGTAAAAATCCACTTTGTTACCTCTCACTCTCTTCTGTTTTATTCAGCCCCTATCCTTTTGTGTTGTTATGTTATCCTATGCTCTTCTGTTGCCTTTGCTATTGGATAGTGATTTGAGTTTGTGAAATGATACACCCACAACAAAGATATGGGTTCTGTTTCTTTGCCAATGTTAATAATACTGCTGCCCACATTAAGAAAAATCTTTCCTTTCTATAGCTCTCTCACAACCTGTGGGCCTGGAATCACCTTAGGCCAGGTCAAGGTAAGGATGACAGATTTCCTCCCCTAAAGGACATTAGTGAACTAGATGGGTTTCCAACAATCATAAACAATTTCATGGTCATTATTAGACTCTTAAATCCAGATTATTGTATTAAAATATCATATCTACCATGGCAGGATTTGAACCCAGGTCCCCGAGAAGTCAGTTGAGTATTCCAGATCCACTCTCTCCAGATTAAAACTCTAGAGTTAAAACCACTAAGCCATTACCTCCTCAAAAAGATTTCTTGCTCTTGTATTCAAGCACTCTTACAATGAAAACCAATATACCATTTGCCTTCCTACTTGCATGCTGCACCTGCAGATTTGCTTTTGATGGCCAATGCATAATGGCAATGAGGTCTACTTGTGCATCAACACTTCCCCATCTATCACTATTTATATATTGCCACCTATTTGCTCACTCACTCAATTTGGTTAAATTACCCTGAATCGCCTTCACGTCTCGTCACCATCCATAGTCTCACTTGTTTGTATATTGTCAGCAAACTTGGAAAGATTATATCCAATTCCATCAACCAAATTATTGATCTTTGATTTGAATACCTGAGCTCAAGACTCATCCCAGAAGTATCCCACATTTTCCACTTGCAATTTTTAAAACATTTGTTCACAGGGGATGTGAGCATCATTGACTAGAGCAGGATTTATTGGCCATCCCGGGCAGTTAAGTGTCCACTACACTTCTGTGGATCTGGAGTTAGATGTAAGCTAGACCAAGTAAGGATGGCAGATTGTTTTTCCTGAAGAGCATTAGTAAACTAGATGGGTTTTTGCAACAATTACATGTCACCATTGGCTAACTTTTTATTGAATTCAAATGTCACCATCTGCCATGGTGGGATTTAAACGTATGTTCCCAGAGCATTTAACCTGGAAGTCCATGAAATTACCACCATGTCACCAACTTCTCAAAGTGACCTATTTATTCCTACTCTCTGTTTCCCGACTGCAATCCAATTCTCAATCCATTCTAGTATATTATCTCCAATCTGACTTGCTTTGATTTTGCAATAACCTCTTATCTGAAACTTAATCCAAACCTTACTTAAAATCCAAATATATCACATCCACTGGTTTCCTTTATATATTCTACTAGTAACATCCTCAAACACTCCTGTAAGTTTCTTTAACATGACTTTCCTGTCATAAATGAATCCTGTAATGGCGTTGGTATTTTTTAAGTGTCCTATTATCACATTATTTTTCATGAGCATCTGAAGGGCAGATAGAGCTTTGGCATATTGTCGTGCATGAGAGGCAGCACCTCCAACAGTGTACCACTGCCTCAGTTTTGGCACTGTCAGACTCGATTATGGACCTCAAGTCTTTGGAATGGGACTTGAACCTACAACCTTTATTACATCAGAGGTACCCTCTGAGCAACAGCAGGAATCCCAGATTTGCCAGAGTTCAGTGTGGAGACGCAGAGTTCAGTGTGGAGACGCAGAGTTCAGTGTGGAGACGCAGAGTTCAGTGTGGAGACGCAGAGTTCAGAACGTAATCTTCCGGAAGGGGTGGAAGCTGGCGACGATAAAAAGTGAAAGGTTTTGGAAATTCCTTCTCCGCTCCAACGATTTATTTTCAAAGTCGGAGAAAAATGACACTTTGGCCGAGATTAAAATTCCTTTGAACAATCTTCCATGAAGAACAGGGTTACACGTTCATTGTTAATGTGAACAAACGTACCCCTTGAACTCACTATTGTTTCCAGACATTCCTAGCAGCTAAAAGAAACAGGAATAATTTAAATTCACTGGATTCTTCTATTACATACAAACATTCGGCAGACATATTCAGTGCTACTAATATTGTTTAAGAGTTGCACATTGATCCTTATCTCTGTTTCATTTGTAATTCAGGAACAGCCTGCAGTAGCCACATACTTTCCAGCGGAAAAGACCTCAGGTTTGAGTGTCTTATAATAGGGCAACTGTGTGTTTCTTCGCTTTAAAGAAGACAATAACGTCCTGTCCTGTTTTGTTAACGTGAAACAATCTCAACTGATGGAAGGGCCAACAATAGCAGCTTATAACGCAGCGTAAGTGACAGTGTGATCGGGAAGGATGCCAAAGTCATTCCGAGTGTGTCGGCAACAATTAGTAGGAAGCTGGCGACATTCCTTTTAAGGAGCCTCACTAATGAACTAGACTTACTACAAACTGAGAGGCTTCTTCTGTGTCCTAAAGCAGCTTGGGCGAAACAACTGGTCGCTTTTTTTTTGGGACAATCTAGAACGAGGGGGTCATAGTTTTAGAATTAAGGTGGTAGCAGATTTAAATAGGGCTGAGGAGAAATTGTTTTACTGAATGGGTCCTGAGTCTGTGGAATCACTACCCCAAAGTGCAGTGAATGCTGGGACATTGAGTAAATTTAAGGAGGTGGTTGACAGAGTTTTCATTAGTGAAGTGTTATAGGGGGTGTGGGCGGGAAAAGTGGAATTGAGGCCAAGGTGAGATCAACCACGATAATTTCAAATGGTGGAGCAGGCTCCAGGGGCTGGAATGTTTACACCTGCTCGTAGTTCCTTGGTTTTTTTCAAAAGGTTTGGTAGATCTTCCTGAGTGTTATTGCTGTCAGGACCTTATAGAGGGGCATGGATAGAGTAAGCAGACAAGGTCTTTTCGCTGGGTTGGTGGAGTCCAGAACTAGGACACAGATTTAGGGTGAGAGGGAATAGATTTAAAGGAGACCTAAGGGGCAACTTCTTCCCACAGAGGGTGGTGCATGCATGGAATGAGCTGCCAGAGAAAGTGGTGGATTACAACATTTAAAAGGCATCTGGCTGGTTATACGAATAGGAAGGGTTTAAAGGGAAATGGGCCACGTGCTGGCAAATGGTTCTAGATTAATTTAAGATGTCTGGTCAGCATGGACGAGTTGGACCGAAGGGTCTGTTTCCGTGCATGTACATCTCAATGACTCTATGACAATTGCACTGCCTCTTACTGAGTCAGATATTTAGGGACTCAATATGTCTGACATGCATCTTTTTATGACAGCCAGGTCTCTCTCACTGAACCAGATTAACAGTCCCAACCAGGGAACTCATATTCCAGCAGGCTGAATTGTTAGAATCATTATACCCCTAATCAACCTGTTCAGAGATGTTACTACATACCCCTGGAGCAGGTGGGCTTCAACACAGGGCTCTGAGCCCCAAGATAGGGATATTACTACTGCACTACAAGAGTTCTTGTAAAGGAGTCGTAGTGTGAATGAGTTGGTGTTGCTACCTTAAATGGCATAAAATGCACATCAATGATGGGTTACACAGGAAATATGCTGGAAATGTGTTGCTGGAAAAGCGCAGCAGGTCAGGCAGCATCCAGGGAACAGGAGAATCGACGTTTTGGGCATAAGCCCTTCTTCACCATTCCTGAAGAAGGGCTTATGCCCGAAACGTCGATTCTCCTGTTCCCTGGATGCTGCCTGACCTGCTGCGCTTTTCCAGCAACACATTTCCAGCTCTGATCTCCAGCATCTGCAGACCTCACTTTCTCCTACACAGGAAATATACCTCATGTTTGCCTGTTTCTGATGCTCAAACTCCTAAATAATGGCATCCTCAGCATAATGATAAAACCTCTGCCTTTGTGGTAGGAACTGAGTGTAAAATCTAGTTTGCCAACACAGAGCTGTAGGAATATTTTACAACTGGAGATTTTATATTTCATGTGAGAATTAAAGTAACTTCTCATTCTGATCTCACATGTCATCTAAAAGAACCCACAGTGGACAGTGAAATTCTTCAGGTACCTTTACCAATATCTATTTACCAATACCTGAAAGCAAATGATCTGTTAGAAATCTAAATATTTGAAAGCATTTCTGAAAAATAACGGATGCCACAAGTGGATGTATCAAGAATCATTTTGTAATTTTGTCCTGTCTCTTGAGAGATGGTATTGAACCTCCTACATATTTCTGGCTTCTTCTGTTTTCATTTCAGCAGTTAATTTTCCATATAATCCCTACAGTGTGGAAACAGGCCCTTCAGCCCAACAAGTCCACACCAACCCTTCGAAGAATATTCCACCCAAATCCTTTGCCCATCACTCTACATTTACCCCTGACTATTGCACCTAATCTACACATCCCTATGGGCAATTTAGCATGACTAGTTCACCAAACCTGCACATCTTTTGGATTGTGTGAGGACACTGGAGCACCCAGAGGAAACCCACGCAGACACGGGGAGAATGTGCAAACTCCACACAGACAGTCACCTGAGGCCAGAATCGACCCCAGGTCCCTGGCACTCTGTGGCAGCAGTGCTAACCACCGAGGTAAAAACAATGACTGCAGATGCTGGAAACCAGATTCTGGATTAGTGGTGCTGGAAGAGCACAGCAGTTCAGACAGCATCCGAGGAGCAGTAAAATCGACGTTTCGGGCAAAAGCCCTTCATCAGGAATACTGAGCCACCATGCCACTCAATTTGGTTCCTGACCTTCAGGCTGCAGAGAAAAGGATTTCAACATTCACTCAGTGGCAACCTCTCCCTGAATCTTCCTACTCTATCACAGGAACCAGCAGTGGTTCTCTTGGTAGCACTCTCACCTTTGAGTCAGAAATGCATGGGCTTCAGTTCAACCCCAGAGTCACGTGCACATGGTTGCCACTTCATTATAATGCCAGAGGTCCTGTTGCTCGCCCTAGTTAGACTGGAGCCCTATTTGCCACTTTTAAATCATCTAATTGACTGTCATTGTAGCTATAACTATAAGAAAAAAGCTACAGAGGCTCCTCATTCCTCGCATCACTACACATTCCCTCATGTCCATGATAATACAACAATGTGTCATTGTTCAATGTGAGAGCATTAGATGGTAAAAAGCCTTCAGTATGTTGACATTAACTCTTATTAAGCAGACAAACAAGCTGCATTTGATTTTGGAACCTAACAGGGGCTGCTTGTGTTTAGAATAACAACAAATTTACAGTCAATGAATGATGACTTCACCCAACTTAAATCTATTGGAAGTGGGTGCCAATTAAGTGGATCTGGCTTGTTGTGTTCAATGCTATATTGCTCTATCATGGTGAAGGTGAAGGTGACATTCCTGCTGTTTAATGTCCTCGCCTTCCTCCTAAGAAAACTGCTGGCCACTCTCCCAGCTCTTCAGCCTCCATCACATCCCCTCATTGCCTGTCCAGTTGTATAAAGCACTGCATGCAAAGATTATGCAGCACACTCTGCCTGGAGTGAACAGCAATGACTGTAATGCTCAGTCTTAACATCAGAACATCGTCTTGAGTTGACGTATTGTTTGCTCCGTAATGATCCTGATGAAAGAATAGATTGCATTGTATCTACGCTTGTACTCATCATCCATGGTCGCTGAGGGTAGCCCTTGCCTTCCACTCTTGTATAAGACATCAGTCCTTGGAATAAAGTTGGAACCTAAGAATTCTCAAAAATATAAGAATCACGGCAGCTCCCAGGGTACCTGGCACAGACAATTCTAACAATTGGTACCAACGATCACAAAGATTTTTATAGATTGATGGAATGAAATAATTTACAACTGAAGAAATTTGTTATGTTCTGATATGATGCTGCCAATCTGACATGTATACAGTCTGACCTGCACCACCCTGTACCTGGATATATCCAGCTATATTTCCAAAAACTGTTGCCTGGGTTGTAGAACTGCCCACATCACTCAGAATCAAAGTGGTATGATCTGTCACAAACTGCATCAGTGACAGAATAAAGAACATAGAACAGTACAGCACATTACAGGCCCTTTGGCCCTCAATATTGTGTCAAACTACTCTTAAGTTCAAACTAACCTACATACTCGACATTTTATTATCATCCATGAGCCTATCCAAGAGTTGCTTATACGTCCCTAATGTATCTGACTCTACTACCACTGCCCCTGCAGTGCATTCACACACCTACAACTCTCTGTGTAAAGAACCTACCTCTGACATCTCCCCAAAACCTTCCTCCAATCACTTTGAAATTATACCCCCTCATGATAGTCATTTCCGCTTGGGAAAAAGTCTTTGACCATCCACTCTAATTATACCTCTTATCATCTTTTATAACTCTATCAAGTCACCTCTCATCCTTCCTCACTTCAACAAGAAAAGTCCTATCTCCCTCAACCTTTCTTCGTAAGACATGCCCTCCAGTCCAGGCAACATCCTGGTAAATCTCCTCTGCACCCTCTCGAAAGCTTCCATTTCCTTCCTATAATGAGGTGACCAGAACTGAGCACAATATTCCAAGTGTGGTCTAACCAGGGCTCTATGGAGCTGCAGCATAACCTCATGGTTCTTAAACTCATTCCACCAGCTAATGAAAGCCAACACATCATACGCATCCTTAACAACCCTATCAACTTGGGTGGCAACTTTGGTTTATTTGGGTGTCAAGGGTTGTGTGATCCCATACAGGTCCCCAGTGGATCCCTGGAATCTCCTGATCATATCTGAATTTAGGGCAGCTATGACATTGATGGCCACTGGGGCAGGATCCAGCCCTTCAGGTGGCAGCTCCACCTCCAGCAGTTGGCACAGTTCTGTGTCAGTGTCCCGGGACATCCTCAGAGTGCACCAACACTGGGCTTCACTCCTCTGGAAGAAATGGCTGCAAGGACAATCGACTCCCCACAGCACCCAAGACAGGGAGCATTGTATATAAGAACATGTTGTCAAATACGTGCAGTCCAATGTGAGAGGGAATCAGCCTTTTGCAGTGTGTGAGATTTTGGATTGTCTTTGCGAATTGTGGACCAGAGGGAACTCTTTAAACGTCACCTGTGAACTCTTTTGCTTCATGGAGGTGACTATTATCAATTTGTAATGAACAATGGCATGATCAAGAGTTGCTGCAGTCAGGATTTTTTTTTAGGTGTGGTTAGTTTCTGCATGTAGTTCACAAACAGATGTCTTTAACCTGCACTATGTAAGTGCTTGATGAATGCAATTGTTCCTTGAAGGGTCGCACATCATTCAAAGGTAGACCCCATGTGTGGACACTGATAAAAAGCCGTGGCTCAAAAGCACCACTAGTCTGGTTGTGTTCACAGCTATTTTATACTTCCATTGTGACTTGGGTGATGCTGATGGAAGATAGCACAAACTTAGTCAGGAGGAGAAAGTGAGGTCTGCAGATGCTGGAGATCAGAGCTGAAAATGTGTTGCTGGAAAAGCGCAGCAGGTCAGGCAGCATCCAGGGAACAGGAGAATCGACGTTTTGGGCATAAGCCCTTCTTCAGGAATGAGGAAAGTTTGTCCAGCAGGCTAAGGAAAACCATAGGGAGGAGGGACTTGGGGGAGGGGAAATGCGATAGGTGGAAAGAGGTCAAGGTGAGGGTGATAGGTCAGACTGGGGTGGGGGCGGAGAGGTCAGGAAGAAGATTGCAGGTTAGGAAGGCGGTGCTGAGTTCGATGGATTTGACTGAGACAAGGTGGGGGGAGGGGAAATGAGGAAACTGGTGAAATCTGAGTTCATCCCTTGTGGATGGAGGGTTCCTAGGCGGAAGATGAGGCGCTCTTCCTCCAACCGTCGTGTTGTTGTGGTCTGGCGATGGAGGAGTCCAAAGACCTGCATATCCTTGGTGGAGTGGGAGGGGGAGTTGAAGTGTTGAGCCACAGGGTGGTTGGGTTGGTTGGTCCGGGTGTCCCAGAGTTGTTCTCTGAAATGCTCCACAAGTAGGCGGCCTGTCTCCCCAACATAGAGGAGGCCACATCGGGTGCAGAGGATGCAATAGATGATGTGTGTGGAGGTGCAGGTGAATGTGTGGCGGATGTGGAAGTTTCCTTTGGGGCCTTGGAGGGAGGTGAGGGGGCAGGTGTGGGCGCAAGCCTTGCACCTCCTGCAGTTGCAGGGGAAGGTGCCGGGAGTGGAGGTTGGGTTGGTGGGGGGTGTGGATCTGACGAGGGAGTCACGGAGGGAGTGGTCTTTACGGAATGCTGATAGGGGAGGGGAGGGAAATATATCCTTGGTGGTGGGGTCCGTTTGGAGGTGGCGGAAATGACGGCGGATGATGCGCTGTACATGGAGATTGGTGGGGTGGTAGGTGAGGACCAGTGGGGTTCTGTCCTGGTGGCGGTTGGAGGGGCGGGGCTCAAGGGCGGAGGAGCGGGAAGTGGAAGAGATGCGGTTGAGGGCATCGTCGACCACGTCGGGGAGGGAAATTGCGGTCCTTGAAGAAGGAGGCCATCTGGGTTGTACGTTTTTGGAACTGGTCCTCCTGGGAGCAGATGCGGCGGAGACGAAGGAATTGGGAGAATGGGATGGCGTTTTTACAGGGGGCAGGGTGGGAGGAAGTGTAGTCCAGGTAGCTGTGGGAGTCGGTCGGTTTGTACTAGATGTAGTCAGCCAATCAAGGTATCTCCAACACCTTAATGTTTCTTTCTTCCCTGAACTCACTGTTGACTCCATCAGGTTTGAACTGCCATAGGTTCCCATCTAACTCTTCATGTTAGGCCTTCATCTCTCCACTTTACCCACTGAGCCCCAAGTCTACATCTTGAATGCCAAACATTGTGATCCCTCCCTCCTATGCTGTATTGTCTCCCACTTTTATATGTTGCCTTCTTCAGAATTATCGTCCCCTCTGCATCCAAGCGTGATGATTGACTTCCCCATTATAGCCATGGCCCATTAATAATAGTGCTTGGCTTTTAGTGAACACACCTCCAGGACTGACTGTGACCCACCCTCCTAATTGACATAGAAAGGCAGACCCGACTGTGATCAATGCTCCCTCCAGTTTCATTTTGATATGTGGACTTTGGAAGTCTGAGCTCTCCAGAACTCCCAAAACCCTGAAGTCAATACGTTAGTGCAATGATCACCATGCTTGAAACCTCAGACCGGCTGCATGGTCGTGTGATAGCACACCTTAGAGGGAGCATTCCCAAATGACTTACTGCTAATCTCAGGCTGGTTGCACTGAATTGGCAAGACTGACCGTGACCCATTTCCCAGTATAATGATATAGATTCCTGACCCTGATTACCCCAAGCAGCAGGCTGACTGTGTCCAAGCCCCTGGACTGTGATCAGATGGTTCCTTTGGCTGACTGCAGGAGACCCTCAGTGATGAAAGCCCTGCTTGACTGGGGACTACTCACCTTTCAACCAGGAAACATTTATTAGACGCTCATGTTGTATGTTTACCGAGTAATCTGCTGATGTGAGGGTGATGTAGCACACTGCCGCACGCCAATATGCTCAGCCACTTGCTGCTTGGCTTTCTATCTGTGCTAAAAGGCAAAGCCAGACTGAAGACCTATGCACGTGTAAATTCTAAATAATACAGAAATGCACAAAAAGGCAAAACAGAGGTTCTGTGAACATTCAAGTAGGCACGAGATGAGTGTTTCTTCAGAGGGTCAGTGTGGACTCATTGGGCTGAATGGCCTGTTTCCATACTGTAGGGATTCTATGGATTCTATAATTCCTCACCCTGCCTTAACCAGCAGTCAGGCACTATTCGAGCACATACATTCCCAAAGCATTTCACAATGCAAGACTCAGTATGGGAGAACGACAAAACCACACAAACATCCCAAACATAACACGCATCTTGTACTGTCACCCTCAATGACAAATATAAATAAACATATACAGTGAAAATACCTCAAGGGAAAAGATATTACTCTCTAATCACTCCCAGGGCATTAATACCCAGTGCAATAATAACACATAATGCCAACTTGTCACAACAAAATGATAAAAATCTGTTAACGTTGACTTCACATAATAAGAAGCATACTCAGTTTATGGTATGTTTCCTGTTGACGTTGTCTAATTTTACAAGTGCCACACTGGCAGTGGTCTGCAGGCCATAACATTTTGTGGGTCCTGAGGAACTAAATACGACTGGGGAGACAGATAGTGGAGCAAAAGAGCAGAAAAAAATGCTTTGGTTTGACTATGTGCCTGGTCAAACACAAAGGTAAATAAATTTAACAGAAGAAAGTATAAAGTATGGTAGAGGCTCAAAAGGAAAGTCATCAGAACACATACCAAGAAGAAGTTAGTGAATCGAGTTGGGATTACTACATTAACATGATAAGGTATCTTGGTTGCAACCGCACTCTTAAAAGTAATGGATGATCTGAATCTAGAATGCTGTTCAATGTTAACAAAAACTCTTGAGGGTAAATCAGTGGGAAAGATGTTACTCTAGAATTATTCCAATTTTTGGGAATGCTCATCGGGTGTCCATTTGTCCTGGCATCTGCTCATTGTCAACATGTAAAGGTAAAAAGACCAGCCCAATGAGTTCAATCAACTATACAACATTTGTCATTTCTCCAGCAACTGTACATACCATAGCTGACTGAGGACAGGCATAGATCTCTGAAAGAGGGTGGCCTCTTTAACCTTTTCAAGGAACACCTCTGGGACACCCGCACCAACCAACCCAACCGCCCCGTGGCTGAACACTTTAACTCCCCCTCCCACTCCGCCAAGGATATGCAGGTACTTGGCCTCCTCCATCGCCAGACCCTGGCCACACGACGCCTGGAGGAAGAGCGCCTCATCTTCCTCCTAGGAACCCTCCAACCACACGGGATGAATGTAGATTTCTCCAGCTTCCTCATTTCCCCTCCCCCCACCTTATCACAGTCCCAGCCCCCTGGATTCAGTACTGCCCTCTTGAACTGCAATCTTCTTCCCGACCTCTCCGCCCCTACCCCCCTCCGGCCTATCATCCTCACCCTCACCTCCTTCCACCTATCGTATTCCCCACCCCCCTCCCCCAAATCCCCTCCCCCCTACCTTTCATCTCAGCCTGCCTGGCACACCAGCCTCATTCCTGAAGAAGGGTTTATGCCCGAAATGTCGATTCTCCTGCTCCTCAGATACTGCCTGGCCTGCTGTGTTTTTCCAGCATCACATTTCTCAACTCTGGTCTCCAGCATCTGCAGTCCTCACTTTCTCCTGGCCTCTTTAATCTGTTACATGTCCCCATATTCTGCAGCAACAGGCATGTTCTTGATTTTCTATCCCTGCATGGGTTATGATTTTAATCTTTTATTTTGCATTTGTTCATGGAATGTGGGCATTGCTAGCAAGACCAGCATTTATTGCCCATCCCTAATTGCCCCAGAAGCCAGTTAAGAATCAACAACATTGTTGTGGATCTAGAGTCACATGTAAGCCAGACCTGGTAAAGATGACAGATTTCCTTCCACAAAGGACCAGGTCTTTTTCAATATATCATTTCAGTTGCATCACACTATAAACATTTGCTGTAAATTCTGTGTCTTACGATCTTATACTCCACAGCCACCTGATGAAGGGGTAGCGCTCTGTAAGGTAGTGTTTCCAAATTAAGCCATTGGATTATAACCCGATGTTGTGTGACTTTTAAATTTGTAAAGTTGATCGCTTTTTCTTTACTTTTCGACCTTTATATTATGTTTTTGTTTACTTTTCTTTGTTTTAAGATGGCACCAGAGAGTATGGAGACACCATACTATACTTTTCACTGTATTTTGTAACAAAATATACGTGACAATAAATAAATCAAATCAAATCAATAGGGAATAGTTCAATCAGAGAACCAGTGGGAGCAGAGACATGCTGAAGGGATGTGGAATACAGCCTAGCACTGCTATGGAAACCTGTTTGGGAATGGGAGCTGTGCTGCTCTTTCGGAAAGGGCACTCAACGCGAGTGAACCCAACTTGCAGGCGAAACAGCTGAATGAGTATTATCCTGGTGTCATGCAGCCCAACCACACAGATAGAATCAGTTTGCTCGTTACACACCAAAAGATCAAGCTTTCACCTTCAAGTGGGGCCCATTTAGTTCTGAAAGGGCTTGGGACCCAAATTGCGGAAGAGGTGAATTTGCAAAGCTTCTGTTTTCGCGAGTGGTGTGAGACGTTTCTGGAGACTGTTGCAATGAGTTTGCTGGTTTTGACAGGGGGACTTATTGCATCCTTACAGGACGGCCAGAGGTGTTGGCGATCTGTCTCCACATTAGCTGCAACAGGCACAGAGTTACACAGTCTGTCAATCACTAACACCGCAGTGAGTTAGGGTGGGGGCTGTGCAGATGGCAAAAGCTGTTTGTTTCCCATTGACATTTGAGTTGGACCCACCCTATCCTTCCTTGACATTGAAGAGTGATTGTACAGTAGACCAGCCATTCTAGTTTGCAAACCCGTCAAAACTTTCATCCCAATCTCCTGCAGTCAAATAAGAGTGTGACCTCATCCTCCAGTGAGTTGGCAAATATCCTTTATCTGTGGCCTGATTGCAGTCCACTCATGCCCAGTGACTGCTGCACACCAATCCCAGCTCTATTCTAACCTCGACAGTATGTTCAATACCTCTGGGTGTGCTCATGGCTGCAAATATCAGATCTATTGACGAAAGGTCTCTTTATCAGTGCTGTGCTGTTCTCCTCTCTCTCTCTCTCTCTCTCTCTCGGGGTTACGAGAGCTGAGCAAGGGATTAAAATCAGACTAGGGCGAAGCAGGATTGGTTGGGATGAAAGGATATGGATTCATCATCACATCAGGAGCAGCTTGCTCTTCATGCCAAAAGGCAGGATGAGAGTGAGCTGACAAGGGGCATATGACAGGATTCCTCTCAATGTTCCCAAGAGCCAATGAATGTCATAGTCATACAGCATGGAAACAGAACCTCAGTCCAACTTCTCCACGCCGACCAGGTTTCCTACACTGAACTAGTCCCATTTGCCTGTGTTTGGCCCATATCCCTCTGAACCTTTCCTATCCATGTACCATGTCAGCCAGTCCAATACTGCAGAGAACCATCTTCTTCATCAAACTCAGGAGCTCAGGGCCAGCTTTACTCTGCTACTTCTATTGTAGAGAAAGGACAGAAAGACAGTCCACACGGCTTGGGTGATTTGCCAGACATTAAGTGATTAGCTGAAAGTATATGGAGAGAGTGAAAGATGAGTGGATTATTGAGGGGGAGGAGAAGATGAAGAACCTAAATAATAGCCCTGAGTTTCAGGGGCTGCTGCTGTATGAGTGGTGAGGGACGCAATGGGCAGTATGGGAGACAAGAGGTGCTGTAGGTAGCAGATGCCAGTGATGCATTCACTAAATGTCTACAAGTGAGCAAAGACTCACCAAATCCACAGCCTCTATCATCTCGAAGGACAGTGGATACGTGGCAACACCACCAACTACAAGTTCCTCTCCAAGTCACTCACCACCCTGACTTGGAAATGTGTCGCCGTCCCTTCACTGTCTCTGGATCAAAATTAGATTACTTACAGCATGGAAACAGGCCCTTTGGCCCAACAAGTCCACACCGACCCTCCAAAGAGCAATCCACCCAGACCCATTCCCCTACACCTAACATTACGGGCAATTTAGCATGGCCAATTCAGCTAACCTGCACATTTTTTGGACTGTGGGAGGAAACCGGAGCACACCCACGCAGACACGGGGAGAATGTGCAAACTCCACACAGACAGTTGCCTGAGGCAAGAATTGAACCCAGGTCTCTGGCGCTGTAAGGCAGCAGTGCTAACCACTGTGCCACCATGCCACCCACAAATCCTGAAACTTCCTCCTTAAGAGCACACCTTGTGGTCATTGGCATTATTGGTGCCCAGAGAGAGAGAGAGTAGTAGATGGTATTTCTGCCTGATGCTTTATGGTACTCTCACTACGTCAGAATTCAGCTACCTCAGCCCCGTCTCTGTCACGTCTTTACTTTACCTCCTTCAACCTTTATTCATTCACACGACATGCCATCACTGGCCAGGCCAGCAATGTTTGCTCTAATTGCCCAGAGGGCAGTTAAGAGTCAATCACATTGCTGTGGGTCTGGAGTCACACATAGACCAGACAAGGTAAGGATGATAGTTTCCCTCACTAAAGGGCATTAGTGAACCAGATGATTGATTCATTTTGCAAAACCCAGGTGGATTTTTCCAACAATCAACAATCGTTTCACAGTCGTCAGCAGACTTCGTCTTCCACATTTTTATTCAACCTTTCCTTGGTCTCGCGATTAACAGTCTGGCGATAATACCATAAGGTTATCATCTCGCTTGGACTTTCATGGGCACGATCAGCGGGATGAGCACTATAAATCCAGATTTTTGGTAACTGGATATAACTTGCACCAGTTGCAGTGATGGAATTTAACCCCATATGTCCAGAGCATTACACTGTGACACAACCACTGCACCACTGTCTCCCTCTTGCAGCACTCAGAACCCATCCACCATCCTCAATAGGCCATAACAAGATTGGCCATTTCGGAGGTCCCAGCTGATCTTGATATCAGGGTTTTGAAGCTTGTGGGAAAATGCTGTCTGCTGATTCCCTTCTTGACTGGAGGAAACCAGGGAGGTTAGGAGAATTACCAAAAATGTTTTGAAATGAAAACGTCAGCTGTTTTCTCTCTCTGCTGTTGCATATTGCGCTGTGATTAAACACAGGCGTTAAGCATCACTGCTCAAGTGATAAATCACCAATTAAACCAATTATTGAGGGATGGATCTGACTAAAGTAAGCCTAGAAAAGATTCTGTAGCAATATGTGCAATTAAGGGACACGTGAAGTCAGGGTTTAATACTTCCTCTCAGAAAGACGAATCTTTTGTGATAAATTTAGCGCGAGTATGAACTACAGCAATTTATTTGTCATTCATTATCAAAGGCTTTCATGCGATCAATAAGGAGTGTCAGGAATGGATGGAAGGGCAAATTTTCTGAATGCACAATCTCAAGATGTTGTTCATCTGAAAACAGCACAAACCTAGTTACAATAACAGGCTCCTTAGCATTGCCTATCTGTTATAGTTGTCCAGTAATTTTATAGTGTGGATCCACAGCAGATACATTTTCAAAAAAGTCATTTTGTGGATGTTTTTTCTCTCTAAACTTGCTCGACAACAGCCTACATTTGCATGGAACCCTTGATATTGTAAAATCACTGCATGGCACCTTGCAAGATACCTTGCAAATTTCAGTACACGTATTTTGACAGACATAGGTGTTAAAGAGCGGGTTAAGGGAGGAGGGAAAGGTGGAGCTTCAGGGAGCAAGCTCAGCAAAGTAAGGCACAATGGTAGAGCCACCCATTGGGAAGCAATGAAATTTCACATTTGCTCAAATGGCCAGAGGGAGGGGGAAGTGCAGTAATCCTAAAAATCCACAGGAGGTTTTGACTAGATTCCCTACAATATGGAAACAGGCTATTTGGCCCAACAAGCCCACACCAACCCTCCAAAGAGTAATCCACCCAGACCCATTCCCCTACCCTATACTTACCCCTAACTAATGCACCTAACACTATGGGCAACTTAGTACAGCCAATTCACCCGACCTGCACATCTTTAGATTGTGTGAGGAAACCCACACAGACACAGGGCGAATGCACAAACTCCACACAGATAGTCATCCAAGGTGGGAATCAAACCCAGGTCCTGGCAGGTGTGAGGCAGAAGTGCTAACCACTGAGCCACCATGCTACCCAGGTCATCAAGAAAGAAAGAATAACTTGCATTTATATAGCAGCTTGCACAACCTTAAAATTCAAAGAAGAGCTTTTGGAATTTGAACGTAAATATAAGGATCTTATAATCCAGGCATTTCCACACTGAGACTGAATGTAGGTCAGCAATCACAACAGTGAAGAGTGCCCAGGGATTGATACAACTTTGAATTTGAGGAATATCCTAATACCTCTTTTGAAATAATGGTAGGGTATAAATAAACCCTTGACAATGTTTTCCTCATCTCAGTGCTCCCTCTCACCAGAGACTCTAGCAAAGTTGAGTTATTTTTAAAGTTCATTCTGTTTTATTTATTAAAAGGCATTTCTGGCTTAGCCCACAGCTCTTGTCCATCCCTAATTCCATGAGAGAATTGTGGTCTTTAATTTCAGCAGTTCATGTAATTATAGGTACAGACACAATGCTGTTCGGAATGGGGTTCCAGGACTTTGACCTGGTGACAGTGAAAGAACAGCAATATAGTTTCAAGTCAGGATGATGTGAGATTTGGAAGGGAGCTGCAAGGTTTTTTAATTGTTATGGATTAGACCAAAGCCCCTTCAAATATGTCAAGGAGTAACCTTGACCCCAACTTTTATCTTATTTAAAGGCAAGTGTAAGGTGCTGTGTTCCAGATGTAATTCGATTGATACACTACTCGGCTTTAAGCAAAACACATCTTATTCCTACCTTACAGTTAAACTACAAATGTGGTGCCACTATTTAAGAAAGGTGGTAAGGAAAAGCTAGCGAACTATAGACCAATGAGCCTGACATCGGTGGTAGGCAAGTTGTTGGAGGGAATCCTGAAGGACAGGATTTACATGCGTGTGGAGAGACAAAGACTGATTAGGGATAGTCAACATGGCTTTGCACGTGGGAGAGCATGTTTCACAAACTTGATTAAGTTTTTTTGAAGAAGTGACAAAGAGGATTATTGAGGGCAGAGTGGTGGACGTGATCTGTATGGACATTAGTAAGGTGCTCAGCAAGGTTCCTCATGGTAGACTAGTTAGCAAGGTTAGATCTCATGGAATACAGGGAGAACAGGGAGATCTCATGGAATACAGGGCGGCACGGTGGCACAGTGGTTAGCACTGTTGCCTCACAGCGCCAGAGACCCGGGTTCAATTCCCGCCTCAGGCGACTGACAGTGTGGAGTTTGCACGTTCTCCCCGTGTCTGCGTGGGTTTCCTCCGGGTGCTCCAGTTTCCTCCCACAGTCCAAAGATGTGCAGGTCAGGTGAATTGGCCATGCTAAATTGCCCGTAGTGTTAGGTATAGGGGTAAATGTAGGGGTATGGGTGGGTTGCGCTTCGGCGGGTCGGTGTGGACTTGTTGGGCCGAAGGGCCTGTTTCCATGTAATCTAATCTAATCTAAACTAGCTATTTGGACGTGGAACTGGCTCAAAGATAGAAGATGGTAGTGGTGGGTTGCTTTTCAGACTGGAGCCTTGTGGTCGATGGTGTGCCACAAGGATCAGTGCTGGCTCCACTGCTTTTCATCATTTATGTAACTGATTTGTGTGTGAACATAAGAGGTATAGTTAGTAAGTTTGCAGATGACACCAAAATTGGAGGTGTAGTGGATAGTGAAGACGTACAAAGATGGGCTAATGGACTGAGGAGTGGCAGACAAAGTTTACTTTAGATAAATGTGGGGTACTGCATTTTGGAAAAGCAGGACTTACACACTTAATGGTAAGGTCTTGGGGAGTATTGCTGAACAAAGACACCTTGGAGTGCATATTCATAGTTCCTTGAAAGTGGAGTCTCAGGTAGATAGGATAGTAAAGAAGGCATTTGGTATGCTTTCCTTTATTGGTCAGAGCATTGAGCATAAGAGTTTGGAGGTCGTGTTGCGACTGTGCAGGGCATTGGTTAGGCCACCTTTAGAATATTATGTACATTTTTGGTGTCCCTGCTATAGGAAGGAGGTTGTGAAACTTGAAAGGGTTCAGAAAAGATTTACAAGAACATGGCCAAGGCTGGAGGGTTTGATCTATAGGGAGAGGCTGAATAAGCTGGGGCTGTTTTCCCTGGAGCCTTGGAGGCTGATGGGTGATGTTACAGAGGTTTATAAAATCATGAGGGGCATGGATATGATGAATAGTCAAGGTCTTTTCCCTGGGATGGGGGAGTCCAGAACTAGAGGCATAGGTTTAAGGTGAGAGGGGAAAGACTTAAAAGGGAGTTAGAAGACAACTTTTTCACGCAGAGGATGATGCGTGTACGGAATGAGCTGCCAGAGAAAGTGGTGGAGGCTGGTACAATTACAACATGTAAAAGGCATCTGGATGGGTATATGAATAGGAAGGGTTTGGAGGGATATCGGCCAAGTGTTGGCAAATGGGACTAGATTAATTTAGGATATCTGGTCGGCATGGCAAGTTGGACCAAAGAATCTGTTTCCATGCTGTACATCTCTATGACTATGACAAATAAAAGAAAGAATTGGTATAATTTTAATTCTATTGCAAAACTCAACAGAATAATAGATTATTTAATTATGAAACAGTAACTGTTCCAATATAGTGACATCCCATAAACACAGTCCTGGGAAAGGCAAATTCAATAAAACAGATTGTCTCACATGCGATTCTGAGGAATTTCTTCTCTGAGGCCAGTGAATCTGTGGAATTGTAACTGTAGAGGACTGTCAGGGCTGGGTCGCTAAGTACATTCAAGACTGAGAGATTTTTAATCAGTAAGGGAATCAAGGGCTAAGAGGAAAAGGCAGGAAAGTGGAGTCAAGAATTATTAGGCATAAATCTTCCTAAGTTCGGATATATCATCAAATCTCATGCTATACTTTTTCCATTTTGTGGAAAGCATAAAATCATTATTGGTAAGCCATTTACCCCCCTGCTCTGCCATTTGGTAACATCACAGTTAATCTGAAGTGGCCTTTGTTTCATTTTCCTACCCGACCCCCATTACATTGATTTCCTTGTCAATCATAGAAACCTAATTTAACCTTGTGTGTGAGATTATGCACTTTGGGAGGAAGAATAGAGGATAGACTATTTTTTAAATGGGGAAACGTTTCAGAAATCTTAAGCTAAGGGGACTTGGGAATCCTCTTTCAGGATTCGCATAAGATTAACATGTAGGTTCAATTGACAGTTAAGCAGAAAATGCAATGTTAGCATTAATTTTGAGAGGACTAGAATACAAGAGCAGTGATGTACTGCTAAGGCTGTATAAAGGTCTGGTCAGGCCGCATTTAGAATATTTTGAGCAGTTTTGTGGCCTATATATAAGGAAGGATAGGCTGGTGTCGGAGAGAGTCCCCATGAGCTTTACAAGAATAACCCCGAGGATAAAGTAAGTATTTGTCATGTATGGAGCGGTTGAGGACTCTGGTTCTGATTCGATGAAATTTAGAAGGATGAGGGGTGGCTTGAAACTTACAGAATGCTGAGAGGTCTAGACAGAGTGGATGTGGAGCAGATGTGTTCATTCAGAGAGACCAGGTCCCAAGAACACAACTTCAGAGTGAAGTGACAGCCCTTTTGAACTGAGATGAGGAGGAATGTCTTCAGTCCGAGGGGGATGAATCTGTGGAACCCATTGCCTCAAAAGGCTGTGGAGGGCAAGCCATTGAGTGTATTTAAGATTGAGATAGATAAGCTCTTGATTAGTATGGGGTCAAGGGTTACAAGGAAAAGATAGGAGAGTGGGGTTGAGAAACAGATCATCTTTGATTGAATGGCAGAGCAGACTCAATGAGCCAAATGGCCTAATTCTGGTTCTATTATTAAAGGGCTACGGATGTTGGGATGGAGCATGGGACTAACGAGGTAGCTCTTTTGGGAGCCAGTAAAGACATGATAGATTAAAAAGCCTCCTTCAGTACTGTAAAATTCTATGATTCTGTGATTCTCTATTTTTTGGTCTTAAAGTCTTATTGTCTTTGTGTCATTCTTGTTGTTTGACATCTAGCCTGTTTTTGTGTTAGTTGCAAACTTGGCTATAGTACTTTCAGTTTCCTCATCTAAGTCATTTATAAATATTGTAAATAACTGTGGACCCAGCATTGATCCCTGTAGCACACCAGTAGTTACAGGGTACCACCCTGAAATTACCCCCCTTATCCTAACTCTCAGTCTTCTACCGGTTAACCAATTCTCTATCTATACTAATATACTACCCCAAAACCACGTACTCTTACCTTATTAAGTAGCCCTATGTGCCATGCTGTACCATATCGAGGTTGGATTGATAAAGTGGATCTCAATAATGGAATATATCTGGATTACCACATCAAAGGACTTTAATAAATTTACCAAGCATGATTTCCCCTTCCTGAAACCATGCTGACTATGTTTGATCACATTATTTATTTCTAAACACTTTGCGATGGACTTCAACAATTTCCCAATGACAGATGTTAAGCAAACTTGTATATATCTGTTTTCTTGTCTTTCTCCTTTTATGAATAATTGGCATTTTAAAATATTTTCTGTACATTTTGTAGAATCTAAGATTGCTACCAGTGTGTCAACTATCTGTGCAGCTAATTCCTTTAAAATCCTAAGTCATATGACTCCAGGTTATGGTCCAATGAGTTTATTTGAAATCACAAGCCACCATGACCTTTGTCATGGAATGCAACCCATCAGGCCCGGGGGACATAGCCTTATAATTTTCCCTCATACCTTTTCTCTTTTGCTAGTTATTGTGTTTATTTCCTATAAAATCCTTGCTGCTCTCTCTCTCTCTCTCTCTCACGCACACACACACATTAGCTCCTTGGGTATTTGGCACTTTTAGATGACTACTTGGGTCTTCTACTTTGAAGACTTTGAAGTGTGAAGTTTTTATTCAACTTCTTTGCCATTTCCAACTCCGTTATTATTTCTACAGCCTCATACACAAAGAGGCCTTCGGTCACTTATGCCTCTCTCTTCTTTTATACATAATCAGAGAAACCCTTGCCTAATTTATATTAGTTTGCCCTCAACGTTTATTACTAGTTGCCCTCAAAATGTATTTTCTCCTTCATTTTTTTTTGTCATTTTTAATTAGTTTTTAAATCTTTCCCAAACCTTTGTTTTATTACTGATCATTGTCACATTCTGTATTTTCTCTTTCAATCTGATACTCTCTTTAACTTCCCTGGTGTATCCCCTTCCTTGAATCCTTCTGCCTCAGTGAGACATATATTTGATGTGAATCGTGAACTATTTTCTCATATATCTGCCATCATTCCTTAGTCACCTTTCTGCTAAACTCCTTTCCCAGTTCACTCTGGCCAACTCTCCCCTTATCCCTCTGTAATTACCCTTATTTCAGTTCAGCACAGTTCTTTCAGATCCAGATTTTTCACTCATAACCTGAATGCTAAATTCTATCATGATATAATCAGTTTCCTCAAGGATGTTTTGCTCTGAGATTATTTATTAAACCTGTTACATTACCAGATCCAAATAACCGAATTCCTGGTTAGATCCATAACATATAGAGTCATAGTATCATAGTTGTAAGGATGGACCCTTCAGTCCAACTCATCTGTACTAACTAGACATCCCAATCTGACCAAGTCCCATTTGCTAGTATTTAGCTCATATTCCTCTAAATCCTTCTTATTTATATACTCATCCAGATTTGTTTTTAATGCTGTAATTGGACTCACCTCCATCACTTCCACTGACAGCTCATTCTATACACGTACCATTCAGTCCAACTCATCAATGCCAACCAGGTTTCCAGCCAAATGGATTCTATATCTTCCAATCCAAGATCATTTTATACTATCATATTTTTTTTCTTGCTTTTTCCATCTCATGGTTACTAAGCTAATCCATCACCCTTCCCTTCCTGCCTATCCTTTCAAAAGTCACATACCACTGAACATTTAGTTGCCAGTCTTGATCTCCTTATAACCATGTCACTGTAATAGCTATACACATTAACCTGTATTTGTGCCATTAATTCATTTAATCATCACTCAATTTCCATTTGAACTTCTATGTTTCCATGACTTTAACACATTTGCCCTTCCATTCTAAAACTGTCTTCACTTGCAGGATCCATATCCCTCTATTCCCTTCCTATTAATGTATTCATCCAGTTACATCTTGAATGTGTCTGCTTCTACATCTCCTCTGGCAGCACATTCCAGGCACTCACCACCCTTTGTGTGAAAAGTGTGCATCGCACATTTCTTTTAAACGGCACTCCTCGTGCCTTGAACCTGTGTCACATAGTCCACTCCACCCTGGAAAAAAGCCTCAGACTTTCCAGTCTGTCCATGCCATTCCCAATCTTATAAACTTCGATATGGTCGCCCCTCAGCCCCTTGCATTCCAGTGAAAACAAGCCCAGTCTATCCAACCTTCCTTCATAGCTAAAATCCCCCATACCAGGCAACATCCTGGTAAACCTTTTCTGTACCCTCTCCAATGCATCCACATCCTTCTGGTAGTGTGGTGACCAGAACTGTGCACAATATTCCAAGTGTGGCCTAACTCAAGTTCTGCACAGCTGCAGCATAACTTGCCTACCCTTATACTCCATGCCCCTTCCAATGAAGGCAGGCATGACATAGGCCCTTTTTACTACTTTAACTACTTGCACTGCCACCTTCAGTGATCTGTGGACCTGCACACCTAGATCCCTCTACGTATCAATACTCCTAAGGGTTCTGCCATTCACTTGTATAACTTCCACCTGTACTTGATCTTCCAAACCTCACATTTGTCCAGATTAAGCTCCATCTGCCATTTTTCTGCCCATGCCTCCAACCAATCCATATCTGCACACCACAGCATATACTTGTCACTATGCTTGGTTTGTTTGGAGCAACTGGAATTCATACTGATGACCACCAGCATTGTGGCCTGTAATATTCACCATTAGACTATTCACACACACTCTCTATTTAAAACAAAACCTCCGAATCATTTTCAAAACCATTCCAAGTGTTCAATAAATTCAAGCACAACTTCCTCTGTTGGGAAAACAAGATAAACTGCAGCCACAGCACTGACACCATACAAGGCCTGATAATGAATTTGCATCAATATGTGCTTCTCACTGTTAGTCAGTTCAATGGTTATTTTTGAAACTGTCTGCTCCCTGAATTGGAGGCAGGTCAGTTTTAGGGTGAGATATCATTAATTATTTTTACGCTTGTCGGATCCCATGAAAAGAATGAGAAACTGGCCTGTGTTTGAAAAGAATGCGGGCGAAGGCTGTGAACTGATTATGTCAAACATATTCAAAGTTTCCTCTGTAGAGTGAGAGAGTAGGGAAAAAGATTATGATCAACAAAGCATAATCCACACCTGCACCCCATTCACATCGCAAACTGCTGGGGCCACAGAAATTGCTACAGACACATTCTCTGCAGCCTAATGAGAGCGACTAGTGCCACTTTTTAACCCTTCATTGCTCTGTGGTATTGCTGTATCGGTCAACAGGCTGTAACATCTCAAAACAATGTCATGCATTTTTATAGAACTGCTAATAGAGTAAAATTCCCCAAGGAGAGCTAACAAGATGCATCTGAAGAAGTATCAGGGCAAAGTTGACCTGCCTCCAACTCAGGGAGTAAACAGTTTTTTTAAAGTAACCATTTGATTAACTAACAGTGAGAAGCATTTGTCAATGTAAGTTGGTTATCAGGCTTTGTACAATGTCAAAGAGGTGGATCTTAAAATTGTAAAGCAGGAAAGAGAGCTAGGCTGGAGTGGGTTTCGAGAGCAATGTCTGGGACCTGAAACTGTGAACTCAGAGCTGCTAATGGTGGAGAGAAGGAAGTCAGGATTGCAATTCAGGAAGGAATTGGATGAAGGCTGGATTTTTGGAATGGCTGAGGGGGGAGTTACAGAGATATGGAGGGATAAGAGGCCATGAAAGGTTTTCATACAATTGTGAGAATGTTAAATCTGATAGATTCACTTATCTAATTCTGCTTCAGTGCAGAACAGCTGACAGTGCCTTTCAGTCGCTATTTGTTTGGCAGTTTGGTGATAGGTGTGGTGGAGGTTTGTGGTCATTCAGGACCACAAACAGCAATGAGGCAAATACAGCCAGGTGACAATGGTTAACCCTCAGACATCAGATCATGTTATCTGTGGTGCATTGCAAGTGTCCCCACCTCTGAGTCAGGCAGTTCTGGGTTCAAGTCCTACCTGTACCAGTAACATGTCTCAACATTGAGTACAGGAGTTGGGACATCATGTTGCGGTTGTACAGGACGTTGGTGAGGCCACTTTTGGAGTGCTCTGTACAGCTCTGATCCCCCTGCCAAAGGAAGAGCATTATTAAATTGGAAAGGGTGCAGAAAAGATTTACCAGGATGTTACCAGGTGTGGAGATTTTGAGTTATAAGGATCGGCCGGGACTTTTTTCACTGGAGCATGGAAGGTTGAGAGGTGGACTTACAGAGGTTCATAAAATCATGAGAGGCATAGATAAGTTAAATAGCAAAGATCGTTTCTCCAGGGTAGGGAATTTGAAACTAGAGGGAATATTTTTAAGGTGAGAGGATAAAGATTTTAAAGGAACCTGAGGGGCACTTTTTTGCACCAGGGGGTGGTTTGGATGTGGAATAAACTGCCAGAGGAAGTGATGGATGCAGGTACAGTTACAACATTTTAAAGTGATTTCGACTGATACATGAATAGGGAAGGTTTAAGGCATAAGGGGCCAAATACAGGCAAATAGGACCAGTTCAGTTTTGGAAACATGGTTGGACCAAAGGCTCTGTTTCCGTGCTGTATGACTCTATGACTCTATATGGTGAGGAAACTGGCTAAGCCTCACCATGAAAAGTCCCCCCAAAAAATTCAGCATAACTCGAATTTAGTCAAAACAATGTAAGATTCAGCCCATTGTCTTTAAAGAAAACACATCTAACTAAATTGTGGAAAGTTAAGTATTGGTCAGTGAATCAGTGACAATGAGACATAAATCTCAAACATAAGCGAAAAAAAAAGACAAATATATTGAGTTCATTACGATCAAGGAAAACTGTTAAACAATTGAAGAGGAAAAGAATTTAATTTTATGTGAAGAATGGATGGAAGGGGATTGGAATTGGTGCTTCTGTTGTGAAGCCAGTACTTGCACATAGATCATGGGCCAAATGGCCTTTCATGGGGTTGAAGCTTTTAAGACCATAAGACATCGGAGCAGAAATTAGGCCATTCAGCCATTGAATCTGCTCCATCATTCAGTCATGGCTAATTTATAACTTGACGAGTGCACAGACAGTAGGTAGATTTCAACTTTGTGTTACAAATGACAATGATTTGGCAGCTCATTTTACATCTTTCTGCAAAATCAACAACTGGCTTGCAATCACCATTGCACGGTTTCACATCAAGTAGAGTTCTACTCCAATGTGGTTTGTAGTGGTTGAGGGAGGAATGTTGACCTGGATGCTGGGAAAGCGCCAAACATGCCAAGGGATCTTTAATATCTGCCTGAACAGGCAAAATCCTTTCAGAATCGGTATTGCAGTCCAAACAAGGCTGAATCCAAGTGGGACTTCAGCTTTGGCAAAATGGACTCTCATTGTTTAAATTGGCCTTCAATACAGACACAAATCGCAGGGTGGGTGGGAAAACTTAATTCCTTATCTTCAGAGGTAAGATGCTGCAGATAGAAGATGGCTGCCGTTGGCAACTTGTCAACCACGGCTGCCAATTTGATTTGGTTTTGTGCCAATAGTGTGATTTTAACATTGCCAGTCTGTACGGACCTTCCCGCTGGCATGCACAGTTCCGGCAATGCTGCCAGCCTCTCTGAAACTGTCGCTCATTATAAAATGAACAAAGTAGGAATGTGACAACTGTACCACACAGCACAAGGAGCAGCTCTGTTATACAATCAAGGGGGTTCATGAAGTATCAAATACAACTTCAAGGGATGAGAGCAAAGCCACATTTCTGACAAGGAATTATGTTATTTTGCGACACAGTGATGATGCGCAAAGTACTTATCTGTGATTCCAAGTGAACTTCAAAACCCAGAACTTCCAATACTGGGATGAAAACAAATGTTCATTTGCAAAATGGAAGAATATTGCCTGCAATATAAGGAAAGGCCAAAAATCAGCAGTATCCCCTATGCCTGAATCAGATATTGCCTTTTCAATGTGCCAAGAGAGATTCTAACAAATTAAGGTCCTCACTGCAAGGTTGGTTAGCAGGCGCTGTCTGAGTTATGACTGAATGAAAGTTTTATTATCCATGATAATATCCAATACTCAAAGGAACTGCCCAATGGGTAAACCTTTGACACATATCTCATTCAAAGAACATGGGCTGCTGCCTGGAACCAATCTCCCCCATCCCACCACTCTATACAGCTTTCCATTAGGAAATCAGGACATTTTTGACAGTCTTTCTTATGAAGGATGAGAGTGCGAAAATCTATAAAACTGAAAGAAGTTTTTGTCAAGAATAGTGATGAGTAAATTCATTAGAAAGTACTGCATTGGTGCAAGTTCTGGGTTTTTTTATTTGGTAGGTTTGTTTTATTGTGATCCGAATGATGTCTGGGTCAGTACCTTTTGTTCATTCATGGGTCATTGGATCGTTGGCTGGGCAGCATTGATTCTCCATTCCCAGTTCATTACTTTCTTGAACTACTGCAGTCCATTTGGGGGAGATAGACTCACAATGCTGTAAAGGAGGCAGTTCCACGATTCTCATCCAGCGGCAATGAAGGAACATTTCTTTCAATATATTTCTAAGCCAGGATGCTGTGTGGCCTGGGGGGTTTGGGGGGGGGGGGGGGGGGGGGGGGGCGGGATCCATACTAGAGATAGTATTCTCAAGAATGGATTTTTGAATTTCCTGCACGTGGTGAGAGACATCATGAGAAGGTGAGATGATTTGAACAGTTGGATTTTGAGAGATATTTGCCTCTTTCTTATCACCCTACGTCCACTGGGGATTATCTTGTCTCCCTTCTTGACTTGTTGCTAATCAAGGCCCATAAGTGATCAATTAAAGTTCACAATATTTGGATCATCAATAGCCATAGGTGACGTGCCAGAAGACTACAGGTTGGCAAACGTGGTGCCACTACTTAAGAAATGTGGTAACGAAAAGCCAGAGAACTATAGACCGGTGAACCTACCGTTGGTGGTGGGCAAGTTGTTGGAGGGAATCCTGGGAGATAAGATCTACATGTACTTGGAAAGGCAAGGAGTGATTAGGGATAGTCAACATGGCTTTGTGCATGGGAAATCATATCTCAATAACTTAATTAAGTTTTTTGAAGAAGTAACAAAGAGGACTGATGAGGGCAGAGCGGTTAATGTGATCTATATGGACTTCAGCAAGGCGTTTGACCAGGTTCCTCATGGTAGACTGGTTCTCAAGGTTAGACCACATGGAATACAGGGAGAGCTAGCTCTTTGGATACAGAATTGGCTCAAAAGTAGAAGACAGAGGGTGGTGGAGGATTGCTTTTCAGACTGGAGGCCTGTGACCAGTAGTATGCCACAAGGATCAGTGCTGGGTCCACTACTTTTCATCATTTATATAAATGATTTGGATGTGAACATAGGAGCTATAGTTAGTAAGTTTGCAGCTGACACCAAAATTGGAGGTGTAGTGGGCAGCAAAGAAGGTTACCTCAGTATACAACAGGAGCTTGATCAAATGGGCCAATGGACCAAGGAGTGGCAGATGGAGTTTAATTTAGATAAATGTGAGGTGATGTAGTTTGGAAAGGCAAATCTTAGCAGGACTTATATGCTTCATGGAAAGATCCTGGGGAATGTTGCTCAGCAAAGAGACCTTGGAGTGCAGGTTCATAGTTCCTTGAAAGTGGAGTCTCTGGTAGATAGGATAGTGAAGAAGGTGTTCTGTATGCTTTCTTTTATTGGTCAGACCATTGAGTAAAGGCATTGGGAGGTCATGTTGCGACTGTACAGGACATTGGTTAGGCCACTTTTGGAATATTATGTGCAATTCTGGTCTCCTCCCTATAGGAAGGATGTTGTGAAACTTAAAAGGGTTCAGAAAAGATTTACAAGGATGTTGCCAGGGTTAGAGGACTTGAGCTATAGGGAGAGGTTGAATAGGCTGGGTCTGTTTTCCCTGGAGCGTTGGAGGCAGAGGGGTGACCTTATAGAGGTTTATAAAATCATGAGGGGAAAGGATAGGGTAAATCGACAAAGTCTTTTTCCTGGTTTGGGGAACCCCAGAACAAGAGGGCTTAGGTATGGGTGAGAGGGGAAAGATATAAAAGGGATCTAAGGAGCAACATTTTCATGCAGAGCATAGTGCATGTATGGAATGAGCTGCCAGAGGAAATGGTGAAGGCTGGTACAATTACAACATTTAAACGATATTTGGATGGGTACATGAAGAGGAAAGGTTTAGAGGGATATGAGCCAAATGCTGGCAAATGGGACGAGATTAATTTAGGATATCTGGTCGACATGGATGAGATGGACCGAAGAGTTTGTTCCTGTGCTATAAATCTCTATGACTCTGTGACTCTATAACCGAAACCCACATGACAATGACTTCATCCAATGACAAGACAATTGCCTCTGATTCATCTGAGGAGGCTTCAAATGGAGGTCCTTAAGAACCAGAGCTGATTTCAAAATAGGGGAAACAACTTGTAGGGAAGCAGATCTGGTGGACTAAGATATAATTGTATAAGCATGGAGATCTCAAAGGTGAAATCTTTTCTTCATTCCTTTCATGGGAATCTCAGCATAATTGTTATGGTCAACATTTAAATACCTTCAAACTGAATGGCTTGCTTGGCCATTTCAAAGGGCAGTTGAGATTCAACCACATTGCTGTGTGTCTGGAGTCACAATCAAACCAGACCCAACAAGGAAAATGCCATGAGGGACAAATTGTTTACACAGAGGGTGGCTCACATGTAGAATGAACTTGCTGAGGGTGCAGTGGTGGATGCAGACACAGTTATAACATTTTAAAAACACCTAGATAAGTCCACAAATAGGAAAGATTTGAAGGGATATGAGCTAGAAGCAGGGAGAAGGGACTGGTTTAGTTTGGGATGATGTTCAGCATGGACTAGTTAGACTGAAGGGACTGTTTCCATGTCGTATGGCTATATCATGCATCTAGATCTAGATCACTTACAGTGGGGAATCAGGCCCTTCGGCCCAACAAGTCCACACCGATCCTCCGAAGAGCAACCAACCCAGACCCATTCCCCTACATTTACCCCTTCACCTAGCAATTTAGCGTGGCCAATTCACCTAACCTGCACATTTTTTTTTGGACTGTGGGAGGAAACCGGAGCACCCGGAGGAAACCCACAGCGAGAATGTGCAAACTCCACACAGACAGTTGCCTGAGGCAGGAATTGAACCCGGGTCTCTGGCGCTGTGAGGCAGCAGTGCTAACCACTGTGGCACCGTGCTGCCCACTATGAGGATGGCAGAATAAATGCCTTGAACGACATTATTACATTCCATGCATTTTTATGACAATCAATCAAAACTGAGACTAGCTTTCACTTCCAGATGTAAGTAATTGTGATTAAACTCCACCTGCTTCAGCCATGGCATTTGAGCCCATATCCCCAGCCTTTTGTTCTGGAAATCTGGATTATTTTTAACACTAAGTCAGCATATCTCTAAATTATTACATTAGTTTTAAGGTTCATTAAAAATAACAACAGTCAACATAGTGTGTGTGTGGACAGATCATGATAATGAGGGTGAGGAGCAACTCCTTCTTTGCACAGGAAGTTACACTTGCAAGTATAAAATCTGACCATGATTTTAAAAATAAGTACGACTTATTCCAAGATTTAACTCAGAAATTGTCACAATTCAAATTGCCTGAATCTCAAATGTAGGGCCATCAAACAAAATAATGCTCAAATCAAAAGCTTCATTCAAATCCAAATGTGCAGCTTTTGCTTGTAATGTTTTTCTAACAAGAAATTATTATCAACACAAGCATAATGACCAGCTGGATATGGCAGGAGAGAAACACAGGTAGATCTTGAAGTGCTTTCTGAGAAGAGCAAGATAACTGACATCCTTTTCAGCATTGGCTGCAGTTAAATTTATAGTGTTAAAAATTATTGATCTCTTCTCTATCAGTTGAAATGAGTGATCATTTGTCAGGAAGCTGTGTCTGTCAAATTAGTCAGTTTGACCCAACTGGCACGGTTGCTTCAAGCTACAAGTTGTAGTTTGAAGCCCCATCCCAGGATGGAGACACAAGATGTAGTTGATACGAAGAGAAATTAGCAATGGTGGTGGTTAGTGGTACCTTTAGTTTCATGGGGTATTAAACCGAGAGTGCTTATTAATCCTGTTCACTCAAAATGGTCACAGTACAGAAAGAGACCCTATGGCCCATCATTAGCTCTGTGCGCGAATAACTCCCCTAGTGCCACTCCTCTACATTTTTTCTCTTGGCAATGGATTTACTTTTCTTCAGAAAATCATGCAATTTGGGTCCCTTTGAAAACAAGGGATAGGAAAGGCAAGATTCATGAACCGTGGATGACAGGAGGAATTGTGCGGCTCGCCAAGAGGAAAAGGGAAGCGTACATAAGGTCCAGGCAGCTAAGAACAGAACAGGCTTTAGGGGAACATCCGGAGACTAAGACCAATCTTAAATGAGGAATCAAGTGGGCTAAAAGGGTTCATGAAATAACTTTAGCGAGCAGAATTAAGGAGAATCCCAAGGCCATTTAATCATGTATGAGAAGCAAGAGGGTAACTAGAGAAAGGGTTGGTCCACTAAAGGATAAGGAAGGAAGATTGTGTGTCGAACCTGAGAAAATGGGTGAGATTCTCAATTATTACTTTGCATCTGTGTTCACTGAGGAAAGGGACATGACGAATGTTGAGATTAGAGATAGAAGTTTGTTTACTCTATATCACATTGTCATAAGGAGGAACGATGTGTTTGGTCGGCTAAAAAATATTAAGGTGGACAAATCCCCAGGACCGGATGGGATCTATCCCAGGTTGCTGAGGGAGGCGAGAGAGGAAATAGCTGGGGCCCTGACAAATATCTTTGTAGCATCCTTAAACACAGGTGAAGTGCCGGAGGACTAGAAAGTTGCTAATGTTGTCCCCCTGTTCAAGAAGGGTAGTAGGGATATTCCAGGTAACTACAGACCAGTGAGCCCGATGTCAGTGGTGGGAAAGTTGTTGGAGAAGGTACTGAGGGATAGGATCTATTTATACTTGGAAGAGAATGAGTTTATTAGTGATAGGCAACATAGTTTTGAGCAGGGGAGGTCATGCGTTACCAACGAAATAGGGTTCTTTGAGGAAGTGACCAAGTTGATAGATGAAGTAAGGGCTGTAGATGTCATATACATGGACTTTAATAAGGTGCTTGATAAGGTTCCCCATGGTAAACTAATGGAGAAAGTGAAGTCACATGGTGTACAGGGTGTTCTAGCTAGGTGGATAAAGGACTGGTTGAGCAACAGGAGGCTGAGAGTAATAGTTGAAGAGAGTTTCTCGTAATAGAGAAAGGTGACCAGTGGTGTTCCACAGGGATCAGTGCTGGGGCCACTGTTGTTTGTGATAAGAGAGCATTAGTGGTCTGATCAGTAAGTTTGCAGATGATACGAAGATTGGTGGAGAATGCAAAGGGGAATGTCAAGGAATACAAGAGAATACAGATAGACTGGAGAGTTGGGCAAAGAAGTGGCAGATGGAGTTCAATCCAGACAAAGGTGAGGTGATGCATTTTGGAAGATCTAACTCTCGAGTGAACTATACTATAAATGGAAGAGCCTTAAGAAAAGTTGATGAGCAGAGAGATCTGGGAGTTCAGGTCCATTGTACCCTGAAGGCAGCTGCATAGGTGGACAGAGTGGTCAAGAAGGCATATGGTATGCTTGCCTTCATTGGACGGGGTATTGAGTATAAGAGCTGGCAGGTCATGTTAAAATTGTACAGGACTTTGGTTCGGCCGCGTTTAGAATACCGTGTACAGTTCTGGTCGCCACATTGCCAGAAGGATGTGGACGCTTTGGGGAGGGTGCATAGACGGTTTACGAGGATGTTGCCTGGTATTGAAGGTGTTAGCTATGAAGAGAGGTTGAGTGGGTTAGGATTGTTTTCATTAGAAAAAAAGAGATTGAGAGGGGACCTGATTGAGGTCGACAAAATCATGAAGGGTATAGACAGGGTGGATAGAGATAAGCTTTTTCCCGGTTGAAGGATTCAATAACGAAAGGTGACACGTTCAGGGTGAGAGGAGAAAAGTTTAAGGGGGATGCATGTGGCACGTACTTCACACAGAGGGTGGTACGTGCATGGAAAGCACTGCCAGCAGAGATGGTAGAGGCAGGCATAGTAGATTTATTGAAGGTGCGTCTGCACAGATGCATGAGTAGGTGGGGAGCAGAGGGGTACAGATGCTTAGGAATTGGGTGATAGGTTTACATTTGGATCGGCTCAGGCTTGGAGGGCTAAAGGTCCTGTCCCTGGACTATAAATTTTCTTTGTCCTTTGTTCTAATTCCTTTGAAAGCCATGCTTGGATCTGTCTCCATGATATGCTCAGCACATTCAGATCCTCCCCACTTGCTGTATAGAAAAGCATGGGGTGGAACTGAGAAATAAGAAAGGGATGATCACCTTATTGGGATTGTATTATAGACCCCCCCAAAAGTCAGTGGGAAATTGGGAAACAAGCTTGTAAGGAGATCTCAGTTATCTGTGAGAATAATAAGATGGTTATGGAAGGGAATTTAAACTTTCCAAACATCGACTGGGACTGTCATAGTGTTAAAGGTTTAGATGGAAAGGAATTTCTTAAGTGTGTGCAAGACAATTTTCTGATTCAGTATGTGGATGTACCTACTAGAGAAGGTGCAAAACTTGACCTATTCTTGGGAAATAAGGCAGGGCAGGTGACTGAGGTGTCAGTGGGGGAGCACTTTGGGGCCAGCGACCATAATTCTATTCGTTTTAAAATACTGATGGAAAAGGATAGACCAGATCTAAAAGTTGAAGTTCTAAATTGGAGAAAGGCCAAGTTTGACAGTATTAGGCAAGAACTTTCAAAAGCTGATTGGAGGCAGATGTTCGCAGGTAAAGGGACGGCTAGAAAATAGGAAGCCTTCAGAAATGAGATAACAAGAATCCAGAGAAAGTATATTCCTGTCAGGGTGAAAGGGAAGGCTGGTAGGTATAGGGAATGCTGAATGAGTAAAGAAATTGAGGGTTTGGATAAGAAAAAGAAGGAAGCATATGTCAGGTATAGACGGGATAGATCAAATGAATCCTTAGAAGAGTATAAAGGAAGTAGGAGTATACTTAAGAGGGGAATCAGGAGGGCAAAACGGGGACATGGGATAGCTTTGGCAAATAGAATTAAGGAGAATCCAAAGAGTTTTTACAAATATATTAAGGACAAAAGGGTAACTAGGGAGAGAATAGGGCCCCTCAAAGATCAGCAAGGCAGCCTTTGTGTGGAGCCACAGAAAATGGGGGAGATACTAAATGAATATTTTGCATCAGTATTTATTGTAGAGGTAAACCTTATAGAGGGCTATTTTCCGTAGAGTGTCAGAGGCTGAGGGGTGACCTTATAGAGGTTTATAAAATTATGAGGGGCCTGGATAGGATAAATAGACAAAGTCTTTTCCCTGGGGTCGGGGAGTCCAGAATTAGAGGGCATAGGTTTAGGGTGAGAGAGGAAAGATATAAAAGAGACCTAAGGGTCAATCTTTTCACACAGAGGGTGATACGTGTATGGAATGAGCTGCCAGAGGATGTGGTGGAGGCTGGTACAATTGCAACATTTAAGAGGCATTTGGATGGGTATATGAATAGGAAGGGTTTGGAGTGATATGGGCCGGGTACTGGCAGGTAGGACTAGATTGGGTTGAAATATCTGGTTGGCATGGATGGGTTGGACCGAAGGGTCTGTTTCCATGCTGTACATCTCTATGACTCTATGACACCTGCTCTGGTCAACTTTAACGATCTGGTTATACTGTTCCAGTGCAGCAGAAATTCTCCCCAAAAACTGGGAGCCACCAGTCCAATGGGAGTCCTGTAACTCACACTAGCCAGTCCGTCTTTACATTGCACCACATTTGTAAGATCAACAAGTTTTAACTTAAAGAGGAAGAGAAAGTTATCCCAAAGACTTGTTCCCATGATGAAGCTAACAAAAGTAATATCAGCCATGGAAAGGTGCAAGTTTCAAAACACTGTGCTCAGCAGACAGGAGAAATTCTCCAGGCCTCTCGCCTTATCCAGTAATCTCTGGTGGTGAGTACAAATGAGGGCAAGATGTGAATTGGCCATTATTGGCCATAAGGTCAAATATCTTGCCAACATACTCAACAGCTCAACTCATGCATGATTGCTCCTTCAGGCAAAATAGCGCAGACCGAGCCAGAAAATTAGAGTGAGCAAAGAGAATTTTAGAAATGGAAGCAAATTAATTGCTGGCAGTTGAGCCAACACCAGTAAAGACCAGACTGAGTGTTGGTAGATGTAACCAAGTAAATAAAAAAAGGGTGACGTATTTCAAAACAGGAAATGCAAAAGTTGCGGAAATTAGTCTGTGTCTGTTTTCAGGCCCACATTTAGTATGACACTCTCAAGCAGGTTTTAGGCCCAATCTAAATATTCACTTGAGTTACCAGTCCTTTCCAGACTCATGTGTACTATCACCTTCCTCTTAGTTAGATGCGAGGGGCATTTGGGGTTGGAAAACTGAACAGGTCAATATCAGTGTTGGAGATATGCAATTGATAGGATTGTAAAATCACGGGAGTATTCTATCCCTCATTTCTTCACAGAAAGAGTTTTAAAAATCAAAACAAATCTTACCTTTAATTGACTCAGCTTCCTGACTTTCAGGAATTTGTCCAGCTGCTTTTTAAAGAACCTCAGTGAATTCCAATATTTTGATTCGCACCTGTAGAGTTTGAGGATTTACTGTGAATGGACATACTTTCCGATTAACTTACCTTTTCAGTATAGTGTTTTTATGCTGATACTTCTTGGTTCTCCTATGCCCATCTGGCTCAAACAACCTATTTAATTTCACGGAAACTTAACCTATCATATTGCATTGAGTCTGACAGCTAAAAGCCTCAGAACAAAGTAACATGACAGTGTGGCTCTAGATGATAGTCATCAGTGAGCTACAGGCCTTGATTCTGAGTATAAGAGATATAGTTCGTAAGTTTGCGCATGATTCCAAAATTGGAGGTGTAGTGGACAGCGAAGAAGCTTGCCTCAGATTGCAACGAGATCTTCATCAGATGGACCAATGGGCTGAGAAGTGGCAGATGGAGTTTAATTTAGATAAATGCGAGGTGCTGCATTTTGGGAAAGCAAATCTTAGCAGAACTTATACACTTAATGGTAATGTCCTCAGGAATGTTGCTTAACAAAGAGACCTTGCAGTGCGTGTTCATAGCTCCTTGAAAGTGGAGTCACAGGTAGATAGGATAATGAAGAAGGCGTTTGGTCAGAGTATTGAGTACAGGAGTTGGGAGGTCATGTTGCGGCATTGTTAGGCCACTGTTGGAATATTGTGTGCAATTCTGGTCTCCTTCCTATTGGAAAGATGTTGTGAAACTTGAAAGAGTTCAGAAAGATTTACAAGGATAATACCAGGGTTGGAGGATTTGAGCTATAGGGAGAGGTTGAATAGGCTAGGGCTTTTTTCCGTGGAGTGTCAGAGGCTAAGGGGCACGGATACGATAAATAGACAAAGTCTTTTCCCTGGGGTCGGGGAGTCCAGAATTAGAGGGCATAGGTTTAGGGTGAGAGAGGAAAGATATAAAAGAGACCTAAGGGTCAACTTTTTCATGCAGAGGGTGGTACATGTATGGAATGAGCTGCCAGAGGATGTGGTGGAGGCTGGTACAATTGCAACATTTAAGAGGCATTTGGATGGGTATATGAATAGGAAGGGTTTGGAGGGATATGGGCCGGGTGCTGGCAGGTGGGACTAGATTGGGTTGGGATATCTGGTCGGCGTGGATGGGTTGGACTAAGTGTCTGTTTCCATGCTGTACATCTCTATGACTCCATGACTGAACAATAACATCCAAAAATCATAGAGCTGAATTTAAGGAACAGAGGACTTAGGAACAGCTATAGGCCAATTGGCCATTCCAGCCTGCTCCACTGTTTGATAAATCATGGTTGATCTGCTTATAGCTTCAAATCCACTAACCTCCCAAAGCCATTTCTCCCTTGTCTATCAGAAGTCTATCTAAATCAGCCTTGAGTAAATTAAAGATCCAGGATTCACTGTGTTCTAGGGTAGAGAATTCCACAAAGTCATAACACTGGGACTACAGGATTTGAGTTTAGAGGGAGAGGTTGAATAGGCTGGGACTATTTTCCCAGAATGTCGCAGATTGAGTGGTGGCCTTGCAGATGTTTATAAAACATGAGGGGCATGGATAGGGTGAATATCCAAGGCCTTTTTCCTGGGATGGAGGAGTCCAAAGCTAAAAAGCATAGTTTTAAACTGAACCAGAGGATAACATTTTCACGCAGTGTGGTGCATATTTGGAAAGATATGCCAGATGAATTGGTGGAGGCTGGTACAAATACAGCATTTAAAAGGCATCTGGATGGGTATATGAATGGAAGGGCTTCGAGGAATATGGACCAAGTGCTGGCAAACAGGACTTGATCAGTTTGGGATGTCTGATTGGCATGGACAAGTTGGGCTGAAGGGTCAGTTTCTGTGCTGTATGACTCTATGATTATGGGAGAAAAAATTTCTCTTCATCTCTGTCTCAGAAGTGAGACTATTTATTCTTAACCTGTGTCCTCTCTCTTCTACAAAATGTCTAGCGATAATACCACTGGGCCATTGCCATGTTCAGTGGACCTGGGCTTGAATCCTGCCACAGTAATGCTAGAATTTAGGGAGGAAAACTGAAGGAGCAACACAGAATACTATAAAATAGGGGTCCATTACCCAGAAAGTGTTGCTTTTCAAAAGGAATTCCTCAACCTGTTGTACAGCAGTCACTGAAAGTAGACATGTAAGTGAGGCAACAGTTCAGAAGTTAAATCGTACATTGCAAAAAGGTTTGAGTTTGGAAGTAGGAATAACTTATGTACTAACACAAGATCTTTTTGAGATCACAGCTGGGGGTATTGCTTGCAGTTTTCGTCTCTTTACCTACAATTTTTTTTATTATACATTCATGGGATGAGGGTGTCACTGGCTTGGCGAGCATTTATTGGCCATTCCTAATTTCCCAGAGGGGGAATGAAGAGTCAACCATATTGATTTTGGTCTGGAGTCACACGTAGGACAGCCAGGTAAGGATGGCAGATTTTCTTCCCAAAACACCTGAGTAAACCAGATGTTTTTTTTTCAACTATGGATTCATGGTCATCATTAGACTCTTACTTCTAGATTTTACTGAGTTCAAATTATACCATCTGCCATGGCAGGATTCAAACACAGGCCTCCAGAACGTCACCTGGGTTACTGGACTAAAGTCTAGCAATAATGCTACCAGGCCATTACCATGTTCAGTGGACCTGGGCTTGAATCCCTCCACAGTAATGGTAGAATTTAGGGACGAAAACTGATGGAGCAACATAAAATAGTATAAAATAGGGGTTCGTTACCCAGAAAGTATTGCTTTTCATGGAGACAAAGGGAGACATCCTTTCAGAATCTGGCCTGTCAATTGACATTAAGATCTGGAACATTTCAGTAACATCACCTCTCATTCTTCAAAATTCCTTGGTGTAAAAACCCAATCTGTTCCTCATAAAATAAGCCAGGAACAATGCCAGGAAGGAATTCAATGGAACTTTCTGAACGGCTTCTATTGTATGATTTTTCAAATACAAATACCAAAACTGCACATAGTATTGTAAATGTAGACTCACCCAAGGCCATCATCGTCTTATTCACTGTTCTTTCTTTGAACACTTGCATTTTCGCTATGGTCTTCACATGGACAGTCCAAGCACACACCTACTTGAAGTATAACTAATTTGGGTTTACAACCCAAAATGTAATTTTAACCTATCACTAGGCAATATGAGCAATATATAATCCACCCATCTGCACTAGGCACTGAGTTGCCTAATCGGTGATGCTTTAAAGTGAAAATGTGATCCAACAAAGATGCTTATCTTGTCCCCACGGGTAATCTTCCAGCCCTCTGCTGTCCCCACTCCTACCCCATTAACGCTTCCCAGCACAAATGAAACTTTTGGCTGAGTGTGAGGAGTCATTGGCAATCCCCGAAACCAACTCTCAAAACTCACAGCTTGCTAGCATTAAATAAATAGGGGTCTGCCTTTAAAATCAGGCCTTCATGGGCCTCCATAGACAGAGGCTGAATTGTTCCATCTGTAGAGGTTGAGGAATTCCTTTTGAAAAGCAATACTTTCTGGGTAACGGACCCTTATTTTAGACTATTTTATGTTGCTCCATCAGTTTTCGTCCCTAAATTCTACCATTACTGTGGTGGGATTTAAGCCCAGGTCCACTGAACATGGTAATGGCCTGGTGACATTATTGCTAGACTTTAATCCAGTAAGGTAAAGACAATGACTGCAGATGCTGGAAACCAGATTCTGGATTAGTGGTGCTGGAAGAGCACAGCAGTTCAGGCAGCATCCAAGGAGCAGCAAAATCGACGTTTCAGGCAAAAGCCCCAGGTGATGTTCTGGAGGCCTGTGTTTGAATCCTGCCATGGCGGATGGTATAATTTGAACTCAGTAAAATCTAGAAGTAAGAGTCTAATGATGACCATGAATCCATTGTTGAAAAAAAAAATCTGGTTTACTAAGGCGTTTTGGGAAGAAAATCTGCCATCCTTACCTGGCTGTCCTACGTGTGACTCCAGACCAATAACAATATGGTTGACTCTGGGAAATTAGGAATGGCCAGTAAATGCTTGCCAAGCCAGTGACACCCTTGTCCCATGAATAAATTTTTTAAAAATTATAGGTAAGGAGACCAAAACTGCAAACTGCAAACCCCAGCTGTGACCTCAAAAAGATCTCGTGTTAGTACATGAGTTACCCCTACATCTGAACTCAAACCTTTTTTGCAATGTAGGCCAATATACGATTTAACTTCTGAACTATTGCTGCACCTCAATGTCTACATTCAGTGACTGCTGTACAGCAACACCCAGATCCCTTGTTCCATCCACACTCCCCAATATATCACCATTGAAATAATACTTTTCCTTTCTGTTTTTCACGCTAAAGTATGTAACTTCACTTTTAGCCACTTTGTAGAGCACCATGCATGAGGATACTATTAAAATACTGTTTGAATTGAACATAGTAAAATAGATAGGGTGAAAATTTGTCGGCAGGATGTTCTCTTAATTAGAGCCTCTGGAAGGCTTTCATTTGTGTTTCCTCAGGAAAGGTAGTACGGAGATTTGGCCCAATTTTCATCCGTAGAAAGGGAGGTGCCAGAGAATCATAGTGGAAAAGAAAAGATATTCCTAGTAGCCAGCCACCAGTCGGCTTAGCATCAATCTAGATAAGGTTTTACAAACATAACCAAAGAAACAAAAAGATTTTGGGAGGTTTGAGTTAATTAAGATGAACCAACACGGATTTATCAAAAGTAAATCATGGTTGACAGATCTTTTTTTTGAGGCAAATTATGTTGCTAAAAAGATTTTAAGAACAAGTTTGACAAAATATCACATAAAACTCTGGTTACCAAAGCGGAGGCCCACAACGTAGCAGTTTTCTTGTTAGCCTGCATAAAAATTAGCTTAATAAAGCTAAACTGCAAGTTTTGCCAATTACTTGTTTCTCAGACACTACAATGGTAGGCAGTGATGATCCCCAGATTCAATGCTAGGATCACTGCTTTTTCAATTATATGTTTATAGATGGCTTAGACCTTGGAATACATTTCTAAATAAAACAATAATCCCAAATTTAGAGACATTGCAAAGAATGAGGATGATACCAATTGACAGCAACAGTTTCAATTGATTGGCAGAAAAGTAATGGATAGAAATTAATGCAGAGACGTTTGAGGTGATACAATTTGGCAGAAGGGATAGGGACAGGTTATATAGATGTACTAATGGTTCAAAGTTATATGCAGAAACAGTGGCACCCAATGGTGCATATACATCAATCTTTGAAGATGGTTGGATATATTGAGAGAGCAAGGGATGAGAAAAAGGGTGTGGAATCCCGAGCTTTGTGAATATAGGAATGGATTGAGGTTATGCTGAACTATATAAAGCTCTGGCAAGGCCACAACTAGAGAATTAAGTCTATTCAGTTTATCACATTCTGGAAAGGAGCTAAGAGTTCTTGAGAGAATGCAGAAGAGACTTACTATAGCTATAGATTTGAGGGAGTTTAGCTACAAGATTAGGGTTGAGATACTGGAACTATTGTCTTTGGGGAGAAGGAAGTTGCGAGAATTTTTTTTAAATTCACTCATGGGATGTGGAAATCTCTGGATATGTAAGCACTTATTGTCCATCCCTACAGAGGGCAGCTTTTTTTCCCTTCATTTGTAGGATGCAGGCATTGCTGTCTGGTACAATATTTATTGCCAGTCCCTGGATGCCCTTGAGAAGGTGGTGTGAACTGCCTTCTTGCCCCGCTGCAGTCTATGTGCTGTAGGTAGACCCACATTGCCATTAGGGAGGGATTTCCAGGATTTTGACCCAGCAACAGTGAAGGACCGGCCATATATTTCTAATCAGGATGATAGGAGCTTGAAGGGGAACTTGAAGGTGGTGGTGTTCCCATATATCTGCTGCCCTTAACCTTCTAGGTGGGAGCAGTCATGAGTTTGGAAGGTGCTCGCTAAGAGTCAACCACATTGCTGTTGGCATGGAGTCAAATATGGGTGCGAGACCAGGCAAAGGTTATTGATTTCCTTATCTAATTGAAATTTGTCAACTAGATGGATTATTACAAGAATTGTCATTAGGCTGTCACTTTATTCCAGATTTTTTAACGAATTCAATTTCACCATTGGATGGAATGGTGGCTCAATGGTTAGCACTGCTACTTCATAGCGCCAGAGACCCAAATTCGATTCCACCTTCAGCTGATTGTTTGTATGTTGTTTCCACATTCTCCCCATGTCTGTGTAGGTTTTCTCTGGTTTCCTCCCACATTCCAAAGCTATGCAGATTGGTCACATTAAAGGATGTGCAGACTAGGTAGATGGGCCATGGGAAGTGCAGTTATGTGAATAGGGTGGAGGCGTGGGGCTGGACTAAATGCTCTTCAGGGAGTTGCTGTGGACTTGATGGGCTGAATAACTGGCTTCTATGCCGTAGGGACTCTATGATCTGCCAAAGTGAAATTCTGAAATAATCCCATGTCCCCAGAGCATTAATCTGAAGCTCTGGATTGCTAGTCCAGTGATCATTGCCACTAGTACCCCTAATTTGTTAAGAGTTATACAAAATTATGGCAAGTTATAGAATGTAGGCAAGAAAAGTTTACATTTATTGATTTTACAAGCACTGTGGACACAGACTTACAATTGAAGGGCAGGAGGTGGAAGGAGGTTATGAGGAAGAATGATTTTAAGTCACAGAGTGGGAATGCTGGGAATCACTGTTCATGAGAATAGCAAAAGAACAGCAATCAGTGGAATGGGGTGCCTGAAGACAATAAACTTCCAGAACTACAGGAATAGAGTGGGGAATGGGACTGACTGGATTGCTCAAAAGAAAGTTGAAACTTTATTGCTGGAACAGCACAGCAGGTCAGGCAGCATCCAGGGAACAGGAGATTCGACGTTTCGGGCACAGGCCATTCCTGAAGAAGGGCCTGTGCCCGAAACGTCGAATCTCCTGTTCCCTGGATGCTGCCTGACCTGCTGTGCTGTTCCAGCAATAAAGTTTCAACTTTGATCTCCAGCATCTGCAGACCTCACTTTCTCCTTGCTCAAAAGAAAGCCTACATAGACATGATGTGTTAAATTGCCTTCTCTGTGCCTTGTGAAACACCAGGGAGTACAATCATTGTGCTCAATGTCTCCTCAGAGGATAAACCTCTCAAACTTGGGAGTCAATCACATGAATTTTCAATGCATCCCCTAGAAGGGGCAGATCTTTCAGAATCAGAAACTTCAGGGTGAATAATACAGTGCAGCTTTTCAGAAGAATCACCATTTCAGTAAATGTTGGCTGAGGTTACCATGAAGGACTCTCCTCTTAGAGTCTTAGAGATGTACTGTATTGAAACAGACCCTTTGGTCCAACTCGTCCATACCAATGAATAATTAGAATCCCTAAAGTGTGGAAACAGACCATTTGGCCCAACAAGTCCACACCAGCCCTCCAATGAGTGAGCCATCCAGACCCATTTCCCTAACCTGTATATACTCCTGACCAATGTACTAACACTATGGGGAATTTAGCATGATCAATTCACCTAAGCTGCACATCTTTGGACTGTGGGAGGAAACTGGAGCAGCTGGAGGAAACCCACACAGACAGTCACCCAAGGCAGGAATGAGATATGCTAAATTAATCTAGTCCCATTTGCCAGCATTTGGCCCATATCCCTCTAAACCCTTCCTATTCATGTACCCATCCAGATATCTTCTAAATGTTTTTAATGTAATTGTACCAGCCTCCTCTACTTCCTCTAGCAGTTCGTTTCATACATGCACCACCCTCTGAGTGAAAAAGTTCCCACTTAGGTCCCTTTTAAATCTATCCCCTCTCACCATAAACCCGTGCCCTCCAGTTTTGGACTCCCAAGAAAAGACCTTGTCCAGTTACCCTATCCATGCCCCTCATGATTTTATAAACCTGGATAAGGTCACCCTTCGGTCTTACCTGAGGTGTGGTGACCCTGAGGTTAAACCACCATCATTTCTCTCTCTCTCTAATGAGAGCAGCCCTACGGCCTGATGGCAACTTCACCTTCAATTTTGGAAATGATTTCAGTCATGTTCTTGGTGGAAGAGTAAATCATATTGGTTCCTTCTTAAACAATTTGGGGCTGCAGCAAAATTTGTCATGGGCGATTTTTTTAGCGCGAATGCTCGGCCCAATGTGATTTCACAATGCACTACAAACAACACTCCTTTAGACTAAAGAGGAGCAGATCTCGAATGTAAAGCGCCCCAAAGTAAATGAGGATTGTATAATGAATGTTTGGCATTCCGCGCTCTCGAGCTCTGACAATGTTTAATGAGTGTCTGAGGAGCCGCTTGTTGTGGATCGTCTATCTTTTAAAGTAAAAGAGTTCCCCGAGGGAGCATTTAAATAGTTCCCAATTGTTGTGTAGATCATGTCTAACGTTATTTAGTCTCTACCTGACGCCTGTGTAATAGCCTGGGCGGTTCCGATGGAGCCCATTCCATTGTTTCGGAACGTTTTCAAATTCAACATTTTTAAAAATCCAAAATAAGAGTGGGGAATAGGGAGGGGAACAAGTTTTAATTGTCACTGAAACGATCTGGTCTTGTTAAAACAAAACCTGCTGATTTATTTTTTCGTTCAGAAAGGCATTTATGTCATTATTTAAAAAGCATGCTGACTTTAATTCCTGTCTGGACACGTTAAACTGTACTCAGACCAGTACACCAAATTTCATAGCTGTTGATTTAACAATCTTTCTCTTGATTTAACAAAAAATACTCGAGTTTATAGTCTGCACCGCCAAGTTTCGTCTGTAATTGTTTATTCTTCATCAGTGGTGTTCTCTCCCTTCACTATAGGATGGTGCCTTGTGTAGTCTGAGTGAAAGGCGACAGATAGATGCATGTTTCTGCTATCCGCATGAACCTGGATGTATGTATTTATCTAATAAATCTCTTGCAAACGACAGGAATTATTTGTCCCTTTTTCACCGAGGGGAAACAGGCCGGCACTTCTTGTCTAAATGATGTGCTAATGGACTCCATTCAATGTTCAGCTTTTGTGCTGAAGTCTGACCTGCCCGTGTGGGTGTGTTATTGTGGATAAGGAGAAAAACAACAGTCAGACTGATTCCCGTTTGTAAAGTTTTTTTAAAAATCTTATGTTACAAAATTTAGCTCGCAGGACAAGTCACTGCACAGCATTTTTGAGTATTTCAAAACAATTTTTTAATACATTTTCAAAGGCTGGCCGCTTTCTGTCAATCTAAAACTGACACCAGTTAATTTCCAGGTTTTTTTTAATAAAAAAGAGATATAAATATAACTACCGACTTTCAGAAATATAATTTACACACAAAAATGGCTTATTTACATTTCCGTTCGTAAAATGGTATTGTACACAGAATTATCTTCCTCAAGTACCCCTAACTGTGGGTAAAATGGGTTCCCAGTATCAGTGGGTTGGAACACAGTGTCTAGATTAGAGTGGTGCTGGAAAAGCACAGCAGGTCAGGCAGTATCCAAGGAGCAGGAAAATGTTTGGTTATCAGAGGTTGCTCTCTGAAAATCAGTCCCATCGCCAAATCCAAGGAACAGTCTCTCGTCACTTAACACATTGTCACAGCCAAATTATCCACCTCTTCATAAACGCAAAACACTGCAGATACTGGAAATCTGAAATGAAAGCAGAAAGTATTGGAGGAACTCAGCAAGTCTGTGGAGAGTTCACGTTTGATATGAGTCCTCAGAATTACACTAAAAATGTTTCTCTCTCCACAGAGGCTGTCCCTGTTGAGTTCCACCAGCACGTTCTCTTTTTATGTCTAATGTTTTTTTTAAAAAAAATCCCAAAACAATCCCCATCTGAACATTAAACTAACAAACCATACTCCAAAAACTAGAAAATGCACCATCCCACTGGGAGACCGGCCGCTTCTGTTGGTCCAATCCAATTCAGCTCAAAGTCCTTTGAGCTTAGGTATTAAAGCGGGGCGTCGCTACCAAGCGTTCAATCGTTGGAAAATGATATCAATAAAACTGAATGTCCACACATGGGGGCAACCTTTCATTCCAAACGGAATGTTGTGCGGGTAAATTGAAGATGCTGCACCCTGAGTAGAGAATGAGAAAGGGAGATTGAAAAGGTGAGACTGAAATTGGAGAAAAACGATTGGAGAGAGCAAGGGAGGGCGTAGGATTGGAAAGAGTGCAAAGAAGATTTCCCAGGATGTTGCCAAGACTAGTAGGCATGAGCTTATAGGGAGAGTTTGCCCAGGATAGGACTTTATTTCTTGGATGGTCAAAGAATGAGGGTGACCTTATAAAATCATGAGGAACATAGATAGAATGAGGGCATGCAATCTCTTCCCCCCAGGGATGCAAATTGAAAATTAGAAGGAATAGATTGATATTTGGATTAGATTACTTACAGTGTGGAAACAGGCCCTTCGGCCCAACAAGTCCACACCAACCCTCTGAAGTGCAGACCCATTCCCCTTCACTAACAATATGGGCAATTTTTTTTAGCATGGCCAATTCACCTGACCTGCACATTTTTTGGACAGTGGGAGGAAACCGGAGCACCCAGAGGAAACCCACACAGACCCGGGGAGAATGTGAAAACTCCACACAGACAGTCGCCTGAGGCAGGAATTGAACCCGGGTCTCTGGCGCTGTGAAGCAATAGTGCTAACCACTGTGCCACCCATTTATGGTGAGATTTAAGAGGGACTTGAGGGGCAACTTCTTCACGCAGAGAATGGTGCAAATATAGAATGGGCTGCCAGAGAAAGGCAGGTACAATAGCAACATTTAAAACAGCATTTGGATAGGTACAATGATGGGAAGGGTTGAGAGGGATATGGTCAAACGTGGCAATTGGAACTAGCTGAATAGGCCCCATGGTCAGCATGGACCAGTTTGTGGCATTGGGCCTGTTCCCATGTGAGAAGGGGATTGAAGATTGGAGATGGAGAGGAGTGAGATTGAAGGAGGAGAGAGATTGAAAATGAAAGGGGTGAGAATGAGGGACACTAAGAGAGATTGAAGGAAAAATGCCAAAGAAAGTTAAGAGAGTGAGATTGAAAATGGAAAGGGGACTAAAGGTGGAGAGGGATTGAAGATGAGAAGAGGGTTTGAGAATGGGAGAGGGATTGAGAATCGGAGAGAGATTGAGGATGGGGAGATGGGGGTTGAAGATGGGGAGATGGATTGAAGATGGGGAGGGGTTTGAGGATCGCAAGAGGAATTGAAGATGGGGAGATGGGGATTGAAGATGGGGAGATGGATTGAACATGGGGAGGGGTTTGAGGATGGTGAGAGGAGTTGGGGAAGGGGGGATGGGAATTGAAGATGGCGAGGGATTGAAGATGGGGAATACAGGATTAAGGACGGATTAAAGGTTGAAGATGAGGGAATATGACGCCGAGGTGGCGACTTGAAATCTTCACTTTCTGGAGAGTCTACTGCTCATGTATTCATTCTTCAGACCTCCGTTCCCTCCCGGGGATAAATCAAACTGTTGACACTGAAGGTGTTGTAGAAATGGCTGTTGAATTGGGTTGTCTGACCGCCGGAGAAAGTGTTGTGATAGCCCGCGCGGTTGAAGTGAAAGGAGTCCGTCACCTCGCTGGCTTCCTGCGAGGATAAGCTGCTGTTGGACGAGTAGGAACCGAGTGCAGAGACATTCCTTTGGAAGAAGTCATTGGCCAGGCCCATGGACACTTGCCTAGTGATGGGGCCACTGCCCACGGCGGCCATGCTGTTGAAGAAACTGTTCAGACAAGGGCTGGACGAGGGCGTGGAAAGTTTCGGGTCGTCGATGGAGCCCCGCGAGTGCTCCGGCTCCGGCGAGGCAGCTTCCAGCAAGAGCGGCGGGCTCTCGGTTAGCTTCAAGGCGGGAGTCCCTGCATTGTCCTGGGGCTTGCCATTGAGGGAACCCCCGAGGCCAGAGTTGGAGTCGGTTCTCCGCTTTCTCTTCCGGCGAAAGTTACCATTGTCAAACATCTTCTCGCAGTTAGGGTCCAGGGTCCAGTAATTCCCTTTCCCTGTTGGTGGATATATGTTAAAAAAAACCCACAGGTAACTCCACATCCATCAACAGATTTTAGCAATAAACCTGAGTTAGATTAGATACAAGTTCACACAGCAACAGGAAACATTTTGGGGGAATGGGGGTTTCTTTACGAACTGTCACGATATATTGAAAATGAAACATTGTGAAGATAGCTGAAACAGTCCATGAAGTTTGCTGAGCACTATACCAGCCAGTTACACTTTCATTGCAAAGATCGAACCTCCAATAGAGTCTCAAAGCACCGAAAGAGCCCTGAGTAAAACAAAGAACTGCTTGAGACCCCAAACAGAAATTCCTGGGGAATCTTTATTGGAAGAAAGCAGCGTTTGGAGTCTGGTGACCCTTCAAGAGAACAGAAAGAGCCCATTTTGAACATTCACGTCAGCCCGCTTCCCACATCCAGTAGGTTACTTTTTAAAAAGGTACTTATTTTTCGAACATTGTCCTATCTCCCTTCTGAACGTTAATACAGAGGGTGTTTTCAGTAGCCTGCCCAGCATTCTCTCATGAAGCTCTTGTGCGTTTGTGTTAAATTAAACAACAGTTTTACTTTACCTCGGGGGTTTAACACAGGCGGATATTAAAAATGGGCAAGGAGTGTTTTCAAGAGAGACAACTCTCCCCCAGTGACAAGTCGCCAAACCAAATCATTGCTGGGCCAAAATTCGCGAGTTTTTGCAAATGCCTCGGTGTTAATATTTACCCAGCTGGGTGTGGGGTTTGGCACGGACTAAATTAACACTGGAACGTATTGTGATCCATCAGGACCAATTTGGGTTGCAAATCGGTTTGGAAATTGTACCCATAGCAGATCACAGCAGAAATGCATTCAGAGTTCAGATATATCTAGTTAAAAATCACACAACACAACCATCTGATGAAGGAGCAGCGCTCTAAAAGCTACTGCTTCCAATTAAACCTATTGGACTATAACCTGGTGTTGCGTGATTTTTAACTTTGCATACTCCAGTCCAAGCTGGAAATGTGTTGCTGGAAAAGCGCAGCAGGTCAGGCAGCATCCAGGGAACAGGAGAATCGACGTTTCGGGCATAAGCCCTTCTTTCCTGAAGAAGGGCTTATGCCCGAAACGTCGATTCTCCTGTTCCCTGGATGCTGCCTGACCTGCTGCGCTTTTCCAGCAACACATTTCCAGCTCTGATCTCCAGCATCTGCAGACCTCACTTTCTCCTCATACTCCAGTCCAACACCGGTATCTCCAGATATATCTATATATCTAAGGCAACAGGACTGGGGCAGTCATGAGGGGAGGAATGGGCTCCTACTCCACTTCTGCCAAAAGTGTAACAGCAAGCCAGGCAGCATCAGGAGGTGGACAGGTCCTCATGCTGCCTGGCTTGCTGTGTTCTTCCAGCCTCCTGCCTGTCCTCTTTGGATTCCAGCATTTGCAGGGTCTTTTTTTGTCTCTAAAAAAAGTATAGCACAACCCACTTGTCCCACTTTCCAGCACTTGGCCCCATAGCATTTTAGACCATCGAGTTTGCATGACCAAAGATACAGCACAGCAGGTCAGGCAGCATCCAGGGAACAGGAGATTCGACGTTTCGGGCACAGGCCCTTCTTCAGGAATTTTTTTCGACGTTTCAGGCCTGTGCCCGAAACGTCGAAAAAAATTCCTGAAGAAGGGCCTGTGCCCGAAACGTCGAATCTCCTGTTCCCTGGATGCTGCCTGACCTGCTGTGCTGTTCCAGCAATAAAGTTTCAACTTTGATCTCCAGCATCTGCAGACCTCACTTTCTCCTCCCTGACCAAAGATACACCATAACTTACACTAGTCCCACTTTCTCGCACTGGACCCACAGACTTGAAGGTTATAACATTTCACGTGCTCATCCAAGTACTTGTTAAAGGTTGTGAGTTTGTTCCCCCCCACCCCCACCCCACTACCTTCCCAAGGCAGTACATTCCAGACCCCGAACCCCTCTGGGTAAAAAAAGCTCCTCTTCAAATCTCCTGTAAACTGCCTGCCTTTCACCTTCAAGTTCTGCCCGCATGTTATTGACTGTCCCTCTGAGGGGAGGGGGACCAGCTGCTCCCTGTCCACTCTGTCCGTGCCCGTCAGGACCTTAGAGACAGGTGTCACCACCACCCCCATCCCCGCCAACCTTCACTGCTCCAAAGAAAACAACTCTGAGCTGATCCAATCGCCTGCCTTTACTTTCAAAAAGCCGAACCCGAGACGATGGGTCCAATGGCCTCTTTCTCCTCGAGCAGGAGTACAGGCAGAAAGTGCTGGATATACCCGAGAGAGAGAGAGAGAGGCTGCCGAGCTTCTCCAGCGGCATCTGCCTTCATTTCAGATCCCCGGCGTTTCACAGGGGGAAGGAGGGAGAGAGAGAGAGGGAAGAAGGGAAGGAGAGAGGGATGGAGGGAAGAAGGAATGGGGACAGAGGGAGGGAGGGACAGACGGAGGGGAGAGGATAGGTGGACAGGGGGAAGGAGAGAGGGAAGGAGGGAGGGATGAAGGATGGACAGGAGGGAGAGAGGGAACGAGTCATAGAGGTGTACAGCATGGAAACAGACCCTTCGGTCCAACCCGTCCATGCCGACCAGATATCCCAACCCAATCTCGTCCCACCTGCCAGCACCCGGCCCATAGCCCTCCAAACCCTTCCTATTCATATACCCATCCAAATGCGAGAGGGAAGGAGGTTGGGAGGGAGGGAGGGACAGAGAGAGGAGAGAGGGTAGGAGAGACAGAGGGAGGGAGAGAATGAAGGAGAGGGGGAAGGAGCGGGGGGGGGGGGAGAGGGGGAAGGAGCGGGGGAGGGGGGGGGCAAAGGGAGAGACAGAGGAACTGGCTCACCTGGATCGTCCTCGTCCCTCGGCACCTTCTTGAAGCAGTCGTTGAGGGAGAGGTTGTGTCGGATGGAGTTTTGCCAGCCTGCCTTACTCTTCTTGTAGAACGGGAAGTTCTCGGCCACGTACTGGTAGATCTGGCTGAGGGTGAGCTTCTTGTCCGGGGCGTTTTGGATGGCCATGGCGATCAGGGCCGAGTAGGAGTAAGGAGGCCGGACCAGCTTGAGCAGCTCCTCCTGGCTGGCGAGGGAAAGCCAGCCCAGCTCCGCGGCTCCGGGCGGCCCCGAGGAGGGTGCCGCGGGCACGAACTGCGGAGGGGCCGGGAACGGCGAGGGGCTCTGACTGTGCAGGTACGGAGACGGTGATCCCCCGGCCGCCGCCCCGTTCAGCCACAGGTAAGGGCTGGCAGTGCCCGGGTAGTCCGCCAGCGGGTAGCCCGCCTGGTGCTGGTGCTGGTGGTACATGTTGAAGTTCTCACAGTAGACTGCCATGTCGGAGAGGTGAGGCGCAGCTGCGTTGGCACAGAGCGGCGTGGAGTTACATCGCTGGGAGTCCTGAAAACCAACAGAGTTCATAATCCCAGCCCCGGCAGGGGTGGAGGGGGGGTGGGGGGTGGGGGAGGGAGGGGAGATGTGGAGGGGAAGGAGAGAGGGAGGGGAGAAGTGGAGGTAGAGACAGAGGAGACCGTTTCACAAGTTGCTTCGAGGACAGGTGCGAAGAGAAATGCCAGAGCCGCTTTATTTATATACCTTATGTGGATTTCAGCAGCGCCTGGGGCCAGAGGGTGTTGTGTAGACGACAGGACTCGCTCCCTCTCTCTCACACACGCACCACACCCCACCCTCCCGAACAAGACTGAGTGCCGAAAGAAGGGGAGGTGTTGTGTGTGTGAGAGAGAGAGGAAACAATGACAGCTCACCAATCAGGCGCTCGGAAAACCCTCTCCCCTGATTCTCTGCCTACAACCTGTTGCAAAATCTTTTTAGTGATCTCTCAAAACAAAACACTGTGCCTTTTCAAAACATTCATTTCCCCCCGGCTAGATATTTTTCTAACAAAATTGGTGCAGCTCTCTTGAAGAGCTTCATTTTTGTCTTGCACTTTTTGTGCGTGTGTGGGGTTTTTTTTTTGGCTAAAAGACAACAGCTTATTCACCACTCGGCAACTCGCTCACTTCAAACTGGACAGGAAACCCGCTGGAGGTTTTATCCAGGGTCCTAGGTATTAGAGACTTCAGTTAGCGTGAAAGATTGGAGGACAGAGAGAGGAGACAGACTGGGGAGAGGTGGTGGGGGGGGGGGGGGGGAGGTTGGGGGGAGAAAGTTTCAAAATCAGGACGGACCTGGACAGAGTAGACCGGGGAGATCCCACAGGTTAAAAAAAAGGAGAACGAATTCTGAAGAAGATTCATAACCATCGGGGTTAACTGTTCGTAAAACAGAAACTGCCGGAAAAAAAAATATTCAGGAGGTCTGGTAGCACCTGTGCAGAGAAAGCAGAGTTTAGGTTTCGGGTCCCTTTTTCAGTAAAAAGAGTGTGTTGCGGGAAAAACACAGGCAGCATCCCAGGAGCAGGACAGTCCACATCTCGACCATAAGCCCTTCATCAGGAACCTCACTCATCATCCAGCTTCAGCCGGAAACTCTCCTGCTCCTCGGATGCTGCCTGACCTGCTGTGCTTTTCCAGCGCCACTCTCTTGGACTCTGATCTCCAGCATCTGCAGTCCTCACTTTCTCCTTCTTCAGAGCAAAATAAAAACCCTGCGGATGCTGGAAATCAGAAACAAGAACAGAAATTGCTGGCAAAACTCAGCAGACCTGGCAGCATCTGTGGAGAGAAAGCAAAATTAACTCTTCAGTTCTGTTCAGACCTGCTGAACTTTTCCAGCAAAATTGTTTTCTGATTCTGCATTTCTTTGATTTGATTTGATTTTTGTTTTGTGTAACTCTGTTTCTGACTCTGCAGTTGCGGCTCCTGAGTTTTTCTAGCACTCTCTGTCTGATTCAGATTTCCGGCATCCGCAATATTTTGCCTTTCCATGAGAATGAAACGGGTAAGGGTTTCTGTAAATAAACTGTGACGGAAGCAGATTCAAGTGAGTTAAAAATCACACAACACCAGATTATAGTCCAACAGGTTTATTTCGGAGCGCTGCTCCTTCGCCAGGTGGTGGTTGTGGAGTATAAGATCATAATACACAGAATGTATGGCAATGAATGAGTTTGCCAAAGATTCTGTGCATTACTCAGAGGGAAATGGGTCTGGGTGGGTTACTCTTCGGAGGGTCGGTGTGGACTTGTTGGGCCGAAGGGCCTGTTTCCACACTGGAGGGAATCCAATCTAATCTAAACGGTGCCCTACGATCTTTTCGCTACAACTACCTAATGCGGGAGCAGCGCTCCGAAAGCCAATGCCTCCGATTAAACCTGTTGGACTATAACCTGGTGTTGTGTGATTTTTAACTTTGTCCACCCCAGTCCAACACTGGCTCCTCCACATGAAATTCAACTGAGGGGTGGTACGTGTATGGAATGAGCTGCCAGAGGATGTGGTGGAGGCTGGTACAATTGCAACATTTAAGAGGCATCTGGATGGGTATATGAATAGGGAGGGTTTGGAGGGATATGGGCCGGTTGCTGGTAGGTGGGACGAGATTGGGGTGGGATATCTGGTCGGCATGGACGGGCTGGACCGATGCTGGACCTCTCTATGATGATTAGAGGGTATGATGATTATTTGCACAGAAATGTGTAGAAAAGGCGGGAGGTTAACACAAAATCAAAAAGAAAAGCTCAGAGAACCAGTGCAGACACGATCGGCCGAACCTTTGAAGAACGGCAAAGCTCTCTTGGTTAAGAGCGAGTTCAGAACTGCAGCCACAAGGGAAGCTCACCGTTGCAGGAAAACATCACCCCTTTAGCCAATGAGGTCGGCATTGCTGGGAAATACAGAAATCGCCGCCAATGGGGCCAGTCCCAGAAGCAGTCGATGTGTTCCCAGAGGGAATACTCAGGGAATTCTTTGTTCCCGAGTCTTGCAGGTCCCGTGGGCGAATTCCGACTCTCCCGATAGTGAAGCCAGTTTTTAAAAAGCCAACAGCCGATTTAAACCCAATTCGATTGGAAGCTGCAGAAACGACAAACTGTGCCCCGTGGCAATATTATTCACACCGTACAACAGCACGGGTAGACGTGGGAGTGGGAGAGTGGGATTACAGCGATGTGAGCACATATCGATGTGCTGTTTAAACAGGCCGGGATCATCCCAGGCTAACCAACAATTCCAATTCTCAATTCCAACTTTGGTAAAAGTTCCCAGTACAGACCCTTCCTATCGGAAGGATGCTGTAAAACTTGAAAGGGTTCAGAAAAGATCCACAAGGATTTTGTCAGGGTTGGAGCATTTGAGCTATAGGGAGAGGCTGAACAAGCTGGCGCTGTTTTCCTTGGAGTGTCAGAGGCTGAGGGGTGACCTTATAGAGGTTTATAAAATCATGACGGGCATAAATAGAATAAATAGACAAAGTCTTTTCCCTGGGGTGGGAGAGTCCAGAACTAGAGGGCACAGGTTTAGGGTGAGAGGGGAAAGATATAAAAGAGACCTAAGGGGCAACTTTTTCACTCAGAGGATGGTACATATATGGAATGAGCTGCCAGAGGATGTGGTGGAGGTTGGTACAATATTTAAAACGCGTCTGGATGGGTATATGAATAGGAAGGGTTTGGAGGGATATGGGCCGGTGGGACTAGATTGGGTTGGGATATCTGGTCGGCATGGACGGGTTGGACGGAAGGGTCTGTTTCATGCTATATATCACTTTGACTCTATGACTCTATCTTGTCGCACTCTCCAGCCCCATCTGCGGAGTCCTGGGCTTGTCTCTGACTTTCTCTCTCTCCAGATACTGCCAGACCTGCTGAGCTTCTCCACGAATTTCTGGATTTTTCTTGCTTCAGATCGCCAGCATCGACAGTTCTTTGTTTTAGTATAATTCGATTTCTATTCTTTTAATATCCAAATCGATTCTATTTAGACTATGTCTGAAAACGAGACTCAGTCCTGTTTGGTAGAGAGGGAAGATTAACCACGAGGGGCTCTCTTTCTCAACCTGCCCCCTCTCCTAAAATGCGGTGACCCTCAGATTAAACCATCGTCAGTCATCTCTCTCTCTGATGAAGGACTATTATGAGAGAGTATGGAGGGAGGGGGGCGGACAGAGTGGGCAGAAAGTGGAAAGTTCAATCAAAAGAGGTTCAGAGGGGGATTTGAGGACAAAAAACACCCTTTGCACCCAGAGGGTGGGGGTGGGGGGTTCTGGAATGCCCCGCATAAAGGGGTAGTTGAAGTGGGAAACCTCACAACCTTTAACAAGTCCATGGTGGAGCACTTGACGTGTCATGACTTCAGCTGTACAGGTTCAAGTACGGAAGAGTGGGACTAGTGTGGGTTGAGTATATTTTATTGAGATAGTTACAAGCTGCAGGACTTTTGTACCGAGTGAGCGTCTGATTCCTTGATTCCATCAATCTAATGATCTGGAAGGACTCGGTGTTGTGTACCAGGGCTATTGGCTGTGCTATACTATAGGAGAAAGTGAGACCTGCAGATGCTGGAGATCAGAGCTGAAAATGTGTTGCTGGAAAAGCGCAGCAGGTCAGGCAGCATCCAGGGAACAGGAGAATCGATGTTTCGGGCAAGAGCCCTTCATCAGGAATCAGGATGAAAGGCTTTTGTCCGAAAAGTCGATTTTCCTGCTCCTCGGATGCTGCCTGACCTGCTGTGTTTTTCCAGCACCACACTCTTGACGCTGACCTCCAGCGTCTGCAGTCCTCACTTTCTCCCTGCGTTATGTTATAGCTTATCCCTGATGAAGGGCTTATGCCCGAAACCTCGATTCTCCTGCTCCTCGGATGCTGCCTGACCTGCTGTGCTTTTCCAGCACCACACTTTTTGACTCTATGCTGTAGCTGTGACTATTTGAAAGGCAAGCCAAAAGATGATGTTTGTACGGTGGAAATACAAATTAATTTGCAACAATATGCACACCTTCCACCGCCTGACAGCCCGCGATATGCAAGGCTTCACTTCAAACCTGAGACATCTTCAACCAAAGACGTTTGGTGACCAGTATTATTTATTTTAGATTCAGTGGCGCCGAATAAAGGAATAAAGGAAAGCCGCCTTTTGTAAAAAGACGTGTGGGTGAAAAATAAAGTATTTTTTTTGCTTATAATTTTTTTTCCAAAATGCGTTACGGTCATTGGTTTGGTTTTAAGAGTTAATTTGCAACGGTTTTCTTTATCACAGTCACACCTCTGAACAAGATTAATACAAACAGCCCTGATCCAATCACGATTGGGAGATGTCGGTGTTGAACTGGAGTGTACAAAGTTAAAACTCACACAACCACCTGATGAAGGAGCAGCGCTCAGAAAGCTAATGCTTCCAAAACAACCTGTTGGACTATAACCTGGTGTTGTGTGATTTTTAACCTCGATCCAATCACAGCTTTCATGATTTTTTATTTGAAAGAACTATGTAAAGATTCGACATGTTTGCGGGCACATCCCCAGATCAAAGCGAGAGTTTATTCGTTACTAAGGTTATATTGAACGACAGTTCCCATTAACTGGTAGTCAGTTAATCGGTACTCTGTCCGATTTGTTCTTACTGAGGCTAACGGGATTTTCTACAAAGTTAAAAATCACACATATGGTACTTTGTACACCCAGTCCAACACCGGGATTTTCTACATTTGACTAACAGAGAACTCCCAGGCAAATAAAGTGGGCTTTCGACCGTGGGGTTTAGTGAGTGGATTCATCAGTACTGAGACAAACCGCTTTTTCTCCTTACAGTGAAATTCGAGACTTTCTTAAAAAAAAACTTTTTAAAATCGGGTGTGGGATTCACTGACCGAGCTCAGGTTCCGCAACAGCCGGGTCTCTTTGCTCTCTAGAACAAATTCAACCCGTGCAACTAGATAAATTCAGAGCGCACCCAGAAACTGCACTCTGCAACACTATCACCTGATGAAGGAGCGGCGCTCCGAAAGCTAGTGTTGGACTGTAACCTGGTGTTGTGGGATTTTTAACTCTGCAACATGGTCCGTTTTCTTTCTGCAAACAAGCTGTGACAGTTCGTTCAACAGCTTGTTGTACAGAGATTGCTTTGAAACGGATTGAAACGCACGCAGCTTGTGTATGCGCGCCTTAGCTCCATTTAGGAATAGGAGTCGGCCGTTCGGCCCCTCTCCGGGATCTGGATTGAGTAACGTCCCCCCAAAAAAGGCAGTGTGAGACGCGACCTCTCTCTGCCCACATTTCATAATCCTAACCCATCACCCTCGCAGTAAAAAGACACAGGAATGTATCTGTCCACGGTTATGCTATAGGCAGCACGGTGGCTCAATGGTTAACACTGCTGCCTCACAGTGGGGGCCTGGGGACCTTGGGGACCCGGGTTCGACTTCAGCCTCGGGCGACTGTTTGTTTGGAGTTTGCACGTTTTCCCCTGTGTTTGGGTGATTAGATTATATTAGATGTGGAAACAAGCCCTTCAGCCCAACAAGTCCACACCGACCCTCCGAAGAGCAACCCACCCAGACCCATTCCCCTACATTTACCCCTGCCCCTAACACTAATGGGGCAATTTAGCGTGGGCAATTCACCTGACCTGCACATTTTTGGACTGTGGGAGGAAACCGGAGCACCCGGAGGAAACCCACGCAGACACGGGGAGAATGTGCAAACTCCACACAGTCTCCTGAGGCGGGAATCGAACCCGGGTTCCCAGGCAGCAGTGCTAACCATTGAGCCACCGTACCGCCCAAAGAATATCCCAGAGTGGGACTGCGCATGGTGGATTGGTCAGTGTTGAGGGATGTCTAAGTTAAGTGCATTAGTCAGGAGTAATGGATCTGGGTGGGATACTGCTCGGAGGGTCGGTGAGGCCCCCAAAAGGGCCTGTTTCCACACTATGGGAATTCTAATTCCAGAGAATAAAATGGCCATATATCAGCGGGATGAACTCCGCTATATTACACCAGAAAGGACATAAGCAAACATCTTTCATTAGATAATCCAGGGATCATAAATAGATTTTGCAGGAACGATAGGAACGGAGGATTGAGAAATCTTCCATGTCACCTTGAGACCTTAACCAGTAAAAACACAACCTAAACGAGTATTTCTACCCTATCCCATTGGATGTGTGTACCTATACATCGGGGACAACAATTTGAGAACAATTTGACTCGTTTTCAAATCATCAGAAAAGGAGTTAGCTCTGAGTATTAGCGTGGACGAAGTCTTGATCAGAGCGATGCTCCGAAAGCTAGTGTGCTTCCAATTAAACCTGTTGGACTATAACCTGGTGTCGTGTGATTTTTAACTTTCTACACCCCAGTCGAACACCGGCGTCTCCAAATCTTGATCAGAGGAGTACAGCTAGTTTTCTTCAATACTACAATCATAAAACATTAAACCGCCCCAGTGTTCAGTCAAGACTGACCGGAACATAGGTCTGTCTGAAAACCCTTTTCCTCAACAACACCCGCTGCAAAATCCCGACGAAATCTGCCGTCGATTAATCGATGTGATTCCGTTAACGTCGCTTGGAATAAACGCTTCCTTTTTTTTATGGTGCTCAGGGTACAGCGACCTGCAACACCTCAGAATCACAGGGAGCTGTTTAAACGTCGCTCAGTTAGAGCGACCACATCAGAACTGTAATCAGACATTTCTCCTCGTCACCAAATCTTGTACATTTGTCAAGTTACACAAGTAAACGGGCATTTTGTTTTTAAAGTCTGGATCTGGATCTCTCTAATCACCTCCTGAAATGTGAAGTCTGCTCAGTTGGTCAAATCCTGCAATGACAAGGTCCCTTCGCAACTCACAACATCCTTTTAATGCTTTTTCTTTCGACTCACAGGTACTGACACATCAACCTGGATCCATTTCGTCCTCATTTTCACGATCCTCGCTTATTATCACACCCTTCCCAGCAACAACAACAACAAAAACCCCAGATCTTACAACTGCCTTGTCCTAATTCGTTCTGGAAGATTTCTGAACGAAGAAAAACGAACATTAAATACCTATGACAGTTAGATGGTTTATCACACCCCCAACCCCATTATCCTGTTTGTTGAAACAAACGCGCATTGTGAGGATTTACCACTCGCTTACATTTGTCTCGTTTAAGAGGAAAACAAAGTACAAATTAGAGACATGCGTTAAGTAACATTTAAAGTGTCAGCTTAACAGCGAATATTTTTTAAAAAGCAGACAGCCTACGTTTGGTTAACAAGATTAATAATTATTTAAGTTATCGAGACAGCCAGGAATGTGAACTGTAACTTTCAATTAGAATTCAAATGGATCTGAATGTGAAATTCCATATAAACAAACTTCGCGGTGTTATTAAAGGTTCTGACAGGTGAGAATTTCCTCCGCGTCGGGGGCGTTGGTGGATGGGAAGTTAGAGGTAAGTTAGCAAGTTAAAGGTGATATCTTCGCTTCCCCCTACCTCTCCACCACTGAGTCTTACACAGTGTCTCTCAAGCGAGCTTCCCTCGTTCAAAATCATTACCAATGATAAGGACCGCCCATCTTCTATATCAATGAGTTTTAAAAAATGAATGCCATATGCACCCAACACGCCAGCCTCAAACCGCTGTAACAAGAACAAAACTCAACATGGTTTCTGGCTTCAAACATCTCCCAATTCTGCGACTGTCATAGTCAGAGAGATGTACAGCATGGAAACAGACCCTTCGGCCCAACCCATCCATGCCGACCAGATATCCCAATCCAATCTAGTCCCACCTGCCAGCACCCACCCATATCCCTCCAAACCCTTCCTATTCATATACCCATCCAAATGCCTTTTAAATGTTGCAATTGTACCAGCCTCCACCACATCCTCTGGCAGCTCATTCCATACACTACCACCCTCTGTGTGAAAAAGTTGCCCCTTAGGTCTCTTTTAAATCTTTCCCCTCTCACCCTAAACCTATGCATTCTAGTTCTGGACTCTGCACCCCAAGGAAAATACCTTGACTATTTACCCTATCCATGCCCCTCGTGATTTTACAAACCTCTAAAAGTCATTTATTGGGGAAATGAGAATTAATGATGGAAACTTTGAATAACTCCTAGCCCTTTTCTTTTCTCTTTGAACGAAACCTGTTCAAGCTGTGTTAAAACTCAATCGCTCAAATGTTAATTCTGATCTCTCTCTCTCTCAGCACCTTCTCTGTGACTGTAGAGAACTGTAATCTGTCCTGTTACCCTGATGCACTTTGTATGATACCATCTGTCTGCAGAGCACACAAAACACTATCACTCTATCTAGATGCATGTGACAACAATGAAATAAGTAACTGCACAAATAATTAACTAAACAAAACAACTTTATTTCCCAACTCTCACTGTATACGATTTGAGCATTTCCACAGTCCATCAGAGATAATCTGCTGATTTCCCAATCTCCCACACTGGCAGAATGTAATGACCTTTCAGGAGGGAAACTGCCATCCTCACTCAGTCTGGCCTATATGTGACTCCAGACCCACAGCAATGTGGTTACCTCGGGGATGGGCAATAAATGCTGGCCTAGCCAGAGATTCCCTTCTCCTATAAATCAATTAAATACTTCCTGATGGCATAAATTGTTTACAGACAAAACAGAAATTGCTGGAAAAGCTCAGCAGACCTAGCAGCATCTGTGGACAGAAATCAGAGTTAACGTTTCGGGTAGAGTGACCCTTCCTCAGAACTAAATTGTTCAAATATAAACTATTAAACTGGTTTCTGCACAAGTAGAGTGCCTTAGACCCAGTTTCTAACCTTCCAAACAATTTTAATCTCTTATAGTGCAGTGGTAGTGTCTCTGCCTCTGAGCCAGAACATTTGGGCTCGTCATTCCTGATCTGGAGATGTATCAGAACATCTTTGAACAAGTTAGGCCACTGTTGGAATATTGCATGCAATTCTGGTCTCCTTCCTATCGGAAGGATGTTGTAAAACCCGAAAGGGTTCAGAAAAGATTTACAAGGATGTTGCCAGAGCTGGAGGGTTTGAGCTACAGAGAGAGGCTGAACAGGCTGGGGCTGTTTTTTTCATGGAGCATCGGAGGCTGAGGGGAGACCTGATCTAGGTTATAAAATCATGAGGGACATGGATAGGATAAATAGGCAAAGTCTTTTCCCTGGGGTGGGGGAGTCAAGAACTAGAGGGCATAGGTTTAGGGTGAGAAGGGAAAGATATGAAAGAGACCTAAGGGGCAACTTTTTCACACAGAGGGTGGTACGTGTATGGAATGAGCTGCCAGAGGATGTGGTGGAGGTTGGTACAATTGCAACATTTAAAAGGCATTTGGATGGGTATATGAATAGGAAGGGCTTGGAGGGACATAGGCCGGGTGCTGGCAGGCGGGACTAGATTGGGTTGGGTTATCTGGTCGACATGGACGAGTTGGAGCGAAGGATCTGTTTCCACGCTGTACATCTCTATGACTCTATAAGTTGTTTAAAAATATCTTTAACCACATCTCATCCCCTGTACAAGTAGCTTCTCAACCTCTCTGGCTTGACATGTGGTGATTCTCATGTTAAACCACCAGCAGGCCCCCTCTCTCTAAGCCCACTGGTCCTCTCAGGAGTATTCTGATCCCTTTGCATGAGTACTAGAATACATCAAGGTCAAGCAGACGGATATCTTCCTTACTGGAATCTTTTCATTCTCAATTTGCATCCATTTGCATTGATAGTTTTGCAAATGTTAATACAATTTTTATTGCACTTAAAATGCAAAGAAAAAACATTTTAAATAAATTGTAACAATAGGGTTATGGTGAAAGCTGTAAGTCACACACAGAACTTTTACCTAATTGGGTGGTTGAGCTGACAATGTAAACTGGGACTGCCAAGCATTTGTGGTTTATAAACATCACCTGAACCCTGGGATTAACTTACAAGCATCAGATCAGATCCCTTTCCGAACATGCTGAATACAAATCATATACTTTGTGCTCAACTCAAAAGTTATCCAACTGTCTCCTAGCTCATCGATTCTCAGGGTGTCAAAACTGAGAAGAGCATTGTTTTACGGCCAATCAAGATGAGCTGGAATGCTTCCACTGAAAAGGCAGTATAAGCAGATTCAGAGTTAGATACAATACATGTATAAGTGGGAGGGATTGGATACAGGGAAATGTGGCTGTCTGGATACAGGATTGGCTGGCCAAAAGAAGACAGCAGTGGTAGTGGATGGAAAGTATTCCACCTGGAAGTTGGTGACCACTGGTCTTGGATCTTTGCTCTTTGTAGTTTTTATAAATGACTTGGATGAAGAAGTGGAAGGGTCAGTTAGTAGGTTTGTAAATGACACAAAGGTCAGTGGTGTTGTAGGTAGTGTTGAGGGCTGTTGTAGGCTACAACAAGACATTGACAGGATGCAGAGCTGGACTAAGATGTGGCAGATGAAATTCAACCTGGCTAAATGCAAAGTGATTCATTTTGGAAGGTCGAATTTGAATGCTGAATACAGGGTTAAAGATAGGATTCTTGGCAGTGTGAAGGAACAGTAGGACCTTGGGATCCACTTACATAAATCCTTCAAAGTTGCCTCCCAAGTTGATAGGATTGATAAGAAGGCATATGGCGGGCAAAAATGAGGACTGCAGATGCTGGAAACCAGAGATTCCTGATGAAGGGCTTTTGCCCGAAATGTTGATTTTCCTGCTCAGATGCTGCCTGATCTGCTGTGCTTTTCCAGCACCACTCTAATCCAAAAAGAAGGCACATGGGGATTGAGTTTAAGAGCCATGAGGTTTTATTGCAGCTCTATAAAACCCTGGTTAGACCACACTTGGGATATTGTGTTCAGTTGTCATCGCCTCATTATAGGAAGGATGTAGATGTTTTACAGAGGATGCAAAGGACATTTACCAGGATGCTGCTTGGATTGGAGGGCTTGTCTTATGAAGAGAGGATAAGTGAACCAGGGCTTTTCACACTGGGGAGAAGAAGGAAGAGAGGTGACTTGACAGAGGTGTACAAGGTAATGAGAGGCATAGATAGAGTAGATAGCCAGAGACTTCCCGCGGGGAAGAAATGGCTGTCATGAGGGGTCATAATTTTAAGGTGATTGGAGGAAAGTATAGGGGAGATGTAGGTTCTTTACGCAGAGAGTGGTGAGTGCGTGGACTGCACTGCCAGCGGTGGTAGTAGAGTCAGAGACAATAGGGACATTTAAGCAACTACTAGACAAGCACATGGATATCAGTAAATTGAGGGGTGTACAGGTTAGGTTGATCTTAGATTGAGATAAATGCTCAACACAACTTTGTGGGCTGAAGGGCCTGTACTGTTCTATGATATATATTCCAGGTGGAGGTAAGACTTGAAAACAGGTTTCCTGGTTTGAAAATTGGGATATTCCCACTACACCTTGATGCATATATGAACAGGAAGGGTTTAGAGGGATATGGGCCAAGTGCTGGCAAATGGGGCTAGATTAGGTTAGGATATCTGGTCAGCATGAACAAGTTGGACTAAAGGGTCAGTTTCCGTGCTGTACATCTCTATGACTCTATGACCCAGATCCTATGGATCATGTCCAACCATCTTTAGCTGCTTCTTCAATTACTTTCCCACCATCATAAGGTCAATAGACAATAGACAATAGGTGCAGGAGTAGGCCATTCAGCCCTACGAGCCTACACCGCCATTCAATATGATCATGGCTGATCATCCTTAATCAGTATCCTGTTCCTGCCTTATCTCCATAACCCTTGATTCCACTATGTTTGAGAACTCTATCCAACTCTTTTTTAAATGAATCCAGCGACTGGGCTTCCACTGCCCTCTGGGGCAGAGCATTCCACACAGCCACCACTCTCTGGGTGAAGAAGTTTCTCCTCATCTCTGTCCTAAATGGTCTACCCCATATTTTTAAGCTATGTCCTCTGGTTCAGCACTCACCCATCAGTGGAAACATGTTTCCTGCTGCCAGAGTGTCCAATCCTTTCATAATCTTATATGTCTCCATCAGATCCCCTCTCAGTCTTCTAAACTCAAGGATATACAAGCCCAGTTGCTTCAGTCTTTCAGTGTAAGGTAATCCCGCCATTCCAGGAATTGACGTCGTGAACCTACGCTGCACTCCCTCAATAGCCAGAATGTCTTTCCTCAAATTTGAAGACCAGAACTGCACGCAGTACTCCAGGTGTGGTCTCACCAGGGCTCTGTACAGCTGCAGAAGCACCTCTTTGCTTCTATACTCAATTCCTCTTGTTATGAAGGCCAGCATGCTATTAGCCTTCTTCACTACCTGCTGTACCTGCATGCTTGCCTTCATTGACTGGTGTACAAGAACACCCAGATCTCTCTGTACTGCCCCTTTACCTAAATTGATTCCATTGAGGTAGTAATCTGCCTTCCTGTTCTTGCCACCAAAGTGGATAACCATACATTTATCCACATTAAACTGCATCTGCCATGCATCTGACCACTCACCTAACTTGTCCAGGTCACCCTGTAATCTCCTAACATCCTCATCACATTTTACCCTGCCACCCAGCTTTATATCATCAGCAAATTTGCTAATGTTATTGCTGATACAATCTTCTATATCATTAGCATATATTGTAAAAAGCTGTGGTCCCAGCACGGATCCCTGCGGTACCCCACTGGTCACTGCCTGCCATTCCGAAATGGAGCAGTTTATCACTACCCTTCGTTTCCTATCAGCCAACCAATTTTCAATCCAATCTAGTACTTTGCCCCCAATACCATGCACCCTAATTTTACTCACTAACGTCCTGTGTGGGACTTTATCAAAAGCTTTCTGAAAGTCCAGGTACACTACATCTACTGGATCTCCCTCGTTCATCTTTAGAGTTACATCCTCAAAAAATTCAAGAAGATTAGTCAAGCATGATTTCCCCTTCATAAATCCATGCTGACTCTGTCCTATCCTGTTACTACTATCCAGATGTGCCGTAATTTCATTCTTTATAATAGACTCCAGCATCTTTCCCACCACTGAGGTCAGACTAACTGGTCTATAATTACTTGCTTTCTCTCTCCCACCTTTCTTAAAAAGTGGTATAACATTAGCCACCCTCCAATCCTCAGGAACTGACCCCAAATCTATCGAGCTCTGGAAAATAATCACCAACGCATCCACGATTTCCCGAGCCACCTCCTTCAGTACCCTGGGATGAAGACCATCAGGCCCCGGAGACTTACCAACCTTCAGACCTAACAGCCTCTCCAACACCAAATCCTGGCAAATACGGATTCCCTTAAGTTCAGGTCCTCCAGCCACTGTTACCTCAGGGAGATTGCTTGTGTCTTCCCAGTGAACACAGATCTGAAGTACCCATTTAATTCCTCTGCCATTTCTTTGTTCCCTGTAATATATTCCCCTGTTTCTGTCTTCAAGGGCCCAATTTTAGTCCTAACCATTTTTTTGCCTTGCACATACCTAAAAAAGCTTTTACTATCCTCCTTTATATTATTGGCCAATTTACCTTCGTACCTCATTTTTCCTCTGCGTATTTCCTTCTTAGTAATCCTCTGTTGCTCTTTAAAAGCTTCCCAGTCCTCAGTTTCCCCACTTATCTTTGCTATGTTATACTTTTTCTCTTTTAACTTTATATGTTTCTTAACGTCCCCCGTCAGCCACGGCCGCCCATGCCTCCTCCTAGGATCTTTCTTCCTTTTTGGAATGAACTGATCCTGCAACTTCTGCATTATACACAGAAATATCCGCCATTGTTCTTCCACGGTCATCCCTGCTAAGGTTTTGCACCATTGAACTTTGGCCAGCTCCTCCCTCATAGCTCCATAGTTCCCTTTATTCAACAGAAGTACTGTCACTTCCAACTGTACCCTCTCCCTCTCAAATTGCAGATTGAAGCTTAATGTATTATGGTCACTACTTCCCAATGGCTCCTTCACTTCGAGGTCTCTGACCAATTCTGGTTCGTTACGCAATACCAGATCCAGAATTGCCTTCTCCCTGGTCGGCTCCAGCACCAGCTGCTCTAAGAATCCATCTCTGAGGCACTCCACAAAGTCTCTTTCTTGAGGTCCAATACCATCCTGATTCTCCCAGTCTACCTGCATGTTAAAATCCCCCATAACAACTGTAGTAACATCTTTACGACAGGCCAATTTCAGCTCCTGATTTAACTTACATCCGACATCCAGACTACTGTTTGGGGGCCTGTAGATGACCCCCAAGAGGGTCTTTTTACCCTTAGTATTTCGCAGCTCTATCCACACTGACTCTACATCCCCTGACTCTAGGTCCCCCCGCGCAAGGGACTGAATATCATCCCTTACCAACAAGGCCACCCCACCCCCCTCTGCCCGTCAGTCTGTCCTTACGATAGCACGTGTAGCCTTGAATATTAATTTCCCAGGCCCTGTCCACTTGAAGCCACGTCTCAGTTATCCCCACAATATCGTCTCTGCCAATTTCCAAAAGAGCCTCAAGCTCATCTATCTTATTTCTAATGCTTCGTGCATTCATGTATAGTATTTTTAATTTGTTACTGCTCTCACCCTTCCCATCAACCCCTATTTCACTCAACCTTACAGCATGATGCCTTTCCGAGTTTTCTGCCTCATTAATACAGTTGTCTTTCTTGACTTCTCTTGTTCTAACTTTCCCTTCAATTTCCTTTTTAAACATCCAGTTTGTCCCTTCCCCCCCGCTACTTAGTTTAAATGTAGCGGTGTTGCAGTAGAAAACCTGCCTGCCAGAATGCTGGTCCCTAACCTATTAAGGTGCAAACCGTCTCTCTTGTAGAATTTATGCTTACCACAAAATATACCCCAGTGATCCAAGAACTTAAATCCTTGCTTCCTGCACCAGTTCCCCAACCACACGTTCAAGTCCATTATCTCCCTGTTTCTGGCCACACCAGCCCGAGGAACTGGAAGCAAACCAGAGATAACCACCTTGGACGTCCTGCTTTTCAGCCTTCTTCCTAGTTCTCCGAAGTCCCGCTGTAGTATGTTCCTCCTCTTCTTCCCGATATCATTTGTGCCGACATGTACCACCACCTCTGGCTCTTCACCCTCGTCCTTGAGGATTTCCTGCACTCTGTCCGCGATGTCTTTCACCCTGGCACCAGGAAGGCAACACACATCCTTAAATCCTGTCTGCTGCCACAAAAACCCCAGTCAGTTCCCGGTCAGAAGTGGGAATGTTCATGAATAATCGCACAATGTTCAATACCATTCCCAACTCCTCAGATACTAAAGCAGTCTATGTTCAGATGCAATAAGATCTGGACAACATATAGGCTTGGGCTGAAAAGTGGAAAGTAATGTTTGAGCCATACAAATACAAAGCAATGACCATCTCCAACAAGAGGCAATTTAACCACCACCACTTGCCATTCAAAGAGATTACATCACTGAATTCCCCATTATCAACATCCTTAGGGTTATCATTGACCAGAAATTCAACTGGGCGGAAGTGGGTACTGGAGATGCTGGAGATTATAGTCAAGATTATAGTGGTGCTGGAAAAGCACAGTAGTTCAGGCAGCATCCGAGGAGCAGGAAAATCGACAAATCGGGTAAAAGCTCTTCATCAGGAATGAGGTTGGGAGCCTTGGGGGTGGAGAGATAAATAGGAGGGTGTGGGGCTGGGGAGAAGGTAGCTGACAGTGCAATAGTTGGATGGAGGTGGGGGTAAAGGTGATAGGTTGGAGACGAGGGTGGAGCGGATAGGTGGGAAGGAAGATTGACAGGTGGGACAGCTCATGAGGACGGTGCTGAGTTGGAAGGTTGGATCTGCTCTGAAGCGCTCTGCGAGAAGGCGACTGGTCTCCCCTCCCCAGTGTAGAGGAGACTACATCGGGAGTAACGGATTTCCCCCAAAGGAGCTTTCCACAGCCATCAAAGCTTCACCTGCACTTCCACACATCATTTATTGTATCTGTTGCTCCCGATGCGGTCTCCTCTACATTGGGGAGACCGGACACCTTCTTGCAGAGCACTTCAGGTAGCATCTCCGGGACACCTGCACCAATCCACCCCACCACCCAATGGCCGAACATTTCAACTCCCCCTCCCACTCTGCTGAGGACATGCAGGTCCTGGGCCTTCCCCACCGCCGCTCCCTCACCCCCCCTGGCAACTGGAGGAAGAACGCCTCATCCTTCGCCTTGAACACGCCAATCCCAGGGCATCAATGTGGACTTCACCAGTTTCGTCATTTCCCCTCCCCCCACCTTACCCCAGTTCCAACCTTCCAACTCAGCACTGTCCTAATGACCTATCCTATCTGCCAAGCTCCCTTCCCACCTATCCACTTCACCCTCCTCGCTGACCTATCATCTTTACCGCCACCTCCATCCACCTATTGTACTTTCAGCGACCTTCTCCCCAGCCCCACCCCCCTGCCATTTATCTCTCCACCCCCGAGGCTCCCAGCTTCAATCCTGATGAAGGGCTTTTGCCCGAAATGTTGATTTTCCTGCTCCTCGGATGCTGCCTGACCTACTGTGCATTTCCAGCACCACTATAATCTTGAAAGAAATTCAATGGACTAGTCATCTAAATACAGAGACTACAAGAGCAGGTCAGAGATGAGGAATCTTGCAGCAAATAACTCACCTCCTGACTCCCCAAAGTCAGTCCACCATCTACGAGGCATAAGTCAAGAGTGTGATGGGATACTCCCAACTTGCTGCATGGGCATGGCTCCAACAATACGTGACAAGCCAGAGAGTATCCAGGAGAAAGCAGCCTGCCTGATTAGTACCATATCCACAAACATTCATCCCTCCACCACTCCAGTAACAGCAGTATGTATTATCTACAAGATGTACTGCAGAAATTTACAAAGTCTCCTTAGATAGCACCTTCAAAACCCAAACTAGAAGGTTTAATACGTAGGAACACAAACACTTGGAGGTTCCCCTCCAATCCACTCACCACCCTGAAGAGAAAATATATTGCTGTTCTTTCAGTGTCAAAATCTTGGAATTCCCTCCCTAAGGGCATTGTGGGTCAACCTCTAGCATATGCACTACAGCAGTTCAAGAAGGCAGCTCACTACCACCTCGCAAGGGCAACTAATGATGAAGCAATTGGGTTGTATTTCGCAGTTGCAATGTAAACATGTGAAGGGTGCTTTTTGAATGCAAGATCCACTTTAACTTGCTAGAGAAACTGCTTCAACAGAGCCAATAACCAGGTAACACAAATTGAAGATAATTGCTATAACACCTGAAGGCAAAGATAAAGATCCCTTATTTTCTGTAATACAGCCAGTTACTGTTTGGAATGCACTGTCTGAAGGTTGAAGGGAGGCAGATTCAACAGTAGTTTTCAAAAGGGCATTGTGTAAAAAAAGGTAAAGACTGCGCAGGAGCAAGGGGAGTTGAACAAGTTGAATAACTCTACCTAAGGAATGGTTCAGGCTTTCTCCAAGCCATATTTTTTCCAAGATTGTGGGTGGACAATACAGGTTCCTTGTCATTGTATCTAATGTGCAAAGAACAGATGGTAAGCTTTTGAGAATTCCTGCTACAAAAGGCAGTGCAGACAATGATTCTCGGGGATTTGATACAGTCCTGAGGAGAGATGGGAACATTCCCAGCCATCAGGGAACAGCTTCTATCTGAACGCTGCTGTGACAGCAGAGATACGTTGGTGACCACGTGGGTTAATTGCCCGGCTAAAAGAGGTGCAGCCACCGATGCAGATCGAGTGATAAGGGCAAACACCGAATCCCTCAGACCACCTCCGTTGTTTCAGGCAAATTGTGATTGATTGCTGTATTAGGTTGAAAGGGCCCCCCACTCAGCAGATAGCCCCAGGGAAACTCTCTGAAAGAAATCTACCTGCCCCCGTTCAAGCAGCTTCTACAGCAAGATTTTCAGCAGCTTGCACATGTGCTGGAAAACCTCGCTTATCACTTGTCACTTTTGGCTCCCCCAACGTTGGTGACTTGCAGGAAAATAAGCTGAGTTTCTGATACTCTTAGAAGGTAGGGACTAGACACTGAACTCCTGTATAATGTGGCCTCCAATCTGTATCCAACTGCTTTTCCACAGAGCTGTGTTGTTAAATGGAGTCATGTGGCTTCACAGGGTCACTCATTCCTGCTTAATCCAGAACAACTCCAGCTGTGATCAATTAATTCATTTGGCGGGTGAACAGGGCAAATGGTTTACAATTCAGGGAAGGGGCTATAACATAAAGAATATGGAAAATAGTGACCAGAAGTATGCCATTCAGCCCTTTGGTTGTGTTCCACCATTGTGATCCCCTGGCTCAGCGCCATATTCCTGCTTTCTCTGCATATGGTTTGATACCATTAACATCAAAACATTTATCACTATTGAATATACTCAGTGACTCAGCCTCTACAGCATTCTGCGGTCACAAATTCCACAAGTTAACTATCCACTATCCACTGAGTGAAATGTTTCTTCATCTCAGTCCTAAATGGTCAACCCCATTTCCTGAGACTGTGACACCTTGATACAAACTCTCCAACTAGCGGAAACATCCTCCCTTCAACAAATCTGCCCAGCCCCAATAGAACTTTGTACATTTCAAACCAATCTTACCTCATACAACAGTTTTGCCGTCACTGGTAACAGCCTAGGTAACCTGAGCTGTGTTCTCTCTTGCACTGCCTCTATGGCAAGCATATCCTCTCTTTGGTAGGAAGACCAAAACTGCACACAATACTCCAGGTGTGGTCTTATCAAGACCCTATATTATAGTCATAGAGTCATACAGTAACTAAACAGGCCCATCAGTGCAACCAGCCAATGCCGACCATAATCCCAAATTAAATTAGTCCCAGCCGAGCTGTTGCTGGCCCATATTCCTCCAAACATTTCTTAATAGAACATAGAACATTACAGCGCAGTACAGGCCCTTCAGCCCTCGATGTTGCGCAGCCCTGTCATACTAATCTGCAGCCCATCCCACCTGCACTATTCCATGTACATCCATATGCCTGTCCAATGACAACTTAAATGCACTTAAACTTGGCGAATCTACTACCGTTGCAGGCAAAGCATTCCATACCCTTACTACTCTCTGAGTAAAGAAACTACCTCTGACATCTGTCTTATACCTATCTCCCCTCACTTTAAAGTTGTGTCCCCTTGTGTTTGCCGTCCCCATACTTGGAAAAAGGCTCTCCCTGTCCACCCTATCTAACCCTCTGATTATCTTGTATTTCGCTAAATCTCTAAGTGTGTTAATCACATACTTATCCAAATGTCTTTTTATGGTTGTAACTGTACCCATATCCATTACTTCCTCTGGACGTTCATTCCACATACGAAGCATTCTGTGTAAAAAAGTTGCCCCTCGTGTCTCTTTAAAATCCTTCTCCTCTCACTTTAAAAATATATCCCCTAGTCTGGAAATCCACAACCCTTTGGAAAAGACACCTACCATTTGCCTAATCATGGTTTTATAAACCTCTATAATGTCACCTCTCAACTTCCTAAACTCCAGTGAGAAAAGTTCCAGCTCATCCAGCCTATCCTTATAACTCAACACCTCCAATCTCAGCAACATCCTGGGAAATCTCTTTTGAATGCTCTCCAGCTCCATAATATCCTTCCTGTAACAGGAGTACCAGAACTTGACAGAATATCTGGAAGAGACCTCACTAAGGTCCTGTAGAACCTCAATATGATGTCTCAACTCTGATACACAAAAGTCTGAGCTATGAAGGCGTGTGTTAAACGCCTTCTTAACTACTCTGTTCACATGACGAAAGTTACAAAGAATAATGTACATAAATCCCTAGGTCTTTCTGTTCTACAGCACTGCCCCAAGTCCCACTTTTAATTGTATAAGTCCTGCCCTTATTTGTTGTATCAAAATGCAATACCTCACTTTTATCGAAATTAAACTCTATCTGCCACTCCTCAGTCCATTGACGCAATTGATCAAGATCTCTTTGTAATTTAGATAACCTTCTTCATTGTCCACTATATCACCAATTTTGGTTCATGAGTAACTGCAGGAAGTGGGTACAGCAAAATAGGGAAGTAGTTAATATTTAAACTGAATAGTGAGGGCTAGGGATCGAATTTGGAAAAAATTGGTAAATGTATGAATAGAGTTGAGGCCAAAGACAAAGATATTAATATGGAAAATAATAAACAGATTTTGATAGAGGTTGATAGAGAATAGGAGCAATAAGACTAGAACTTGTAAAGAGGATAAAAGAATGAAACTAAAGGCTCTGTATCTAAATGCACATAACATACAAAGAAAACAGATGAATAGAAAATGCAAATAGAAATCAATATCTATGATTTGGTAGACATTGCAGCGACATGACTGCAGGGTGACTCAGATTTTTACTTGAATCTTGAAGGATAGAGAACATTTAGGAATGAGCGAAAACTAAAAAAAGGTGGAAGGGTGACTCTCTTAATGATAGCACCAAGAGAGGGATGACCTAAGTTTAGGGAACCAGGGTTTGGAAGGAGATTGGGTTGAGATGAGAAATGTTAAAAGCACAAAGTTACTTGCGGGAGAAACGTATAGACTCCCTCACAATAACCACACTGTAGTTGACAGGAGTTATGACAAAGGTCATGAACTCGAAACGTAACTCAGTTTTTCTCTCTGCTGATGCCACCAGACCTGCTGGGTTTCTCCAGCATTTTCTGTTTTTGTTGTGAGGAGTTCATAGAATGTTTTCTGGATAGTTTTTAAGAATAGCATGTTCCACAAACAACCAGAAAGCAGAATATACTTGTCCTTGTATTGTGCAATGAGACAAGGTTAATGAATGATCTCATAATGAAGGCACCCCTAGGTTAAAGTGATGATAATATAATTGCATTTTCCATTCAGGTGGAAGGAGACACAATTGGGTTCAAGACTTAACTTTTTAAATTTAAATAAGGCATGAAATTACAACTGGTTAAGGTTAATTGGCAAATTATATTAATCAATAGGCCATTTGTGGTTAAACAAAAATATGAATTATAAAATCAAACTAAAATTGAAAAAGCATGTCATTGTGGAAAGACAGATTGGACAAAACATAAAAAAAATCAAAGAATACCCAAAATGAATAAAATGGGAACAATTAGAATACAAGACAAAACTAGTCAGAAATATTAACAGATATTGAAAGTTTCTATAAATATTTAAACAGAAGAGAGCTAACAAAGTGAGAACTGGTTCCACTGAACATGAGTTTGGTTGCCACCTGATGAAGGAACAGCGCTCCGAAAGCTAGTGTTTCCAAATAAACCTGTTGGACTATAACCTGGTGTTGTGAGGTTTTTAACTTTGATCAGTTCATTGGAATTCTTTGAGAAGATAACAGATGCTGTGGGTAAAGAACAACTGGTGCATGTACTGTACACAGGTTTCCAGAGGCATTTGTCAATGTTCTGCATCAAGGTTATTGTGTAAAATAAAAGCATACGGTATCATGGTTAGTATTTTGGTGATGATAGAGGATTAGCTGGCTGACAGGAAGCATAAATGGGTCTTTGTCAGGTTGACAGATGTAACAAGTGATGTGCCATAGGGATTGATATTGTAACCTCAACTATTTATAATTTCTATAAATGGTATCAATGAAGGCATGGAAGTTAGGCTTGAGAATTTGCTGGAGACAGGTAGAAAGTATGCTGTGAAATGAACCCAAATAGGTTACAAAAATGTTTTGATAATCGAGTGGGCAAAGATGTAGCAAAGGAGTAAAATGTGCGAAATGCAATGTTGCCAATTTTGGCAGGAAGAATAAAAAAGAAGCGATTTTATCTAAATGGTGAGAGATTGCAGACCTCTGAGATGCAAACAGATCTCATTGTTGTCATACGTGAATTTCAAAAGGTTTCTTTGTAGGTACAGCACGTAATTATGAAAACTAAAATAATGTTATTAAGCACGAAGAGAATTAAGTACGGATAGTCAACATGGTTTTGTGAAGGGTAGGTCGTACCTCACAAACCTTATTGAGTTCTTTGAGAAGGTGACCAAATGGTGGATGTGAGTAAAGTAGTTGATGTGGTGTATATAGATTTCAGTAAGGTGTTTGATAAGGTTCCCTACAGTAGGCTATTGCACAAAACACAGGGGCATGGGATTCAGTGTGATTTAAAGGTTTGAATCAAAAATTAGCTAGCTGAAAGAAGACAGAGGGTGGTGGTTGATGGGAAATGTTCATCCTGGAGTTCAGTTACTAGTGAGGTACCGCAAAGACTTATTTTGGGTCCACTATTGTTTGTCATTTTTATAAATTTCCTGGATGAGAGCATAGAAGGGATGGGTTAGTAAACTTGCGGATGACATTAAGGTCGGTGGAGTTGTGAATAGTGACGAAGAATGTTGTAAGTTAAGAGAGACATAGATAAGCTGCAGAGCTGGACTGAGAGGTGGCAAATGGAGTTTAATGTGGAAAGGTGTGAGGTGATTCACTTCGGAAGGAGTAACAGGAATACAGAGTACTGGGCTAATGGTAATATTGATGAGCAGAGAGATCTTGGTGTCCATGTACATAGATCCTTGAAAGCTGCCACCCAGGTTGATAGGATTGTTAAGAAGGCATACAGTGTCTTAGCTTTTATTGGTAGAGGGGTTGAGTTTTGGAACCACGAGATCATGCTGCAGCTGTACAAAACTCTGGTGCAGCCACATTTGGAGCATTGCATACAGTTCCGGTCACCACATTATAGGAGGGATGTGGAAGTTTGGAAAGGGTTCAGAGGAGATTTACTGGGATGTTGCCTGGTAGGGAAGGTCTTACAAGGAAAGGCTGAGGGACTTGAGGCTGTTTTTGTTAGAGAGCAGAAGGTTGAGAGGTGACTTAATTGAGACATATCAGATAATCAGAGGGTTAGATAGGGTGGACAGTGAGAACCTTTCGGATGGTAATAGCTAGCACGAGGGGACATAACTTTAAATTGAGGGGTGATAGATATAGGTCAGATGTCAGAGGTAGTTTCTTTACTCAGAGTAGTAGGGGCTTGGAACGCACTTCTTGCAACAGTAGTAAACTCACCACCTTTAAGGGTATTTAAATGGTGATTGGATAGGCATATGGACGAGAATGGAATAGTGTAGGTTAGATGGGCTTCAGATTGGTTCCACAGGTTGGCACAACATCAAGGGCCGAAGGGCCTGTATTGCATTGTAATGTTCTATGTTCTATGTTCGAAAAATAGTGAGATTAAGCTTCAGTTTTACACAGCACAGGTTAGACTGCACCTGGAATATGTTGTACAGTATTGGTCATTTAAGGGAGGATGCAAATGCAGTGGAAGCTGTTACAAGACTAATACCCAGAATGTACAGATTTCAAATGAAGAAAGGCCAGACATGGCAGGCCTGTATCTGTTTAGAATGTATACAATCCTGAGGGGTCTTCACAGAATAGATGGGGAGGGGATGTTTCCTCTTATGGGGGATACTGTTTAAAAATCAAGGGGCGCCCATTTCGAGCAGAGATAAGATAACATTTGTTCTCTTAGAGGCTCACAAGTCTTTGTACTTCTCTCCCTAAAAATAGTGAAAATACAAACTTTGAATGATCTTAAGGCAGCACTACATAGTTTTTTTTAAGCACAGGGGTGAAAGATTATTAGGGATAGGCAGGCATGTGGATTTGAGTTTACAAACAGACCAGCTGTGGGTGGTAGAGTAGAATGATGAGGGGTGAACTGCCCACTCTTGCTCCTGATTCCTATGTTCACATGAGCAGATTATCTGTACAGTTGCATCTGTCATTGTGTCTGGCTGGTAATGTAACAAACAAACAATGCTGGAGACACGCAGTATGTCCGGCAGCATCTGTGCAGAGAGAAACAGAGTTAATATTGAGTCAATTAAGAACAAAGAACAATCTGGACAGGAACAGGCCCTTTCGCTCACCAAGCCTGTGCCAACCTATCTAAACTAAAAAGCTTTTACCTCCCCCTATGGTTTGAATCCCCCTATTCCCTGCCTAGTCGCATATATGTCAAGAAACCTTTTAAATGTTGTTATTGTACCTGCTTTTACATCTTCCTCTGGCAGCCCATTATAGGCACTTACCACCATCTGTGTAAAAAGCTTACCTCTCACATCTCCTTTAAACTTATGTCACCTGGTAATTGACATTGAGGTAATTGAGGAAATTTGGCATGATGGCAAATACCCTTGCCAACTTTTATAGGTGTGCCATAGAGAGCATTCTGTCTTGATGTATCACTTGCCTAGTATGACAACTGTACCATACAAGATTGGAGACGGTTACGGAGAGTGGTGAACTCGGTCTGGACAATCACAAAGGCCAACCTCCTATCTAAAGAGTTCATCTACCAGGCCCGCTGTCAAGGAAAGGCCGCCAGCATTCTCAAAGATCCATTCCACTCTGGCAATGTTTTTCTACAACCTCCAACATTGGGGAAAAGGTACAGAAGCCTGAACACACACACCAGCCGGTTTCGTAAACAGTTTCTAAGCCACGGTTGTTAGAATACTGAATGGTCTCATAAACTCCGAACATTTGCCTGTACCTGTTTTTGTTGTTGCCGCTGTTTACCTATCGTTTACTTATCTATACTACTTAACTCTGTGATCTTCCTGTATTGCTCGCAAGACAAAGCTTTTCACTGGACCTCGGTACACGTGACAATAAATTAAATTAAGTTCAATTCAATTCAATTCATTTCTACCCTGGTCAAAAAGACTCTGACTATCCACTCTATCCATACCTCTCATAAGTTTGTAAACTTCTATCAGGTTGTGCCCTTAGCCTCTGACATTCGAGTGAAAACAAACCAAATTGATCCAGTCTCAGGTAACACCTTCCAAACCAGGTAACATCCTGGTAAACCCTTTCTGTACCCTCTCCAAAGTCTCTACATCCTTCCCAGTAGTATGGCAACCAGAACTGTACGCAATATTCTAAAAGTGGCCTAACCAAAGTTCTATGCAGCAACAGTTTTAACTCTAAGATGATCACTGACTCCGCTGTGCTGGATGCATTGATATGATTTTGAGCAGTAGAAACGCCAGTGATATACACAGCCAACTGTGTCTGCTGAATGGGGTCTGGGATGTAGTGAGGAAATGATTGCTTTCACCCAGCTGCAGCTGCCACTAATCATTGTTTGCTTTGACAGTACTTCTGACTTATCGGAAAGATGTTGTGATACTTGGAAGGGTTCAGAAAAGATTTACAAGGATGTTGCCAGGGTTGGAGGATTTGAGCTATAGGGAGAGGCTGAACAGGCTGGAGCTGTTTTCCCTGGAGCATCGGAGGCTGAGGGGTGACCTTATAGAGGTTTATAAAATCATGAGGGGCATGGATAGGATAAATAGCCAAAGTCTTTTTCCTGGGGTGGGGGAGTCCAGAACTGGAGGGCATAGGTGAGAGGGGAAAGATATAAAAGAGACCTAAGGGACAACTTTTTCACACAGAGGGTGGTACATGTATGGTGATGAGCTACCAGAGGAAGTGATGGAGGCTGGTACAATTGCAACATTTAAAAGGCATTTGGATGGGTATATAAATAGGAAGGGTTTGGAGGGATATGGGCCAGGTGCTGGCAGGTGGGACTAGATTAGGTTGTGATATCTGGTTGGCATGGACAGATTGAACCGAAGGGTTTACTTCCATGCTGTATATCCCTATGACTCTGTGACTCTGTGGTGAAATGTCTTCAAGGGTAGAGTAATAGGATCTCTTCAGAGATTGAGTGTGTATCTATGTATAGACAACCGGAACTCTCTATGGAAGATACTGTATTGATTTCGCACTCTCATCCAGTTTGAAATGATATTGATGCAGAAGACATCCAACACCTGTAAAAATGTCTTGTAATCTCTAGAAGCTGGTCAGTAATCACTGACTTTTCTGCAATATATAGGGTTACCAATCCAAGCTTTAGTCTGGTTTCTGTTGAGATGAATGGATTTTACCTAAGTGTCTATTCTCTAGAATTCCAGATCTTCATTCTTCCCATTGCATTGGCCTCTCAGCCTCATACTTGGGATGAGTCTCATTCCATAATTTAGCCTGACCATTACCTTTGAGGGCTTATCTTCAGCTGCACTTTGCACAGGTCTGTGAATGCCATGATGTTGCAAGAGGCACTAATTTTTCTAAATTCATATGAACCTGACAACGTTCTTTTACAGAGTCAAAAAGTGTGGCGCTAGAAAAGCACAACTGGTCAGGCAGCATCTGAGGAGCAGGAGAGTTGACATTTCGAGCATGAGCTTTTGATCAGGAGTGTGGGGGGGGGGGCTTAAGGGGGAGGGAGAGATTAATGGGAGGGAGGTAGGCTGGGGGAAAGGTAGCTGGGAAGGTGGTAGGTAAATGAAGGTGATGGTGTTAGGTCAGAGTGGAGGGTGGAGAGGATAGGTGGGAAGGAAGATGGACAGGTACGACCGTAGGGCAGTGCCGAGTTGGAGGGTTGGATCTGGAATAAGGTTGGAGGGAGGGGAAATCAGGAAACCAATCAAATTGACATTTATCCCACGTGGTTGGAGCGTCTCAAGGCTGAAGATGAGGTGCTTTTCCTCCAGGCGTCGGCTGGCTAGAATTTGGTGGTGGAGGAGGGTTGGGTCTGACCGGCTGTGCTTTTCCAGCACCACCCTTTTCAACTCCGATCTTCAGCATCTTCTCAAATGTTCTTCTACAGTCAACATTCTAGCCGTCACAAAAAGGCGATCAGGTTTAAGCGTGACAATATCAAAGTGTTGTATGGAGGCTTGATTTGCTTCTGGCTGGCTAAACATTTACCAACAAAATGATTCAGTTTCTTACAGTTAGAGCTTTCTCTGTGCTAGACATCATTACTTCTGTGCAGTGCCCCTTGTGATATTTGCATCCTATCCTCCAGTCTTCATTTTTTTTTTGTTGGTCCTTTTCCAAATATCTCTTATTTTTTCCATTTTGTTGTTCTCTTTTTACTTGAAATATCTCTTAGCATAACTCAAATCTTTGTCCATTCACCCATTAATATTCTTTAGTTAATGATTGACAGCCTCAGAGCACTGGCATATGTTGCAAACTTTCTTGAGAGTATGTTTCTCCTCACTCAGCAGACATACTCTCAGTGTTACGCCTAAAAGAATTCTATCTCTGAGATCATCTTTCATTTCTCAAAAACCTCTCAGAATTCAGCTAGATGTGTCATTGCTATCATATATGGTTCAATTATCTCCCTCTCCCTAGGTTCTGATCCAGACACATAATATTCATAAGTAATATTAATAGAGGTTCAATACTTTTAAAATCTCTCCTGTTTGGAATTCTGCTTGTAATACAGCTGTTAGGACTCTTTTTCCTAGCATTGATGACAGAGCTGTTATAGAGTCATACAGCATGGAAACAGGCATTTTGGCCCAACCAGTCCATGCTGAACATAATCTTAAACTAAACTAGTCCCACCTGCTTGCTCCTGGCCCATATCCCTCCAAACCTTTCCTATGCACATACTTATCCAAAAGTTTGTTTTAAATGTTGTAATTGTACCCACATTCACTTCCATCCACAGGAAGGTCATTCCACACATGAACCACCATCTGTGTAAATATTTTCCCCTCATGTCTTTTTAAAATCTTTCTCGTTTCACCTTCAAAATGTGTTCCCTAGTCTTGAAATCCCACATCTTAGGGAAAAGCCAATTATCATTAACTCCATCTATAACCCTCATTATTTTATAAACTTCTATTAGGTCACCTCTCAACCTCCTATGCTCCAGTAAAACATTTCCAGCCTATCCGGTCTTAATTGATAACTCAAACCTTCCTTGTTATTCTTATGCGTTCCGGCTTTTTATTCCATTCTACACTGAGAGTGGAAAAAATTGCAGTTTCATTCCATAGCAGCAGGGAGTAGAAAGTTAACAACTACTCTGCCTGTCTGAGTCGTTACATTAATGTGCAGACTGTGCTTTTAATTCTTCTTTGCTGGTTATTTATAGTAGCTGAGTCTGTTACAACTCTGAAAATTCACTCATTCTCAACCTCACACGTCTAAAACCACATTTGGTATGTGGTTTAGTGGTTGCTAATACCTGTACTAAAATAAAAGCACTTACAGCAGAGGTAGAAGTCACAAAGTTACTGCAAGTGATTTCACACATTTCCTGTAACACAGGAAATAGTTGTCAATTTGCAAAAAGCACAGTTCCACAAAATAATGACTGATGATCTATTTCAGTGATTTTATTCTTGGGAGAAACATCAGAGTTTCTTCCAATAATGCCACCTCAAAGGGCAGACCAACTCATTTCAACATCTTAGCCAAAAGGTGGTACCTCCATGAGTATCAAGTTACAGCCTTGGGTCTGCATTGACTTTCTAAGCATTTTGAATAAGTGCCAACCTTCTTCCTTTACCTCATTACAATACACATTGCTTTTATTTAGATAACACCCAATGCCCTCTTGAACATTTCACACAAACCAGACTTCGTCACACTTCCAGACAGTGAACTCCAGACCCAAACTAGTTGCTGTGTTAAAATGCTTTTTCTGACCTGGCAATTGCTTTATTGATGAATCCCTTTAAAACCGTGCCGTTTGATTCTCAATATGATTATCAACTCTTTCCAGAACCTTCTTGATTTTGAAAACTTGTATTAAATCTTCTCTCAGTCTTCTGCTCTCTGAAAAGAACAGTCCCAATTCCTTCTATCTTTCCTCGTGTCTCAAAGTGTCTCATCCTCAGAGTCATTCTCATAAATGACTTTTGCACTTTCTCCAAGTACATTCACATCATAGCTCTGCATGGCACTCATCTCAAAAACTGAAACAGAAGGAAAGGTAAGTGTAAGAGCATCATTAGATCTGGCCAAGTGGTATCATTTAAAATCCTGTGGTACTGAAATAAACAACTTGTCGGTTGTTGGCTCTAAAGCCAAATACAAAATAGTCATCATAAAGTTTAGTTCGACTCACCAAGGCTCCTTCAACAGCACCCTCCAAACCTGTGACCTCTAGCAACAAGAAAGACAAGAGCTGCAGATATACAGGAACACCACCACCTTTTTAATATTTGTACACGAGATGTATATTTGCCACTCAATATGCATCAATCTCTTAGATCCATTTATTTTGGATACAGATAAAAATTTCTATGCATTTGTGTCCCATTGATATGATGCAAGCATCACTGGGAAGAGCAACATTTATTATTTTTCTTGAATTGGCCTTGAACCAAGCACTTTGCTAGGCTAGAGGGCAGGTAAAAATCAACCATGTTGCTTTGAGCTGAGAGTTACATGCCAGCAAGACCATGGAAGGGTGTCACTTCTCTAAAAAAATCTAAGCGAAACAGCCACGTTTTTACAACAATGAATGTTCATTGACACCATTACCGAAGCTAGCTTTCAATTCTGGATTTCTTACTGGATTTCACCAGTTGCCTTGGTGGGATTTTTTAAAAAAGCATATCATTCACAGGATGAGGGTGTTGCTGTCTAGGCCAACATTTATGGCCCATTCTAGTTGCCAAGAGAGCAATTAAGTGTCAATCGCATTGGTGTGGGTCTGAAGTCACATGGAGGCCAGATCAGGTAAGGATGGCAGTTCCCTTCCCTAAAGGACATTAGTCAACCAGACGAGTTTTTCCCAACAATCAATTCATGGTCATCATTAAGCTATTAATTGTAGACTTATATTATGCAAACATTATTTCTATCTCCTATAATTTGAGCATTTGAACTCATGTCCTTAGAGTACTCGCCTTTACTTCAGGATCACTAGTCCCCATGACATTACCAGTTCATAGCTATCTCTGTTGAGTCGATTATGTGAGTTAATTAGCAATCTTTTATCTCTAGGATCTGATGGGTCAAATCCAACCCAGACTGATTGGATTTGTCTCCACTGTTTGATACTGTGAGGGTCTTAGAATCATCGAATATATACAGCCTAAAAGGAAACAATCCTGCCCAACAACTTCATGTTGGGCCTGGTGTTAAACAAAGTAAATGTCTCAATTCAGATTGCCCTGCACACAGGTCTATCGATCACATTGGTACCAATTAGCAATCTCACAGAGAAAGACCACAAAATGAATGAGTCCGGGAAACAAAACGCCAAGTCGCACAAAATCCTCTCACTTTTTGGACTGGACACAAGTTGTTGGAGCACAAGCAGGAAGCTCTGATGAACAATTCTGCTCCCAAATACCATTACAGGGGTCACTGGATTTTCAATGTGTGATTCAGAAATGCCTTGAGATGTTTCTGGAAAACAGAATGAGGTGAGATTGTGAGTTCTTCCCTTTGAAATTCAAAGAGACCATCACAGAAACTGAGGAAGAGAAAACAGAGGGAAAATAAAGACACTGCAGAACTCCACTCTATCTGCAAATCTTTTTTCAATCTCTCACTAAAGTGGTCACTTTGATAGCAATGACTAAAATTGCTTTGACTCATTCTACTTCTTCATGACGGCTGGGCAGCTGTCCTTCTGATATCTGTAAGTAAAGACTGGAGGGATAGATTTTCTCTTGTGACCTTTTAACCTGAAATAAATATAAAGCTGAGAAGAGCTAATCTTGTCTTAGAACTCATTCGGTGTTTTTACTCCTTCCCGCAGCTGATGACAGCTGCCTGCCAACCTGAGTTCTGTTCCTTTGATATCCTTGTAATTGCATCCCAGCACTTAGCAGGCTTTGTGGGCTTTAATCCTACTCTGGCCCAGGATGAGTTGTGAGGTAAAAGGAGTAAGTTGCTCAGCATTTCTGAATGACATCACTTCTTTTTCGAGATTTATTTTTCTGTTCCCGTCCACACCTCCCCCCATCCCTAGGCCCCTCTATCCACAGCTTTCCGATCAGACGAAGGAGGAAGAGAACAGGGGAGGGAAGGGAGACTTTGGAAGGGACTTAAAACTGAATTCCCTTGTAGACCAAAACATGCATACAAATTAGACGTAGGCCATTCAGCCCCTCAGAGTTACTCCACCATTCAATAAGATCGTGGCATGTCCACTTATGGCCTCAACTCCACTTTCTCACCTACTCCCAATATTTGCTCATCACATTTTTAAGACAGAGATTCTTGACTAAGAAGGGGGTTAAAGGGTATGCAGCGTAGTTGGGAAAGTGGAATTGTGTGCATTGATGGTAGTCCAGAAGAGCACTGATTGAAAGACGTCAGAACTACCATCCAGCTGCTGTTTCAGCAACATTGACCTTTAGGAAAGTATAATATTATCCTTCACCAAATGGATATTTCCCAAACCCCACAGTTTTTGCTCCTGAAGCTGCTACTATTCCAGCTGGATCACAATCCCACCCGATGCCCAGGAGGCATCCATTATATGGCCCGAGTCACCGTTTCTTCCTGTATTACCCCCAACAATGTAGTAGCATGCTATTCAACTGGAGAAGTAATTTCAACGTCGCAGCAGTACACCTACGGACATTTTTGATGGTGTTGGTACAACAGCATCATGTCTATCATGTTGGGACAGGGATTACAGAGAGCTGGGCTAAAGTCACCACTGAAGCTTGAGAATTTGAATTCAATGCAAATGTATATAGAAATAATGCACCAGGGCCTCAAAGCAAGTAATCCCATTTCAGCCTTGTCCACACGTGGACAAAACAGCTAAATGTACAAGGTGTGGACAGCAACTGCCCTCAAGAGCAAAGCCAAATTTGACCAAGAGCAACATCAAGGAGCAAAAATGCAAATCAGGAGGAATCAATGGGAATCAGGAGGAAAACTGTTTGGAATAAAAACGGCCTCATAAGAAGATGGCTGTGATTTTCCAGGCCTAGTTAGCCATGTGGCTAGTCCAGTTCAGTTTTTGGTCAATGGTAAACCCCAGGATGTTCGTAGTGGAGATTTCAGTGATGTGATACTATTGACCATCAAGGACAATAGTTAGATTTTCTCTTGTTGGAGATGGTCATTGCATGGCACTTGTGTGGTCCAATTGTTACTTGCTACTTATGAATCTCAACCTGGATATTATGTGTGTTTACTGTCCTTATTGAAGAAAGGATAAAATTGCATTAGAATCATGGTTTCAGATATAGTTTGTTCAAATGATTCCTGTAATGAAGAGGGTTATCTTAGGAGGTAAGGTTGGACAGATTGGTTCCATGCTTATTGGACTTGAGAAGAACAAGAGATGATCACATTGAAGCATATCAGATCCCGGTATGGCCTAGACAGGGTAGATCCTGAAAGGATCCTCTTGTAGAAAAGACTGAAACTTAGGGGATTTAAAAATAAGGTAACTCCATTTTACATTTTGTCTTTCAGAGGGTAATGAGTCTGTGGAAGCCTCTTCACCAAACAACAGTGGAGGCACGGTATTTGAATATGTTTAAGGCAGAAGTAGATAGATTGTTAGCTAACAAAAACAATAAGGCTATTGGAGGTACATGTGGGCACAATTGTATCAGCCATGATCTTATTGAGTGGTGGAGCAGACATGAGGGACTGAATGGCCTAGTTGTATGTAAGTCTAAGGCCAACCAATGACCTTCCCTCCATCATTAGGTCAGTGGGAATGTTTGCTGATGTTTCCACAACATTAGCACCATTTGTGTCTCATCAGATATTGGAGCAATCTGTATTCACCCAGACAACACTCAGACACAGGCAACATTTTGACTCGGGCTGAAGAGTGGCAAGTAAACTTCACACCGCACCAGGTGCCAGGCAATGATTTTCTCCAACAAGAAACAACCTAACTATCTCATTGAGTGGCATTACCATCACATAATTCCCTACTCTCTATATCCTGTTGTTATGATTAATTTCTCTATTCTGTAATTAAGGAGAGTACCTAAGTACTCTGTACCTAAGATGGCATCATGAGTTGGTGACATTGTTACACTGTAACTAACTTTGTAACTCAACAAGCCATACTTAGATACCTGGTATTTAAGATAGCACTGTAAGTGGTGACATAAACTTTTTACCGTGCTTGTTTCAGTACATGTGACAATAAACCTAATTCTAAAAAATTCCAAAATTCTAAAAAATTTAAAACTGATTTGGACCAACTATTTAAATATTCTATCTAAAGAAGTATAACGGGAATTCAATGGCAAGTAACTCAACACCTGACTCCCCAGATTCTGCCCATCATCTCCACAGCACAAGCCATTCCACCTGCCTGGATGAGTGCAGCACCAACAACACACTTTAAGCTCAACATCATCCATGATAAAGCAGTCCATTTAATTGTAACACTAACATATTCAGCATCCACTGCCTCCACTACCAATGCAATGGCAGCAGTGTCTACCATCTATAAGATCTTTCTTTACAACCTTTTACGTATTCCGACACCAGAAAGATACAGCAGTTTGAGAAGGTGTTTCTCCACCACCTTCTCAAAGGCAGTTTGGAATGGTCAATAATTGCTAGCAGTACTGACTAGTCAGGAAAGAATTATAGTCAAAGTGACCACGGATTATAGTTAAATATCACATTGGTTCATTAATGTCCCATGAAGAAGAATGTTTCCCGACCTCATAGAGTCATAGAGATGTACAGCATGGAAACAGAACCTTCGATCCAACCCATCCATGCCGACCACATATCCCAATCTAATCCACTCCCACCTGCCAGCACCTGGCCCATATTCCTCCAAACCCTTCCTGTTCATATACCCATCCAGATGCCGCTTAAATGTTGCAATTGTACCAGCCTCCACCACTTCCTCCAATGCTCATTCCATACATGTACCACCCTCTGCGTGAAAAAGTTGCCCCTTAGGTCTCTTTTATATCTTTCCCCTCTCACCCTAAACCTATGCCCTCTAGTTCTAGACTCTCCCACCTCAGTGAAAAGACTTTGTCTATTTATCCTATCCATGCCCCTCATGACTTTATAAATCTCTATGATGTCACCACCCAGCCTCTGACGCTCAGGGAAAACAGCCCCAGCCTATTCAGTCTCTCCCTATATCCCAAACCCTCCAACCCTGGCAACATTCTTGTAAAGCTTTTCTGAACCTGAACTACATTTGATGTTAATCACATGACTAATCCTTCACTGCTGTTAGGAAGGGTCTAACGAGCCATTTGGTTTCACAAAACCAAAGTAAGGAGAAAGTGAGGACTGCAGATGCTGGAGATCAGAGTCAAAAAGTGTGGCGCTCGAAAAGCACAGTAGGTCAGGCAGCATCCGCGGAACAGGAGAATCAATGTTTTAGGCATAAGCTCCTCATCATGAATGCGGGGGCCCAAGATGGCGGAAAGATAAATAGGAGGGGCGTGGGGCTGGGGTGAAGGTGGCTAGGTGGATTTGGTGGGTGATAGATCGGAGTGGAGGGTGGAGCAGATCGGTGGGAAGGAGGATGGATAGGTGGGACAGCTCAAGAGGGCGGCGCTGAATTGGAAGGTTAGATCTGGGATAAGATGGGGGGAGGGGAGATGAGGAAACTGGTGAAATCGGAACTGGTGAAGCACAGGCTGAGGAAAGCCCACCTCCCACCCCCATTCTCACCACATTCTGCAGAGTGTTCGTTGAGAGTACCCTGGGCTGCAGCATCACTGCCTGTTTTGGGAATTGCTCCATCTCGGATCGTAAGACCCTACAGTACAGCTGAGAAGATCATCGGGGTCTCTCTTCCCTCCATAACAGACATTTACATCACATGCTGCACCTGAAAGCTAAGAGCATTGTGGAAGACCCACACATCCCTTACTCACACTCTTCCCCCTCCTGCCATCTGGCAGAAGATCCCCGAGCATTCGGTCTCTCACGGCCAGACTGTGCAACAGTTTCTTCCCCCAAGCCATCAGGCTCCTTAACACTGTATGATCGGACTCTTTCCCATCTTAAATGCTTTGCACAACTTTGAATTGCTGTTAGAAAAATGTCTATCATTTATCATTTTTCTATTACACTGTAACTTGTGTGTTTTGCACTTCTTATGCATTTTATGCTGTGTACGATTGTGTAGTTTGTGCTGTCCATGTAGTGCCATCAGTCCTGCAGTCCTATTTTACAGTATCAGTTGTATATGATAGACATGACAAAAAAAGCTACTATTACTACTAGGTACTACTGATTCTACATGGTTGGAGGGCTCCAAGGCAGAAGATGAGGCGTTCTTCCTCCAGGCATCAGGTGGCTAGGATTTGGTGGTGGAAGAGACCCAGGACTTGCATGTTTTTGGCGGAGAGGAGAGGGTGTGTTGAGCCACAGGGCAGGGGGGCTGTTTGGTACGTGAGTCCCAGAATGTTCACCGAAACGTTCTGCAAGTTGGCGTCCTTTCTCCCCAATGTAGAGGAGACCACATTGAGAGCAACGGACACTGTAGTTGAGGTGTTTGGATGTGCTGGAAAATCTGCCAGATGCAGCCTTGTGGGCTCAGGTTTTGCACCTCTTGTGGTGGCAAGGGAAGGTGTGGGAGTGGAGGGTAGATTGGTGGGGGCATGGACTTAACAAGGGAATCGCGGAGGGTATGCTGATAGGAGTGGGGAGAGAAATATATTTCTGATGGTGGGGTCCCACATTTGGAGGTAAGTACATGAGGGAAGGGTGTACTTACGTTTCTTGATGTGCGATTAGCTGGAGAAAAAGCGTTTATTGAGTATGGATTCTTCTCAGGATGAAGAACAGCAGAGGTCCTTTACAGGTGTGGGACAGTGTGGCCCTGAGCTAGGGCAGGGCTAACTACAGAGAGAGTAGGTGGCAGTGCATGCCTATGATAGTGGAGTGGAGGATCCGGCGGGAGAACCATTTTGGGACCCCACCACCAGAGATATATTTCCCTCCCCACTCCTTTCAGCATTCCACAGAGACCATTCCCTCCACAACTCCCTCACTAAGTCCCACCAACCCATCTTCTCCTCCCGGCACCTTACCTTGCCACCACAAGAGGTATAAAACCTGCTCCCGCACCTTCCCCCCTCATCTCCATCGAAGGCCCCAAAGGATCCTTCCACATCCGGCAGAGATTTTCCAGCACATCCAAACACCTCACCTGCTGTGTCCATTGCTCTCGATGTGGTCTCTTCTACTTTGCCGAGACAGGATGCCAACTTGCAGAACGTTTCAGCGAACACACGCACCAAACAACCCCACCGCCCTGTAGCCGATCACTCCTCTCCCACTCTGCCAAGTACATGCAGATCCTGGGGTGGCACAGTGGCTCAGTGGTTAGCACTGCTGCCTCACAGCATTAGGGTCCTAGGTTCAACTTCAGCCTCGGCCGACTGTCTGTGTGGAGTTTGTACATTCTCCCCGTGTCTGCGTGGGTTTCCTCTGGGTGCTCCAGTTTCCTCCCACAGTCCAAAGATGTGCAGGTTAGGTGAATTGGTCATGCTGGACTGCCCATACTGTTAGGTGCATTAGTCAGAGGGAAGTGGGTCTGGGTGGGTTACTCTTCGGAGGATCGGTGTGGACTGGTTGGGCTGAAGGGCCTGTTTCCACACTGTAGGGAATCTAATCTAATCCTGGGCCTCCTCCACGACCACCAAATCTGAGCTATCCAATGATGGAGGAAAAATGCCTCATCTTCCAACTTGGGACCCTTCAACCACATAGCATCAACACCAAGTTCACCAGTTTCTTAATCTCCCATCCCCTCACCTTATCCAAGATCCAAGCCTTCAACTTAGCACTGCCCTCTTGAACTGTCCCACCTATCCATCATACTTCCCACCAATCTGGTCTGACCTATCACAATCAACCTCCACCTGCATCCACCTATCACCTTCCAAGCTACCTTCCCCCAACCACACCCCCCTCCTATTTATCTCTCAGTCCCCTTAGGGAACCCCCACCCCACATCCTTGATGAAGGGCTTATGTCTGAAATATTGACTCTCCTGCTTCTCAGATGCTGCCTGAGCTGCTGTGCTTTTCCAGTGCCACACTTTTTGACTCTAAACCAAACAATGTTACAATATGTTTTCAAGGCAACAACAGATGATCAATAAATACTAGTCTTGCCACCAATGCCAAAATGCTAGAAAATGATTCAAAATAATTAAGGCTTGTTGTCTTAATCTTGCTTTTACATCCTTGTTTTGATGTAGGTTGACATTGAGTCATAGAGGTTTACAGCAAGGAAATAGGCCCTTTAGCCCAATTTGTCCCTGTCATTCAGTTTTCACAATTAAACTAGCCCTATTTGCCTGTGCTTGCTCCATATCCCTCCATACTGTCCCATCCATGTACTTGTTGAAATGTTCCTTAAATGACAAAATTACACTCACCACCGCCACTATCTCTGGCAGTCCATTCCAGACACTTACCACCCTCTGTGTGAAAGAATTTCCCATTGTAGCTGTTTGTATCTCTTCCCTTGCACCTTAAACCTATGTCCTCTAGTTTTAGACTCCCCTATTATGGAGAAAAGCTGTTGGCTATCTACCTTATCTATACCTCTCATGATTTCACAGACCTCTATAAGGTCACTCTTCTGTCTCCTAGGCTCCAGGTAAAAATGTCCCAGCCTACACAACCTCTCATTATAACTTATTGGCTGTATCAGCAGAAACCTTGGTTTTTATGTACCACATTGGACAAATCCCAGGAAAAGCTTAACCTTGTTGCAGTTTTGATTTTGATAATTCAGTGCAGTACCGAAGGTCTGCTGTCAACATTTGGATGAGTCTTTAAACTGAGGCCCCTGGTTGACTCTTTAGTTGGGCCAGTGAATCAAGGAGGCACAAAAGAAGCTGTACAGTGTTCTGACCAATATTTACTCCTCAACTAGCACTTAAAGGAGATTACCTGTTCATTTATTTTCTTACTGTTTGTGCAATCTTGCCATGCACAAATTGGCTGCTGTGTTTCCAACATTATGACCATCCTTATACTTAAAAAGGACCTTACTGGCATGCACTCCTGAAGTGAAATTCTTTAGTTCTCCTTCAATTGCCAAAATTAGCTGCATCAGGTAAATTAAAACCAAATTCACCAATAGTGTTCATACTTGTGTGCACTGGGAGCTACACATATGAATTGACATGACCCTGAGCTTTGCAAACAGAAAGAACATGAATGAACAGGCAGGTGGGACTAGTGTAATTTGGGATGATGGTCAGCATGGACTAGTTGGACAGAAGGGTCTGTTTCCATGCTGTATGACTCGGTGACTCTGTGCTGGTACAGCTCAACAAAATCAGTGACATCCACTCTGTATTTCATTTGTCAGGACAGTGCATTGACCAGACACTTTGCTTGGTGTAAAATTTAATCAAAGCTTGGCAGTTAACTGTCTGCCATCATTAGCTAGTGCATTCTCCATGGCTGCAGCGCTATCAATCAGAGTCCAATAGACAAACAATCAACACTCTCCTATCATACAGTATAAATGATGATTTTCTTGTATGCTGTTACTCCAGCAAATAATCCCGATCGGTGAGAGATGAAAAGCTTCGTAGAAACATAGAAAAAAGGAGCAGAAATTGTCCATTCAGCTCATCAAGACCATTCCAATATTTAACATAATCATGGCTGACCCTTTGTCTCAATGCAATGCTCATGTTTACCTTCAAGATATCCATCTATTTCTTTCTTAAATATTGTCCGTCACTTCATCGTCACACTTTCTATGGTAGAGAACTCTACAAGCTCGTCACCCTCAGCATGAAAATGTTATTTCTCATACTCTAAAGCAGCTCATATAAAATGGCTTATTCTGTATTCTGAGACTGGGATCCCTTGTTCCCACACCCCCTAGGTCTGGGGAAACATTATCCCTGAATCCATACCAGTCATAATTGTATACATTTTAATGAAATTCCCTCTCATTCATCTAAACTCCAGTGAACATAGGCCCAGTTGAACCAATTTCTTCTCATACCACAAACCTGCCATCTCAGGAATCAATCTAATGAAATTTTGTTGTGTTCTTTCTGTAACTTTCCTTAAGAAAGGAGGGCAAAACTGTATCCATTATTCCAGGTATGTTCTCAGCAAGACCATGTACAGCTAGAGTATGACTGCCTTGCAACTGTATTCATTTGTGATGATAATGAAGAGCCAATGGGTTCCAGGACATCTCTGCAGGATGGTTAGTGTCAGGTTAGTGTCCTAGGCCCAACCATCAACAGTGTGATGGAATACTCCTCACTTGCCTGGATGGGTGCAGCTCGAACAACACTGAGGAAGCTTGACATCATCCAGGACAAAACAATTTGTTTGATTGGCGCCAAAATCCACAACCATCCACTTTTTCCACCATCAACACTCAGTAAAAGCAGTGTGTACTATCTACAAGATGCTCTTCAAAAATTCACCAAAGAACTTCAGACAGCACCTTCCAAACCCATCACCACTTCCATCTATAAGAACAAGGACAGCAGATACAATGCAACACAATCACCTGTAAATTCATCTTCAAGCCACTCACGATCCTGACTTGGAAATATATCAATATTCCATCGCTGTTGCTAGGTCAAAATCTTGGAATTCCCTCTGTAAGGGCACAGTGGGTATACCTACAGCACATGGGCTGTAGCAATTCAAAAAGGCAGCTCAACACCATCTTCTCAAGGGCAACTAAGGACGGAAAATAATACTGACCAATCACAACGCTCAAGTCACACAAAATTAAAAAGAAACATACCATTTGCCTTCTTAACTGCTTACTACACATGCACCCTTGTTTCAATGACTGAGGTACGAGGACTCCTAAGTCTTTCATCCATCAATCCTTCCTAATTTATCACAATTTAAATAATGCTGTATCATTCTGTTCATCCCACCAAAGTGGATAACTTCACAATAATCCAGATTATACTGCTACCTGTCAACTCACTAATTTGCCTAAATCACCCTGAAGCCTCTTTTCATCCTCTTCATTGTTCATTGTCCCACCTAATTTTAGCAACCTTGAAAATATTACATTAGGTTACATTTGGTTTTCCACTGAAATTGTTGTTATATATGGAGGCCAAGCACTGATCCACCCTACTTGTCATCATCTTCCACTCCAAAACTTTATTCTTAACCAATTGCTAACCAATTCTTGATGTATATCAGCATATTGCTAACAATCTTATTAGTTTTATTTTTGCATAATAACGCTTTTGTGGGCTTTATTAAAAGGTTATCTGAATATCCAAATATATCACATCTACTGGTTCTCCTTCAACTATTCTAGTAATTCCAACCTCAAAAACCTGAGCATGTTTGTCGAACACAATTTATTTTCCATAAATTTATGTTAACATTGTGTAATACTATCACATTTTTTGAAGTGTCCCATTATCACATCCTTTATAATCAACTCCAGCATTTGTCCTACAACTAGTGTTAGGTTAACTAGTTTGTAACTCTTTTTTAAACCTTGAAGTTATATTTGTCACCCTCCAATTTGTCAGGACTGTTCCAGGATATTCATAATTTTGGAAGATGATAACTTTACTCAGAGTGGTAAGGGCGTGGAATGCCCTACCTGCCAATGTAGTTCACTCAGCCACGTTAGGGAGATTTAAACAATCCTTGGATAAGCACATGGATGATGATGGGATAGTGTCGCGGGATGGGCTTAGATTAGTTCACAAGGTGGCCCAACAACAAGGGCCAAAAGGCTTGTTCTGAGCTGTATTGTTCTATGTTCTATGTTCTATAACCAAGCGCACTCATCATTTCCATGGTCACCTCTGTCAGTACCCTGGTGTAAAGGTGTTTAAATTCTCAGTTCCAATAATCTATCCAGCAGTTGTTTTTTTTATTGATTGTAATTTCCTTCACTCCTCCGGAGGCAAGAGTGGAGGTAGCGATGTAGTGATAATGTCACTGATCTAGCAACCCAATATGCCCGTTCTGATGTTCTACGGATGAGTTTGAACCCCACTCAGGTAAATGGTGAAAATTGAATTCAGCAAATAAATAGTGGCAATATAGACACTGTCAATATTCTAAAAACCCATCGAGTGCAATAATGTTCTTTCGAGAGCAAAATCTGCCATTCTTCTGAGGACTGTCCTACATGTGACTCCAGGCATTCAGCAATGAGGTTGACGTTTGACTGTCCTCTGGGTAATTAGGGATGCATAATAAATGCTGGCCCAACCAGTGATGCCAATGAATGAATTAAAAAAGAATTCTGTGAACTAAAGCAGTAATGCATCCAAAATTGGCTTAGTGGTAGGAGACAAAAGGCTGGTGATAAAAGGCTGTTTGTGGCCAGTGTCCATTGGCATACAAATGGATCAGTGCTGGGTCCCTTAGGTGAGAATGTAGGGGAGAATGATAAGTAACTTTGTAGATGACACAAAGATTGGCTGGGTAATTAATAATAAGGAAGAAGGTCCTAGGTTTCAGGAAGATATAGACAGGTTGGGGAGATGAGAGCTTAGTGACAGATGGAATTTAGCCATGTGAAATATGAGTTGATGCACTTTAGAAGAAGTGACAACACAAGGGGATATTCAATGAATGGGAGGACACTAAGAAACTCAAAGGAATAGAAGGATCTTGGGGTATTTGTCCACATACCCCTGAAATTGGCATGACTGGTACTAGGGTAGTTAAGAAGGCATATGGAATATTTGCCTTTATCAGTCAAGGCATTGATTATCTGAGTTGGGAGGTTATGTCGGAGTTGTACAGAATTTTGGTTAGGCTGTACTGTGTGCAGTTCTGGTCGCTACAATGAAGGAAGGGTATAAATGTATTGAAGGGAGTGCAGTTGCTAAAATGGGACCTGATAGAGTTCTGTAAGATTATGAGGGGTATGGACAGGGTGCATAGGCAGCAACTGTGCTTTATAGTTGAAGGAAAAGCGCAGCAGGTCAGGCAGCATCCAAGGAGCAGGAGAATCGACGTTTCGGGCATAAGCCCTTCTTCAGGAATGAGGAGGGTGTACCAAGCAGGCTAAGATAAAACACCAACCCACACCCGCACCAACCAACCCAACCACCCCGTGGATGAACACTTTAATTCCGCATAGGAACCCTCCGAACCACAAGGGATGAATGCAGATTTCTCCAGCTTCCTCATTTCCCCTCCCCTCACCTTATCTCAATCCCAACCCTCAGACTCAGCACCACCTTCTTGAACTGCAATCTTCTTCCCGACCTCTCCGCGCCCACCCCCTCTCTGGCCTATCACCCACACCTTAACCTCCTTCCACTTATCGCATTCCCAACGCCCCTCCCCACAAATCCCTCCTCCCTACCTTTTATCTTAGCCTGCTTGGCACACCCTCCTCATTCCTGAAGAAGGATTTATGCCCAAAACCTTGATTCTCCAGCTCCTTGGATGCTGCCTGCCCTGCTGCGCTTTTCCAGCAACACATTTTTCAACCTTTATCTCCAGCATCTGCAGTCCTCACTTTCTCCTTTTTCGTAGTTGAAGGGCCAATAAAAAGGGGACAAAATTTGAAGGTGAAAGGCAGGAGGTTGAGGCAGGACTTGAGGAAAAATATTTTCACCCGGACAATGGTGGGAATCTGGAATTCACTGCCTGTAAGAGTAGTAGAGATGGGAAACCTCACAAATTTTATAAAGTACTTGGATGTGCACTTGAAATATTAGAACATTCAAGGCCATGGGCTAAATGCCTGAATGTGTGATTAGTGTAGGTAGGTTGGTGCAGACTAGATAGGCTGAATGGCATCTTCTGTGCTGTTTGACTTTATGAATCTCTAGTTGCTTAATTACTCTGCCCTTTCCTTGTTCTCCATTATTAGCTGTCCCATTTCAGACTGGAAGGGGTCTAAATTTGTCTTTAATTTCTTTTCTTTTTACAGCTGTAGAGGCTCTTACAGCTTATTTACCTTGAAGAAGGTTTGTCCTTATAAAATACCGGTCTCCTCTTAATCCATCTCCTTTGCCAAATTCTAAACTACTAACAGTCTTCAGACTTACCACTTTTTAAAAGCAATTCTATATGACTCCTCTTTGGGTCTCATATCGTTGTTAATTTATTACGTTAATGGTTATGCCACTTTACCAGATGTGTTCTTTTGCACAAAAGGAATGTTTAACTGCTGCAAAATAAGACTCTGTTTCTTAAATACTAACTTTTGCCTGACTACTATCATGCCTTTTCATGAAGTTCCCAAGTCTGTTGCAGCCAACCCAACCCTCATACCTGAGTAGTTTCCTTTGTTTAGCTTTAGGACCTTAGGTTTGGATTGAACCACTTCATTTCCTACCTCATTGAAGAATTCTATGGTTTGGGTAAATATGCAAGGTCTTCTCCCCAGGGTGGAGGATTCCAAAACCAGAAGCCATAGGTTTAAGGTGAGAGGGGAAAGATCTGAAAGGAATCTAAGGGGCAACCTTTTCACCCAGAGGGTGGCGCATGTATGCAATGAGCTGCCAGAGGAATTGGTGGAGGATGCTACAATTACAACATTTAAAAGGCATCCGGATAGAGACATGAATAGGAAGGACTTAGAGGGATATTGGCCAAATGCTGGCAAATGAGACTGGATTAATTTAGGATATCTGGGCTGGACCAAAGGTTCTGTTTCCATGCTGTACATCTCTACGACTCTATGATCTCTCACAACATGATTGTGAAGTAAACCCTTCTCATTGCGCTAAACCAAACCAAGGATAGCTTGCCCCCTGAGTTAGTTCTTGAATGTTCTGGTCAGAAAATCCATCTTGCACACACTCCATAAATTCATCTGCATAGTATTATTGCAAATCTGGTTTTCCCAATCACCCATGGCTACTGTACGACCTTGCATCTCTAATTTCCCATTAAATACCTATCCCTTCCTTACTTTTGCTGCTTGAAGGCCAACAGACAACTCCCAGTCATTGTTCCCAACTCTTGTCACTCCTTAACTCCAGCAGGCTGATGCCACATCTAGATTTCCTGTGCCAATAACCTGTCCCACTATTGCACTAATTTCATCTTTCACTAACAATGCTATCCAACCATGATTTTATTGCACTAAGCTGTCCTGCCATAATTTACCACCTCTTTCATTAACTTCCTCCAGTTTAAAGGATATTAAACATATACCAGGGACTTTACCTTCACCCTTATCTTGGGATTCCCATTTTGTGCACTGCTCTCAGTGAAGCTCATTGGCTGACATAGGGTCATCACCTTGCCCTTTCCTCTCGATGATCCTGACTGCCTGTTGTGGGGTCCTAACATTGCCTGCTCCTCTCCAAAATATTTTCTTTATCAGCAATATCCGGAATGCTGAATGCTGATCAAGCATGTCAGTGGATGTGGAAGAATGGAAAATAGAAACTTTTCTTTTAGAAAATGTAAAGTCTTTGTGTTTAGATTTTAGAAAAACACATGTTTGTTTCCAAATCTGCAGCATCATAAAATATATTATATTGAATTGCACTCTTTGAAAATGCCAGCCTTGACCTGTGTTAATGTTCTTGTCTCAAGTTCTGGCTTTTCTGTTTGTCTGCACTCACAGATTGGACTGAAAGATCCCATGGCACAATTAGTACAAGAGTGAGGAGTTTCTCCCTCTGCCTCATACCCCTTAATCAGCACTATCAAAACCAGGTCAGCCTTTATCATGTGGCTATTTACTGTGTGGAAAGTGACAATTCTGTTAGCTCCATTATAACTGTGACAGCACTTCAAAAGCACCTTATTGGACACAAAGTGCTTTGAGGCATTCTGAGATCATGACAGACAATAGCTACAGGGAGCAGTTGAATAGGCTGGGTCTGGAGTGACAGAGGCGACAGAGTGACCTTATAGAGGTTTATAAAATCATGAGAGGCATGGATAGGGTAAATGGACAAGATCATTTCCCTGGGATGGAGGGTCTCGAACTAGAGGGCATAGACTTAGGGTGAGAGGGGAAAGTTTTAAAAGGGACCTAAGGGGCAACCTTTTCATGCAAAGGGTCATGGGTATATGGGTAGAGCTACCAGAGGAAGTGGTAGAAGCTGGTACAATTACAGCATTTAAAAGGCATCTGATGGGTATATGAATAGGAAGGGTTTAAAGGGATATGGGCCAAAAGCTGACAAACAGGACTAGATTTATTTAGGATATCTGGTCGGCATGGATGAGTTGGATAGAAGGATCTGTTTCTGTACTGTTTACCACAATGACTCTATATAAATGAGAATTGTTTCTTATGTCTTTGTTATACCAAGATTCTGTTTGGATCCTGAGACCATTACCCCTCACTAAAGATAAGCTTTAGCAACATAGATTTCACACCTCTTTAAAACAATTCAATGTTCCATTATCTATATGTGGATTGAAATTGCTCAGTACAAAATGCATTTTAAAACTCCTCTTGCATTTGTTTAAATACAAGCACTAACCCATGATTTAAAAACAAAAGAATTAGGTGCAAATTTCATGTCATGTTAAAATCACACTGCTTGATTTCACACCAAAGGCTTTTAAATCAGGACATTTCTTTCTTTCAGTCCCTTAATCAATGAATCTGACCTAGTTGATTAAATGGCTGTACTATAATATTTTGAAGAGCTGTGGTTTGTCTTAGGCCTGCTTCCAGTGTTCTAAACTTTTAACTAGTTTCCAGGTTAACTTGTCAAAAGGCGTGTCACAAATGATCCAAGGGGATGGTGGAAACCCTGTGGCAACTTCAGAATCAATTATACAGTAAAACACACAAAAAAAAGCCTTTGACTGCACCTGTAATCATTACTTGATTGTAAATTTTGATTGGCAGTCTTTAAAGAGGCAGTCTAGCCACTGAGTCCCACTTTAAACACTAGCAACAAAAAAGGAATCATTAACTCACACAGCTTTTCGTTTCCTCTCTTATTATCTGTGTCTGCTACCTTCACCTTCTGCCAATGTCTCCCACTCCACCCAATATCCCATCACCATGAACCTATTCAGTGGGTAACATGCTGACCACCAAGTCAGAGAGTTGTGGAATTCAAGTCCCTTTCCAGGGACTTGATTTGATTTATTGTCATGTATGTCTTGTCAAAAAATACTGAAAAGTGTTGAACAGTGTCACCACTCTCCAGGGCCATCTTAAAACAGAGAAAAAAAAAACAAAATGTAGTATATAAAGGCAGAAAAATTGAGAAAGTGCCCAACTTTACAGTCCTTCTTGTTAAGTGCTTTGTCATGGGCCTTGTAGCCAGGCAGAAGTCCCCTTCGCCCTGCTGCGGCTGAAGGACTTGAGGACAAATTCTAGGTTGATGGCTCATTGTCGCATCAAAGGAATACTGCGCTGTCAGTCATGCTATTTCTCATATCAGACATTGAACTGAAACCTGTCTGACTTTTGCAATGAATATAGATGGGGAGGGTATGGGATAGCAGTGATGTCACTAGGTTAGTAATCCATAGGGACATGGATTCAAACCCCACCATGGCAGATGGTCAAATTTGAATTCAATAAAAAATCTTGTCTAATGGTGACTGTCAACTGATGCAAAAACCCATCTGGCTCACTAATGTCAAACAGGGAAGGAAATCTGCTGTTCTTACCTGGTTTCGTCTATATGTGACTCCAGACCCACAGCCATGTGGTTGAATTTCCACTGCCTTCTGAGCAACTAAGGATGGCCAATTTATGCTAGTCTAGCTAGCATGCCCATATCCCATGCATAAATGGTTTTAAAAAAGATTTCAAGAAAATCAGTGGTTAGCACTGCAGCCTCACAGTGCCAGGGACCCAGGTTCAATTCCAGCCTTGGGTGACTGCCTGTGTGGAGTTTGCACATTCCCCTCTTAGCTGTGTGGATTTCCTTTGGGTGCTCTTGTTTCTCCCCACTGTCCAAAGATGTGCAGGTCAGGTGAATTGGCCACACTAAATTACCCATAATGTTCTAGAATGTCTAGGTTAGGTGCATTAGTCGGGGGTAAATATAGAGTAATAGGGTAGGAGAATGGGTTTGGGTGGGATACTCTTCGGAGGGTCGGTGTAGACTTGTCGGGACAAAGGGCCTGTTTCTACATTGTAGGAATTCTATGATTCCAAAAAAAAAAGCCTGGGGGTTCTCCTTAATTACTTGACTAAAATCCATCCCTCTAGCAAAATGATTAAAACACACAATCTAATCATTTTTATGCTTCTGTTCATGCAAAGAAGTTGTCATCATTAGCAATTACTCATTAATGAATGTGATTGTCCATCTAGAAATTTCCATGTCAACAGTCAGTTGTGCATTGGTGCAGTACTTTTTGTGGTCTTAGAATGGTGGCATCAAAAGCACCTTTTTAAGCGATGAGCAGGACATGAGTAATACATACTGGTTTTACCAGTCACATATGTACTCTCTGAAAGCACTAAAAACAAAACATGTTGCAGGAGGGTTCGACTGGTGATCAAGCCAACATTCAACGCTCATTCAACACCAAAAAGCATGGTCAATATTAGAATTAGGTTTGTTATCATGGGTACTCAAGTATAGAAGTACAGGAGTACGGTGAAAAGTTTGCAACATGGCGCCATCTTAGGTACAAGGTATCTCGACACAAATCGTAGTTACAAAGTAGAGAGATATAAAAATTAAAGTTAAGTTACCTTACAGTTATTCTCAGTATATGTTAGAAAAGTAAGAACCAAAGTTAAAAAGGTAAATATTACAGTCTTTCTATAAAAGGCCTGCAGTAGATCAATGCAGGGGACTTCCATGTGATCTGATTGGGCTTGCAAACCACTGACTGCCCATACCAGTCCACAACTGCCCCCACTCCACTTGAGGCACAATGGCCATCACTCTCCGCTCTGCTCCATACCTCCAGTCCACTCCACTCTGGCCCTCCATTTCATTGCAGTTTAAGGGACTGTACTGTATGAGAATAGGTTGTCATGATTTCTGCATTGGACCAGTAACTTCACTGACTATAATTTCACTGAGCGTGAAAAGGGTCATGGTGAGAGCAAACCTTTCTTTCTCTCCTCTTAAAGATGGTGGCAGTGTATGATGCTTCACCCAGAGCTTGTCTGCTCCACTCCTTTTTTTAAGAACCCCCACTGTGTTTTTTTTCTTCTTGACTCCCAGCCTAGATTAGATTCCCTACAGTATGGAAACAGGCCCTTAGACCCAATAAGTCCACACCAACCCTCTGCAGAGTAACCTGTCCAGACCCATTCCCCATATTTAACCCCAACTAATGCACCTAACACTATGGGCAATTCAGCATGGCCAATTCACCTGACCTGCACATCTTTGGACTGGGGGAGCAAACCCACACAGACACAGGGAGAATATGAAAACTCCACCCAGACAGTCACCCAAGGCAGGAATCGAACCCTAGTCCCTGGCGCTGTAAGACAGCAGTGCTAACCACTGAGCCACCATGCCATCCCCATTTTTTTGAAGTACTGCTGTGAAGAATGGAAAATTCGAACAGGACTCTTGGCCTCCAGATGACTCCTGGCCTCCTCGGTGTAGCCTGGCACAGTCTGGATCCAAGGCCCGGTGTGGACTGGAGGCTAGGTGCCTGCCTGATCTGGGTCGGAAGGTGGCTGTTCTGGACTGTTATTTCTACAATGCTGGACAGTTTACTTTTCTATTTTCTAAGATCTTGTAACTAAAGACGTTGTACCTCTGTACCCTGTACCTAAGATGGTGCAGTAAGTAGTGACTTATAAACTTTTCTCTGTACTTGTTTGTGTACATGTGACAATAAACCTAATTCTGATCTGAATTATTTTGTATTGGGATGATGCCAGTTGAGGAGTATTTGACCTTAGAGTGCATCTTGTGCATTTAACAGTTTGCTGAACTGGCAGGCCATGGAGTTTGATGCGAGCTTGCAATTTTTAAAAAATATTGTTCATGGCTGACTCAGCTAGCATTTAATTAAGATATCTGTCCATATTATTCCGGACTTGGCTTCAGTCTCAATGAGCTTCACTGAATCAGTTTCCAATCTAAACAAAACACAACTGACAGAACCTGGCAATTAAATTTAAAGGCAAATAGTTTAAGTAAATATAAATAGAATGAAATAATGTAAATTCTACCTATTATTGACTACAAAAAGAAAACTTTTCAAATTAAAATTCCAAAGCTTTTGTGAGTATTTCAGCAGGGTTTAATTATCACACTACATCAGAAGGAGTAATTATAAAGTTGCCCACTTCTCTTAAGTTTCAATCCTTCCCATTAAATGGTGTTTATAAAGTGATAATTAAGTGCTTTGAGATGTTGTGTTCTAAATTAAAGATGCTATAAATAAGTGTAAGTTGCATTGTTTTAATGGGCTGCCTTCCAAAAGATGCACAACAGCAACTCACTAAGAATTCTCAGACAGCACCTTGTAGACCCATGACCACCACCATCTCCATCGACAAGGGCAGCAGATGCGTGGGAATACCACCATCTGCAAATACCCTTCAAACCTCGGACGTAGATCACTTTTCCTTCAGCATCACTGTGTCAAAGTCTTGGAGTCACTCACTAACAGCATTAAAAATCCCACAACACCAGATTATATTTCAACAGGATTTGGAGGAGCTGGGGTGTACAAAGTTAAAGATCACACAACACCAGGTTATAGTCCAACAAGTTTAATTCGAAGGTTGTCAACCACCTGATGAAGGAGCAGTGCTCTGAAAGCTAGTGCTTCCAAATAAACCTGTTGGACCATAACCGGGTATTGTGTGATTTTTAACATAGCCCAACAGGTTTATTTGGAAGTATTAGTTTTTTGGAGCGTTGCTCCAAACTACCTTTGTCAGGTAGTTAGGGTCGCTAATAGCATTGTGAGTCTACCTGCTGTGAATGGATTGCAGTGATTCAAGACGGCAGCTCACCACCACCTTCTCAAAGGTAACTAATGATGGGCACTAAATGCTGGCTAGTCAGTGATGCCCACATCCTATAAATAAATAAAAGGCAACTACAAGACATGAGGGATACCTGTAGTTTGTATAAATTAAGATTTGTTTGGAAAGTTACTCATCCATGGATGTGAGCATTGCAGGCTTGGCCAGGCTTTATTTTACATCCCTAATTGCCCTTGAGAAAGTGGAGGTCAGCTGCCTTCTTGAACCACTGAAGTCAATAGCCTCAATTAAAGTCTAATAAAAATAATAAAATAGATGATTCTTTAAGGTCCTTTTGAAGTGCATTCACCATGATAATGGCGTGACACAAATGGGAGTTGACATCACACTTCCAGAACATTCCAAAATGCTTTTTGTCCTGGCAAGACTTCGACATTGCAATCATTTATTTATTAAATGAAGCAGTTAAAACCATAAGACAATGAGAAATGGGAGCAGGAGTAGGAACAATCAGCAGCTAGTTGAGGCCCTTCCAATACATTCCTCACATCGACTTTCCTCTGTTTACTTCATAACCCTCGATCTCCCAACTGATTAAGAACCTATCTATCTTGGCCTTAAATATGCACATGGACTTTGGTTTCACAGACCTCTGTGACAAAGGCAGCATGAGTTCACCTCTCATTCTTGTAAATGCCAGTGAGTAGAGTCCCACCCTGTTTAACCTTTGGTCATAAGACAATCCCTCCAGACCAGGATCATCCTTATGCACTTTCTCTGCATAGCGACCAATGAAATGATATCTTTCCTTAACTGAATTGAGTTAAATTGAATTGAATTTATTGTCACGTGTACTAAGGCACAGTGAAAAACTTTGTCTTGCGAGCAATACAGGCAGATCGCAGAGTTAAGTAGCATAGATAAGTAAATAATAGATAAACAGCAGCAAAAACAAAAACACAGGTACAGGTGAATATTAAGAGTTTGTGAGTCCATTCAGTATTCTAACAACAGTAGGGTAGAAACTGTTTCGAAACCGGCTGGTGCGTGTGTTCAGGCTTCTGTACCTTCTCCCCGATGGTCGAGGTTGTAGAGAAACATTGCCAGGGTGGGATGGATCTTTGAGAATGCTGGCGGCCTTTCCTTGACATCAGGCCTGGTAGATGATTCTATAGATGGGAGGTTGGCCTTTGTGGTTGTCTGAGCTGAGTTCACCACTCTCTATAACTGTCTCCAATCTTGAATGGTCCAGTTGCCATACCAGGTAGTGATACATCCAGACAGAATGCTCTCGATGGCGTACTTACAAAAGTTGGCAAGGGTATTCACCGTCATACCAAATTCCCTCAGCTGCCTGAGGAAGAAGGAGACCAGTACTCGCAAGTGGTGTCAATTATTTTGTGCACCACTTGATTTCAATTGCATAAAGTTACAAATAAAAATGTTCACAAACCTGAAACATTTAACATGTTTCTTTCTCTGTAAATAATGCCTGACCTGTTGAGTGTTTCCACTTATGTTCTTTTTATTTTAGATTTCCAGCATTGTAGTACTTCACCAGCGATGAGACACTCTCTTAGTAAAGGGATGAGGTTTAGCTAGGACAGCAAAGGTAAGCTGTCAGCTCAGCAGTAACAGCCCAGATTATTTGATGAAGTGCACAGAGGAACAGGAGCCAGTACATTTCAAGTTTAAACTGAGCCTAGCTGACACATGCAACAAAGGATATGAAGTGAGGTATTAAAGGCACATTCAAAGTTTAGGCTTACAAATCTGGTTCTTGTGTTAAAACATTTTCCATTGAATTCAGTAAAGTGTTCAGACTTTCTTGGGTTCTGTATTATTGCAGATTATGCAACATGCTGCAAGGCGAGTGGGGAAGTGAGATTTCTGTAATGTTGGAATAGTGCCAAATATTCATTTGAAAGAATGTTTCTACTAGTTTATCATATGTGCAAAGCACAGGAGTATATATTCTAATCGGTTGCCAATTCTGATTATTATTATTATTACAAACATTTGTGTCTGGATTATTTTAATGCTGTGACATCTTTATTAAAGGGATTCTGTTCCAATTTTAAAACAGTACAAACGGATTATTGCCCGAGTGTTCAAACATACAGAGAATTCATCTTATGTACTTTTTCCAGCAATATTGAAAATTACTCACAACTGATAAATGCTGGTACTGCTTGACCATTTTAATAAAGCAGAAAGAACTTGCATTGAGATAGCACTTTTCATGACCAGTCATCCTAAACACTTCACAGTCAATCAAGTATCTTGCAGTCAGTGTTGTCATGATGGAACAGTTGTGACCAGTTTGTGCAATAAGCAGCATTGTTTTAATAACCCCTGACTTTTATTGTACAAGAGGAAACATTCTCTCCATATTTACCTTGTCAAGATCCTTTATATGTTTCAATCAAATCATCTCTAATTCTTCCAAACACTAGCATCCACAAGTCGAGTCAATTCAGCCCCTCCTCATAAGATGACTTGGTCATTACAAATATTACAAATATTACAAATATTGGCAAATGTTCTCTTAACTGCTTCTAATGCATTTACACCATTCCTTAAATTATAATAACAACACTGTATACAAATCTCCAGGTATGATCTCTTCAGTGTCCTGCAAAATCAAAAACACAACTTTCTTCCTTTTGTATGCAATTTCCCTTGTTACTTTGTTTTATTAACTTTCCTAATTATTCACCTTACCTGTATACTAACCTTTTATTGATTTGGAGATGCTGGTGTTGGACTGGGGTGTACAAAGTTAAAAATCACACAACACCAGGTTATAGTCCAACAGGTTTAATTGGTGATGAAGGAGCGTCGCTCCGAAAACTGGTGCTTCCAATTAAACCTGTTGGAGTATAACCTGGTGTTGTGTGATTTTTAACCTTTAATTGTTCATGCACGAGGACATCCAGATTCCTTGGCACCTCAGAGCTCCGTAATCTCTCACTGTTTAGAAATTGTGGTTCTTTTTATTCTTTCTGCCCAAATAGGTCACTTCAAATTTTCTCACATTGTATTGCATTTGTCACATCTTTGTCCACTCATCTAAACTATCTGTGGCCCTGTGTTGCCTCCTTGCAGCCTCTTCGTAACTTGCATTCCCACTTATCTTTGCATCGTCTCAAATTTGGAAGTCAAACCTTCTGTTTTTTCATTCAAGCTATTAATATAATTTATAAATAGTTGAGGTCCCAGCACTAATCTTTAGCCTGGCACAGCGGCTCAGCAGTTAGCACTGCTGCCTCACAGCGACAAGGTCCCAGGTTCGATTCCACCCTTGGGTGACTGTCTGTATGGAGTTGCACGTTCTCCCTGTGTCTGCATGGGTTTCCTGCCACAAACCAAAAGATGAAGGTGTTTGGTATGCTTTCTTTTATTGGTCAGAGTATTGAGTACAGGAGTTGGGAGGTCATGTTGCGGCTGTACAGGACATTGGTTAGACCACTGTTGGAATATTGCGTGCAATTCTGGTCTCCTTCCTATCGGAAAGATGTTATGAAACTTGAAAGGGTTCAGAAAAGATTTACAAGGATGTTGCCAGGGTTAGAGGATTTGAGCTATAGGGAGAGGCTGAACAAGCTGAGGCTGTTTTCCCTGGAATGTCGGAGGCTGAGGGGTGACCTTATAGAGGTTTACAAAATCCTGAGGGGCATGGATAGGGTAAATAGGCAAAGTCTTTTCACTGGGGTTGGGGAGTCCAGAACTGGAGGGCATAGGTTTAGGGTGAGAGGGGAAAGATATAAAAGAGACCTAAGGGGCAACTTTTACACGCAGAGGGTGGTATGTGTATGGAATGAGCTGCCAGATGATGTGGTGGAGGCTGGTACAATTGCAACATTTAAGAGGCATTTGGATGGGTATATGAATAGGAAGGGTTTGGAGGGATATGGGCCGGGTGCTGGCAGGTGGGACTAGATTGGGTTGGGATATCTGGTCGGTGTGGACGGGTTGGACCGAAGAGTCTGTTTCCATGCTGTACATCTCTATGACTCTATGTGCTTGCCAGGTGAATTGGTCATGCTCAATTGCCCACAGGTACATTAGTCAGAGGGAAATACATCTGGGTGGGTTACTCTTTGGAGGGTTGATATGGACTTGTTGGGCCAAAGGGCCTGTTTCTATACTGTAGGGAATCTAATCTAATCTGTGACACTCTTTCTGTTTCAATTTGCCACCTCAAAACGATTTTATTTGTGCCTAATCTCTGCTCCAGCCAATCTTCTATCTGTGCCAGCACGTTACTTCGACATTAAGAACATCTTTTTGCAAGGTTTATGAAGGTTTGTAGCTCAGGTTCAGGTTTAGGGTGTAGGTTTGCTCGCCGAGCTGTAAGTTTGATATCCAGCCATTTCATTACCCGGCTAGGTAATATCATCTGTGGCGACCTCCAAGTGAAGCGAAGCTGTTGTCTCCTGCTTTCTATTTATATGTTTGTCCTGGATGGGGTTCCTGGGATTTGAGGTTATGTCATTTCCTGTTCGTTTTCTGAGGGGTTGATAGATGGTATCTAGATCTATGTGTTTGTTTATGGCGTTGTGGTTGGAGTGCCAGACCTCTCGGAATTCTCTGGCATGTCTTTGCTTAGCCTGACCCAGGATAGGTGTGTTGTCCCAGTCGAAATGGTGGGTTTTTTTCATCCATGTCTAGGGCTACAAGTGAGAGAGGGTTGTGTCTTTTTGTGGAGAAAGTGAGGTCTGCAGATGCTGGAGATCAGAGCTGGAAATGTGTTGCTGGAAAAGCGCAGCAGGTCAGGCAGCATCCAGGGAACAGGAGAATCGACGTTTCGGGCATATTCCTGAAGAAGGGCTTATGCCCGAAACGTCGATTCTCCTGTTCCCTGGATGCTGCCTGACCTGCTGCGCTTTTCCAGCAACACATTTCCAGCTCGTGTCTTTTTGTGGCTAGCTGGTGTTCGTGTATCCTGGTGGCTAACTTTCTTCCTGTTTGTCCTATGTAGTGTTTGTGGCAGTCCTTGCATGGAATTTTGCAGATGACGTTGGTTTTGTCCATGGGTTGTACTGGGTCTTTTAAGTTTGTTAGTTTTTGTTTGAGAGTGTTGGTGGGTTTGTGTGCTACTAGGATTCTGAGGGGTCTTAGTAGTCTGGCTGTCATTTCTGAAACTTCGTTGATGTATGGTAAGGTGGTTAGGGTTTCTGGCTGTGTTAGGTCTGCTTGTCATGGTTTGTTCCTTGTAGCCCTACACACGGATGAAAAAAAACCACCATTTCGACTGGGACAACACATCTATCCTGGGACAGGCTAAGCAAAGACATGCCAGAGAATTCCTAGAGGCCTGGCACTCCAACCACAACGCCATAAACAAACACATAGATCTTGATACCATCTATCAACCCCTCAGAAAACGAACAGGAAATGACATCACCACAAACCCCAGGAACCCCATCCAGGACAAACATATAAATAGAAAGCAGGAGACAACAGCTTTGTATCACTTGGAGGTCGCCACTGATGATGTTACCTAGCCGGGTAATGAAACGGCTGGATATCAAACCTACAGCTCAGCAAGCAAACCTACACCCTAAATTAAGAACATCTATTATCATAGAAACAGGCCCTTCAGCCCAGCAAGTTGACACTGACCCTTTGAAGAGTATCCCACCCAGACCCGTTCCCCAATACTCTCCATTTACCCTTGATTACTGCACCTAACCTATACATCCCTGAACACTATGGGCACTTTAGAATGGCCAATTCACCTAACCTGCACACCGTTGGATTGTGGGAGGAAACCCCCGCAGACACAAGGAGAACGTGAAAAACTCCACACAGACAGTTGCCTAAGGCGGGAATTGCCTAAGGTCTCTGGCACTGTGAGGCAGCAGTGCTAACCACTGAACCACCATGCCACCCATCATTTTCCATAATGACCTTTGATGTGGCATTAAATGCATTCTGGAAATTGAAGGACAGTACATCCACTGAGTTCTCTTTATCCACAGCACATGTTGCATCTTCAAATAACTCTAAGGACTCGGTCAAACATGTGTTCCCTTTTACAATATCTTGTTGAGTCAGCGCCTAATAATGTTGAACTAATTCAAGACCCCCTCCTGTAACTCCTTTGACAAGAGTTTCTAACATCCTCCCTTTGACAGATATTAAACTAACCGGACTGTAGTTTCTGTCTCACCTTTTAAGTAATGGAGTTGTATTTGTTATCTTCCAGTCTAATGGGTCTTTCCTTGGAAACTCATGCATCAACGATCTCACCAGTCACTTCTTTAAAGACCCAAGAATGAAGTACCTGTCATAAACCCTTTTTGATGCTTATTTAATACAATAGTCACACTCAATCTCCTTGCCATGATCTTAGTGAATAACCTTAATAAGATCGGGCCGATCGTAATCGGCCGCCAATTATTAATGTCCTTAAATCCCTCTTTTTCACTAACCTTAGGAATTAACACAGTTCTGCTCTCTTTCATAACTTCTGGAATCGTAGCTAATTTGAGCCAGATAGAAAAAATTCTAGAAATAATTCTATTGTCTTTATTAAAAATTGCCACGACATCCTTGAGAGACATCTGATCAGGCCCCTGCCGCCGTGTGGACTGAGAACTGGTTGACAGACAGAAAGCAGAGACTAGAAATAAATAGGTCAGTTGCAGGATGGCAGGTACTTATGGGGTCCATGAAGGTCAGTATCACCTCTGTAGCTGTTGACAGTCCACAGAAATCATTTCGATGTGGGACCTATTGTAGTATTTCCAAATTTGTTGATAACTCTAAACTGGATGAATATCTCAGTTGACAAGACAAAACAAGGGGACCACAACAGGCTAAGTGAATGGGTTAGAACACAGCAAAATAATGGAAATAGATATGAAGTTATTCACTTCTGTAGGAAAACTAGAAAAGCAGAATCTTTTTTAAATGGTTGGCGATTGGACAATATGCATCTCCGAAAGGGACACTACTGTTTTTGTTCATGACCTTAAACTGAGTACGCATGTGCAGCAAATAATAAGGAAGTCATTTGGTACATTGGACTTCATTACAAGGGGATTTAAGTACACGAGTGAAGACATATTGCTGCAGTTGCACTGTGCCTCAGTGAGATCCCACCTGGAACACTGTGTAGTGTGTTGGTCTCCTTGTCTCAGGGAGGGTATACTTACAGTAGAGGGAGCACAGAGGTTTACTAGAATAATCACTGGAATGATGGGATTGTCTCATGAGATGGGTTTGAGGAAAGATGATCTGATATAACTTTACTAAACCAAAATCAACAAAATAACATTAGCAGCCTTTAAGTTCTTGATCAAAGATAATGCAAACAATGATTGGCACATGGGGGAGTCTTCCTTGGCCTCGACCATGTGACTATGGAAAGGAATTTAAGAAAATCAGGTGAGATATCGCTGTTGAGAGCAACTGGTTGCATTTTCCAAACAAATTCCAAAAATCAAAACCAAAATAACTGTTGATGCTGTAAATCAGAGATCAAAATCGAAATTGCTGGAAAAGCTCAGCAGGTCTGGCAGCATCTGTGAAGAGAAATCAGAATTAACGTTTCGTGTTGAGTTCTGAGGAAGGGTCACCGAACCAGAAACATTAACTCTGATTTCTCTTTAAAGATGCTACCAGACCTGCTGAGCTTTTCCAGCAATTTCTATTTCCAAAAATCATACAGGATTCTTGCTAGAAAGCAGTGAGAGGCTATTAATGAGGATTATCATTCATTACCATCCTATTACAAACTAATCTCACTTCATTAATATTTTCTTCCATTTCATTCCACTTGGATAGAAATTAAATGCCAAGAATTCCTCCAATGAATATCAGAGCAGGTACCTGGTGAATCCTGTCAGCTTCATGTTCCTCCAGACCTCCATCTTGGACACCAACATCTCAGGGCTCGCTCCATGGGCAGTGACCACATTCACCCACAACCATGGACTTTGGTTTCCAACATGTACCAGCCTCTTGTCTTTGGATTGCTCTGGCAACTTTCATTGTAATGCTGCAGCTAGGAACTTTGTGGACAGGACCAGGCATCCAGTTTATGGATTGGACCAGGACTGCAAGTGAGGGCTACTTGTTCCCTCTGTTAGTACCCAATAGCCTACCATGTGGAACCTTATCAATTGCCTTACTGAAGTCCATATACATCAACCATCTTACCTTCATCCACCTGTTTTATCACCTTCTCGAAGAACTCAATGACATTAGTGAGGCATGACCTATCCTTCACAAAACCGTGTTGACTATCCTTAATCAAATTATTTCTTTCCAGATGATTATAAATCCTATCTCTTATAACCTTTAACAACACCTTACCCACAATTGATTCAATTGTGGTTGGCTGGGTTCGATTCCAGCCTCGGGCGACTGTCTGTGTGGAGTTTGCACATTCTCCCCGTGTCTGCGTGGGTTTCCTCCAGGTGCTCCGGTTTCCTCCCACAGTCCAAAGATGTGCAGGATAGGTGAATTGGCCATGCTAAATTGCCCATGGTATTAGGTGCATTAGTCAGAGGGAAATGGGTCTGGGTGGGTTACACCTCAGAGGGTCGGTATGGACTTGTTGGGCCGAAGGGCCCGTTTCCACACTGTAGGGAATCTTATCTAGACTGAAGTAAGGCTCACTGGTGTATAATTACCAGGTTTGTCCCAACTCCCCTTTTTAAACAAGGGAACAACATTTGCTATCCTCCAGTCTTCTGGCACTACTCCCAATGACAATGATGACATGAAGATCGAAGCCAAAGGCTCTACAATCTCCTCCTTGGCTTCACAGAGAATCCGAGGATAAATCCTTTCCGGCCCAGGGGTCTTATCTATTTTCAGATCTTCCAAAATTGCTAAAACCTCCTCTTTGTCATTCTCAGTTCCATCTAATCTAGTAGCCTGTACCTCCATAATCTCACTAACGTTGTCCTTTTCCAATGTGAATACTGACAAAAAGTATTCATTAAGGGCTTCCCCTATGTCTTCAGATTCCACACACAACTTTCCACTATTATCTCTGATTGTCCCTAATCTTATTCTAGTCATTCTATTATTCCTGATACACCTATAGAAGGCCTTAGGATTTTCCTTGATCCTATCCACCAACAACTTCTCATGTCCCCTCCTGGCTCTTCTTAGCCCCCTCTTTCAATCTTTTCTGGCTAACTTATAATTCTCAAGCCCCCCAACTGAGCCTTCACTGCTCATCCTCACATAAGCCTTCCTCTTCCTCTTGACAAGAGCTTCAAGTTAGTTAGTAAACCATGGTTTCCTCTATCGACAACTCCCTCCCTGCCTGATAGGTATATACCTATCAAGGACCTGCAATAACTGTTCCTTGAATAAGCTCCACATTTCAAGAGAGTCCATTCCCTGCAATTTCCTTCCCCATTCCTATGCATCCTAAATCTTGCCTATTTGCATCATAATTGCCTTTCCCCAGTTATACCTCTTTCCCTATGGTATATACCTATCCCTGCCCATTGCTATTGTAAACATAACTAAATTATGGTCACTATCGCCAAATTGCTCACCTACCTCCAAATCTAACACCTGGCCAGGATCATTCTTCAGTACCAAATCCAATATGGCATCACCCCTTGTTGGCCTGTCTACATACTGTGTCAGAAAACCCTCCTACACACATTGAATAAAACTGACCCATCCAAACTACTTGAACTATATTATTCCCAGTCAATGTTGGGGGAGTTAAAGTCCCCCATAACAACTACCCTGTTAGTCTCACTCCTATCGAGAATCATCTTTCATATCCTTTCCTCTACATCCCTTCAACAATTCGGAGGCCTATAGAAAACTCCCACATGGGTAACCTCTCCTTTCCTGTTTCTAACCTCAGCCCAAACTACCTCAGTGGATGAGTCCTCAAACATTATCTCAGTTGTTGTAATACTACCATTGATTAACAATGCCACACCCCCACGTCTTTTACCATCTTCTCTGTTCTTGCTGAAACATCTAAATCCTGGAATCTGCAACAACCATTCCTGTCCCTCCTCTAGGCATGTCTCTGAAATGGCCATGACATTGAAATCCCAGGTGCAGGTTCACCCACCTTATTCCAGATGCTCCTGGCATTGAAGTACACATATTTCAAATCAACATCCTGATTGCCGGTGCCCTCTCGCGACCTTGTAAACCTATCCCTGACCTCACTACCCTCAACCTTCTGTACACTGGAACTACAATTCAGGTTCCCATCCCCCTGCTGCATTAGTTTAAACCCTCCTACCGAAGAGCATTAGAAAACTTTCCCCCAAAGGATATTGGTACCCTCTGGTTCAGGTGAAGACCATCCTATTTGTAGAGGTTCCACCTTCCCCAGGAAGAGCTCCAATTATCCAAGAATCCAAAACCCTCCCTCCTGCACCATCCCTGCAACCATGTGCTCAGCTCCGCTCTCTCCCTGTTCCTCACTTCACTAGCACGTGGCACGGACAACAGACCAGACATAACAACTCTGTTTGTTCTAGCTCTAAGCTTCCACCCTAGCTCCCTGAATTTCTGCCTTAGATTCCCACCTTTCTTTCTACCTATGCTGTTGGTGCCTATGTGGACCAGGACCTGAGGCTGGTCCGCCTCCCCCTCACAGATCCCGAAAACACGATCAGAGACATCACGAACCCTGGCATCTGGGAGGCAAATCACCAATCCTGAGTCTCTCCTGCTCCCACAAAAGCTCCTGTCTGTCTCCCTGACTATGGAATCTCCAATGACTAAAGCTCTGCTCCTCTTCCTCTTTCCCTTCTGAGCAACAGGGACAGACTCTGCGCCAGAGACTGGTGCCCCATTGCTTACCCCGGTAAGTCGTTTCCCCCCAACAGTATCCAAAACTGTACACTTGTTGTTGAGGGGATCCACTGCAGGGGATCCCTGCACTGCCTGCTGGTTCCCTTTCCTACCCCTAACAGTAAACCATCTACCTCCTTCGCGTGGCTGTGGAGTAACTACCTCCCTGTAACTCCTCTCAATAGTCCACTCCGCCTCCTGAATGATCTAAAGTTCATCCAGTTCCTGCTCCAGTTTCCTAACATAATTCTCGAGGAGCTCGAGTTGGGTGCACTTCCCATAGATGAAGTCAGCAAATAAAGGATTCAGTGAGCGAATGAGAAAGAGGCACAGGATTTATTGCCTAGAGGGATTGGCTGGGTGAGAGTGAGTGAGGGAAGACTTGCATGCAGTGAGAGTAGTCGTGGTTGAGCCTTGGTGGGAAGTGAGTCTGGTAGCAGAGATAGAGTGAGTTAGCAGAGGGAAAATGATGGTATTGATCCTGGTGGATCAGAGAACAACACTGACCTTCCTCTGATATTGTTGTATTTTCCTTTGGACAGTTGAGAGTGCCTTGACCTGGGTGGCCATCTCAAACCAGACTGATATCATGGCCTCTCCTGCTGTCCTGCCACGTCTACATGACCTCAACCCCCATATCCTCCAGCTCCCTGTCTGTAAAGTGGGTAATATCCCCTTATCTTCCACTTCTGAGGCAAACACCACAAACCTTATAGTAGAGACAGGGGCTTGACCATGTGCACAATGGCCTTAGAAAGATGGTGTCAGCATATGGTAGTGGATTTTCGGGTAGTGGTGAATACTTGGGGTTATAGTGAGTTGGTGAATTGGACTGGCATCAACTGATAGGAGCATCAAGGGGTGAGATAGTTCAGAATCGCTCAATAAAACATGTTAGGTTTTGCGGAAAAAAAACCTCCTTGAAATATGACAAAAATGACATCACCAGAATATGGGAAGAACAAAACAGGAATTGCTGGAAAAGCTCAGCAGGTCCAGCAGCACCCTTCCTCAGAACTAGACCCGAAACATTAATTTGTCTTCACAGATGCTGTCAGACCTGCTGAGCTTTTCCAGTAATTCCTGTTTTTGTTCTTCCCATATTCTGGTTGTGTCATTTTTGTCATATTTCAAGGAAGGTTTCTCTCCATGAAACCCCGACACATTTACCGTGCGATTCTGACCTATCTCACCCCTTGATGCGCCTCTCAGTTGATGCTAATCCAATTCGCCTACTTTTCCAGCAATTTCTGTTTTTGTTTCTGACTTACAGCATCCACAGTTCTTTGAGATTTTATTATAGAATATGGGAAGATTAGGCTTTGGATTATAACCATGTGAAAACATTGCTCATTTATATGGTCAACTCTCCACCTTTATTGCCTCAATATTTGCTCTGAAATAATTAACTTTTTCAGGTGTGTATTTGATAAATTCATAGTTTATCATGGGCTCAGTGGTTAGCACTGTTGCCTCATAGCAGGTTCGATTCTCGCCTCAGGTGACTGTCTGTGTGGAGTGTGCACATTCTGTGTGGGTTTCCTTCGGGCGCTCCGGTTTCCTCCTACAGTTCAAAGATGTGCCGGTTAGGTGAATTGGCTGTGCTAAATTGCCCATAGTGTTAAGTGTATTATTCAGGGGTAAATATGGGTCTGGGTGGGTTATTCTTAAGAGGATCTTTGTGGGCTTTTTGTGCTGAAAGACCTGCTTCCGTACTGTAGGTAATCTAATCATAATCAATCACTTACATTGCGTGATTTTCATAATGAGCACTAACATTTTAAATTCCAAAATGCCTTAATTTGATTAGATTAGATTTCCTACAGTATGGAAGCAGGTTCTTCAGCACGAAAAGTTCACAAAGATCCTCTTAAGAATAACCCATCCAGACCCATATTTATCCCTGACTAATGCATTTAACACTATGGGGCAATTTAGCACTGTCAATTCACTTGACCTGCACATCTTTGGATTGTGGGAGGAAACCAGAGCACCCAGAGGAAACCCACACAGACACCGGGAGAATGTGCAAACTCCACACAGACTGTCGCCCGAGGTTGGAATCAAACCTGGGTCCTTAACACCGTGAGGCAACAGTGCTAACTACTGAATCACTGTGCCACCCTGAATGACAATTGCTAGCCAATTAATTCCTAATTTTTCACATCAATTAGATAAAATTTTAATTCAAACTAAACCAGTTGGCTTTGAGGAACTTTATACAAGCCCCTTTGTTACATATGTGGCAGGGTAAGATTTGAACCCACTCAGGTCTCGTTTGCCTGACAGTACTGAAATGGAAGGAAGTTTCTACGCTGGGGATTTGTGGTGAGCATATTTACACGTGAAAGGAAGTGGGAGGAGAAGTCAAGGGAAAGGCAATTGCTTGAAGTTCTTTTTTAAAAGGAACAGAGATTCCATGGCCCATCTGATCCACTTGCTTAATGACCATATGATCTATGATGTTTGTTGGCCTGGACAGTGGATCAAAGAGAGACCTCCACTTGGGAGTGAATGTGAAACTGTCTTTCAGCTTTTTTAAAGTCTCACTTCCCTCACTATTTTGATCTCACTTTACCTTTGCAGGCAGCCACGCAAACAACCAGTTATCAAGTCCATCCCCACCCCCACCCCAGCCCACCTTTATTCTTCAAAAGGTATGGGTACCTGTACTCGTAAAGCAAACTAACTCAGTTACAGCAAAAGCATCACAGAGACTGTTTTTCAAAATGTTCTAGCCAGGCCTTCAGATTTCATTGTATGGAATATAGCTCCTGTGCTGCTTTCTGAAAACCTTCTGAACAATTTTGAATGGAAAGTTATAAGATCATAAAAGATCAATATTGACATAGCTGAGAGAAAATCTTATTTAATTCCAATGTCCAACAATACAGCTTCAATTCAAGTGGCCAATTTGAGTGACATGTTTGATTGTTTGAACGTCGAACAATTGCTGACCTGCAAATATGATCATCTTCAAATCCAGGAAGTGCCAAACACAGTAGATGAATTTCGAATTTTGCACTCAACGCAATTAATTAGCAATAAATATGAATGTGAGGGGAAAACAGAATTTCTATTGTACGAGAAGAGAGAGTTCTGATGGGTTGGCGAGTGGATTCTGAGTTGTAGCGTTGCCATGGAGAATACACCAGTGAGATGATGACTACCAGCTAGCTGCTAAGCTTTGTTCAAATTTAAACCAGGTAGGTTGACTGATGGGTTTAGATCAGGGTGGTGCTGGAAAAGCACAACAGGTCAGGCAGCATCCGAGGAGCAGGAAAATCGACGTTTCGGGCAAAAGCCCTTCATCAGGAATAGAGGTTTATTCCTGACGAAGGGCTTTTGTCCGAAACGTCGATTTTCCTGCTCCTCGGATGCTGCCTGACCTGCTGTGCTTTTCCAGCACCACCCTGATCTAAACTCTGGTTTCCAGCATCTGCAGTCCTCACTTTTGCCTGATTGACTAATAGACCAAGGTTGAAGCAGTCACAATGTGTGTACGTTTTCCTTCTGTCTGCAAAATACAGATAATCTGTCTATTAATATATGTAGCTTTCAGCAAACAGCATAAATGTTTTTCCCTGACATATATTTCTTGCAAATTGCCCTGATGAATGCAGAATGAAGAGCTTTGACTAAGTATGTCCTTATTCAGTAATAAGCATGCCAGATTGTTTACTTAGAGATTGTACACTGTTTCATATAAGGCAGGATATCTTTATGTACACTATTGGATTAGATTAGATTATTTACAGTGTGGAAACAGGCTCTTCGGCCCAACAAGTCCACACCGACCCTCCGAAGAGCAACCCACCCAGAACCATTCCCCTACATTTACCCCTTCACCTAACACTACGGGCAATTTAGCTAATCTGGTCTTCTAGGTTATATGGTCATTGTTCTACCTATAGTAAGAAATGCTATTTGTATAATCTTACATTGTTTAATCTGCTTCTGCCACTTCCTTTCCGATTGTTCCAGTTTTACCAATTACTCTCATTTTATTGCACATTTAAAGACAATCTTCAGGGCATTTTCCTGCGGACTGCATAAAATAAGCCTGAAGTCTTCAACTCATCTAAACTTTCCATCGACCATTATAGATTACATATTAAATTCCAAGTTCATCCCTGCCCCTAACAACTATCCCTGTTTCCTGTGATTTTGAAATCTTCATCCTTGTTTTGAATCCCTTCAGAGCACCACCACTTGCAAGTTCCTCTCCAAATCGCACACCAACAGGACTTGTTACGATATTGTAATCCTTCATTGTCACTGGGTCACAATCCTGGAACTCCCTCTCTAACTGCACTGTGAGTGTGTTAGAGATTTAGGGTTGAGCAATAAATGCTGGCCTGTCCTGAAACACTCACCATTTATGTCGCTATAAAGCCATACTCGCTTCTCTACGAAAACCCATCCATCTTGTTTCATCCTTTTACTTCCATGACCCTTTACAAAAGCATTTTTGACTACACCTTCAGTGGCTTCCTTCTAACTGCCTAATTTTCTTTACCTAAGATATTCCAGTACAGTGTATGTTAGAAGTGTTGTCTCAGAGATGTGCATTAAAGTTACAATGGCTTAGAGAAATCATTGGTAAGCCAAACCTTGATTTCATCCACCGATGTAAACTGTTAGCTGAATAGCAATCAGGACTAGGAGGATTGGACTATTTTCCATTATCCCATCAGGCATCATGAGCAATCATTTTAACTGAGTCTGCTCTCCACCTTTGTCAGGGGCTGTGCTGGTTCCAACCCATCTCTTTGGCTTCTCACTCAGAGAGTTAGATTAAAATGTCACGTTTAAGTATAGAGTGAACAACACCATTAATGTGTTAACATTGCTAGAATAAAGGAAACTTAGATGCTCCTCCTGGAATGATTATTGCAAGAATGCAAGAGCATCTTGAGCAGTTTATATGGCTGCCTTGCAATACAAAACAATGCCAACAGTTTGTGTTCAATTCCCACATGGGCTGAGGTTACCATGAAGGACTATCTCAAGCTCTCCCCTCACCTGAGGTGTGGCGATCCTCAGGTTAAACCACTACCACATCTCACTCTGACAGGGAGCAGCCCTATGGTCAGGTAAGACAACTGCAACTTTATCTTTACATTTAGTGTGGAGTGAATTATAGATCAATCATGACAGTCACAATGAGAGTAGTTAATTCACCACACAATACTAACACTTGACATCAGGCTTAAATTATATAACACTTTTAAAAGGCATTTGGATGGGTACATGAATAGGAAGGGTTTGGAGGGATATGGGCCGGGTGCTGGCAGGTGGGACTAGATTGTGTTGGGATATCTGGTCGGCATGGACAGATCTGTTTCCGTGTTGTATGTCTCTATGACTCGATGATTCTATGACATGAGAGCCATGTTTTTGGAACCACCCTTATTATATAGCTGGGAGTAAACAAGCAATTGTGGAAGTACAGCATTGATTAGAGGGCTCAGGATTTGGTTGAGGGGGTTTCAGATAAAAGAGCTGATAAAAATATTTGTTCATCAAATGTGATCATGCTGGGAAGGCCAGCGTTTATTTCCCATCCCTCACTGCCCTGAGAAGGTGATGATGTTACACCCACAGTACTCTTTACAAGAGAGTTTCACTTTATTTTGTGACTTTTTCTGTCCTTCATCCCTGTGGGTTAAGGACACTTGCAAATGGTAGGACATCACTGATGCACAACCTGAGCTACAAATCTTCTCAAAACTCACAATGCACATGTCTAGACATTTAGAGAATTTGATGAGTTCTTTCACTCAATCTTCAGGCCCATTTTGTTTCACCAGGATCACTAAGCAAAATTAAGAGTCTAATGATGACCAGTGTCCATTTTAGGAAAGACTCCATCTGGTTCGCCAATGTCCTTTCGGGAAGGAAACTGCTTTCCTTGCCTGGCCTGGCCTACATGTGATTCCAGACCCACAGCAATGTAGATGAACCTTAAATGCCGTCTGGGCAATTAGAGATGGGCAATAAATAGCCAGCAACACCCTCATCCCGTGAATGAATGAAAAAACCTGGGTAACTATCTAGGGCTGAAACCCTTGCTGACTTGTAACTTCATCTAACCCAGGCTACTAAGGACAATTGTGGTGCCCAGTGTCTTCTATTCACACAACATGGACTTTCAGTCAAACGTTTCCTATCTGTACAGCCAGTTGCTCAATACATTTCATGGAAACTTGGGACAAAAAAGTTATCTTAAAGTGTAACTACAAATTCAAATCAACAACACTATGAAATATTCTACACTACAAATAAAACAAATGTTGCAAAGTATCAATATTTTGTCAGCATCCATTAACATTTTGTCAGACACCCCTCACAATATGATGTGGATTGCATTGAAAGAAAGGATTGAATGTCCATGGTATCCCAGAATGCAGCACGGAAGAAATATGTCTGTCAAGGTGGCACCAATAATGCCACAGAAACATTTGCACCCAGTCTAAGAAGAGTGCATCAGTCTAAGATCTCAGGAGATGGCCAGATAAAATGCCAAATTCCCCCAGTACCAGATTCATAAGATGTCAACATTGGGAACACTTTTCTCTCAAGAGCAGGAGATTGTGGGTTCCAGACCCACTCTAAAACCCTGGGTATACAATTCAGGTTGACACTGATACAATGCTGACAACATTTTACCTTCTTGCATGTGAGGCATTAAACCAATGGTCTGTCTGCCTGCTCAGGTAGACATAAATGATCCCACAGCACTACCCAAAGAAGACTAAGAAAGTTCTCCACTGGTGTCCTGGCTAATGTTTATCAGGGTTCTATTGCTAAATAAGAAAATCAAAGGAACTGTAGATGCCGGAGATTAGAAAGAAAATCAGAATTGCTGGAAAAACTCAGCAGGTCTGGCAGTATCTGTGGAGAGAAATCAGAGTTAACGTTTCAGGTCCAGCAACCTTTCTTCAGAACCTTGAAGGATTTTTGTCTTTGTTCATTGTCAAATTATTGATTGTGGAAATGCGAATTAAAATCTACAGTTACGTTTGCCCTACATAGCCCAGTGATTACACTTCAAAAATACTCTTTGTTGGCTTTAAAGCACTTCAGGATTGCCCTGAGTTGTGTTAAGGTGCTACATAAATGCAGACCTTTCTTTCTCTTCAAGCGCTCAAGTTCTGCAAAAAGGCTTGAAGCCATCTTCAACCTCCCCAACCATCAACTGAGCCCAGACGATGAAATGAAATGTCTTTTCTGCAAAGCAGAATATAGACCAGGAAAACTCAGATCAGCTAATTTTAGAAACCTCTATAGGGTCACCTCCCAGCCTCCAGGGAAAATAGCCCCACCCTATTCATCGTCTCCCGATAGTTCAAACCCTCCAACCTTGGCAACATCCTTGTAAATATTTCCTGAACCTTTTCAAGTTTCACAACATCCTTCCTATATGAGGGAGACCAGAATGCAGTATTCCAAAAGTGGCCTAACTAATATCCTGCACACCCCCAAGAGGACCTCTAACTCCTATACTCAATGCACTCACCAATAAAGACAAACATACCAACGCCAATTGCAAATTGAGCAGCGTAAGCAGATGTAGCAGGTTGGATTATAAAAGAATGAAATTAAAAGACCTAGAAATAAAAGTCATAACTCTAATAATGTGGAGACAGAATAAAACTAAGAAGAATGTGAGCTAATTGTTATGCTGAGTTCGTAAAAATTCTGTATAATGTTGATGGCGAGACTGTTCATTTAAACTTGTCTTTAACAGATGAGAGGCTAATGTGTTGAAAGCTCCCGCTTAGATGGAAAGTTGCATGTCTGGGTTTGTTCTGCTTTACGTCTGAAGATTAGCAGGTACACCTGAATGTGACAAGGAGACTAGATGCAGTCATTAATTTGGTTAATTTGGTCTTTTGAACCAGTGCAATATTTCTGCTTTCCTGTCATTCTAAACTCGAAAGCACTAATTTGATTTAAGTCAGTTATGAAAGTTCAATTTAAAATGTGATTGCTCCACTTTCCAGTCCTGTCAATACCTGAAACATAGCTTTAGATTACTTTTAGATTAGCTGTTTAGCTTTGAGGTTTAACCTCTTCCACTTGTTCATCTAGAAAACTTCAACTGGTCTGGAATGTCATGGTCTATGTCTTACACATAAATAGGTTCAATACTCTATCATTCAACATTAATCATGCACAACAGGTCAAATTTCAACACATTACCATCCCGCATCGCCAGATGCTTGCAAGATGATTTATCAGGCGCTCCATCTAGCAGAGAGGTTCCCTCTGATGACCATTGATTCCAATTTTGTAAAGTTCTTTGATATCACCTTCAGTGAAGTCCTGCCTTGAAGTCAAGGCAGAAAGTGAGGACTGCAGATGCTGGAGGTCAGAGCTGAAAATCCTGAAGAAGGGCTCATGCCCGAAACGCCGATTCTCCTGCTCCTTGGATGCTGCCTGACCTGCTGCGCTTTTCCAGCAACACATTTTCAGCTTTGAAGTCAAGACAGCCAATCACACCTCATGGGTACATTCACAGCGAGTTGCTCCATTCACCCTTTTGCCTCATTTATTTGTAAATGGCTTAATTCATCCATAATAACAGATGGCTTTGATAAGAACGTATTAAATGCCACAATTAATTCACAGCTCAGTAACACGCCATTTGGCCCAACTTGTCTATTTGTGTATTCCACATGAACCTTCTCTCATTCCTTGTGTGTTTCTCCTGGCCTCCCCTTACACTCTCCAGGCTATCTGCCTCTACTCAATGTGGTCGCCAAATCCTCATTTTACCCATTCTTGGAGTTAAATGGGATCTCCTGAGATTCCTTTGGGCACTATCCTGCATTCATGATGCTGAGATCCCACAAGTAGACACATAGAGTCATAGAGACGTACAGCACAGAAACAGACCCTTTGACCCAACTCATCCATGCCGACCAGATATCCTAAACTAATCTAGTCCTATTTGCCAGCACTTGTCCCATATCACTCTCAATCCTTCCTATTGATATATATATATATATATCTTGTCTATGTCCACAAGAAACACAGAAGTTAGGAGCAAGTGTAGGCCATTCAGTCCTTTAAGCCTTCTCTGCCATTCAATATGATCATGGTTTCAATACCATCCTTGAAGTTAATGACATATTCCTGCTTTCTCCCCATAGCCCTTGATGTTTTTACCATCTAAAGAGTTATTAATCACTTCCAGTGACCCAGTTTCCACAGCCTTCTGTGGTAGTAAACTTCACAGGTTGACCACGCTTAGAGTGAAGAATGTTTGCTTTACCATAGAATAGAATACCTACAGTGTGAAAGCAGTCCATTCAGCCCATCAAGTCCACACTGACCCTCCGAAGAGCATCCCACTCAGACTCACTCTTTTACCATATCCCTGTAACCCTGCATTTCCCATGGCTAACTTACCTAGTCTGCACATCCCTGGACACTATAGGTTATTTAACACGGCTAATTCACCGAACCTGCACAGCTTTGGATCGTGGGAGGAAAACGGAGCACCCGGAGGAAACCCTCACAGACACAGGGGGAATGTGCAAACTCCACACAGACAATCGCCCTGAGTCTCGAATTAAGCTCAGGACCCTGGCGCTGTGAGGCACCATGCAACCCAGTCCTAAACGGCCTATCCCATATTCTGTGACTGATAAATGTAAGGTGCTGCATTTTGGAAAGACAAATCAGAACAGGACTTATCCGCTTAATGGTAGGGTCCTGGGAAGTGTTGTTCAGCAAAGACACCTTGGAGTGCAGGCTCATAGTTCATTGAAAGTGGAGTCCTAGGTTGACAGGATAGTGAAGAAGTAGACAGTGAGGTCTGCAGATGCTGGTGCAGAGTTGAGAGTGTGTTGCTGGAAAAACACAGCAGGTCAGGCAGCATCTGAGGAGCAGGAAAATTGACGTTTCGGGCCAGAGCCCTTCTTCAGGAATGAGGAGAATGAAGAAGGCATTTAGTATGCTTACCTTCATTGGTCAATGCATTGAGTATAGGAGTTGGGCGGTCATGTTGAGACTGTACAGGACATTGGTTAGGCCACTTTTTCAATTCTTGTCTCCCTGCTATAGGAATGATGCTATGAAACTTGAAAGGAAACATTTACAAGGATGTTGCCAGGGTTGGATGGTTTGAACTATATGGGGGGGCTGGGGCTATTTTCCCTGGAGCATTGGAGGCTAAGGGGTGACCTTATAGAGATTTATAAAACCATGAGGGACATTGATAGGGCGAATAGCCAAGGTCTTTTCCCTGGGTTGGGGGAGTTCAAACCGCAAGGGCTTAAGGTGAGAGGGGAAAGATTTAAAAGGGATCTAAGCAGCAACCTTTTCACACAGAGGGTGGTGCATATATGGAATGAGCTGCCAGATGAAGTGGTGGAGGCTGGTACAATTACAGTATTTGAAAGGCATCTGGATGGGTATATGAATAGGAACGGTTTAGAGGGAAATGGGCCAAATGCTGGCAAATGGGACTAGTTTGATTTAGGATCTGGTTGACTTAGAACGGTTGGACCGAAGGTCTGTTTCTTTGCCATACAGCTCTATAGCTCTATGACCCCTGGTTCTAGACTCCCTGTCAAAGGGAAATATCCTCTCTCTGCACCAACTCAGTCAAGCCATATTCTATCAAAGCTCTTTTACAATTCTAAACGCGTCTGCTAGGTCACCCCTCAGTCTTTCTGGGAAGGAAGTGGTTCAGTCTATCCTGATAGAAATAATCTCTCTATAAGACCAGAAGTCACAGGAGCAAAAATGGCCATTCATTGAGACCATTCCACCATTCTATTCGACCATGACTGATCTGATAATCCTCAACACTTTCTTTTTTGTTCCCTGTAACCATTGATTCCTTACTGCTGAAAAATTGATCTCTTTGAGCCTTGATACTTAACAAACTAGCCGATACAGCACTCTGTGACAAAGAACTCCACAGGTTCACTATCCTCTGAGAGAAGAAATTCTTCTTCATCTCGGCCTTAAATGTGCATAGCCCTTATTTTAAGATTATGCCCTCTAGTTCTAGACTGTACCACATTCACTGAATCAAATAGTACAATACAGGACCTTGGATCCGTCAAGTCTCTACTGACTTAAACTGCTCTTAAATCTACACTAGTCCCACTTTCCAAGCACTCGGCCTGTACACTCGAGAGTACTTTTTAAAGGTTTACCACCTCAACTGCCATCTCAGGCAGGGCATTCCAAATTTCCACAACCCTCTGGATGAAAAGTGTTTCCCAAATCTCTAAAACTTTCACTTTAAAATTATGTCCCCTTAATATTTGACCCTTCAACTGAGCAGAACTGCTGATTTCTACTCACCTTGTTCATGCCGCTCAAACTTATATACCTCTATCAGGTCCCTCTCAAACTTCTCTGCTCTAAAGAAAACAACTCAAGCTTATCCAGCCTCGCTTCACAGCTGAAATGTTCCACTCCAGGCCATACCCTCATGAATCTCCTGTCCACTCTCTCAGGTCATCAAATAATGTGGTGACCAGAACTGCACAAAAGAAAACAACTTCTGTTGTACCTACCCTGTCAAGTCCTCTGAGAACCTTGCATATTTCAATAAGGTCACCTCTCATTCTTCTATATTCTGACAAGTATAGGTCCAATATACTCAACTTCTCAAAAGACAGTCTCTCTATGTGTGGTGTTATGACACAGAAGTCAAACCCCTCTGTTAATTAAAACCAAACCCCAAGAAAGGTCACCTCGCCTCATAATCTATTAAAATGTAAGTGAATGACAGAGAACTCCTAAATTTCGCTATTTAAAGAAAAGCTTTTTTTAAAAAACTCTAATAGTGCACATTAAACAAAAACTATTCACCAATCCAAGCCCCCCTTTTCTTAACTACTTACTATCTGACCCCAACTCTCTAAAATAATATGCTGTTACAGTAACGCACTTATTAAAGATTACATTAACTTAATATCAGGACCACCCAGTTTCTGTCTTCTTTGGTGTTTTTACTCTTCCAGCTGATGATCACCCTGGGTCATCTTTCTTTTTTACTGCGAATATATTTGACATGAAAATATACCTTTGATAGAGAGTATTTTCTAATTTATGTGAAAGCAATCTATTAGATGGGCAGTTACTCTCTAGCTCTGACTCACGGCAGTTGCTCTCCCTCTAATTTTCAAAATTCCAGGTTTACATATCTCCCATTACATATTAAATTCTTATAATTTACTTGCTTTCCCGATGTCAAGACAATAAAATTCAAATTCCGTTGGCTTCTGGTATCCTGGGAATAATTTAAACTAATTAGTTAAATTTGAACTGTTGTCAAAACAACAACCAAAACTCAGGTATCCATTTAACAGCCCAATGTTGTTACATTTGGAACAACCTGACCTTTAGCTGGCAGCTGTGGCTGTACTTTAAATTCAGAAAAGCACTTTCTACTTAAAGTGACCATGCATGCTTTCAACTTTGTAACATCTGGTATCAACCTAGAGAATCCTCTCTGGTCTGCCTCCAATACCAGATTACCTTTCCCTACTTAAGGGACCGAAAACTATTCATAGTATTCCAGCTGTAGTCTAACTAGTGCTGTGTATTGCTTTAAGAAATTCTCCCTATTTTCATATTTGAAATAAAGGCTAACATTTCATTTGTCTTCCATATTACCTGCTAAATTTGGATGTTAACTTTTTTTGTGGTTCATGGTTGAGGACTCCCACATTTCTCTGTGCCATAGCTCTCTGCAGTCTTTCTCAATTTAAATAATATTCAGCTTCTCTCCTCTTCCTGCTAAAATGCATAATCTCACATTTTCCCCACATTATATTTCATCTGACAACTCACTTACCCTGTCCATATCCATCTTCAGACTCTGTGTTGTTTCCATGGGCTGAATGGCCTAATTCCACTCGTATGTCTTATGAGTTTTAGCTATTGGCCTTCCTGCTTATTTATGTGTCATCCACAAACTTGTCTAGTATATTTGCTTTCCTCATCCAAGTCATGAATATACAGTAGAACCTCGATTATCCGATCGAGATGGGCAGGGAGTTTTTTGTTCGGATAATTGATCGTTCAGATAATCGACCTGATCATAAACAAGCAGTGATTCGAATGCCAGCTAGCGAACATTTCTCGGTCATCTGGCAATGCACGCCTCAATGCCGTTTAACTGATAACTGAACGCTGAGTTGGCTAATGCCATTTTTACGGGACTTTGAGATTTTGTTTGGATAATCTGAAATTCGGATAATTGATGTTTGGATAATCAAAGTTATACTGTATATTGTAAGTAATTGTGGCCCCAGCATTGATCCCTGTGACATTCCATTAGTTATAGGTTGCCACCCTGAAAATGCTCCCATTTATCCCAACTTTCTGTCTTCTATTAGTTAATCAATCCTCTAACCACGCTGATAAAGTACCAACAACATCATAGGCTCATCTAATACTAGGGGGCCTGCATTTAAGGTGAGGGGGGAAACAAATGAATATGCAATGAATAGAGGGGTATGGACCAAGGGCAGTTAGAAGAGATTAATTTGGCGTCATGTTCGTCACAATATCGTGGGCCAAAGGGCTGATTCCTGTGCTGTACTGTTCTATGTTCTATCTTATTAAGTGATCTAATGTTTGGTACCTTGTCAAACGCCAGAGGGACCTTTGTAAAAGTTCCAATATTAGATTGCAAAATATTGAAATGGTATTGCAGTATCATCGCCAGATCCATTGACTCTTTAAAACAGTGACTGCTTCTCATGGGTAATGAAGGTCGGAGGAGTTGTGTATTGAGCTCAAGGGTGCACTTCAATTGACCCCAACAGAGATAAAGAAGCCCAATAACTCTAATTTTGACTGTGTGGGTTAATTTGACTCCCTTACACCCCACAGGCCCATTTACTCTCTGTGCTTCTATTACAGACCTGCTGACAGAACCGGCTGTGACATCAATACATCTTAAAACTGCTCTCGGTATCAAATGGAGAGGGATCCTGGTGTGCCAGGTCAGTGCCACTGAATGGTGGGTTTGACTGCGGCTGACTGACTGATCCATCAACAGCTGCTCCAGACCCAAGACCTTCCTTCACACTTCACTCCCTATCAGTGAAATCGAAGCCTCCCCACTGCTTACACACCTCACCTCAAGAACAAACAGTGGGATGACGGGGGCCTCACTCTGCAGTGTTTTCATTATCATCACACGGAGGGCCTCGGAATGTGCTTTAAAAAAAATCCAAGTTTATCATTTGATTCACTCCAATTGTGGGAATAAAGAACAACAGCTCTATTACAGGTGCCATCATTTGGACAAGATCTTAAATTGGTGACCTCTTCAGTGGATGGCAAAATAGGTTAGGGCATTAGTTCAGAGAAGAGCAGGAGAGTTCTCCTGAACTGTTGTGGCCCTTAATTATATTTCAATCAACATCATTAAGAAACAGTACATCACCTCATTAAGACTTTGTTTTTTTGGGATTAGGCTGAGTGCAAATTGGTGCAATTCTTTTCTTGCATCAAAAATTCAGTCATTTGTCTGGTTCAGCTTCTGGTTAATTTTAACTCTCTAGGATACTGATGAGAGGAGAATCTGGGCTGGAGAGTTTCAGTTATGAAGGGAGATTGGACAGACTGGGGTTCTTTCCCTCAGAGCAGAGGAGATTGAGAGGGGACATGATTGAGATGTATGAAATTATGAGGGGCATAGATAGACGAGAAAGAATGTTTCCCTTTGATGGAGGGATCTGTGACCGGGCACATAGATTTAAGTGGCAGGAAGTTTAGAGAAGATGTGAGGAAAAGTGTTTGACCCTCTGTTTGACCTAGAGAGTGGTGAGATTCTGGAACTCACTACCTGTAAGGGTGGGGGAGGCAGGAACTGTCATAAGATTGGAGAAGTATTAAGATGTGCACTTGTGATGCCAAGGAATACAAGAGTATGCTCCAGGTGCTGGAAAAGGGGACTATAATAACTGGGTGATTGTTTTTGATTGACATAGATGGGATGGGCTGAAGAGTTTTTTTCTGTGCTGTGTTGTTCTTTGTTGTTCTTCGTTCTTTGTTCTGTGTTGTAGATCTCTATAATTCTAATCAGCAGTGGTACCACCACTGAGAGGAATTTGTGAAGAGAGGTAGCACCAAGGTGAGTAGATCATATGAGGTTCATCTATAAACAAGGTAAAGTTGCTATTGATGAACTAGTGGGCGGCATGGTGACACAGTGATTAGGACTGCTGCCTCACAGCGCCAGAGACCCGGGTTCAATTCCCGCCTCAGGCGACTGACTGTGTGGAGTTTGCACATTCTCCTCGTGTCTGCGTGGGTTTTCTCCGGGTGCTCTGGTTTCCTCCCACAGTCCAAAGATGTGCAGGTTAGGTTAATTGGCCATGCTAAATTGCCCGTAGTGTTAGGTGAAGGGGTAAATGTAGGGGAATGGGTCTGGGTGGGTTGCGCTTCGGCGAGTCGGTGTGGACTTGTTGGGCCGAAGGGCTTGTTTCCACACTGTAAGTAATCTAATCTAAACAGCAGTTATCCCATTAGAGACAGAGATGACTGGTGGTGGTTTAACCATACTTCAGGCAAGGGGAAAGATTGAGGAAGGATAGCCCTTCGTGGTAACCTCCCAGTATGGGAATTGAGCCCACACAGTTGATGTCACTGCAAATCAGCCCTCCAGCCAACGGCTATCATGAGATCAACAAGAGAGAAGGTGTCAGTCCAGAATAAGGATGTGAAGAGAGAGATTTTAGACACTACACTAGAAATGTATTCAATAATCTACCATGTCCAGGTAATGAGGGCATTAAAGTACATAAGGAGTTGAAGAAGCTAATTTAGAGATAATTGAGAGACAGTGTTTGTGCAGAAACTTACAGCACAGAATGACTCCACACCAATACTGCAAGGTGCAGCTGCCACGATTGGCTTAGAAGCTGACATGAAGCAGAAAGGCAGATAGGTTTCCATCCCTTAAAGACATTCGTGAAGCAGATGGTTTTGTATGTCAATCTGATAGCTGCATGATCATGATGACACTATGTTTTTACTTCTAGATAATTAACTAAACTTAATTTTCCCCCAATGTCAGGATGAGACTTGAATTCATCGTATACCATTAGTGCAAATTTATGGCTCACTCTGCTCACTTGTCTTTAGCAGTAATCATGCAGTGAAAAACTCCGGAGTTACTCTGAAATAGTGGAATGAAGAAGTTCCAAAATCCTAAATGAGCCAAATGGCAGCCCGTACTTGCAGTTTGCTTTTTAATCTTTTGGCAAGAGGAATCCTTGAGCACTTTCCTCATAGAATCAGCAGACACACAGAGAGGTCACTGGCTAACAGTCAACACCTGATTGTGTTTTCCATAAATTGGCAGTGTAAACGACAACTCTTGCTGAAAGCAGTGAACTGACCTGACCAGGGATTGAACCTGGGGCACTCATGATCTTGTGTCTCAGTGCCTGAAGCTGATTTTATGTTGGAACAAAGAAAGAAATGCATTTACACAGTGCCTTGTGCAATGCTCAATGCACAGAATTCCAAATTGACTATTCAGCTTTTAATTCATATTACTCCAGAGGCAAGAACATTACTCACCAGTGAATGGGTTATGACAGAGTATATACTGGACACCAGTATATGGATCTGTCCCTTAAAATTAATATTCTCAAACTTTTATTTTATTGTAGTTATCTATCATCAGACCTTTTCTTTTGGCTCCACCTCTCTCATGAGCTTTCTCTTTCCCCCTTTCTCATTTCTGTGAATTTCTCCCTTTCCATCCTCCATGTTACATCAAGTGTTCAGCACAGAGACAAGCTTTTCGGGCCATCTACCAGAGTTAAAGCTCCTTGAGCTATGTCAGGCTCATCCCTTCACTCTACGGATTGTTGCATTCCTGAGTCCCAGTCTCTCTACCTCAAGATTTCTCCTGTGAAACTACCTCCTCTGTCACTTCAAAACAGTTCAGATTCGATTGAGTCAATGAGCAGGACTACAGGGAAAGGCTGAAGATTGACACTAAGTTCAAATGCTCTGCGACCTGGTGCAGATATGATGGGCTGAATAGCCTTCTTCTACACTGTTGCTGTTTTACACACCTTCCCCCCACTCATCACTAGCTTCCCCTACAAAATATAATCCTGCCTTTGAAATTTCCCTCCTCTAGCTCATGACCTCTTTGTGCCGAGAGCTCTGTGTATACTAATGTGTTGATAGGAAGCCTCATGTACAATAGGCACAAGCCATGGTTTCTATTAGAATGCTGCTGAAAATGTGTTGCTGGAAAAGCGCAGCAGGTCAGGCAGCATCCAAGGAACTGGAGAATCGACGTTTCGGGCATAAGCCCTTCTTCAGGAAGCCCTTCTTCCTGAAGAAGGGCTTATGCCCGAAACGTCGATTCTCCTTTTCCTTGGATGCTGCCTGATCTGCTGCACTTTTCCAGCAACACATTTTCAGCTCTGATCTCCAGCATCTGCAGTCCTCATTTTCTCCTTTCTATTAGAATACCCCAACCTCCCTTCGGGTAAATTTCTAAAGGGGAAGGAATACCCTTCCATCCTACACAAAAATAACCAGGGCTGTAGTGAACCATTCCCAAGTCTTCTTGATTTAAGAATCACAGAGTCATCCAACATGGAAACAGACCCTTTGGCCCAAATTGTCCATGCTAACCAGGTGTCCTAAACTGAACTAGTCTCATTGTGCTACGTTTGGCCCATATTCCTCCAAAACTTTCCTATCCATGTCCCTGTCCAAATGTCTTTTAGATGTTGTAATTGTACCCACATCTACCACTTCCTCTGGAGCTCGTTCCAGATGCGTTCCATATTCTGTATGAAAAAGTTATCCCTCAGGTTCCTTTTAAATCTTTCTTCTCTCACCAGAAAGCGGTGTCTCCTAGTTTTGGACTCTCCTACCCTGCTTATCCAGCCTCTCCTTAAAACTCAAATCCTTCAGACCCCGTAGCATACTGGTAAATCTTTTATGATTCCGTGCCAGTATAATAATATCCTTCCTATAACCGAGTGACCAGAATTGTACGCAGGTAAGAGTGAGAGTGCTACCAGTGGGCAAACAGCTCCTCGGATGCTGCCTGACCTGCTGTGCTTTTCCAGCACCACTCTAATCTAGACTCTGGTTTCCAGCATCTGCAGTCCTCGTTTTTACCTAAACAGGAAAGAGACCATTCCTCTTGAGTTCTGCCACCACTCAAGCAGAGCATAGCATCTTTTATCTGCTTTTGCTCCATTTCCCTTGATTGGGTCATAATTTCAAAGCTCCTTTGCTAGCAGTACAGTGGGCGATCCGATTTCTTAACAATGGCAGCGGTACACAAAGGCAGCTCACCTCCACCTTCTCCAGAACATGGGCAATGAATGCTGGGGCCAACCAACGATATCTTATGTAAGCCTTTTTTTTGAAAAAGACACAAATGCCAGACAATGACTGTCTTCAAGAAGAGAGCTGATTTTCAGTCTGGGGTCCTGAGACCAGTTAAATGTTACAAGGATTGGTGCTGGGTCCATTACTTTTTCATTGATTATATAAATGATTTGGATGTGAACATAGGAGATATAGTTAGTAAGAGTGCAGATGATGCCAAAATTGGAGGTGTAGTGGACAGTGTACAATGGGATCTTTATCAGATGGGCCAATGGGCAGAGAAGTGGCAGATGGAGTTTAATTTAGATAAATGTGAGGTGTTGCATTTTGGAACGCAAATCGGAGCAGGACTCATACACTTAATTATAAGGTTGCTGAACAAAGAGACCTTGGAGTGCAGGTTCATAGTTCCTTGAAAGTAGAATCACAGATAGCTAGGATAGTGAAGAAGGTGTTTGGTATGTTTTCCTTTATTGGTCAAACACTGAGTATAAGAGTTAAGATGTCATGTTGCAGCTGTACAGAATGTTGGTTAGGCCACTTTTGGAATATTGTGTGCAATTCTGATCTCCTTTCTATCGGAAGGATGTTGTGAAACTTGAAAGGGTTCAGAAAAGATTTACAAGGATGTTGCCAGGGTTGGAGGATTTGAGCTATAGGGAGAGGCTGAATAGACTGGGGCTGTTTTCTCTGGAGTGTCGGAGGCTGAGGGGTGACCTCATAGAAGTTCATAAAATCATGAGGGGCATGGATAGGGTAAATAGACAAGGTCTTTTCCCTGGGGTCCGGGGAGTCCAGAACAAGAGGGCCTAGGTTTAGAGTGAGATGGAAGGGACCTAAGGGACAACTTTTTCACGCAGAGCATTGTGCGTGTATGCAATGAGCTGTTAAGTGGTGGAGGCTGGTACAATTTCAGCATTTAAAAGCATCTGGCTTGATATATGAATAGAAAGGGTTTAGATCGATATGGGCCAAATGCTGATAAATGGGACGAGATTAGGTTTGGATATCTGGTCAGCATGGACGTGTTAGACTGAAGGGTCTGTTCTGTGCTGTACATCTCCATGACTCTGTGACTCTAAGGGAGGATCTAAACATTGCCCTTTGATGTTGAAGCAAACTAAATTTGTTGAATGCTCCAGTCAATGTCCTGGGGGTTATCATTAATCAGAAACTAAATTGGACATACCATATGCATGCAATGGCTGCAAAAGCAGGTTAAAGTCTAGGAATCCTACAGGAAGCCACATTCTCCCAAAGGTCTGTCCATTATCTATAGGACTTAAGTGTGATGGAATACTTTCCAGTTGCCTGGTTGGATGCAGTCCCAACAACACTCTAGAAGCTTGACACCATCAGAACAAAACAACCTGCTTGATTGGCACCATGTCCACAAGAAAGCCTCCACCACTGACACTCAGCAGCTGTAGTGTGTACCATCTACAAGATGCAATGCAATAGCATACAAACTTGTGACATCTCCCACCTGGAGCAATAGGGTAGCAGATATGGAGGAAAACACGTTTTCTGCAAGCCGCTCGCTATCCTGACTCAGAAGTACAAGGAATCTCGATTGTCTGAGCAACACAGGTGGGGAGTATTTTGTTCGGATAATTGAATCTTCAGACAATCGAATGCAGATAACACAGTTTAGTCAAGCAGCGGGACCTTGTGATCTTGTCCGGGTAATCCAAAATTCGGATAATCGAATGCCGGTTAATTAAGGTTCATAGAACATAGAACATAGAAAATACAGTGCAGTACAGGCCCTTTGGCCCTCGATGTTGCGCCGATCCAAGCCCACCTAACCTACACTAGCCCACTATCCTCCATATGCCTATCCAATGCCCGTTTAAATGCCCATAAAGAGGGAGAGTCCACCACTGCTACTGGCAGGGCATTCCATGAACTCACGACTCTCTGAGTAAAGAATCTACCCCTAACATCTATCCTATACCTACCACCCCTTAATTTAAAGCTATGCCCCCTCGTAATAGCTGACTCCATACGTGGAAAAAGGTTCTCATGGTCAACCCTATCTAAACCCCAAATCATCTTGTACACCTCTATCAAGTCACCCCTAAACCTTCTTTTCTCCAATGAAAACAGCCCCAAGTGCCTCAGCCTTTCCTCATACGATCTTCCTACCATACCAGGCAACATCCTGGTAAACCTCCTCTGCACCCGTTCCAGTGCCTCCACATCCTTCCTATAGTATGGCGACCAAAACTGCACACAATACTCCAGATGCGGCCGCACCAGAGTCTTATACAACTGCAACATGACCTCAGGACTCCAGAACTCAATTCCTCTACCAATAAAAGCCAGTATGCCATATGCCTTCTTCACTGCACTATTTACCTGGGTGGCAACTTTCAGAGATCTGTGTACATGGACACCAAGATCCCTCTGCTCATCCACACTACCAAGTATCTGACCATTATCCCAGTACCCCATCTTTTTGTTACTCTTACCAAAGTGAATCACCTCACACTTACCTACAATGAACTCCATAACTTCGTCTGTATGTCAACCCTTTAGTGTCAAAATCCTGGACCTCCCTCTCTAACGGCGCTGCGTTTGGCCCTACACTCCAAGAACTGCAGCTGTTCAAGAAGGCAGCTGTAGTGAACCATTCCCAAGTCTTCTTGGCTTAAGAATCACAGAGTCATCCAACATGGAAACAGACCCTTTGGCCCAAATTGTCCATGCTAACCAGGTGTCCTAAACTGAACTAGTCTCATTGTGCTACGTTTGGCCCATATTCCTCCAAAACTTTCCTATCCATGTCCCTGTCCAAATGTCTTTTAGATGTTGTAATTGTACCCACATCTACCACTTCCTCTGGAGCTCGTTCCAGACGCGTTCCATATTCTGTATGAAAAAGTTATCCCTCAGGTTCCTTTTAAATCTTTCCTCTCTCACCAGAAAGCTGTGTCTCCTAGTTTTGGACTCTCCTACCCTGGAAAAAATGTCCCTGCCCATCCAACCTCTCCTTAAAACTCAAATCCTTCAGACCCCGTAGCATCCTGGTAAATCTTTTATGATTCCGTGCCAGTATAATAATATCCTTCTTATAACCGAGTGACCAGAACTGCAGCAGTTCAAGAAGGCAGCTTTCCACCACTTTCTCCAGTGCAAATAGAAGCAGGAAATAATTGTTGGCTTTGCCTAATAAAGTCTACATCCTGTGAAAAAAATAAAATCAACTTTACTATTTCAATGCACTCCTAACTGGATTTGCACCTCCGTAAACACGTTCCTCTGAAAATCTACTGGCCTTACTCCAAGGAGAGAAGTGCGGGGAAAATGTTTCACACAGAAGGTGGTGGGTGCCTGGAACGTACTGCCAATGGAAGTGGTGGAACCAGGCACTTTATCAACATTTAAGGAGTATCTTGATAGACACGTGAATGTGAGGCAAATAGAGGGATAGAAACTGTGCATGGGCAATAAGCAGCAGGTCTAAATAAGGATTAGAATTAGCACAGGCTTGGTGGGTTGAAGGGCCTGTTCAAGTTCTGTAGCGAATTGTATTATGTTGTATTATAAGATTATGCTTTTTCACTCATCGCTCGAGTACATACCCACAGCAAAAAGCCTGGCTTTCAGACAGATCTATTGTTTCACCCCCCCCTGTCAAATATGGGTGACTGACACACCTACTGATACTCATTACAAGAAACGCAGGGCTGTGACCAACTTTCCAAGCAAGCTGCAATTGGAGGGAGATTTGACAAGTTTCCTATTTAGGTCTCAGAGGGACCTGCTCTCCCCATCCGGCCTGATTTGTCTATAACTCGATTCAAAGTCAATGTGATTTTTTAAAACAACATTCAAGGGATGTGGGTTAAACTTCATTAACTTCCTGTCCCTAGTTCCCCGAAAATGGAATGGCTTGCTAGAGTTATTTCAGCAGGCAAGTTATGAGTCAAGCAAATTGCTGTGGATCTGTAGTTCCATGCAGGCCAGATCAGGTAAGGATGGCAGGTTTCCTTGCTTCATGAACAAAGTTTTGCAAGAGTTGATAATGGTTACATAGTCACCGTTGGGCTAGTTCTTTACAATTCTCAATATTGATTTCATATTTCTCCATCTGCCATATTGCAATTTGAACCCATGGCCCAGAATATTATCCTCGTAAGGGCAAGAGTGACTACTGCAGATGCTGGAAACCAGAATCAAGATTAGAGTGGTGCTGGAAAAGCACAGCAGGTCAGGCAGCATCCAAGGAGCAGGAAAATCGACGTTTTGGGTAAAAGCCCTTCATCAGGAATGGAGGTAGGGAGTCTCCAGGGTGGAGAGATAAATGGGGGCTGGGGAGAAGATAGCAAAGTGTACAATAGGTGAATGGGGGTGATAGGTCAGAGGGGAGGGTGGAGTGGATAGGTGGGAAGGGAGATTGGCAGGTAGGACAGGTCATGAGGGCGGTGCTGAGCTGGAAGGTTGGAACTGGGGTAAGGTGGGGAAGGGGAAATGAGGAAACTGGTGAAATCCACATTGATGCCCTGGGGTTGAAGTGTTCCGAGGCCAATCTTTCTTCCCACCTATCCGCTCCACCCTCCTCTCTGACCTATCACCTTCATCCCCACCCCCATCCACTCATTGTACTCTTTGCTACATTCTTCCACTCTCCTCTCTGACCCTTCACCTTCATCCTGCACTATAAGGAGCATGTAGAGTCTTTGGAGAGGGAGCAAAAGAGGTTTACCAGGATGTTGCCTGGACTGGAGTGTATTTGTTATAAGGAGAGTTTGGACAAACCTGGATTGTTAACACGAGAACGTCAGGGGCTGAGCCTGATAGGAGTCTATAAAATAATGAGAGACATGGATAGAACAGATGGTCAGAGTGTCTTTCCCAGGGTGGAAATACAAGAGGGCACAGAGTTAAGGTGAGAGGAGAAAGTTTAAAGGCGATGTGCAATGCAGATTATAAAAATACAGGAATTTTAACTTTTTTTATTTGATGTGGCAGATTTAAAGAACAGGAGCTCGCTGTTGACTGTTCCACAGCGCTACCCTGTGACCAGTGTTGGTACTGCAGATCCCTACTGTCCTCTCCAAGCCTTTTGAGTTGTGGTTCTGTTTGATCCTGTAGATTATCGAGGTCAGCATCAATGTGAGTGAACAAGAGCTTGCTAATTAATAAATCTAGAGGAGAATTATTTGAAATGGAGGTGATGGAGTACTAATAGAGTGGTACCATGGAACAGCAGAGTAATGGTCAGATTGGTGCTGTAAAAGCACAGCAGGTCAGGCAGCATCCAAGGAGCAGGAAAATCGATGTTTCGGGCAAAAGCCCTTCATCAGGAATAGGAGATGAAGGGCTTTTGCCCGAAACGTCGATTTTCCTGCTCCTCGGGTGCTGCCTGACCTGCTGTGCTTTTCCAGCACCGTCCTGATCTAAACTTTGGTTTCCAGCATCTGCAGTCCTCACTTTTGCCTAATAGCAGAGTAATGTCAATGGCCTTATTATAAAGACGATGATGACTATGTAATAAAATAAAAGTTTAAATACATGAGAAGAGCCACAGGAATTGGAGAATTCCTTATGTTGCTTTGGATGTACAAATTAGGAGCAGGCCATTCAGCCCCTCGAGCCTGGTCCTCCATTCAATAAGATCAAAGCTGATCTGAAAGCTTCACATTTCTCTCCAACCACAATAACCTTTCATCCTCACACCCGCCATTAACAGGAATGTCTCACCCTCTGCTTTAGAGGGAAGGGTGTTTGGATGGAACAGGGCTGGATTCCAGCCCTTGGTCCACGGCACCAAAAACTCCTGCAATACCATCCAGGTACAGCAAGTGGTGAGGAATGCAGATGGAACACTCTTGTTTATACCGAGTGGAAATGGACAGCAAACATCAGGATGGTTTGCTAGAGCTGTGGAGTACTACATACAGTTTGAAAATCTTTATTCGCAAGAGGATGTACATGAAGCCAGTGAAAAATCATTCCTGGAATTTCCGGGATATCGGGAAGGGATGGGGGTGGGTTATCTTGGGAGGAAAGGTTAGACAGGTTGGGCCCATATCTTTAGAATTTAGAAGTATTATAGGTGATCTGACTGAAATATATACTTGATCCTGAGAGTACTTGACAAGGCAGACGTTTTCCCCTTGTGCGACACTCTCAAACCAGGAACATAGGAGCAGACATAGGCCATTCAGCCCTTTGATCTATTATTCTAGATCAGGACTGATCAATCTCAAACATCCCATATTGCTTGACAACATTAGTAACTAGAAATCTGTCTTGAACTCACTTAAAGACTGAACATTCAAGGCTCCCTGGGCCAGAGAATTCCAAACATTCACCAGCACCTATGTGAAAATCTTCTTGTTCATCTAAATCCTGATGAAGGGCTTTTGCCCAAAACGTCGATTTCGAAGCTCCTTGGATGCTGCCTGAACTGCTGTGCTCTTCCAGCACCACTAACCCAGAATCTGGTTTCCAGCATCTGCAGTCATTGTTTTTACCTCGTTAAATTCTTAAATAGCCTGTCTTTTGTTGAAACTGTCCCCAATCTCAGTTCTAGACCTCGCAGCCATTGGAAAAATTCTTTCTAGATTGGCTGTGCCTAGCCCTTTAAAAGTTCTTCTGAGATCTCCTCACATTCTTCCAAACTCCGCAGTATACCAGCGCAGGGATCACGTCTGGTGAACCCCAGTTTAAAAATAAAACGCAGACATAGAGCATGTTTTTCCCCTCACAAATCATCGGGAATCTCTTCCACAGAGAGCACTGGAAGTCAAAAAAATGGATTATTTTTAGGACAGAGTTCAATCGATTCTCAGCTCACACAGGAGTCAAAGGTTTTCAGGGGTAGGTGGGGATGAGGAGTTGAGGCCAAATTGTTATATGGTAGAGCAGGCTTGAGGGGCTGAATGGACTACTCTCGCTCCTGATTCTTCCTTAGCTCTCGGAGGTGTACCTGTGAGAGTGCTGAGAATGGCCAGAGATTTCAATGCTGCTGGAATAGTTTTACTGAACCTCAACATGTCAGAGATGACTAACAGTCTCTTGGCCAAGTTAGAACATGACAATCAATGTTAATGGAGCCCTGAGGGGTGACTTTCTAGAGGTTTGTAAAATCATGAGGGGCATGGATAGGATAAATAGACAAAGCGTTTTCCCAGGGCTGGGAGAGTCCAGAACTAGTGGGCATGGGTTTAGGGTGAGAGGGGAAAGCTATAAAAGAGACCCAAGGGACAACTTTTTAACTCAGAGGGTGGTACATGTATGGAGTGAGCTGCCAGAGGAAGTGATGGTGGCTGGTACAATTGCAACATTTAGAAGGCATCTTGATGGGTATATGAATAGGAAGGGTTTGGAGGGCTATGGGCCAGGTGCTGGCAGGTGGTACTAGATTGGGTTGGGATATCTGGTCGGCATGGACGAATTAGACCGAAGGGTCTGGTTCTGTGCTGTACCTATCTATGAGTCTATGACTCAGAACCCTCACCACAGCATGGGATAGGAGAGGTTAGGATTCAGTAAAGAACATCTCAGTTTGTCTGAAGTCAAGCCAAGCAGATGAAGTACACAACAGCTTCCACTTACTGGTTACAGAGAGTGTTAGCGGTAAGCTGGAGTTTAATGGTAATGCAAGTGTCAGTTCATTGATCTTTGGGATGTCCCACAGAGTTTTAGAATTGGCTGCATAATCCTGTTATTAATGGGCAGATTCACAAATGGAAAACAGTCCCTAATTCTGCCCCTGAACAATTTTGTGTGTTTTAGCATGCAGAGTTGTCTGATGAATAAAAGGAAGCCGTCTACTGAGTCCAATTCTAACTTGCGTCTCTAGGTCAAACAGCAGTTTAATATCTGAAGCTACATTTAACCCGGCCTTGATTGGATTTTACATAAAAACTTGGAACCTACAATGCAGCATAGATCACTGGGATAACCCAGAGGGTAAGATTCCTCTCTCCATACCTCATCCCTCCCTACCCACCAAATTCCCAGCATCCTCCTTAGTCGCATGAAGCTGTTGCACAGTCTCAAGGAGAAGGTTCACCAGCAGCCTCGAAGCACTATTACGGATTGTGAGGAAATGCAACCTTTCCAGTGATGTTGACCTGTCTGAGAATTAGGTTGTTTTTTAGCCTTATGATACCAACATAGTCAATAATTCGCATCTTATAATTGTCACAAATAGCCATGAATTAAATGATCTAATCATCCGATTTTGTGATATTAGCTGTGATATCAGATTTACATGTGCTCTGAGTAGCACCAGCACCAATTCTCCTATTATTGATTGGAGAACTGTATTAGTTTTCTCATTTAGTTGTTCCCTGATACAGTTTTGTTTTCATTTAGTGGTGAACAGAACCAAATCTCCAATTTACAGATGCTTCCAACATTTCTTCTTTTTATTGATTCCCTGCTCCTATTCTCCCATTTAGATGTGCTCTGCTCCAATTCTTTAATTTACTGGAACTCCCACCAATTTTCTAATGTAATGGCACTGTGCAACAAATCTCCCATTTACTGATGCCCGCATATTCTCCCATTTATTCATACGCTTATACTAATTATCCATTTACTGATGCCTTAGCCCAATACTATCATTTAGGGGTGCCCTACTCTAATTCTCCCAATTACTGGTGCCATACCCCAATTCTCTAATTTAGTTCCACTGTTCACCAGTTCTTCCAATTAGTACGAAACTGCCCCAATTCTCCCATTTAGTTGTCCACTGCCAGAACTCTCGAATTCTGACGTGCCCTGCATCTAATCTCCAAATGACCAAACCTGCACAATTCTCTCATTGAATATTGTCTTGCCCAAATTCTCCCATTTACTCTGATACACATCTTCCACATAATGGTATCCTGCTCAATGATTATTTTCATTTAGTGGTGCCCTGCTTCCTACCTCCACTTTACTGCTCCTTTGCAACGTTACTCCTACTGACTGATTCCCTGCCTGTGTTCTCCAATTTACACATGCTGTTATTAGCACCCTGTACTAATTCTCTCATTTACTGATACCCTGCACCAATTCTCCAATTCACTGTTTCCAACATCAATTCTCATGTTTACTGATGTTCCATGCCAGTTAAGGGTGCCCTCCTCTAATTCTCTGATTAAGTGGTGCCGTATACAATGCTGAGTTCGACTGAGCAGTTCTTCCATTTCGCAGTTTGTATAAGAATTCTCCCATTTAGGGCTCCACATCTCTGCATCAATTCTCCATTTACCAATCCTGCACAAATGGTCTTATTGTCACCAACTCTCCTATTGAGTATTATCCTGCCCCAGTTATATAACTTCATGGGCCAATTCTCAAACTTAGTGGCACGGGCATCAATTCTCTCAAATGCTCCCTGATACAATTGCTTTATTCATTTAGTGGTGAGCTGAACCAAATCTCTGGTTTACAGATGCTGGCGACATTTCTTCTTTTTATTGATTCCCTGCTCCTATCCTCCCACTTAGACACACTCTGCTCTAATTCTTTAGTATAACGACAATCCCACCAATTTTCCCATCTGTACTGTGCACAAAATCTCCCATTTACTGATGCCCAATAATTCTCCGATTTATTCATGCCGTTATACTAATTCTTCAAAGGCAATCCCACAAATTTTCTCATGTGTACTGTGCACAAAATGTCCCATTTACTGATGCCCAATAATTTTCCAATTTTTCATACCCCTATAATAAATCTTTAATTTACTGATGCCGAGCTCAGTTCTGCCATTTAGGGGTGCCCCACTCTAATCCTCCCATTTACTGGTGGCATGCCCCAATTCTCTAATTTAGTTCCACTGTGCATCAGTTCTTCCAGTTAGTATTTCCCTGCAACAATTCTCCCATTTAGTGGTCCACTGCCAGAATTCTCTAATTTTGGCATCACCTATGTCAAATTCTCCAATAACCAATCTTGCATAAATCCTGCTTTTTGTGGTGAACTGTACCAACTCTCCCATTTAATTATTCCCCTACAGGCATTTCCTGCTCAAACTGTTTTCATTTAGTGGTGCCCTGCATCGAATCTCCACTTTATTGCTCATTGCAACATTTCTCCGACTTACTGATTCCATGCCTGTGTTCTCTCCTTTAGCTGTGCTCTTACTCCACACCAATTCTCTCATTTACTGATACCACTTACCAATTCTCCAATTCACTGTTGACCAACACCAATTCCCCCATTTCCTGATGTCCTGAACAGGTTCTCCACTCAATGTTTCCCTACGCCATATATTAGTGATGATCCAGACCAATTGTCCCATTTAGGGGTACCCTACTCTAATTCTCCTATTCAGTATTGACCGACCCCAATTCTCCTATTTAGTGCTACACTGCCCACATTCTCCCATTTCATCCTATTCTGCACCAATTCTCCCCTTTAGGGCTAGACTGCCCCAATTCTCCCATTTAGTGCTAAACTGCCCCAGTTCTCCCACTTAGTGTGACACTGCACCAATTCTCCCATTTAGTGCTACATGCCCCAACTCTCCCATTTAGTACAACACTGGCCAACTCTCCTACTTAGTGCGACACTGCCCCAATTCTCCCATTTATTGCTACACTGCACCAACTCTCAGTATTGAGTATTGTCTTGACCAAATTCTCCCATTCACTCTGATACACATCTTCAACACAATGGTGCCCTGCTCAATGTTTTTTTTCATTTAGTGGTGCCCTGCATCATATCTCCACTTTAATGCTCCTTTGCAATTTTTCTCTGACTGACTAATTCCCTGCCCGCGTTCTCCAATTTATAAATGCTCTTATTATCACTCTGCACCAATTCTCTCATTTACTGATGCCCAGCACCAATTCTCCAATTCACTGTTGCCCAACACTAACTCACCCATTTCCTCATGTCCTGACCAAGTCCTGACATGGTGGCTCAGCGGTTAGCGCTGCTGCCTCACAACACCAGGGTCCCAGGTTCAATTCCAGCCTCAGGTGACTGTCTGTGTGGAGTTTGCACATTCTCCCCGTGTCTGCATGGATTTCCTCTCGGTGCTCCAGTTTCCTCCCATAGTCCAAAGATGTGCAGGGTAGGTAAATTGGCCATGCTAAATTGCCCATAGTGTTAGATGCATTAGTCAGTGGGAAACGGGTCTGGGTGGGTGACTCTTCAGAGGATTGGTGTGGACTTGTTGTGCCAAAGGGCCTGTTTCCCCACTGTAGGGACTCTAATCTAAAAGTCCTCCCTAGTGAAGGCCTACACCAAATATAAGTGATGGAGAAAATGTAGAGAATCACCAGGAGATGCAGAGAGTTCTTCAAGAAGTAGGTCTTTTATTTGCAAACAAAAAACCCTGACACTGAGAAAGCAGATTCCCGAATGTCCCCAAATCTCAGGGTCCATTGATTTTTATATCTTTTATTATCATGTTTCTGTTAGCTTATCAGCATGTCCAACTATATTAATCAAAGTACCTCACTCTAGCTACACAATAAACCAGTGATGTTAGTTCCCATTATCTCTTTAATTATATATTCTACTTAATGTTATTCTAATGTCATGGTTAGATATTTATTATCACCACTGCTACAGTGGTCTTCCATTCCAGACTAACCTGTCATGATAGATGTTTAGCTATTCCATCTATTACAATAGTCTCCTGTCTCAAGCTGACTCTACTAATTATTAATTAGATATTTTAATGTCATGTCCCAAATATTTATGGTCCCAATCCTGTCATAATGACACTTAACAGGGAAACTAGCTCTACTAACTTATCACATCTAGCTATAGTGACCTTTCAGCCTTAACTTTACTCTGTTGTGGTTCTGTTTGCCGAGCTGGGAATTTGTGTTGCAGACGTTTCGTCCCCTGTCGAGGTGACATCCTCAGTGCTTGGGAGCCTCCTGTGAAGCGCTTCTGTGTTGTTTCCTCCGGCATTTATAGTGGTTTGTCTCTACCGCTTCCGGTTGTCAGTTCCAGCTGTCCGCTGCAGTGTCCGGTATATTGGGTCCAGGTCGATGTGTTTGTTGATAGAATTGTGGATGAGTGCCATGCTTCTAGGAATTCCCTGGCTGTTCTCTGTTTGGCTTGTCGTATAATAGTAGTGTTGTCCCAGTCGAACTCATGTTGCTTGTCAGCTGCGTGTGTGGCTACTAAGGATAGCTGGTTGTGTCGTTTCATGGCTAGTTAACTATTCATCGATTTTCCTGCTCCTCAGATGCTGCCTGACCTGCTGTGTTTTTCCAGCAATACACTCTCAACTCTCTTTTCTAGCATCTAACCTTAGCCCATACTACCTCAGTAGATGAATCCTCAAATGTCCTTTCTGCCACCGTAATACTGTCCTTGATTAACAATGCCACACCTCCCCCTCTTTTACCACCTTCCCTGTTCTTACTGAAACATCTAAACCCCGGAAACTGCAACAACCTTTCCACTTCTCCCATTTAGTGCTACACTGCCCCAGTTCTCACATTATGTAGTAAACCGCACAAGTTCTCTCATTGTCTGAGACATTGGAGCACTGTTGGATGGTCAGAACTTTGGGGAATGCATTATTGTGAGAGGGTCAATAAGGATGCAGTGCCTTATTATAAGAGGTTTAGAACCGAGGGAGAGCCAGATGTTTTTGGAGTGAGTTCAGACTGAAGGAATGCCTCACTGTCCAAGGATCAGTGCTAAGGAAGTGTATCGTCACACAGTCAATGCTGAGACAGTGCCTCAGGGTAATAGGGTTGGAATTGAGAGACTGCCACATGATTAAGGGTCAGTACTAAGATATTGTAGCTATATCAGAGGGTCAGTACTGTGGTATTGAAGCACTCTGAGAGCTTTAACATTGAGGGTGTGCCTCATTGTCAGAGGGTCAGAATTGTGGGAGTACATTATTGTGAGAACATCAATCCTGAGACAGTGCCTCAGAATGCAGGTGTCTGAATTGAGGGCATGTGACATGATTCGTTGATCAGTACTGAGTTACTGCAGATCTATCAGAGGGTCAGTCCTGAGGGAGTGCCTCATTGTCAGAGGCTCACAGGGCGGCACGGTGGCACAGTGGTTAGCACTGTTGCCTCACAGCACCAGGGACTCAGGTTCGATTCCAACCTCGGGTCACTGTCTGTGTGGAGCCTGCACATTCTCCACATGTCTGCTTGGGTTCCTCCAGTTTCCTCCCACAGTCCAAAGATGTGCAGGTTAGGTGAATTGGCCGTGGTTAAGGTTAGATTAGATTCTCTACAGTGTGGAAAGAGGCCCTTTGGCCCAACAAGTCCACACCACCCCTCTGAAGAGAAATCCACCCAAACCCATTCCCCTACCCTATATATTTACTCCTGACTAATGCACTTAACACTGTGGGCAATTTAGCATGGCCAATTCACGTGACCTGCATATCTTTGGATTGTGGGAGGAAACCGGAGCACCCGGAAGAAACCCATGCAGATACAGGGAGAATGTGCAAACTCCACACAGACAGGTGGGAATTGAACCCAGGACCCTGGTGCTGTGAGGCAGCAGTGCTAACCACTGAGCCACGTGCCGCCCATAGTTAATTGCCTGTAGTGTTCAGGGATGTATAGGTTAGTTGCATTAAGCAGGAGGAAATGTATGGGAATGGGTCTAGGTGGGATACTCTTTAGAAGGTCAGTGTGGACTTGGGCCAAAGGACCTGCTTCCACACAGTAGGGATCCTAATACTGAGGTGGTGCCTCATTGCATGGGGACCAGAATTCAGGATGGGCTAAAATGGACACACGTTTAGAGGGTCAGTACTAGTAGTGAAGCACAATGAGAGAACCAGCACTGAATGGGCTCTGAGAATTGACTCTCCGACAGTCTGCAATACCTCAGTATTGATCCTTTAATCATGTAGCATTCCATCAATACTGACCCCATTAGTGGGAGGTACTGCCTGAGAACAGATTCTCTGAAACTGAGTCACACTCTTTGGAATCAACCTCCAACAATAAGGTACTCCCTCAGTATTGAGACTCTGGTCATCAGGCAGTAGCTGATAGCCAGAGGCTCAGTCCTGAGGCAGGCCTGTTGTCAGAGAGTCAGTTCTGAGGGAGGGCCACATTGTTAGAGGGTCAGTCCATCTGAAGTGCTGACTTAAGAACCTCAGAATTGAGGGTGTGCCTCACATTTAGATGGTCAGTAATAGTAATTGTAGCTCTATCAGAGAGCCAGTACTGAAGAATTGTCTCATTATCAGAAGGTCAGTTCTGAGGGAGGACCTTGTCATCAACATGACAACACTGAAGGAGTGCCTTATTGTCAGACGGTCAATACTGAAGCAATGCTTCATTGTTAGAATGTCAGTTATGAGGAAGTGCCCCTTTGCCAGAGGGTCAGTTCTGAGGCAGTATCTTGTTTTCAGAGGGTCAGAACTGTGGGACTATGTTGTTGTCAGAAGGTCAATACTGAGGCAGTGCCTCATTCAAAGAGAGTCAGAATTGAAAGGGTGCTAAATAATTAAAAAATCAGTTCTGAGGCATTTGCAGCTCTGTCAGAGTGTCAGTGGGAGAACCTCATTATCAGAGGGTCAAGATTATGGGAGTGCCTTATTGTCAGAGGGTACACCACTTTGTCACAGGATTCATTCTAGGACAGTACCTCAACGTAATGCGGTCAGAACTGAGGGAGAACTACGTGATTAGAAGGTGAGGATGATCTTTTACTGCTATGATTTGGAGGTGCCAGTGTTGCACTGGGGTGTACAAAGTTAAAAATCACACAACACCAGGTTATAGTCCAACAGGTTTATTTGGAACCACTAGCTTTCGGTTCCTAAAGCTAGTGTTTCCAAATAAACCTGTTGGACTATAATCTGGTGTTGTGTGATTTTTAACCTCTTATTGCTAAGTATTTGCCTCCCCCTGCTGGTCCTGATTTCTCCTTTGCATTTTGGCTTCAAACAGAGAATTCTTTTGTTAAAAACTGTGTTTGTTCATGGGAATATGACAACACTGGCCAGGCCAGCAATTATTCCCTATCTTTGATTGTCTTTGGGAAATTGGTGGCTTCACACTGCTGCTCTCCATTTGGTGTAGGCAGACCCACAGAGCTATCAGAAGGAGATGTTATTTCAAAGACAGTGAGATAGTTTCAAGTGAGGAGTGCTAGAGTACAATTCTGCTGCTGTTGGTGGCCCACAATGCCTCATGGATGCCCCAGTCTTGAGTTGCTAGATCTGTTTGAAGTCTGTCCACTTTAGCACAGAGGTACTGCCACAAAACACAATGGACGGTATTCTCAGTATGGAAATGGGATCATCTCCAGAAGGACCGTGCAGTGGTCACTCTTATTGACACCATCATGGACGGATGCATCTGCAGCTGGCAGACATCTAAGGATGAGATCAGGTATGTTTTTCCCTCTTGTTGGTTCCCTCACTGCCTGCCGCAGGCCCAGTCGAGCAGCTATGTCCTTTAGGACCCAACCTGCTTGATCGGTTGCAGAACCGCTCTTGATGGACAGTGAAGTCTCTCATCAAGAGTACGTTCTGTATCTTTGCCACCCTCAGTGCTTCTTCCAAGTATTGTTCAATGTAAGAGAGCACAGAGTCATCAGCCAAGGGCGAACGGTGCATGACAATTAATGAGTGTTCCTCATTCATAATTACCTAGAGTTGTGTTGAGGATTTCCAGGGTAACTCCCTCCAGATTGTATGCCATGTGAGTTTGAATACAACTGAGCAGCTTGTCAGGCCATTTTAGAGGGCAGCGAAGAGTTAATGACACTGCTGTGGAGGAAAGGGAGGAAGGATGACAGCTTCATCCCCTAAACAACACTTATGAACTCGACACGTTTTTCCGCCTGTGGTTTCATAGTCATCAGACGTTTAATAACAGATTGAGTTGACTTCAAATTCTTCCATGGTAGGACTCACACCCAGGTTCCTGCAACATTACGTGGATCAATGGATTACTATTTCAGTGACAATAACACTGCACACCACTCCCCTTGGAAATCAATCAAATCTCCTTAATATTTTCTGAGGAAAACAGCCCCAGTTTGTCAAATCTATCACATAACCTTACCCCTAGAACCATTCTCGTAAGTTTTTTTCTGTTCCCTATCTCATCCATTTCCAAAGACAAGTTGCCCAGAATTGGATATTTGAGACCAATGTAGTGTTTTATACAGATACATAACTTCCTCGTTTGTGTAATTTATGCTTTAGTTATAAGAAGAACTTGCTAAGAGCATCTTTATCTTTAATGTAACCAAAACCCCCAGCTGCACAAATTACACATTATACATCTCCACACAACAATAATCTTTAGAGAAAACAGTTCACAGTTGATCCCAGTTTCCAACAGATTATTTTAATCTCTCACTTTATCGAGTTATAATGTGGAGCGATTGCCAAAAAGCACTTCCCTCAGTTTGTGGAGGAATTCTAAGCTGACTGGGATGATCCTCTTGGCGACTGGACTCCCATCCTTCCCAGGGGAAATCTTCCAGAGTCTGCAGTTTTTCACAGGCTGCAGCTCTACATCTTTCTATCTCCATCAATAACACAAAGAAAGAACACATTCTCCTCTCTGCTGATCACATGCCTGTAATCCCTCAACCCTCAGACAGACCTTGTTCTCTTTTCCCTTTCTGTACAGTCACTTGGAGACTAAGTGTCTAATCACAGTGAGTAAAGCTGCTCTGGGCATGAGGTTAACCGGTGATTCAAACACACAAAATGCAAGATTATATAACATGGATTCTTTATTCCACTGGCATCAAATCTTGAAAAATATTAATGACAATGCTCAACTTTGGGAACAGAAATTAATAATAAACATTCATGATCAAAGCATAAATCTACCAGGAAGTGGAGTTCAGTTTGCCTAGATATTGTGGCAAATTTCCCAAACCACATCAACCAGATTACTTTGTCTCCATGATACAAAGGGAATTCCTACCCCTGTAGTCTCTCAAGTTAAGTTGGAGAGCTGGAGCTGGAATACAGCGACTTTGTGCCTAGGTATTTAGCAGCTGTATACCATCTCCACATCCATGTCCCAGCTCTCTTACCACTGGTAGGTGGATCTTAGAATGGATCATAGAATCCTTACAGTGTGGAAACAGGCCATTCAGCCCAACAAATCCACACCAAGTCTTCAAAGAACATCCTACCCAAACTCTTTCCCCCGCCCTCTAATTGTTAATTTCTCATGGCTAATACACCTAACCTACACATCCCTGAACACTATGGGAAATTTAGCATGGCCAATTCACTTAGTCTGCACATCTTTGGACTGTGGAAGGAAACCGGAGCACCCAAAGGAAACCCAAGCAGACAAGGGGAGAATGTGCAAACTCCACACCAACAGTCACCCAAGGACATAATTGAACCCGGATCCCTGGCACTGTGAAGCAGTGTGCTAACCACTGAGCCACCGTGCCGCCCGTACTTCAAGTTGCCCTACCCATGGTCTTGGCTCTTACCACATTGCAATGCCAGTCCTGGAATTCTCCTCCTTGTTGTTCTCTCTCTGGCCTCATGCCCCCTTGCTCCAATCTGTCAGCTTGTCAAAGACATTGCTCCTTCCAAAGGGTGGGGAAGGGCACAGGATCTGACCAGTTCCCCCTTCTTGGTGTTCTCCCTCACTATCACCACCTGTTGGTGGAGGCCTAGCTAGATTGGTTTTCAGATGAAAGCCATGCCACCCAAGTAGATCACATGACTTTCTTCATTCATCCATTTTAACCTTGAAATTAAGAGACAATGCCAAAACATTCAAAGCAAGGTGATCTTGTGATGCAGTTGGAGCACCTTGTCAAAGGCTCAAGATGTCTTCATAAAAGGTTGAATAACAACCTATAATTCCTCCCAGCAAACACCAGCAGGACGGTAGTCAGCCATGTGATTGAAAGAAAATTGGAACTCTACTCCCAGCTTCCCTTCTCTGCATGGTCACTGGTAGCCTCCCAGTATATAATAACCAGAGTCAGGGGGGTGAATGGTGAGCAAAATGACTCAAGTTAAAACATCCAATCATCATATGGTCAAAATGTTTCTGGATATCATGTGAGCAGATATCACATGGTCAGAATCTCATGTGATCAATTACATTTCCAACCAGAGTTGCCATCCTGAATAATTTGAAGAAATAGAGATTATGTGCAATTTTTGAGAAGATTTGTAGCTCAGGTTGAGGTTCAGGTTGTAAGTTTGCTCACTGAGTTGGAAGATTTGTTCTCAGATGTTTCATCATCATGCCAGGCGACATTAGCAGTGAGTCTCCGGTGAAGCACTGGTGTTCTGTCCTGCTTTCTATTTATGTGTCTTGGTCTGTTATGGTGGGTGATATCATTTCCGGTTCTTTTTCTGAGAGGTTGGTAAATGGGGTCCAAATCAATGTGTTGGAATTCCGGTTTGAATATCAGGCTTCTAGGAATTCCTATGAGTGTCTTTGTTTAGTCTGTCCCAGGATAGATGTATTGTCCTAGATGAACAGGTGTCCTCACGGTTGCTCAGTGGTTAGCACTGCTGCCTCACAGCACCAGGGTCCCAAGTTCAATTCCAACCTTATGTGACTGTCTGTGTGGAGTTTGTACATTCTCCCTGTATCTGCGTGGATATCTGCTGGGTGCTCTGGTTTCCTCCCACAATCCAAACATGTTTAGGTCAGGTGAATCGGCCATTCTAAATTGCCCACAGTGTTGGGTGCATTAGTCAGAGGGAAGGGGGTCTGGGTGGGTTACTCTTTGGACGGTTAGTTGGGCTGAAGGTTCTGTTTCACACTGTAGGTAATCTAATCTAACCTCTTCCTCTGTGTGTAAGGATATTAGTGATAGTTGGTCATGTCTTTTGGTGGCGAGTTGGTGCTCATGTATCCTGGTGACTAGTTTCCTGCCCGTCTGTCCAATATTATGTTTGTTGCAATCCTTGCAGGAAAGTGACGCACACAGATCAGATACTCAACTACAGGAGCAATCATCCCGACGCCCACAAACAGAACTGCATCAGGACATTATTTAAACGAGCCACAACACACTGCAGCGCCCAGGATCTACGAGATGCTGAAGTAAAACACTTATACAACACAGCCAATGATAAGCACAGTCCGCTGATTCTTAAACAACAATCCCAAACAGGAAGACACAACACGCCCAGAGACTCATGCCACACTACCATACATTGAAGATATCTCAGAGATAACGACCAGGCTACTATGGCCCCATGATATCATGATAGTCCACAAACCTGCCAACACACTGAAACAGGCCTGTACCAACAACCAGCAAAACGACCATCAGATACAAACTACCCTGCAAGGACTGCAACAAACATTATCAGACAAACTAGGAAGAAATGTCTGAGAACAAATCTTCCTTCTCAGCGTGCAAAGTTACAGCCAATTGGAGATTTTTTTTGTCCTATCACTCCTATAGCATATAACATTAAACTGAAAATTGAATTTACAGCAATCAGTACTGCTCCATTTTAATCCATTGCCTCATTCCTGATGAAGAGATTATGCTCGAAACATTGACTCTCCTGCTCTTCAGATGCTGCCTGACCGGATGTGCTTTTCCAGCACCACACTCTCTCACCTTTGTTGACCTGTCACATTCCAGCCAGGACTGACTATAAGCACTGGGATTTAGCTCTCGCTGGTGGAGACATGTGAAACTACACACTGCAGTCTCAAACTCAATCCTAGTTATAATATTGTACAAATCAGTCAAGTACTTGCAATTCAAGTAACTTAGAGCAGAAAAATCAACATCTCAATATCTAACATTTAGATTTCATGCTTTCAAGAGTACAATACTCCAGTTTAATAATGAATTTGTCAGTACGTGGACCAAATCAATGCACTATGTATTACTCTGCACTCTTAATGAAATATCTTGAATTAACATGCTCCCACTCTACTGGTACTACACTAGTTATTGTGCAGTTATATATAAATGCCATCAGCTAAATGTTAAGTATCCATTTGTTTCAGAAGCTTCAATGATGACCGCATTGTTCAGTATATAATTTATTCTCATCTCAGTCTTAGTTAAGAATTTCAGCTCTGGTAGATCTAGACTACAATGGATTCTACTTCATATTCATTTATTTTGTTTCACAACAATTTACATAAATGACTATGAAATATGCTAATCAGGTAACATTAAACAAATGCATTTGGGAGTAAACAAGCATATAATCAGCCTTGTGCAAAGTTGAAACGCTCACTGTCTTCTGTGTTTATGGGTGAAATAACTGCACAAAGGCTGGTATCCCGTCAATATGTCACCCTTTCTTTGCATGTGCAGAGTACCTTGGCTCTGACCAGCCAGTTCAGAGCCAATCACCAGAAGAAGGAGACTCTCTGAATCTCCTGTCTATATCTGTCAGCCAGATCTCCTTGACTGAGCCAGGTTAACAGCCCCAATCAAGGGTCTCATAGCCAATGTGATCCACCTAGTCATGGTTCCAATCACTACAATTGAATAGAAGGAAGAAAGAGAGACAGAGCGAGAGAGAGAGAGAGAGAGAGAAAGAGAGAAAGAGCAAGAGAGAGAGAGAGAGAAAACGAGAGAAAGAGAGAGATAGAGAAAGAGAGAAAGAGAGAGAGAGAAAGAGAGAGAGAGAGAGAAAGAGAGAGAGAGAGATTAAACGAGCGAAGCCAGGAAGATACAAGACTTGCCTTCTGCCATTCTCTGATTCAGCTGATCTCTGGCAGAGAGTTGGTTAGGACATTACCATGAGCCCAGGGTGGGATCAAAGCCATTGGTAGTCCTTCCGCTAATAATCATCCACTGAGAGACGGACGAAGGAGTGGTGGATGGGATTTGGACAGAATTCAAGAGCATAAATCCATATGCTTGAAGGCCGAGCTGGCATTTTTAGGAGGTTAGGGATTACACGAAGAGGAGGTGACGTACAATATAAAGGAAAGACAGCACACAATTATCCAGAGGTCACACCACGGAGAGTTCAGATTTAGCAGAGTCTCATCCCAGGGTGATCAATCTAAGGATCTTCCCCCTTTCCCATCAATGTTGCAGCTGTAATGCAGACAGCAATATTTTACAAATAACAATAAGTTAAAGGCCATATAATTTGTTTTGGCAATATTAGTTGAGAGAGAAACATCGCCATAATTCCTGTCCTTTTCTCTGAAATATTGTGTTGGGAATTTTGTGACCACCTGGTAAGCAGCCAAAGCCTGGAATTCATTTTTCTGTATACATGGAGGCCTGGCAGGCTACAGAAAGCACCAGCGAGTCTGTCCCTGATGTACAGATTCCAGCTACCACGGTGGGGAGACCAGGGTGGGGAATGAGGGATGCTGGAGGAGAGGTAGAATATCCATTTTCCAGTGGAGTAACTCTCTGACACCTTACCACTCAGCCAGCATTTGCTGCAGCAAAGCAGAGGATGCAGTGAGAGTGCCGACAGTGGACAGCAGCTTGATGGTCAGATTCGCAATTAGTGAGTGTTAGGAAGTGGAAGCATGTGAAGGCCATAAACACCGTGAAACAGGAAACACCAATGGTGTGCCTGGCAGCTGCCATTGCATCACTTTATAGTGACATGGCATGGCCAAATCTGTATTCTTGTCCATGCGTGTGCACTGTGTCACCTGTGGCTGGGAGAGTCCTTACAACAAACAGCGCCATAAAACATAGTATAACAACAAGCCAATGAGGGAGATAGTCAATCAGGTCACCAAAAACCTGGTCAAAGAGGTAGGATTTAGGTAGCGCCTGAAACAAGGAAAGCGAGGTTGAGAAGTGGAGAGGGTTAAAGAGAGGATTTCAGGATATGGGGTCTCAACAACTGAAGACATGACCACTAATGGTGGAGCAATTAACATTGGAGGTCAGAACCAATGATATGCCAGTAGGCTGGTGAAGAGTTTATGACCAGATAATCTCTTTGAGTGATGATGTTTGAAGGATAACAATTGTCTCTGAGCTTCTTCAATCTTGTATATTTCCCCCAAGGGGTAGACAAGGCTTTGACCTCATACAAAAGGCACAGAGGACTTGAGCTCATGGCCTTCTGACTCAGAATTCATTTTCTGTATCACATGGAGGCCTGGCATCATTTCAGTGAGTCCCTCTGTCACTGCACATCTCCTCTGCACAGAAGCTCTTCAGCCACGTTCCTCCATCGCCAGACCATGGCAACACAACAGTTGGAGGAAGAGTGCCTCATCTTCTGCCTGGGAACCTTCCAACCACAAGGGATGAACACAGATTTCTCCAGTTTCCTCATTTTCCATCCCCCCACCTTGTCTCAGTCAAATCCCTCGAACTCAGCACCGCCTTCCTAACCTGCAATCTTCTTCCTGACCTCTCCGCCCCCACCACACTCCGGCCTATCACCCTCACTTTGACCTCCCTCCACCTATTGCATTTCCAACGCCCCGCCCCCAAGTCCCTCCTCCCTACCTTTTATCTTAGCCTGCTGGACACTTTCCTCATTCCTGAAGAAGGGCTTATGCCCAAAACGTCGATTCTCCTGTTCCTTGGATGCTGCCTGACCTGCTGCGCTTTTCCAGCAACACATTTTCAGCTCTGATCTCCAGCATCTGCAGCCCTCACTTTCTCCTCGAAGATTTTAACCTACTGCGAATCGTCTTACAAGGATGCCTTCCTTGAAGAAGCTCTCTTCCTCCCTCTACAAGGATTTCAGTGAGTCCCTCTCTCATTGCACACCCCAGGTCATCTCCTCTGCACAGAAGCTCTTCAGCCACGTTCCTCCATCGCCAGACCATGGCAACGACGGTTGGAGGAAGAGCGCCTCATCTTCTGCCTGGTAACCCTCCAACCACAAGGGATTAACTCAGATTTCTCCAGTTTCCTCATTTCCCCTCCCCCCACCTTGTCTCAGTCAAATTTCTCGAACTCAGCACCGCCTTCCTGACCTCTCCGCCCCCACCCCAATCCGGCCTATCACCCTCACCTTGACCTCCCTCCACCTATCGCATTTCCAACACCCCTCCCCCAAGTCCCTCCTCCCTACCTTTTATCTTAGCCTGCTGGACACACTTTCCTCATTCCTGAAGAAGGGCTTATGCCCAAAACGTCGATTCTCCTGTTCCTTGGATGCTGCCTGACCTGCTGCGCTTTTCCAGCAACACATTTTCAGCTAGCATCATTTCAGACAATGTCTTGTGCATTCAGTACATGACTCAGCTATTTCTACAAACCCAATTGTCAACCCACAAAACACGGCAAACCCACAAATTCAGCAGTGTTGTCCTATTTACGAAATATCTAGCCACTAATCTCTCAATGACTCTCTCACTCTGGCCTGATCCCTCAGTTTCTCTCTCTGTCCTAATCTAACACTGTAGCACTTCCTGACCCTGATGCTGCTCTGTCCTCAACCTTCAGTGAGTCTCTGTCAATGAACCTCTCCCTCTGCATTTCATTCCTCAGCTAATCTGCCTCTTTGGCCCTAATCCCTCCATGAGTTTGCCCCTCTGTCCCAATCCATCAATGAATCTCTATCACAACACCTGAGTCCCCAGTTATTCTCCCTTTGCATGTGTCCTTCTGCCCTATCCATCTACAAGTCTCTCCCATGCTGAATCTATAACTCTGGCCTTATCCCTCAGTCTGTTTGCCCCTCTATCCCAATGCATTAATGAAATTTTCGCTCTGAACCTGGTCCTCAATTAATCTCTCCCTCTGCAGTTCATTTCTCTGTAAGGTCTGCTTCACTGCTCCTGATCCTACAATGAGATTTCCACTCTATTGTCTGAAGAAAAAAATGCACCAAATCTTTACACATTTTACATTAGAGTCATATAGAGGTTCAGTCTAAAACAAATCCTTTGGAAAATGTTGCCCCTTAAGTCCTTTTTAAATCTGGCTTGCTTGCTGAGCTGGAAGGTTTGGTTTCAGACGTTTCATCACTATACTTGAAAACATCATCAGTGAGTCTCCGGATGAAGCACTGGTGGTACGGCCTGCTTTTTATTTATGTTTAGGTTTCCTTGGGTTGGTGACATCACTTCCTGGGTTGACATCATTTCCTGTGGCAACATCATTTCCTGTTCTTTTTCTCAGGGGGTGGTAAGTGGCATCCAAGTCAATGTGTTTTTGGTAGAGTTCCGGTTGGTAAGAGTTCAGGTCATACATGAACATCAACTAGCCACAAAAAGACATGACCCACTCTCACTAGTATCTTTTCTTACATCATTACATTTTTTATATTTTTTTACATTACATTACAGTGTGGAAACAGGCCCCTCGGCCCAACAAGTCCACACTGACCCGCCGAAGCGCAACCCACCCATACCCCTACATTTACCTCTTACCTAACACTACGGGCAATTTAGCATGGCCAATTCACCTTACCTGCACATATTTGGACTGAGGGAGGAAACCCACGCAGACACGGGGAGAATGTGCAAACTCCACACAGTCAGTCGCCTGAGGCGGGAATTGAACCCGGGTCTCTGGCGCTGTGAGGCAGCAGTGCTAACCACTGTGCCACCGTGCCGCCCACTGTGCCACCGTGCCGCCCACATCCATCCTAGAACAAGCCAAACAGAGACACACACGAGAATTTCTAGAAGAATGGCATTCCAGCTGGAACTCTGTCAACAAACACATTGACTTGGATCCCATTTACCACCCCTGAGAAAAAGAACAGGAAATGACATCACCAAAGGAAATGACGTCACCACAGGAAATGATGTCGCCAACCCAAGGAAATCTAAACACATAAATAAAAAGTGGGCCATACCACCAGTGCTTCATCCGGAAGCTCACTGATGATGTTAGAGGTAAAAACAATGACTGCAGATGCTGGAAACCAGATTCTGGATCAGTGGTGCTGGAAGAGCACAGCAATTCAGGCAGCATCCGACAAGCAGCAACTGATGATGTTACCTAGTATGGTGACGAAACGTCTGAAACTGAACCTTTCAGCTCAGCAAGCAAACCTATATCCAGATCCACAACCTGAGTTACAATTCTTATCAAAACTCTTTTTAAAATATTTCCCCTCTCACTTTCTACCTATGCCTGCTAGTTTTGAAATCCTGGACCCTGGGGAAAAGACTTGACTTAGCACTGCTGCCTCACAGCGCCAGAGACCTGGGTTCAATTCCCGCCTCAGGCGACTGACTGTGTGGAGTTTGCACGTTCTCCCCGTGTCTGCGTGGGTTTCCTCCGGGTGCTCCGGTTTCCTCCCACAGTCCAAAGATGTGCAGGTCAGGTGAATTGGCCATGCTAAATTGCCCGTAGTGTTAGGTAAGGGGTAAGTGTGGGGGTATGGGTGGGTTGCGCTTCGGCGGGGCGGTGTGGACTTGTTGGACCGAAGGGCCTGTTTCCACACTGTAATCTAATCTAATCTAATCTAATCTATTCAACCTATCATACCCCTCATGATTTTATAAACTTCTACAAGGTCACCCTTCATCCTCCGATGCTCCAGCAAAACCAGCCCCAGCCTACTCAGCCTCTCCCTGTAGCTCCAACCCTCCAACCCTGCCAACATCCTTGTAAATCTTTTGTGAACCCTTTCAAGTTTCACAACATCGTTTGTGTAGCAGGGAGCCCAGAATTAAACAGGGTAAAAACAATGACTGCAGATGCTGGAAACCAGATTCTGGATCAGTGGTGCTGGAAGAGCACAGCAATTCAGGCAGCATCCGACGAGCAGCAAAATCGACGTTTCGGGCAAAAGCCCTTCATCAGGAATAAAGGCAAGAGCCTGAAGCGTGGAGAGATAAGCTAGAGGAGGGTGGGGGTGGGGAGAAAGTAGCATAGAGTACAATAGGTGAGTGGGGGAGGGGATGAAGGTGATAGGTCAGGGAGGAGAAGGTGGAGTGGATAGGTGGAAAAGGAGCTGGGCAGGTCGGACAAGTCCGGACAGGTCAAGGGGACAGTGCGGCGCTGGAAGTTTGAAACTAGGAAGAGGTGGGGAAGGGCAAACGAAGAAGCTGTTGAAGTCCACATTGATGCCCTGGGGTTGAAGTGTTCCGAGGCGGAAGATGAGGCGTTCTTCCTCCAGGCGTCTAGTGGTGAGGGAGCGGCGGTGAAGGAGGCCCAGTGGCATGTCCTCGGCAGAGTGGGAGGGGGAGTTGAAATGTTGGGCCACGGGGCAGTTTGGTTGATTGGTGCGGGTGTCTCGGAGATGTTCCCTAAAGCGCTCCGCTAGGAGGCACCCAGTCTCCCCAATGTAGAGGAGACTGCATCGGGAGCAACGGATACAATAAATGATATTAGTGGATGTGCAGGTAAAACTTTGATGGATGTGGAAGGCTCCTTTAGGGCCTTGGATAGAGGTGAGGGAGGAGGTGTGGGCACAGGTTTTACAGTTCCTGCGGTGGCAGGGGAAAGTGCCAGGATGGGAGGGTGGGTCGTAGGGGGGTGTGGACCTGACTAGGTAGTCACGGAGGGAACGGTCTTTGCGGAAGGCGGAAAGGGGTGGGGAGGGAAATATATCCCTGGTGGTGGGTCTTTTTGGAGGTGGCGGAAATGTCGGCGAATGATTTGGTTTATGCGAAGGTTGGTAGGGTGGAAGGTGAGCACCAGGGGCGTTCTGTCCTTTTTCCGGTTGGAGGGGTGGGGTCTGAGGGCGAAGGTGCGGGATGTGGATGAGATGCGTTGGAGGGCATCGTTAACTACGTGGGAGGGGAAATTGCGATCTCTAAAGAAGGAGGCCATCTGGTGTGTTCTATGGTGAAACTGGTCCTCCTGGGAGCAGATACGGGGGAGGCGGAGGAATTGGGAATACGGGAAGGCATTTTTGCAAGAGATAGGGTGGGAAGAGGTGTAATCCAGGTAGCTGTGGGAATCGGTGGGTTTGTAAAAAATGTAAAAATGTCAGTGTCAAGTCAGTCGTCACTGATGGAGATGGAGAGGTCCAGGAAGGGAAGGGAGGTGTCAGAGATGGTCCAGGTAAATTTAAGGTCAGGGTGGAATGTGTTGGTGAAGTTGATGAATTGCTCAACATCCATGCGGGAGCATGAGGTGGCGCCAATGCAGTCATCAATGTAGCAGAGGAAGAGGTGGGGAGTGGTGCCGGTGTAATTACAGAAGATCAACTGCTCTACGTAGCCAACAAAGAGACAGGCATAGCTGGGGCCCATACATGTGCCCATGGCTACCCCTTTGGTCTGGAGGAAGTGGGAAGATTCAAAGGAGAAATTGTTAAGGGTGAGGACCAGTTCGGCCAAACGAATGAGAGTGTCGGTGGAGGGGTACTGTTGGGAACATCTAGAGAGGAAAAAACGTAGGGCTTGGAGGCCCTGGTCATGGCGGATGGAGGTGTAGAGGGATTGGATATCCATGGTGAAGATGAGGCGTTGGGGGCCGGGAAATGGAAGTCTTGGAGGAGGTGGAGGGCGTGGGTGGTGTCTCGAACGTATGTGGGGAGTTCCTGGACTAGGGGGGATAGGACAGTGTCGAGGTAGGTAGAGATGAGTTCAGTGGGGCAGGAGCATGCTGAGACAATGGGTCGGCCAGGGTGGTCAGGCTTGTGGATCTTGGGAAGGAGGTAGAACCGGGCAGTGCGGGGTTCCCGGACTATGAGGTTGGAAGCTGTGGGTGGGAGATCTCCTGAGGTGATGAGGTTCTGTATGGTCTGGGAGATGATGGTTTAGTGATGGGGGGTGGGGTCATGGTCGAGGGGGCAGTAGGAAGAGGTGTCCTCGAGTTGGCGTTTGGCTTCAGCGGTGTAGAGGTCAGTGCGCCAGACTACCACTGCGCCCCCTTTATCCGCTGGCTTCATGGTGAGGTTGGGATTAGAGCAGAGGGATTGGAGGGCTGCGTGTTGTGAGGGTGAGAGGTTGGAGTGGGGGAGGGGGGTCGACAGGTTGAGGCGGTTAATGTCCCGGCGGCAGTTGGAAATGAAGAGGTCGAGGGCAGGTAATAGGCCAGCGCGGGGTGTCCAGGTGGATGCAGTGTGTTGGAGGTGGGCGAAGGGGTCCTCGGAAGGTGGGCGGGAGTCCTGATTGTGAAAGTAAGCTCGGAGGCGGAGGCGACGGAAGAAGTGTTCGATGTCACGGCGTGTATTAAATTCATTGATGCATGGACAGAGGGGGATGAAGATGAGTCCTTTGCTGAGGACTGATCGTTCGTCCTCAGTGAGGGGGAGGTCTGGGTGGATGGTGAAAACTCGACAAGGCTGGGAGCTGGGATCTGGTGTGGGTGTGGAGCTGGGAGTGGGGTCAGAGCCAGTACCTGCAGTGGGTGTGATGGTGGGGGGAATGGGGGTGGAGGCATGAGCAGGGGTAGTGTTCCCCTCGGGGTTCTGGGGGGTGGGGATAGTGACAGTGGGGTCTGTGGGGGGCGTGTCAGCAGAATGCAGGTGAGTGGCACTGGTGGGGTCGGAAGTGGGGGTGGCGGAAGTCACTGAGCGTGTGGCATCGGCGATGATGTGAGGGCCGGAAGTGGCTGTGGGAGTGGCCATGATGGGGGCAGAAGTGACATCATCAATCAGCGTGGAGGTGGTAGCTGCATCAGCCGCATGGCTAATGGCGTTTCCGAGGCCAGGGGAATCTTCTGGAATGTTTGAGGAGCGCTGGTTATGGAGGTGGGTGGATAAAAGTTTGTTGTACTTACAGATTTTGATGTTTGAGATGGAATTGAAATACTGTTTGTTGAGAGTATGAATTCCCCTGAGGATGTAGTACAGAGTGGGTCCTTTGCAATCCCTCCAACCGTAACAAGGACAGAACGCCCCTGCTGCTCACCTTCCACCCTACAAACCTCCGCATAAACCAAATCATCCACCGACATTTCCGCCACCTCCAAAAAGACCCCACCACCAGGGATATATTTCCCTCCCCACCACTTTCCGCCTTCTGCAAAGACCGTTCCCTCCGTGACTACCTGGTCAGGTCCACGCCCCCCTACAACCCACCCTCTCATCCTGGCAATTTCCCCTGCCACCGCAGGAACTGTAAAACCTGCGCCCACACCTCCTCCCTCACCTCTATCCAAGGCCCTAAAGGAGCCTTCCACATACATCAAAGTTTTACCTGCACATCCACTAATATCATTTATTGTATCCGTTGCTCCCGATGCGGTCTCCTCTACATTGGGGAGACTGGGTGCCTCCTAACGGAGCGCTACATTTCAACTCCCCCTCCCACTCTGCCGAGGACATGGAGGTTCTTGGCCTCCTTCACCGCCGCTCCCTCACCACCAGATGCCTGGAGGAAGAACGCCTCATCTTCCGCCTCAGAACACTTCAACCCCAGGGCATCAATGTGGACTTCAACAGCTTCCTCATTTGCCCTTCCCCCACCTCTTCCTAGTTTCAAACTTCCAGCGCCTCACTGTCCCCTTGACTTGTCCGGACTTGTCCGACCTGCCTAGCTCCTTTTCCACCTATCCACTCCACCTTCTCCTCCCTGACCTATCACCTTCATCCCCTCCCCCACTCACCTATTGTACTCTATGCTACTTTCTCCCCACCCCCACCCTCCCCTAGCTTATCTCTCCACGCTTCAGGCTCTTTGCCTTTATTCCTGATGAAGAGCTTTTGCCCGCAATGTCGATTTTGCTGCTCGTTTGATGCTGCCCAGAATTAAACATCCTATTCCAATACTGCCCAAATATTTTCATCAACATTTCCAGAGACCCCGTTACACGAAATACCTTCTAACCCAGTTCATTCCTGATGAAGGTCCTCTGCTCGAAACGTTAATTCTCCTGCTCCTCAGATGCTGCCTGACCTGTTGTGCCTTTCCAGCACCATACTCTCAACTATGATCTCCAGCATCTGCAGTCTTCACTTTCTCCTAGTTGATTTTAACCTTACTGCGAAGCCTCTTGCAAGGATGCCTACCTTGAAGAAGTTCTCCTCCTCTCTCTACAAAGATCTCAGTGAGTCTCTCTCTCTCTCTCACACACTGCATCTCCTAGGTCATCTCTTCTGCCCTGAAGCTCTTCACTCATTCCTGATGAAGGGCTTATGCCTGAAACATTGACTCTCCTGCTCCTGGAATGCTGCCTGACCTGCTGTGCTTTTCCAGCACCACACTCTTGACCTTCTGACCCAGCCATTACAGTTTCAGACTGTGGCTATTTATAGGGTTACAAAAGATTGCCATTTACATCCCCCCAGCTGCATGTACATAAACACAGTGAATACAGCTAGTAACGTGTGGAGGCTCAATTTGCAGAAAGCAAGCTCCGCCAGCCACAATAACAACTTATACAATGTCAGAAACATAGAAATGTGTCCCAATACACAGCACAGCAACATTATAAAACAACACAGTGATTAAAATAAAAACAAATTACTGCGGATGCTGGAATCTGAAAACAAAAAGAGAAAATGCTGGAAAATCTCAGCAGGTCTGACAGCATCTGTAAGGAGAGAAGAGCTGATGTTTCGAGTCTAACGAGATCTGATCTGTTGGTTGTGGGATCGCTTAGCTCTGTCTATCACTTGCTGTTTATGCAACTCAGCTAATGTGAAGGAAACCTGGACATATTGAGGACATTGAACCCACTAGCTTGCCTTTATATACAACTGCCCACTGGAGGGCAGAAATGAACCTCAAAGAGCTAGCCACTGCACTCAAGAATAAAACAATTTGCTGTGATTTATTTACTTCAGTCCAAAAGCAGCTCATTGCTATTGTGGAGAACCACACTGTTATTATGCACCACTTGTTTTAATTGTCAAGTTCTGACAAGATTTAAATTCTCTGTGTAAATGGGTAGTTACTGTACAGGGATAGTGGTAACAGGAATTTAACAGCAGATAGCAGACTGAGGAACCTAAAATCCAACTGCAGAAGTTTATAAAATAAACTCACTATAGGAAAGTTGTAAATACGTTGGAGAGAATACAACAGGCTTACAAGAATGGTTTCAGTAGTAAGAAACTTCAGTTATGAGGATAGAATGAAGAGGTCATGGTCCTATTGCAGGAAAGTGCGACTAGTGTCGATAGTAGTGTATTTTTGGTGGTACAGACTTGATAAGATGAAGAGCCTCTTCTGTACTGTATGAATCCTTGACGCTGAGCTGAGACTGTTCTTTTGGAGTGAAAAAGGCTGAGAGGAGAATTGACAGAAGATTTTGAAGAGGAGGAGTTGCCCCTGCTCATAAAGGACAGTTACAAGGGGCCATAGATTTAAAGCGACCTGCAAAAGAAGCAATGATGATGTGAAGAAAATACTTTTTCATTCAGTGAGTTGTTATGATATGGAATGCTCTGCCTGAAAATATGGTGGAAACAGGTTCAAGTGAGGCATTGAAGAGAGATTATTTGGATAGAAATAATGTGCAAGGATATGGGGACAAAGTGGGAAATTAGTGCATGGCAGTGATTCTCATTCGAAGAGCTGGTATAGGCACGATGGGCTGAATAGCATTCTTCTGCACCATCAGTGATTCTGTGAAAAGGCACCTTGAGTTTCTCAGCAAGCAACAGGGAGCAATGGTGAAAGACATCAATTACCAGCAACTCAGTTTTCATTGCTGATCCTAGCCAGTATTTCAGAATCTGACAGGGGATTGTCAGATTCATGAGCTTGTGTATCTGGGGCAGTTAAAAACTGAGAGAGAGAGAGAGAGAGAGAAAATCTGATTCAGAGAAAAATAAAATATTGAATAATCATGCACCAGGATCTTCAGGGTAACAGTGGAGAAGTATAGAACAATAATTCACACCTCCTTCCACTGGGTCTCTCGTCCAGCACAAAGTCACAGAGATGTACAGCTTGGAAACAGACTCTTCAGTCCAACTCGTCCATGCGGACCATATATCCTAAATTAATCTATTCCCACTTGCCAGCATTTGGCCCTTAACCCTCCAAGCCCTTCCTATTCATATACCCATCCAGATGCCTTTGAAATGTTGTAATTGTACCTAACTCCATCAATTCCTCTGACAGCTCATTCCATACACGTACCACCCTCTGCGTGAAAACATTGCCTCTTCGGTCCCTTTTATTTGTTTCCCCTCTCACCTTAAACCTACGCCCTCTAGCTCCGGACTCCCCTACCTGGGAAAAAGACATTGGCTATTCACCCTATCTATGCCCCTCATGATTTTATAAACCTTCATAAGGTCACCACTCAGCCTCCCATATTCCAGCCCCAGCCTACTCAGCCTCTCTCTATAGTACAAATGCTCCAAACCAGCAACATCCTTGTAAATCTTTTATGAACACTTTCACAACATTTCTCCCACAGCAAGGAGACCAGAACTGAAAGCAATATTTCAAAGGTTCCCTAACCTGTGTCCAGTACAGCCACAACATCACACCCTAACCCCTATACTGAATACACTGACTAATAAAGGCAAGTGTATTTTCTTCACTACCCTATCTTCCTGTAACTCCACCTTCAAGGAATTATGAACCTGCATCCCAAGGTCTCTTTGTTCAGCATCATTTCCCATGACCTTACCATTAACGTGTACATCCTGTTCTGAATTGCCTTTCCAAAATACAATACCTTCCCTTTATCTAAATTAAACTTCATCGGGCCTTCGGACCATCGGATCAAGGTCTCTCCTGAGTCACATTTTTCATTGATATTGGAAATAGGAGGTTCTTATTCATAGAGTCAAGATTAGAGTGGTGCTGGAAAAGCACAGCAGGTCAGGCAGCATCTGAGGAGCAGGAAAATCGACATTTCAGGCAGGAGCCCCTCTGCCCTAAACGTCGATTTTCCTGCTCCTCGGATGCTGCCTGTCCTGCTGTGCTTTTCCAGCACCACTCTAATCTTGACTCTAACTCCAGCATCTGCAGTCTTCACTTCTGCCCAGTTGGTTCTTATTCATAGCTGAAGAAGGACTGTTAGGCACAGACAAATAGTAGAGCTCTTGGGCAAAACCCCACTGCAACAGAACTGTCATGGCTTTGACAGTTTTACAGTGACAATAAGTTTCAATGGTGTTAACATAATGGAGATACTTTCACAACGATGTCTCAGAGAGAGTGTAGAATGTTCTCACGGGGGAGAGGGGCCAGCAAGAGGTCATAGTCCACATTGGAACCAATGATATAGGAAGGGAAAAGGTTGAGATTCTGAAGGGAGATTACAGAGAGTTAGGCAGAAATTTTAAAAGGAGGTTCACAAGGGTAGTAATATCTGGATTACTCCCGGTGCTACGAGCTAGTGAGGACAGGAATAGGAGAACAGAGCAGATGAATGCATGGCCGAGGAGCTGGGGTATGGGAGAAGGAATCACATTTTTGGATCATTGGAATCTCTTTTGGGGTAGAAGTGACCTGGACAAAAAGGACGGATTGCACCTAAATTGGAAGGGGACTAATATACTGGCAGGGAAATTTGTTAGAACTGCTTGGGAGGATTTAAACTAGTAAGGTGGGGGGATGGGACCCAGGGAGATAGTGAGGAAAGAGATCAATCTGAGATTGGTACAGTTGAGAACAGAAGTGAATCAAACAGTCAGGGCAGGCAGGGACAAGGTAGGACTATTAAATTAAACTGCATTTATTTCAATGCAAGGGGCCTAACAGGGAAGGCAGATGAACTCAGGGCATGGTTAGGAACATGGGACTGGGATATCATAGCAATTACAGAAACATGGCTCAGGGATGGACAGGACTGACAGCTTAATGTTCCAGGATACAAATGCTACAGGAAGGATAGAAAGGGAGGCAAGAGAGGGGGGGGGGGGGGGGGGGGGGGGGGGTAGCATTTTTGATAAGGGATAGCATTACAGCTGTGCTGAGGGAGGATATTTCCGGAATTACATCCAGGGAAGTTATTTGGGTGGAACTGAGAAATAAGAAAGGGATGATCACCTTATTGGGATTGTATTATAGACCCCCCAATAGTCAGAGGGAATTTGAGAAACAAACTTGTAAGGAGATCTCAGTTATCTGTAAGAATAATAGGGTGGTTATGGTAGGGGATTTTAACTTTCCAAACATCGACTGGGACCGCCATAGTGTTAAAGGTTTAGATGGAGAGGAATTTCTTAAGTGCGTACAAGACAGTTTTCTGATTCAGTATGTGGATGTACCTACTAGAGAAGGTGCAAAACTTGACCTACTCTTGGGAAATAAGGCAGGGCAGGTGACTGAGGTGTCAGTGGGGGAACACTTTGGAGCCAGCAACCATAATTCTATTCATTTTAAAATAATGATGGAAAAGGATAGACCAGATCTAAAAGTTGAAGTTCTAAATTAGAGAAAGGCCAATTTTGATGATATGAGGCAAGAACTTTCGAAAGCTGATTGGAGGCAGATGTTCACAGGTAAAGGGATGGCTGGAAAATGGGAAGCCTTCAGAAATGAGATAACAAGAATCCAGAGAAAGTATATTCCTGTCAGGGTGAAAGGAAAAGCTGGTAGGTATAGGGAATGCTGGATGACTAAAGAAATTGAGGGTTTGGTTAAGAAAAAGAAGGAAGCATATGTCAGGTATAGACAGGATAGATCCAGTGAATCCTTAGAAGAGTGTAAAGAAAGTAGGAGTATACTTAAGAGGGAAATCAGGAGGGCAAAAAGGGGACATGAAATAGCATTAGCAAATAGAATTAAGGAGAATCCAAAGGGCTTTTACAAATGTATTAAGGACAAAAGGGTAACTCGGGACAGAATAGGGCCCCTCAAAGATCAGCAAGGCGGCCTTTGTGTGGAGCCAAAGGGAGAAAATGGGGGAGATACTAAATGAATATTTTGCATCAGTATTTACTGTTGAAAAGGATATGGAAGATATTGACAGTAGGGAAATAGATGGTGACATCTTGCAAAATGTCCATATTACAGAGGAGGAAGTGCTGGATGTCCTGAAATGGTTAAAGGTGGATAAATCCCCAGGACCTGATCAGATGGACCCGAGAACTCTGTGGGAAGCTAGAGAAGTGATTGCTGGGCCTCTTGCTGAGATGTTTGTATCATCAACAGTCACAGGTGAGGTGCCAGAAGACTGGAGGTTGGCAAACGTGGTGTTACTGTTTAAGAAGGGCGGTAAGGACAAGCCAGGGAACTATAGACTGGTGAGCCTGACCTCGGTGGTGGGCAAGTTGTTGAAGGGAATCCTGAGGGACAGGATGTACATGTATTTGGAAAGGCAAGGACTGATTAGGAACAGTCAACATGGCTTTGTGCATGGGAAATCATGTCTCACAAACTTGACTGAATTTTTTGAAGAAGTAACAAAGAAGATTGATGAGGGCAGAGCAGTAGATGTGATCTATATGGACTTCAATAAGGCACCCGACAAGGTTTCCCATGGGAGACTGATTAGCAAAGTTAGATCTCATGGAATAAAGGGAGAACTAGCCATTTGGATACAGAACTTGCTCAAAGGTAGAAGACAGAGGGTGATGGTGGAGGTTGTTTTTCAGAGTGGAGGCCTGTGACCAGTGGAGTGCCACAAGGATTGGTGCTGGGTCCTCGACTTTTTGTCATTTACATATATGATTTGGATGCGAGCAAAAGAGGTACAGTTAGTAAGTTTGAAGATGACACCAAAATTGGAGGTGCAGTGGACAGCGAAGAAGGTTACCTCAGATTACAACAGGATCTGGACCAGATGGGTCAATGGGCTGAGAAGTGGCAGATGGATTTTAATTCAGATAAATGCGAGGTGCTGCATTTTGGGAAAGCAAATCTTAGCAGGACTTATACACTTAATGGTAAGGTCCTAGGGAGTGTTGCTGAACAAAGAGACCTTGGAGTCCAGGTTCGTAGCTCCTTGAAAGTGGAGTCGCAGGTAGATAAGATACTGAAGAAGGCGTTTGGTATGCTTTCTTTTATTGGTCAGAGTATTGAGTACAGGAGTTGGGAGGTCATGCTGTGGCTGTGCAGGGCATTGGTTAGGCAACTGTTGGAATATTGCGTGCAATTCTGGTCTCCTTCCTATTGGAAGGATGTTGTGAAACTTGAAAGGGTTCAGAAAAGATTGACAAGGATGTTGCCAGGGTTAGAGGATTTGAGCTATAGGGAGAGGCTGAATATGTTGGGGCTGTTTTCCCTGGAGCGCCGGAGGCTGAGGGGTGACCTTATAGAGGTTTACAAAATTATGAGGGGCATGGATGGGATAAATAGGCAAAGTCTTTTCCCTGGGATCGGGGAGTCCAGAACTAGAGGGCATAGGTTTAGGGTGAGAGGGGAAAGATATAAAAGAGACCTAAGGGGCAACCTTTTCAGACAGAGGGTGGTACATGTATGGAATGAGCAGCCAGATGATGTGGTGGAGGCTGGTACAATTGCAACATTTAAGAGGCATTTGGATGGGTACATGAATAGGAAGGGTTTGGAGGGATATGGGCCGGGTTCTGGCAAGTGGGACTAGATTGGGTTGGGATATCTGGTCGGCATGGACAGGTTGGAGCGAAGGGTCTGTTTCCATGCTGTACATCTCTATGAGTCTATGACTGTAAAGTTGATATGAGTCAGAGATGGGGCGATAATCCTAAAGTAATCCATGCTCCCTTCAATCAAGATTCCACATTGGAGATGAGCATTGCAAAAATTATCCTAACTGGACCAAAGTATATAACAAATAGAGTTGATAAAAAAAATTCTGGAATGCCACCCAACTTAAATTCAGATTAAGTTGATTGTATCCAATCAAATAGAGCTTTAACTGCTTCATAGCATTTAACTGCAATTATAGAAGCATTCAAGACTGAAAGCGGCCATTTGACCCATTACACCCTTGATCTCTCTTTGAAGGAACAATGTAATTCGTATGATTTCTCACCTCCTTTCTCATTGTCCAGTAGCTCTTCCCTTTTTAACTATTGTCCAATTCAATTTTGAAGGTTATGATTGAATCAGCTTTCACAGCCCTTTCAGGCAGTATGCTCCAGCATGACTCAATGCTTTATCTTTCTCCCACATACTGTTGCTGTATCTTTGAATAATTACCTTAAATTTTTACATCCTTTCCAACAGTCCAGCTGAACTGAACCTTCAATGAGTAATTCACATTGTATAAATGTCCCGAAGGACCATTGCTTTATATTGCTATGGCAGCTTAGTGTTTCATAAATAGCAACTGTGATACATCCAGGATACTAAGTGAAGAGCTGTCATAAAATATACACCATGTCCAGTGACTCCCTCAAGAATTGTTATACTTCTCTTGTACTTGATTATATTAGTTTAAGCTCGCAGTAACATTCTGTTCCTATGCAAATCTGAGTTTTCTCATTTTCATTCTGTTCTGCAAACATATATAGATTTGTGCAATATTTTCTGTCAGTGTTACCATTATGCTTTCTGAAATTGAGTGCAAAGGCATAAAATTAAGAGTTGCTTGGGAACAATAGACTAATAAATGTGAGCTGACTGAGAATTCTATAACAGACCTGAGACAATCTTTTTTCAGTCATTGATAGGGTAGGAAGGTCACCAGCTAGGACATTTATTGGCCATCCCTAATTGCCCTTAAAAAGCTGGTGGTGATCTCCCTTATTGAACTACAACAGCCCCTGTGACATGGGTATACTCAATGCGCTGTTACAGAGAGAATTTCAGGTTTTTGACCCAATGGCAGTGAAGGAATGAAAATTGAAGTTTCAAGTCCGTATGATGTGTGCCATGAAGGAGACCTTGCGGTGTATTGATGTTCCAACATATCTGATGTTCTTGTAATTCTAGGTGGTAGAAGTAGTGAGTAATAGAAGGTATTGTTGAAGGAACCATGGTGAGTTTCTGTAGTGCATTCTGCAGAAGGTATACACTATTGCAGTTGTATGTCCTGGTGTAGATGTGGTCTAATTGCAAAATGATAGATCAAGCATAGAGAAGCTAGTGGGAACTTTTCTAAGAAACTGAATGAAACTTAATATTCTGCAGCGGCTCGAGAATTCTACACTAATTATTGACTTCTAAACACTTTGATGTTTCTGTCAGCACGCGCACAAAGAAATGCTAATGTGCACTGACTGTAACTCTTTGGCCTTGCTGGAGAAATTTAAAATTGATTTAATGGAAATTGATTTAATGGAATTGGCTAAATCTACTTCATTATTAATAATTGGTTCCAAGGGTTGAGGTATGTTGAAAACACATATTTATGTTTAAAGACTATGAGGAACTTGAATATGGAATGATTAGGCAATGGATTGAAAGAATTTTAAAGGACCATTGGTTTTTGAGGGTTGCATTCAGCAGTAATTGCGAAAAAGACAAAAGTTTAAAGTATGTTATGGTTAAACTACCATTTACAAATAGTCAAATGACTTTGTGGAAAGCAGACAAGCAAAGTGTTTAAGAAAGATAAGTTTTATGGCTATAATTGTGGACAGATTGTTTTGAACGAGTCCCTGTGCTAAAGATTGCCTAGCAACAGCCTCTGAAATAAAGTGGCTGTAGTTCAGTGCACAACTAGTTGTATCACTTGAAGTTGTGTCAAGATGCTGACAGCAAAAGGAAAAATTATGTCTCTCCTGAAAAGGAAGAAACCTTACAGCAGGTCAAGCTGTATAGGTCTCGGTAAGTATATTCTGGGAACTTGAGAGAATGAGAGGATATTGGTATCTAACATAAGAGGGAATCAAAAAATACCTGATGGTGGATAAATAGTAAAAGGATTATTATATGAGGCAAAGTAGAGCCAACTGGGACAACAAAGGTGATTTATGAGAAGATAGTGGGCAAGGCTAAGGAATGAAATTTACACTTTTCATTGATCTTTCCCAAGGTTCTGAACAGATCAACATAATAGGGGAAGTATTTCAGATCGTTTTTTATAGAATGAGGACATTATTCCTTGGACCAGTATTTTTTGCCCATCCCAGGGATCAGTTAAGAGTCAATCACATTGCTGTGGGTGTGGAGTCACATGTAGGCCAGACCAGGTAAGGATGGCACTTTCCTTCCCTAAAGGACATTAGTGAACCTGATGGCACCGACCAACAATGAGCAATGGATTCAAACCCATCACAGCAATGTAGTTGACTTTTACTTGCCATCTGGGATGGGCAATAAATGTTAGCCTCGCCAGCGATGCCCGCATCCTGTGAATGAATAATAAATAAAATTTTAAAATATATCTTGAAGTGTTGAAAATTGATAAGATTTATGTAAGTTGTCTTTATGTAAAGCTGATAAGACACCAGGAGAAAGTGAGGTCTGCAGATGCTGGGGATCAGAGCTGAAAATGTGTTGCTGGAACAGCGCAGCAGGTCAGGCAGCATCCAGGGAACAGGAAAATCGACGTTTTGATTCCTGAAGAAGGGCTTATGCCCAAAACGTCGATTCTCCTGTTCCCTGGATGCTGCCCGACCTGCTGTGCTGTTCCAGCAACACATTTTCAGCTCTGATAAGACACCAGGCTGGGTGAGATTTAGCAAAGGAGATGAAGGAAAGTGAAAGTGGAAATTGTGACAGTAGTGGTGATAATTTTCCAAATGTCCTTAGATTCAGTGAGAGCGGCAGAGGAATGGAACAATGAAAATGTTGCACTTTTGATACAAGAGGGTGGTAAGGATAACTCACGTAGTTTTAGGTCAATCAGTTTAACCTCCAAGATGGTGTTGGAGATGAAAATTTGATACAAAGTTAAGAATGACTTGGGCAAATGTGGGTTAATTAAGAAAAAGTATAATGGATTTGTTAGGGGCAAATCATGTTTAAATAATGAGCTGGAAGTTTTTGAAAAGATAACAAAGCCAATTGATGAGAGTAATGAGGATTGATGTGGCCTTTATGGACTTTCAAATGACATAGGAATAGGAGTAGGCCATTCAGCTCCTTGAGTCATTTCAATGGGATCATGACTGATGGCCTTTCTCTATATTTCTTCTTTTGGCCCGTATTCCTTAATAATTTGACTTAACAAAAAATTATCTATCTCCGACTTAAAATTAACAACTGATCTAGAATCCAATGCTGCTTGTGGAAGAAAATCCTGAACCTCTGCCACCCTTTGTGTGTAGAATTGTTTCCTAACATCTCCCCTGAAATGTCTGGCCCTAATCTTTGGACTATTCCCCCTAAATCTAGAATCCCCATACAGCGGAAACAGTTTATATTTATCTATCCTGCACTTTTCCTGTTAAAATCCTGAATACATTGATCAGATCACTCTATCACCTTCTAAATTCAAGACAAAATGAGCCTAATTTTTACATTCTCTCCTCATAACCTCTGAAGTCGAGGTATCATTCATATAAAGCTACGCTGTAAACCCTTCAAGGCCTTTATATCCTTCCTATGGTGTAGCTCCCAGGCCTGTTCACAGCACCCCAAGTGGTGCCGAATTAGGATGTTGTATAGTTGCAGCATAAATCCTGTATCCTTTCACTCCAGTCCTCGAGATAGATAACAAACTTGTGAGGAAAGTTAGAACTAATGGAAATAAAAGAATGGAAGTAACATAGATTCAAAATTTGCTAGGTGATAGGAATCAAAGACTCATGGTGAACAGTTATTTTAAGGATTGGAGGATGGTTTATAGCGGAGTTTCTCAGAGCTCCATCATAAGACTTTGATTAATGTATGTATTATTATAGATGCTGGTGTACAGAGCACAATTTCAAAATTGTAGATGATGTGAAACCTATTATTATTGTGAGCCATGAGTAGGATAATGCAGAACTTCAAAAGGACTGAGGTTAGGAGAGGGTTTGTCAACTGAGGCTTTCACAGCAGAATTGGATCATTATCCGAAAAAGATAAAAGCAATGCAAGGCTGCAGAGACGAGGCAGGGGGCTGCGCTTGCAGAAAGCCAGCACAGACATAAAATCCCGACAGTGCAAATAGCGACCCTTCAGCCCATCAGGTCTGTAATCATTGCACTGCCACTTACACCAGTCCCCATTCCCAAACTATGACCAGAGCCTTGAATATTATGTCACTTTAAATGGTCATCCAAATACATTTTAAAGATTGTGAGGGTTCCTACCTCAACTCCACTCCCAGGCAGTGCAAGCCAGAATCACGCCACCATTTGGATGAAAATGTTTTTTCCTCAAATCTCCTCCAATCATCCTGTTCTTCACCTTAAAATGATGCCTCCTTGTTAATAATCCTTCAACTAAGGATAACAGCTGTTTCTATTCATCCAGTCCATGCCCCTCACAATCATAGAATACCTGCAATGTGGAAACAGGACCTTCAGTCCAACAAGTCTACATCGATCCTCCATAGAGTAACTCAACCAGACCCATTCCCCTACCCTATTATCTTATACTTTACCCCTGACTAATGCACCTAACCTATACATCCTTGAACACTATGGGGAATTTAGCATGGCCAATTCACCTAACTTGCACATCTTTGGATTGTGGGAGGAAATCGGAGCACCCAGAGAAAACCCCTGCAGACATGGGGAGAACATGCAAACTCCACACAGACAGTCACCCAAGATGGGAATCAAGCGCAGGTTCCTGCTGAGCCACTGTGCCGCCCAATCTTACACACTTCTATCAGGCTTCCCCCCCAAACTTCTCTGCTCCAAAGAAAACAACTCAAGAATATCCAGCCTTTCTTCATTGTTGAAATGCTCCATCCCAAGCAGCATTCTGATGAATCTCCTCCGCACCCCTTCCAGATATCCTTCCTATAGTGTGGTGACAAGCACAACACACAGTACTTCATCCATGGCCAAACCAACATTCTGTACAGCTCTAACATAACTTCCTTGGTCTTGTAATCTATGCCATGATAGATAAAAGCAAGCATCCATGTGCCTTTGTAACTGCCTTGTTCATATGTCCTGCCAGCTTCAGGAATCTGTGGACAAGCATCCCACCAATCCTCTGTTTATCTGAGATTCCTAGTGCCCTGCCATTTATTGAGTATTCCCTTTTCTTGATCCTTCTTGCAAAGTGCTTCACCTCATATTTATTAGAGTTAAATTTAATCTGCCACTGATCTGCCCATCTGACTAATCCATCTCTATCTTCCTGCAACTTAACACCTTGTTTCCCACTGCGATGCAGCCAATCCTCAGTCATCCAATTCAGGGAACAAATGTGGAGAGAGAGAAAAAAACAGTTAATGTTTCAGGTAGATAACCTTTCATCTGAAGAGGACCTGAAAGGATCATTATGACACCATCAAAGGCTGTGAGACTTTCAGAGGGTTTGATGAGATTGACACAGAACTATGGGATAATAAACTCAGAACCACAGCAGATTCCAAGCTGAGATTGATTGGTGTATGGACACTGATCTGAACATAGCAGGAAATTAGGGTTGATATAGAATATCAGCCTGATCTTATTAAATGGTGGATCAGACAAGAGGGACTGTTTAAATCTCTTCTTCTGCTTTTCATATCTTTACATTCCTTTGGTAGCACTACGTACAGCAAAGAGACAGTTCTGATGGGGGAGTAGTCTCTACCACAAGCTGCTCCAAAAAACCACCTCGTAGACATTCAACAAATTATTTTTCGTGGGATCCAGTACTAACCCAATTTTCCCAGTCCAGCTGGACATTGAAGGCCCCCAAGATTATTATAATACTGCCTTTCTTATATGCCTTTTCTGTTTAGTTATTTATTTTCTTCCCCACATGTTCGGAGGCTTGTATGTAACTCCTAATGGGGTCTTTTCTCCTTTGCGGTTCCTCACCTTTACCCACAAAGATTCTTTGCCTTCTGACTCAATGTCACTTCCTGCTATTGATTTCCTTTTGCTTCTTACCAAGAAACAAGCACAACCCTCTGTTCATCTTCCTGTCTTTTCAATAGGATGCACATCCTTCGATATTTGAGTTCCTAACTATGATCCCCTTACAGCCACGTTTCTACGATGCCCACAACATCATATCCATTAATTTCAATCTGTGTTGCATACTCATTTGCCTTGTTTTGTATACTGCGTGCATTTAAGTACAACACCTGCTGTCCTGCATTGACTGCCCCCTTGTTTTAGTTGTCCCTAGATTAGATTCCTGATCCTACTGCTTGTTCTGAAAACTTTAATAACTTCTGTTGAGTCCTCCCCCACTTTAACCTTTTCCATAATTTTCCTTTGCAACTCAACCCAACCCCTAAACAAAAAATCAAAAGAACTGTAAATGCTGGAAAACAGAAACAAAAATAGAAATCGCTGGTAAAACTCAGAAAATCTGACAGCATCTACAATCATTGAATCCCTGCAGTGTAAAAGTAGGTTATTTGGCCCATTGAGTCTACACCAATCCTCCAAAGAGCATCCCACGAAGACCCAGCTCCCCACCCTATTCCCATAACCCATGCATTTCCCATGGCTAATCCACCCGGCCTACACATCCCTGGAATCGAGAGTGTAATGCTGGAAAAGCACAGCAGGTCAGGCAGCATCTGAGGAGTGGGATACACATCTGTGGACACTACGGACAATTTAATATAACCGATCCACCTAACCTGTACATCCTTAGACTCTGGAAGGAAACAGGAGCACCCAGAGGAAAGCCATGCAGACATAGGGAGAATTCACAAACTCCACACAGACAGTCACCCAAGGATAGAATCGAACCCAGATTGCTGGTGCTGTGAGGCAGCAGTACTAACCACTGAGCCACCGTGCTCCCTTTTTATCTGTGGAGAGAAGGCATAATTAACATTTCAGATCCAAACAGGGAGCAAGAATCTCAAACCCGTGATTCAACACTACCTCCTGAATCCCTCTATCATCTTCGTTCATAGTCACACCATCCTGATACTGACACTGACCAAATTCAATGAGTTGATCTAAGGGGGTATGACTGCCTCCTGAAAAACAGCATCCTCGTAACTCTCTCCCTCCCTGATGTGTCGCAGTGTTCAAAGGTCAAACTCCAGCTCATCAGCTCTGAGCCGGAGTTCCTCAAGCAACTAATACTTTCTACAGATGTGTCACTGTGACCCACAATTGGCTTCATCAGCCCTCACATCATGCAGTTACAACACATCATTGGCCCAGCATCTCTATTTATTTACTTAGTCCTTAATTTGTTTTCTTAAAAAAAACCTATTGATCTACCAGATGGTGGTTTGTGACCTGTAACTATCTCCTCTATTTACCTTCAATCTCAAAGTAACCCACAACAGTGAAATTAGTAACTATTACCAATCAATGAACTTAGACCTTTCCTGTGATGTCATGCTTTCTATTGTGCTGGGTTCTTAACTAGGCTTCAACCTATGCTGTTAAAAAAAACTTACACACTATCAGCCAAAAGGCAAGCAAAAAGCATCTCTTCCCCTCTGCACAGAATTCCCACACTGTCTCCAAATTCCCAGAACTATTTGGTCAGTCCGGAAGTGATCTCTCCTTCGAACTGTGCAAAGCTTATGGGCACAAGATTGTTTTTTAGAGCAGCTTATGGTAGGGTCCATAGGGAACACATAGTTCTGGATTTGGTGATGTGTGATGAGGCTAATTTGAGTCAGGAGCTCAGATGTGATGGTATTACAGTTGAGTAGAGGTAACTACAAAGGCACGAGGGAGGAGCTGGCCAAGGTTGATTGGAAGGGGAGCCTAGTAGAGAAGATGGTGGAGCAGCAATGACAGGAGATTCTTGAGGTAATTCGGGAGGCACAGCAGAAATTATTCCAGGGAAGAAGAAACAGACTAAAGGGAGGATGAGGCAACCATAGCTGACAAGGGAAGTCAGGGACAGCATAAAAGCAAAGGAAAAAACACACGATGTGAGGAAGATTAGTGGCAAGCCCGAGAGGATTGGAAAGCCTTTAAAAACCAGCTGAGGGCAACAGAAAAATAGCAATAACGGAGGGAAGAAAATGAAATATGAGAGTAATCTAGCGAATAACATAAAAGAAGTTTGTGAGAGTTTTTTTTAGGTATCTAAAACGTAAGAGGTAAGAGCGGACATTGGACCACATGAAAATGAAGCTGGAGAAGTAGTAATGGGGAACAAAGAAATGGCAGAGGAACTGAATGGATACTTTGCATTAGTTTTCACAATGGAAGATACCAACAGCATACCAGAACACAAAGAGAGTTGGGGGTGAAGTCAAAGTACTGGTCATCACTGGTGGATAAATCACCTGGATCAGGTGTTTCCACCCAAGCTTTGAGGGAGATAGCTAAGGAGATTGTGGTGACATTGGTGGTGATCTTGGAAAAATTACTAGAGGCAGGGAGGGTGCCAAAGGAGTGGAAATGGCTACTGTAACATCCCTTCATATGACAGGAAATCAAAGGCATGTTAGTTTGACCTTGATGATTGGTGAGATTTTAGAATCCATTATTAAGGATGCGATTATGGAGTACTTGGCAGTGAATGATAAAATAGGGTTGAGTCAGCATGGCTTCATCAAGGAGAGATATGCCTGAAAAATCTATTGAGAAACATGTCAGCCATGATTGAATGGTGGATCAGACTGGATGGGTTGAATGGTCCAATTCTGCTGCATGGTTTTATGGATCTCTGTTCTTCCAGTAGCTATGCTGCCTGTCCACTTATTCCGGAATGTTCTAACAAATGAAGGGTTGCTACCAGTTGCAGACATGTGAGGGGATTGCAAAACTGCTCAGTAATATTCAGTGCAAACCAGCCGATACATGACAATGTATTTTTTTGTGTGGTCAGATCAGGAAGAGGAGCAACTTCTGACTCATGTTGGGGATTATGCTTCACAGCAGGCAAGCTATTGAGATGCTCAGGAGGATGACACACAGGATCGAAATTGAATCAATGTGATGACAGTACAACACAGGGTAAATATCCTAAACCACAGGAGACCAAAGTCTGTCAAGGTCCAAGTGTTGGAAAAGAGTCAACAAACATTTGCCTAAGCCTTTTGAAGCTACTATCATGTATATGGCCATCAGCCAAGGTTTAGTAAAATTGATTAAGGATTATGAGACAAACAAGTGTTAAGCTTCATAGCTTGATCATTAAAGCAAATACAAGTAGACATGGCAGCTAGCCACTATAATACTATAGCATGATAGTAGGGCTACTATTGTTTACTATAGTATACAAATGCAGGGTATTTCTCTTTGTGACTTGCACTCATCAGTACAGATGAAAATCTGAGGTTTGCAAAGCCAAATGAGAGTACAGTTTCCTCTATTTCTAAGTTCTGGGATGACTTTGACTCACTGTCAGCTGTTTATATGCATCAGGAGGGTTGTTGGTTCAAGTTGAGAGACTGGGGCACAAAATCTGCGTTTTAGTGCAGTGCCGCACTGTTAGGGAATAGTCTGCTGGGAAAAACGACAGACCGACACCTGCCATTGCCAGGCCAACATCCCCAGCATTGAGGCACTGACCACCCTTGATCGGCTGCAATAGGCTGGGCATGTCGACCGTGTGACTGACACAAGGCTCCCCAAGCATCTGCTCGACCCCCAGCTCCGAAACGGCAGGCGAGCTCCAGATGGATGCACTTCAGGGATACTCTCAAGGCCTCACTGGTGAAGTACGGAATTCCCACAGACAACTGGGAATCACTGGCCCAAGAGCGTCCAAAGTGGAGGAGGAACGTCTGGGAAGGAGACGTTCCTCCAACCTCTACCCCAAGTGTAACAGAGTCTGTGGAAGCCAAGCCAGTCCATACAGCCACCTACAGACTCACTCCGAGATTGGAAGAGAATGAATGAATGCATTGACAGATGAACTGTTTCTTTGGATATGTTAAATTGCAGCGTCACCTATGAGACCATACTTTCTTTTATTCATTCATGGGATGGAGGGTGTCATTGGCTGGTCAGTATTTATTTACCATCCCTAGTTGCCCTTGAGAAGGTGACAGTGAGCAGTCTTGAACTGCTGCTGTCCACCTGCTGAAAGTTGACCTACAATGCCCTTAGGAAGGGAATGACATGAAAAGAACACTGGAACTGTTCTGAATAGGAGCAGGATTGTTCAGGACAATATTTATTTCTTAAGCAACACCTCTGAAACGTATTTCTGGGTCATCATCACAGTAGTAGGATCATAGCGTTTTAGAGTGTGGAACAAGCTCCTTTAAACCATAGTGTTTGCCAGTCATCAAGCTCCTTTTCCACACTTGACCCCTAGCCTTCTACACTATGGTGTTTCAAGTGATCCAGTTGTTAAATATTGTAATGCTTCCTATCTCTGCCATCCCTTCAGGCAATGATTTCCAGATTCTGGATTAGAGTGGTGCTGGAAAAGCACAGCAGTTCAGGCAGCATCCTGCCAACCATATATTAGGTAAGACATTTCTTCCTTAATTCCCTTCTCATCCTCGTATTGCTTTCCAGTTATTGATCCTGCCACTTCGAGTGAAAGGTTTCTTTGTGTCGACCCAATTTATGACCCTCATAATTTTGTGTCTTTCCATAATATCCCCACTCATAGATATGTTTTACCAGCATGGAGAACGATGCTGTCTGTGGTCCTGCAGTGTGCAAATTGACTGCGGTATTCCTTGCAAAACTATCAATGAATAAGCCCCAGAAGGACCTCACTGGTTGCAAAGCACTTTGAGATATCCTCTGGTCATGACTATGAATCTATTTATTACATTCCAATTCAATAATGTGCTTCTGATAATGAACTCAGAAAAAAAGGACTCTCTCCATGCCAGCACTTCCCTGGCTTCTGAAAGACAATAGACAATAGACAATAGGTGCAGGAGTAGGTCATTCTGCCCTTTGAGCCTGCACCACCATTCAATATGATCATGGCTGATCATCCTTAATCAGTATCCTGTTCCTGCCTTATCTCCATAACCCTTGATCCCACTATCCTTGACAGCTCTATCCAACTCTTTCTTAAATGAATCCAGAGACTGGGCCTCCACTGCCCTCTGGGGCAGAGCATTCCACACAGCCACCACTCTCTGGGTGAAGATGTTTCTCCTCATCTCTGTCCTAAATGGTCTACCCCGTATTTTTAAGCTGTGTCCTCTAGTTCGGCACTCACCCATCAGCGGAAATATGTTTCCTGCCTCCAGAGTGTCCAATCCTTTAATAATCTTATATGTCTCAATCAGATCCCCTCTCAGTCTTCTAAACTCAAGGGTATACAAGCCCAGTCGCTCCAGTCCATCAGTGTAAGGTAATCCCGCCATTCCAGGAATTGACCTCGTGAACCTACGCTGCATTCCCTCAATAGCCAGAATGTCTTTCCTCAAATTTGGAGACCAGAACTGCACACAGTACTCCAGGTGTGGTCTCACCAGGGCCCTGTACAGCTGCAGAAGAACCTCTTTGCTTCTATACTCAATCCCTCTTGTTATGAAGACCAGTATGCTATTAGCCTTCTTCACTACCTGCTGTACCTGCATGCTTACCTTCATTGACTGGTGTACAAGAACACCCAGATCTCTTTGTACTCCCCCTTTACCTAAATTGATTCCATTTAGGTAGTAATCTGCCTTCCTGTTCTTGCCACCAAAGTGGATAACCATACATTTATCCACATTAAACTGCATCTGCCATGCATCTGACCACTCACCTAACTTTGAGGAGAAAGTGAGGTCTGCAGATGCTGGAGATCAGAGCTGGAAATGTGTTGCTGGAAAAGCGCAGCAGGTCAGGCAGCATCCAGGGAACAGGAGAATCGATGTTTCGGGCATAAGCCCTTCTTCAGGAATCCTGAAGAAGGGCTTATGCCCGAAACGTCGATTCTCCTGTTCCCTGGATGCTGCCTGACCTGCTGCACTTTTCCAGCAACACATTTCCAGCACTCACCTAACTTGTCCAGGTCACCCTGTAATCTCCTAACATCCTCATCACATTTCACCCTGCTTTCCAGCTTAGTATCATCAGCAAATTTGCTAATGTTATTGCTGATACCATCTTCTATATCATTAACATATATTGTAAAAAGCTGTGGTCCTCGTACTGGTCCCTACGGTACCCCACTGGTCACTGCCTGCCATTCCGAAATGGAGCCGTTTATCACTACTCTTTGTTTCCTATCAGCCAACCAACTTTCAATCCAAGTTAGTACTTTGCACCCAATACCATGCGCCCTAATTTTGCTCACTAACCTCCTATGTGGGACTTTATCAAAAGCTTTCTGAAAGTCCAGGTACACCACATCTACTGGATCTCCCTCGTTCATCTTTAGAGTTACATCCTCAAAAAATTCAAGAAGATTAGTCAAGCATGATTTCCCCTTCATAAATCCATGCTGACTCTGACCTATCCTGTTACTACTATCCAGATGTGTCATAATTTCATCCTTTATAATAGAGTCCAGCATCTTTCCCACCACTGAGGTCAGACTAACTGGTCTATAATTTCCTGCTTTCTCTCTCCCACCTTTCTTAAAAAGTGGTATAACATTAGCCACCCTCCAATCCTCAGGAACCAACCCCGAATCTATCGAACTCTGGAAAATAATCACCAACACATCCACGATTTCTCGAGCCACCTCCTTCAGTACCCTGGGATGTAGACCATCAGGCCCCGGGGACTTATCAACCTTCAGACATAACAGTTTCTCCAACACCAATTCCTGGCAAATATAAATTCCCTTAAGTTCAGGTCCTTCAGCCACTGTTACCTCAGTGAGATTACTTGTATCTTCCCCAGTGAACACAGATCTGAAGTACTAATTCAATTCTTCTGCCATTTCTTTGTTCCCCGTAATATATTCCCCTGTTTATGTCTTCAAGGGCCCAATTTTAGTCTTAACCATTTTTTTTGCTTTTCACATACCTAAAAAAGCTTTTACTAACCTCCTTTATTTTATTGGCCAGTTTACCTTCGTACCTCATTTTTTCTCTGCGTATTTCCTTCTTAGTAATCCTCTGTTGCTCTTTAAAAGCTTCCCCGTCCTCAGTTTTCCCACTTATCTTTGCTATGTTATACTTTTTCTCTTTTAACTTTATATGTTTCTTAACTTCCCTCGTCAGCCACAGTCACCCATTCCTCCTCCTAGGATCTTTCTTCCTTTTTGGAATGAACTAATCCTGCAACTCCTGCATTATACACAGAAATATCTGCCATTGTTCCTCCACTGTCATCCCTGCTAAGGTATTGCACCATTGAACTTTGGCCAGCTCCTCCCTCATAGCTCCATAGTTCCCTTTATTCAACAGAAATATTGTCACTTCCGATTGTACCCTCTCCCTCTCAAATTGCAGATTGAAGCTTATTGTATTATGGTCACTACTTCCCAATGGCTCCTTCACTTCAATGTCCCTGACCAATTCTGGTTCATTGAACAATACCAGATGCAGAATTGCCTTCTCCCTGGTCAGCTCCAAAACCAGCTATTCTAAGAATCCATCTCTGAGGCACTCCACAAAGTCTCTTTCTTGAGGTCCAATACCATCCTGATTCTCCCAGTCTACCTGCATGTTGAAATCCCCCATAACAACTGTAGTAACATCTTTGTGACAGGCCAATTTCAGCTCCTGATTCAACTTACATCCGACATCCAGACTACTGTTTAGGGGCCTGTAGATGACCCCCAAGAAGGTCTTTTTACCCTTAGTATTTCTCAGCTCTATCCACACTGATTCTACATCCCCTGATTCTAGGTCCCCCAGTGCAAGGGACTGAATATCATCCCTTACCAACAAGGCCACCCCACCCCCTCTGCCCGTCAGTCTGTCCTTACGATAGCACTTGTTCTGAATTTTCTGCTTCATTGATACAGTTGCCTTTCTTGACTTCTCTTGTTCTAACTTTCCCTTCCATTTCCTTCTTAAACATTCAGTTTGTCCCCTCCCCCCCGCTACTTAGTTTAAACGTAGCTGTGTTGCAGTAGCAAACCTCCTGCCAGAATGCTGGTCCCTAACCTATTAAGCTGCAAACCGTCTCTCTTGTAGAATTTATGCTTACCACAAAACATACCCCAGTGATCCAAGAATTTAAATCCTTGCTTCCTGCACTAGTTCCCCAGCCACACGTTCAAGTCCATTATCTCCCTGTTTCTGGCCTCACTAGACCGAGGAACTAGAAGCAAACCAGAAATAACCACCCTGGACATCCTGCTTTTCAGCCTTCTTCCTAGTTCTCCGAAGTCCCGCTGTAGTATGTTCCTCCTCTTCTTCCCGACATCATTTGTGCCGACATGTACCACCACCTCTGGCTCTTCACCTTTGTCCTTGAGGATTTCCTGCACTCTGTCTGTGACGTCTTTAACCCTAGCGCCAGGAAGGCAACACACCATCCTTAAGTCCCGTCTGCTGCCACACAAACCCCGGTCAGTTCCTCTCACTATGGAGTCCCCTATTACCACGGCTCTGTGCGATGTCCGACTCTTCCGCTCTGCCTCTGTGCCAACTTTTGATTGACAGATCTGGCCGCCTCGCGGACTGGCAGTGTCATCAGTCTCTACTGTTTCCAAAAGATTCAACTTGTTCCTGACAGGTACTTCCCCTGGCTGCCTATCCGTGTGACAATGTTAATTTTACATTGTGTAATATCAGATTATGAGTGATGTCTCATGATATGGGAAACCAGATTTAAATGTAGGAATATATGTTTCAGAGAATTATTTTGTATTAAGTTTTTTGTTGTACATTTTTAAAATTTTCCATAATTAGAGTTGCAAATCTTCTATTTTACTCATTTTCTCTTTCCCCTCTCGATCTTTTGTCCTCCTTTGCAGCCTTCTTAAAAGGTTCAAATTATGAGGCTTACCATTTTTCACAATTTTTTGCCCCTTTCAATCAAATAGCATTTTTTATTTCTTTTATTATACAAAGTCACAATGCATGACTTGCTAGATTTCTATGCACTTAAAGAATTGTAGATTTATTGTAAATTTTAATTTTGTTTTTATAAATATTAACTATTGCCTGTTACTGTCACACTTTTTAATGTCATTTTCCAATTGACTATAGGCAATTTACTCCTCACAGCTTCATAGTATCATTTTTTGGATTTGTACATTAGTTTCTGAGTGAACTAAGTCAATTCAAAACTTAACATAGAACACAGAACAGTACAGCACAGGATCGGGCTCTTCGATGAACATGATGCCAAATTAAATTAATCCCTTCTGTTTGTCTGTCCATAGTCCATATCTCTCCCATGCCTTCCACTCTCTGTGCAAAATAAAATTGCCCTTCACATCTCCTTGAGCTTTCCCCCCTCACCTTAAATGTATTCCCCCAAGTACAAGACATTTCAACTCTGACAAAAAGATTCTGATTATCAACTCTATGCATCTCATAATTTTATAAACTTCTATCAAGTCTCTGCTCAGCCTCTGCTGCTCCAGAGAAAGCAACCCAAACATGTCCAGTCTCTCCTCATAGATCATACCCTCTAGTATAGGCAGCATCCTGGCAAACCTCTTCTGCGCCCTCTCCAAATCCTCCACATCCTTCCTGTAATGTGGCAACCAGAATTGAACACAATACTCTAGTGTGGCTAACTAAACTTTTATAAAGCTGTAATATCACTTCCTCACTCTTGCACTTAGTGTCTTAACCAATAAAGGCAAGAATACCATATGCCTTCCTTACCAACGTATCTACCTACAAGGCCACTTTCAGGCAGCAATGGACTAGGACCCCAAGATCCCTCTGTATCTCAATGCTGTTAAGGGTCCTGCCATTAACTATATACTTTCCCTGCATGAATCCATATAAGATTCTGTAAATCAATTTTTTAGATTAGAATCAGTCTGAACATTAGCGCACAGTCTCACACAGGGCAACTCATACCTTAAATGCATTATCTGGGCTGACATGACACCAGTTGTTAAAGTTCACTCGAGAATGTAAGTTTTAAATGTTTTGCAATTTACATATGGAAGAACTGAAACCAACATTTTCATTCTAACATGAGAAACTTAGCAAACAATCCAGGCCTTTTTCAATATAATGTTAGTTACATCATACTGTAAACTTTTACTGTAAATTTTGTGTCTTATGATCTTATACTCCGCAACCACCTGATGAAGGAGCAGTGCTCTGAAAGCTAGTGCTTCCAAATAAACCTGTTGGACTATAACCTGGTGTTTTATGACTTTTAACTTTGTACACCCCAGTCAACACCGGCATCTCCAAATCCTGCAGAGACGTCTGAGAGCTGAGATGACTGACCCTCTACAATCACAACCATCTTCCTTTGAGCCAGGTATGACTCTAACCAGCGGAGTGTTTGCCCCCGATACCCATTGATTTCAGTTTTGCTGGGGTACCTTGATGCCATATTTGGTTGAATGTGGCTTTGATGTCAAGGGCTGTCAATCTCACCTCCCCTTTGGAATTCAGCTCTTTTGTCCATGTTTGAACCAAGGCTATAATGAGGTCAGGAGCTGAGTGACCCTGGCGAAACCCAAACTGCTGTCACTGAGCAGGCTATTGCTGAGCAAGTGCTGCTAGATAGCACTGTTGATGACAATATCCATCACCTTACTGATGATCGAGAATAGACTGATTGGTCAGTAATTGGCCAGGTTAGATTTGTCCTGCTTTTTGTGTACAGGACATACCTGGGCAATTTTCCACATTGTCGAGTAGATGCCAGTGTTGTAGCTGTACTGGAAGAGCTTGGCTAGGGGAGCAGAAAGTTCTAGAACACAAGTCTTCAGTAATATTTCTGAAATGTTATCAGGGCCCATTGCCTTTGCAGTATCCAGTGCTCCAGCCATTTCTTGAAATCATGTGGCGTGAATCGAATTGTCTGGAGACTGGCATCTGTGATGCTGGGAAACACTGGAGGAGCCTGAGATGGATCATCTACTCGGCACTCCTCACTGAAGATTGTTGTGATTGCATCAGCCTCATCTTTTGCACCATTCACGACTGGATGTGGAAGGACTGCAGAGCTTCAAGCCGATCCGTCGGTTGTGGAATTGCTGTTTGTACCATTTGGCATGCAATTGTCTTGTTTGGTGGCTTCACCAGTTGACTCCTCATTTTCAGGTATGCCTGGTGCTGCTCCTGGCATGCCCATCTGCACTCTCCATTGAACCAGGTTTGATCCCCTGGCTTGATTGCAATGGTTGATTGACGGATATGCTGGGGCTTGAGGTTGTAGATTGTGCGGGAGTAGAGTTCTGCTTTACTTGACGGCCCACAGTACCTCACGGATGCCCAGTCTTGAGCTGCTATATCAGTTCAAAGTCTGTCCCATTTACCATGGTGATAGCGCCACAGAACAGGATAGAGGTTATTCTCAATATGAAGGCACGACTTCATCTCCACAAGGATAGTGCGGTGGTCACTTTTACTTATACTGTCATGGACAGATGCTTCTGCAGCTGGCAGATTAGTAAGGACGAGGTCAAGTATGTCTTTTCCTCATTGATTGCTTCACCACCTGTCGCAGACCCTGTCTAGCAGTTATATCCTTCAGGACCTACCAGCTCGATCAATACTGCTGCTGCTGAGTCACTCTTGGTGGTGGAAGTTGAAATCCCCCACCCAGAGTACATTTTGTGCTCTTGCCACTTTCAGAGCTTCCTCTAAATGTTGTTCAACATGGAGGAGTACTGATTCATCAGCTGATGAGGACGGTACGTAGTAACCAGTAAGACGTTTCCTTGCACATGTTTAACCGGAAGCCATGAGACTTCATGGGGTCAGGAGTCGATGTCAAGAACTCCCAGGGCAACTCCCTCCCGACTGTATACCACTGTGCTGCCACCTCTGCTGGGTCTGTCCTGCCAGTGGGACAGGACATATGCAGGAATGGTATGGTGGTGTCTAGGGTGTTACCTGTAAGGTATGATTCTGTAAGAATGACTATGCCAGGCTATTGCTTGACTAGTCTGTGAGACAGCTCTCCCAATTTTGGCACAAGCCTTCAGATATTAGTAAGGGGGACTTTGCATGGTCAACAGGGCTGTTTGTGTTTTTGCCATTGTTTTTTTCCAGTTCCGATGCTATGTGGTCCATCCAGTTTCATTTCTTTGTTGCGACTTTCTAGCGATTGATACAACTGAGTGGCTTGATCAGCCATTTCAGAGGGCAGTTGAAAGTCAACCACATTGCTGTGGCTCTGGAGTCACATGGAGGCCAGACCAGGTAACAATGGTAGTTTCCTTCACTAAAGGACATTAGTCAACCAGATGGGTTTTTCTGACAATTGACAATACTTTTAATGGTCATCAGTCAACTCTTAATCCCATATTTTTTTTATTGAATTCAAATTCCACCATCTGCCATGGCAAGATTTGAGCCCAGGTCTCAAGAACATTATTCTGGGTTTCTGGATTAATAGTCAGGCGATAACACCACTCAGCCAATGCCTCCCCCAACTGGAAAAGAAGCACCATTCCTTCAGTGTCATTGAAACAAAGTCCTGGAACTCCCTTCATAACAGCACTGTGGGTCTACTTACAGCACATGGACAGCAGTGGTTCAAGATGGCAGCTCACTACCGCCTTTCCAAGGAATAAATATGGATGCACAGTAAATGCTAGCTCAGCCAGCAATGTCCACGGGCCATGAACGTTTTATTCATATACACTCATGAAACATGGAAATCACTATCTGGGCCAATATTGCTTGACCCTAGTTGCTTCTGAGAAGGTGGTGGTGAGTTACTTACCTGAACCGCTGTAGTCGATCTGGAGGGAGTTCCAGGATTTTGACCTAGCCCAACAGTAAAGGAACAGTGATATTTTTCTAAGTCAGGATGGTGACTTGGAGAGCAATGTTCACGGGGTAGTTTTTCCAGGCACCTGTTGCCCTTGTCCTTCTGGATGGCTTCTAGAAACCATTGCCAGCTATTGTTTACCTATTTACCTCCCTGCTCACCTCCAACCCTCTGTCTTCAGCATATATACCACCTTTTTTCTGACAACTATCAATTCTGAAGAAAGTCTTTAGACCTGAAACATTAACTTTGCTTTCTTTCCATGGATACTGCCAGACCTGCTGAGCTTCTCCCATTATTCTTGTTTTTATACTCACTGCCATTGTTGTTCTAAATAGTAGTAGTCTTGGCTTTGGAAGGTGCTGTCTGAAGATTTTTGTTGAATTTCTGCTGAGCATTTTGTAGATAGTACACACTGCTACTATTGAGCAATGATGATGGAGAGACACTTGGGATTATCCATTAAGTGATGTTCAATTGCAGAATCACTCATAATGTGGGATACAGTATTGCAAGTGCAGGCTGGTTGGAGGCAGTCAGTACCTTGCTTGTTGCGAACAACCAAAGGGATATGCTATTTGAGACAATTTTGCCAGTCTTACGGATGTATAGCCTATATAGAATATCTGCATTCGACCCATTGAGTCACATCAACCCTGTCACCCACACCTTCAACCTTAACTCTGTAATCCTGCCTTTCCCATGGCTAATCCACCTAGCCTGCACATCCCTGATCACTATGGGTAATTTAGCATGGCCAATCCACCACATCCTTGCACATCCTTGGATTGTGGGAGGAATCCAGAGCACATCCTTGGATTGTGGGAGGAATCCAGAGCACCCGGAGGAAACCCACGCAGACACAGGGAGAATGGGCAAATTCCACACAGACAGTCACCCGAGTTTGGAATCAAACCCGCTTCCCTAAGGCAACAGTGCTAATCACTGAGCCACCGTGCTGCGCTGGCATAATGACATCACACAGAGACCGAAATTCATATGACATACTACTCATTTGTGTGATAGGAAGAATGTCTTTTTGTCTTGATAGCAGTAGGTGAAACTAGAACTAGAGGGCATAGCCTCAAAATATGGGGGAGCAGGTTTCAGACTGCGTTGAGGAGGGAATTCTGCACCCAGAGGGTTGTGAATCTGTGGAATTCCCTGTCCAGTGAAGCAGTTGAGGCTACCTCATTGAATGTTTTTGAGGCAAAGATAGATAGATTTTTGAACAGCAAGAGAATTAGGGATTATGGTGGGGGCAGGTAAGTGGAGCTGAGTCCACAAAAAGATCAGCCATGATCTTATTGAATGACGGAGCAGACTCAATGGGCCAGATGGTCTACTCCTGTTCCTGGTTCTTGTGTTCTTATCCTGTTAATAGCCAATACTGTGCATAGCAGCAATGTGAAAATTCACCTTCAACGATTGTTTAAATCTTTGAGATACCTTACACTTCCAGAGATGTCTATGTTTCAAAATTTAGATTGCAATACATTTTCATTAATGACACCACAATTTTCAAATAAGAGGAGTTATTGGAAGGTTCACAAATCAGAAAGTTCCTATCAGACCTTTTACCTCTCATTCACTGGTTGCACTCTGATACGATTCTGCCTTATGTTTTGTTCTGTTTTTCCAACGCTATCCTTTCCAGCAAGCTATATATTTATTATTTTTTTGAGAAATTAAATTCTTCCTTGTAATTATCCCAAATTTATTTTGTGTAATTTTAATTCATGTCTCCCATACTTAATTTCAGATTTCATAGTTCTCCCAATTATGAAATAAACCAAAACAGGCTATTTAGACTGATGGATAACATTGATGTTCATACTGATAAATGGAAGGGAACATTCATGCTACTAAACCTCAAAACAAAAGAGAAAGACTTTGACTTGTATAACTCCATCATTGACCTCAACACATGCCACAAAGCTACACTCAATGACGTATTATTGAAGAGTAATCACTGTTATGTTAGAATGTGGCAGCTAAACTGCAAAATGTAAACTGTCACAAATCATAGCACGATAATGATCGTATAATGTGTTTTTTGAAATATTGATTGAGGGATAAATATCAGCCAGAACAGCGAGATAAGAGCCTGAGATCTCCTTGAAATTATGCCTTGGGAAATTTAAATTGCGCCTTGAACAGCAGACAGGATGTTAATTTCGCATTTCATATGAAAGCCAGCACTTTGACAATGTAGCAATCCCTCTGTCACAGACTGAATGAGTAGCCAAGTGTCTGGGGTGTGAATTGATCTCACAACTTTCTGACTCAGAGGTAACAGACTGACTGATCTGAATCACAGCTAACATGCCAACATTCATTTGAAAGTGATGAATTTAGAGGGTTATGGGGATAGAGATGGAGAATGGGATGGCTGGGCAGCTCATTTGGGAGCGGGTACCGATACAATGGGTCGAATAGCCTCCTCCTGTACTGTAACGTTCATTGATTGTACGATTCTATAAGGATCATCAAAAAAAAAAGAGGTCCAGCATCTTCCCCTTATATTTGAGGACATTACAATATGATCAGATAGGAAAAGATGGAGATGTTTTTGGAGAAAAGATGTGGGCACACGTACAAGTCTGGCTGCAAGCATGCATTCAGCAATGTGGGATTCATCAGCTGATTCCACAAAGACTCAAGTCAAAAGCATGATAAAATACTTATCACATGCCTGCCTGAATACAGCTGCGTTGACTGTCAAAATCCAGAAGAGGAACATGTGCTCATAGAATCATAGAATCTCTAGAGTGTAGAAGCAGGCCATTCAGTCCATTGAGTCCAATTGGACCCTCCAAAGAGCATCACTCTACATCCAAACCCCTACTCTATCCCTGTAAACTTTCATTTACCATGGCTAACCCACATGGTCTGTTCATCCCTGGACACTATAGGAAATGTCCCACAGCCAATCCACCTAACCTGCACGTTGTTGGACTGTGGGAGGAAACTGGAGCACCCAGAGGAAACCCACACAGACATGGGAAGAATGTACAAACTCCACAAAGAAAGGTGTCCGAGGGTGGAATCGCACCCGGGTCCCTGGCACTGTGTGGCAGCAGTACTAACCCTGTAAATGTGAGCTTTTCAAAGAAATAAAGAAAACATTGTTAACAGAGATGATTGAAGGAAGGAGTATTTTAATCCTGGAGTATTCATAATCCAGTATTGAACATAGCATTATTGACGCAGGAGTAGGCTATTTGTTCCATTGAGTCTGATCCATCATTCAATAGGATCATGGCTGACCTGGTTAGGTCATAGCTCTACTTTCCTGTTTGTTCCCTATAGCCTGTTTCATGGTGAATGGTGGGGCCTTAAGGAGTGTAGTGGAACAGAGGGATCAGAGGGAACAAAGTTCAGGTTCACAGTTTTCTGAAAGTGGAGTCACAGGTAGACAGGGCAGTGAAGAAGGCTTTTGGCACACTGGCCTTCATCAGTCAGGGCATTGAGTACAGAAGTTGGGAAGTTATGTTGCAGTTATATAGGACGTTGGTGAGGCTGCACTTGGAGTATTGTGTTCAGTTTTGGTCACCTTGCTACAGGAAGGATGTTATTAAACTGGAAAAAATGCAGAAGAAATTCACTAGAATGTTGCCAGGTCCCAACGGCCTGTGTTATAGTGAGAGGTTGGACAAGCTAGGACATTTTATTTAGAGCAGAGGAGACTGAGTGGGGATCTTATGGACGTGTATAAAATCATGAGAGGCATGGATAGGGTTAATGCATTCATTTTTTTTCCAGGGTTGGGAAATCGAAGACTACAAGGCATTAGGTTTAAGGTTAGAGGGGAAAGAATAAAAGGGAACCTAAGGGGCAACTTTTTTAACGCAGGGTGGTACGCATATGGAATTAGCTGCCAGTGGAAGATGTTGAGGCAGGTACATTAACAACATTTAAAAGGCATTTGGACAAATACATGGATAAGAAAGGATTAGAAGGATATGGGCCAAGTGCAGGGAAACGGGGTTAGCGTGGATGGACATTTTGGTCACATGAACCACTTTGGGCAAAGGGCTTGTCTCTGTGCTGTAAGACTCTATGTGTATCCAAAATCAGCCGTGAATAAATTCCAAGATTAGACTCCACTACCTTTAATAAGAGTATAAGATAATATTATGATAAGTAGGCCTTTCAGCCCATGAAAAGATGATAAGAAAAAAACAGGGAACTATAAACTGGTGAGCCTGTCATCAATGATGGGAAGTTGGTGGAGGAGATTCTGAGGGACAGGATTTATATGTATTTGGAAAGACAAGGACTCATTAGGGAAATCATATCTCTCTAAACTGATTGAGTTTTTTGAAGAAAGTGATGAAGAAAATTGATAAAGGCAGAGCAGTGGACATTGTGTGGACTTCAGCAAGGCATTCACCAAGATTTCACATGGTAGACTGGTTAGTGAGGTTGGATGAAATGGAATACAGTGATAACTAGGCATTTGATACAAAATTGACTCGAAGGTAGGAGACAGAGGGTGGTGGTGGAGGGTTGTTTTTTGGACTGAAGGCCTGTGACCAGTGGTGCATGGGTCTACTGCTTTTGTCATTTATATAAATGATTTGGATGTGAACGTAGGAGGTACAGTTAGTAAGTTTGTAGATGACACCAAAATTAGAGGTGTAGTGGATAGCAAAGAAGGTTAACTCAGAGTACAATGGGACCTTGACCAGATGGGTAATTGGGCCAGGAGTGGCAGGTGGAGCTTAACTTAGATAAATGTGAGGTGCTGCATTCCGAAGGCAAATTAGGGCAGGACTTACACACCTCATGGTAAGATCTTGGGGAGTGTTGCTAAACAAAGAGACCTTTGAGTATGGTGTTCAGTTTTGGTCACCTTGCTCTTAGAAGGGTGTTATTAAACTGGAAATAGTGCAGAAGAAATTTGAGCCAAAGGGATTTGTAGACACATCCATCAAACCATTCCTCCCATCCATCCTAGCCTGTCTTAAACACTCTATCACTTATCAGGGACACATCCCACTTTGTACCCTGGTGCCCCATCCAAGTGCTTGTCTAACTACCTGGTATCTATCCACCTGGCATAATGCCCACTTGGTACTCTACTTACCTGGAACCCAATCCATCTGACACCCTTTCCAAATAGCACCTTAATGTCCTTAGGTGCTTTACATAGACTGTCAGAGGACCGGTCAAAGTGGCTGACTGAACTGTTGGATATTTAAATTCCACAACATGGCAACTACTGTTGTGAAAACAGGAGCATAGTTTACTTTCACTCAGAAGTATTTCAGATTCCCTCTCTATTTCAGCAGTGTCTATATTTGGAAGCTCCTGCCAAAAACAGGGAACTGTTTCTTACCATAAAAGGTCGGAGCAGAGTGACAGACTGACTATGATTGTCACATCTCTTATGCTTTATTCCCTGAGTTTTAGTCTCCTCCACAAAAAGGTTTCTACCAACCCAGGCCCCTCAAGACCTTACATCTTTCAATAAGATCACAGCTCATTCTTTTGAACTGCAAAGGATATAGGCCTTTCAACCTTTCAAATATGCAAACTGAAATCCATCAACTGAGTTTGATGAATTCAATATTCAAACTGCATTTGTATTTTCGCTTCACAGGAACATTGGTTTTAGCAGATGTAAAAGTGAAAATGTTCCCCTGCATTTAATACTTGTCAAGCTGACAGAAACTTGGCTGGTGAAAGGACAAAATGGGCAGCTCAGTGTTCTGTGTTTTAGATGCTATTGGAAGGATAGAAAGGGAGGCAAGAGAGAAGGAGGAGTGGAATTTTTGATTAAAGAAAATATTACTACTGTAATTAGGGAGGATACTTCTGAGGGATCATCCAGTGAAAATATATGGGTTCAAACTAGAAATAATAAAGGGATGATCACCTTTCATGGGATTGTACTATAGCCCCCCCCAGTAGTCAGAGGGAAATCGAGGAGCAAATATGTAGCGAGAGCTCAGACATATCTAAGAACAACAAGGTTATAATAGTTAGGGATGTAAAATTTCCAAACATTAACTGGGACTGCCATAGTGTTAAAGGGTTGCACAGTGAGCGATTTGTTAAAGGTATTCAAGAAATTCTTCTTCATCAATATGTAAGTGTTCCTAATAGAGAAGGAGAAAAAATTAATCTTCTCTTGGGAAATAAGGCAAGGTAAGTGACTGAAGTATTAGTAGGTGAACACTTACAGACGAGTGATTATAATTCAATTAGTTTTAAAATAGCTATGGAAAAGGATGAGCCTTCCATTAAAGTTAATGTTCTTAATCAGAGTAAGGAGACAAGAACTTTCAAAAGTTGATTGGAGTAGACTGTTTGCAGGTAAAGAGATGACAGACAAGTGGGAGGTTTTCAACAGTATGATAATGAGAGCTCAGAAGCATCGTGTTCCTGTTAGAGTGAAGGGTTAGAGTAAGGAACAATGGATGAATAAAGATCTTGAGGTCCTGGTCAAGAATAAAAAAGAGTCATATATTAAGTATAGACAACTATGATTTGTAGTGTAGGAGCATTCTTAAGATGAAAATCAGGAAGGCAGAGAGGAGATATGAGATTGCCTTGGCAGGTAGAGTCATCGAGTCATAGAGATGTACAGCATGGAAACAGACCCTTCGGTCCAACCCGTCCACACCGACCAGATATCCCAACCCAATCTAGTCCCACCTGCCAGCACCCCGCCCATATCCCTCCAAACCCTTCCTATTCATATACCCCATCCAGATGCCTTCTAAATGTTGCGATTGTACCAGCCTCCACCATTTCCTCTGGCAGTTCATTCCATACACATACCAACCGCTGTGTGAAAAAGTTGTCCCGTAGGTCTCTTTTATATCTTTCCCCTCGCACCCTAAACCTATGCCCTCTAATTCTGGACTCTCCCACCCCAGGAAAAAGACTTTGTCTATTTATCCTATCCATGTCCCTCATAATTTTATAAACATCTATAAGGTCACCCATCAGTCTCCAACGCTCCAAGGAAAACAGTCCCAGCCTATTCAACCTCCCCCCATAGCTCAAATCCTCCAACCCTGGCAACATCGTTGTTAATCTTTTCTGAACTCTTTCAAGTTTCACATCATCTTTCCGATAGGAAGGAGACCAGAATTGCACACAATTCTGACAGTGGCCTAACCAATGCCCTGTACAGCCGCAACAATGACCTCCCAACTCCTGTACTCAATATTCTGACCATAAGGTTAAGGATAATCCAAAGAGATTCTACAAGTGCATTAAGAGCAAAAGAGCAACTGGAGAGAAAGTAGGGCCACTTAAATGCAATGTGGTCATCTTTGTGTTGAATTGCAGGAGATGGGGGAGATATTAAATGAGTATTTTAGAACATAGAATATAGAAAAGTACAACACCGAACAGGCCCTTAGGCCCACGATGTTGTGCCGAGGTTTAATCCTAATGTAGAATATAATAACAACCTACACACCCCTCAACTCACTGCTATCCATGTGCATGTCCAGCAGTCACTTAAATGTCCCTAATGACTCTGCTTCCACCACCACCACTGGCAAGGCATTCCATGTATTCTCAACTCTCTGCGTAAAGAACCTACCTCTGACGTCTCCTCTCTACCTTTCTCCTAATATCTTAAAACTATGACTCCTTGGACCAGTCAATCGTGCCCTGGGGAAAAGACTCTGGCTATTGACTCTATCTATTCCTCTCATTATCTTCTACACCTCGATCAGGTCTCCTCTCTTCCTCCTTCTCTCCAGAGAGAAAAGTCCAAGCCTATTCTACCTTTCTTCATAAGGCAAGCCCTCCAGTCCAGGCAGCATCCTGGTAAACCTTCTTTGCACCCTCTCCAAAGCCTCTGTATCTTTCCTATAGTAGGGCGACCAGAACTGGACACAATATTCCAAGTGTGGTCTCACCAGGGACTTGTAGAGCTGTAGAAAAACCTCACAGCTCTTAAACTCGATCTCCCTGTTAATGAAAGCCAAAATACCATATGTTCTCTTTGTGTCAGTTTTTACAGCGGAGAAAGAAATAAAGGCTAGGCAGGAAAGTAAATATATATGTTTTGAAAACAATTCATTTTACAGAAGAAGAAATGCTGGAGATATTAGAAAATATAAAGGTGGATCAATCTCTCGGGCCATGATCAGGTTTATCCCATAACGTTGTGGGAAGGTAGGGAGGAAATTGCAAGGCCTCTAGCAGAAATATTTGTATCATCTATAAACACAGGTGAGGTGCCAGAGCACTGAAGGGTGGCTAATGCTGTGCCTTTATTTAAGAAAGGTTGTAAGGAGAAACCTGGGAACTACAGTCCTATGAGCCTGATATCAGTGGTGGTTAAGTTGTTGATGTGATTCTGAAAAATAAGATTTGCATGCATTTGGAGAGGCAAGGACTGATTGGGGATAGTCAACATGGTTTTGGGCAAGGGAAATACATAATTCTTTGAAATGTGCATCTCAGGTAGACAGGGTGGTTAAGAAGGCATTTAACACACTTGCCATCATTGCTCAGACCTTTGAGTATAAGAGTCATGTGGAGGTTGTACAGGATGTTGGTGAGGCCTCTTCTGTAGTGCTGTGCGCAGTTCTGCTCGCCCTTTTATAGGATGGATATTATTCAGCTGAGGGGGTTCAGAAAGCATTTACCAAGATGTTGCTGAAAATAGGCTGGATAGGCTGGGATTTTGTTTCACCAGAGCAGAGGAGGTTGAAGGGTGACCTTCAAGGTTTATAGAATCATGTGGGGCATACATAAGGTAAGTAGAAAAGGTCTTCTCCCTAAGGTGGGAGAGTCCAAAGCTAGGGGCCATATTTTTTAAGGTAAGGGGTGAAAGACTTAAAAAGGACATGAGGCAACTACACAGAGAGTAGTTAGTATGTGCAATGAATGCCGGTGAAAGTGGTACATGCAGGTACAATAACAGTGTTTAAAAGACATTTGGGTAACTACATGAATAGGAAAGGATTGGAGGGAAATGGGCCAAATGCAGGTGGGACTAGTTAAGTTGGGGATTTTGTTTGGTGTGGACTTGTGTCGGTTTCTATGTTGTATTACTATATGACTCTATTAGTTTGCACTGTGAATTTGGGGATATTAGGAGATGCAATGGGTAGTTAGCCCCGCGAACAGTGATGACTTGAAAAGTAGTTCAACTGAAAGACTGTAAACTCACCTTGAAGAGATCCATATTGTATTGTAAGGCAGTTAGTACCAGAAAGGATTAACTGATATCATGAGGTAAGATCCACCCTTCAGTTTATAAAGCACGGTGGCTCAGTGGTTAGCACTGCTGCCTCACAGCACCGCTGCCTCACAGCACCAGGGTCCCAGGTTCGATTCCAGCCTTAGGCGACTGTGTGTGTGGAGTTTACACATTCTCCCCGTGTCTGCGTGGGTTTCCTCCAGGTGCTCCAGTTTCCTCTTGCGGTCCAAAGATGTGCAGGTCAGGTGAATTGGCCGTGCTAAATTGCCCATAGTGTTGGGCACGTTAGTGGGACGGAAAGGGGTCTGGGTGGGTTGCTCGTCGGTGTGGACTGGTTGGGCCGGGGGGACCTGTTTCCACACTGTAGGGAATCTAACCTTATCTAATCTAATCTGAACTGTTCATGGGAGGAACTAACCACAATTGCTACTGTGGAGTCTTGTGTGTACCAGAATGTTTCAGTACCAGGAATGTGAAAGTACTCAAATTGAAACTGATGCCCTGATATCTGGTAAGAAGAAATTCTGTACCTCAGATGTACTAGTTATTAACAAATATGTAGCAAACCTGTTCTGTTTACCAACAATGGGCTTATTTTTGACTGAAAACTACAGATGGGCATCCTTCCTGGCTTGCTATCAGTAATTTAGACTAAAACCAAAAAGAAGGTATCCCAGATGGTTCAGGTAGATGACATTGTAATCACAGTGTCTGAAGGTGGTGCCAAAAGCCCTCGTGTGGTGCAGTGGTAATGTCCCTACCCCTGGACTCAGAGGCATAGATTCAAGTCCCACCTGTGCCAGAGGTTTATAATAACATCTCTGAACAGATGTATTAGAAAAATGAGATTTTTTTTAAATTTAGAAGACGTTGCCAATCATGGTGGATTTAATTTAGTCATAACTTTATAAGACATATCATTTTTCTGACTTACGCTTTGATTATTCTCTCAGTTTATTTTTCAAGGCATATTAAGATTCTGTATCTGCAGCTGGCCCTTTTTCAATTTTAATCAGCGATTTATATTTAAAACCATCTTTTACGAAGATGCCTGTCGCAGTTATGATCTCAGGATAATAATAAAATTAATGATGAAAGGAGCCTGTGGGTCTTTCTGTCCTTCACATGAAGTGATCTCCTGTTATTTCAGTGTCGCTTTATTTTTAAACACTCAAACTTTGCAAAATTGCATTTCAGCTATGATTGTGCATCTGTAAAATATTAACTTATTAGAAATATTGTTTTGGTTCCCTTCAAACCCACGTAATTTCCTGAAGCATTTTGCAGCTTCTGAAACACTGTTGAATGCTGTGACATCAGAAGTACTGCAGAAATGTAGGCCCAGCAATTTCCCATCGTAATCCATCTTCTGAGGGTGGTTTTGAGAAGTAATTATTAGCCACGACAAACACTTCTGCTTTTTTCTCAAACATTGTCCTGCAATCTTCCTCATCCTGTCACTCGGGCCTCAGTTTTATGTATCTTCTGCGAGATGGTGTAGGTGACAGCAATGCAATGGATTTTATGTTCAAGCCCCTGGGAACAGCACTTTTTATTATTTGTACATGGGATGTCGGCATCACTGGCTAGACCAGCATTTATTGCCCATTCCTAATTCCCTATAGGATAGGTGGTAAGAGTTAATCACATTGCTGTAGGTTTGGAGTCGCATTTTGGCCAAACCAGATAAAGATAACAGATTTCTTTCCCTAAAAGATATTAATCATCCAGATGGATTTTTAACAGCAATTGATAATAGATTCATGGTTGCCATTTGGCTAACTTCTTATTCCAGATATTAATTGAATTCAAATTTCCCCATCTACATAGCAGGATGTGAACTGGTGTCTCCACCAGAACATTAACCTTGGGTTCCATCTTACTAATCCAGTGAAAAAAGCACCACTTGGTCCTAAACCTCTTGACCTAGGAACGAACAATACTACGATCAAGTCACATCACATGTATTAATGAATAAATATTTTTGTCTTATTTTATTACAGGCAGGAATTGATAGGATTTTACAGTATTTAATCTTAACTGCCCACCCTTTGTAAAGTCACATTGTTATTAGTTTGCAGATCCACCATTCTAGGAAAGGAGGATAAAATTTTAGTTGTGGCAATATTTATTGTTAACTTTTAATCCTAATCCTATAGTTGTCAGCTACGACTCAGCTGTTAGCTGTCATGCCTCAGAAGCAAAGTGTTTCTATTTCAAATATTGGTCAGAATTTGGAGAAGAAAGATCTAGTGTTACACTCCAGTCCAGTAACTGAGCTGCATTGCCAGAGGTGCCAGATCCAGATTAGCCATTGTTATGATCCCAGCTGACATTATTATTGGACAAATCCGATCCTGGACTGAAACATGGCTTGGTGGGTCATATTTTGTTTTGTTTTGGTTTTAACGAGGTGGTGTCTCACTGAAATAGAATGTGACATGTTTTGTTTGAACAATAAAACAAAAGTTTACTACACAATAGGAATGAAAATAAAATAGAATAAACCAAATAATTACTTCTAATACAAACAGTTTTAAGCACACAAAGGATAATCCAATTAATACCAGAGCACTCCTTTACAATTTCCAGAAGAAAAGCATCACTTTTACAGTACTCACCAGTGAAAAAGTATTTTCCTAACAGCTTGATAGGCTTTCAGGTAAGTGTGATTTTAAGCCCTAGACTGGAACTAATGCTAGTGTCTTCCGAGAGCTATCATACCTCTGGTCATAAATATACTGAGGTTCAAGTAATCTCTTCAAGGTTTTATCTCAACACTTCTGTTCTAGGGCTATCATGAACTCTTTAAACCAGTTATCTAGTTTCACCTTACTGGCCCATTCTCAACAGTACTGATCTTCAACCATCTCTGACCAAAGACCTCACAGAAGTGTCCAAAACCAAAGTAAAACTACACAGGAAACCTATCTTTAAGCAATAAGCATTTTTCCCTTGGCTTAAAAACCCTAGAAATTTCTAACAAACCTTAAATCACAATGGTTTATTTTGCTAAGTCATATGCAATGCTCAGGTGAACAAAAGTCCATTGGTGCCTCCAAAGTAGCTCCCTCAAACTGTTTTAAAAGAAATTACCATTGCTACAGAGGGATATGTGCCAAGTGCTGGGCAAATTAGACGAGATTAGGTTCGGATATCTGGTCAGCATGGACGAGTTGGACCGAAGAGTGTGTTTCCATGCTGTACATCTCTATGACTCTATGACTCCAAATACTTGGAAGTCATTTATTTACTTCAGACAAAGAGAAAATCCATATAACACTAACCCTAAAACAAAAACCCAGAATTAAAATAAAAGATATGCAATATTTAAATCATAATTTATATCACACTATTAAAACAAGGCCTTGAGTAAAGCAAACATTAAAACAATCCTATTGCATTAACTTAAAGAGGAGGAGAGGAGCTCCCCAGTGACCTGTCTGTTATGTATCCCTCAATCAATACTACGTAGAACAGGCAATCCAGTGATTATTCTACTGTTTTGTTGAATCTTGCTGAGTACAAATTGTTTTCTGCATTGCAAAAGCAACTATGCTTGAAGAAGAATCAAATCAGACTTGAAACAATAACTCTGTTTCTCTTTCTATAGACGCTGCTCGGCCTGCTGAGTTTCTCTAGCACTTCCAGTTGTAATTTCAAAAGTTCATGTTTGGATATCATGTGGTGGTAAAAGATGATAGATGAATGACAGACTTTCTTTCTTCTCAATGGTTGTCCTCACATTTCAATATATTGAACCAACACTGAGAGAAAGTACAGATATAGTTTTGAATTTCCTGACTCTGCAAATTGACAGTAATAAATTTGGAATTTTGGAATTCAATGTAGCTAAGTGCGAGGTGATTCACTTTGGGAAGAATAACAAAAAGATGGGGTACTGGGCTAATGGTCGGATACTTGGTAGTGTGGATGAGCAGAGGGATCTTGGTGTCCATGTACACAGATCTCTGAAAGTTGCCACCCAGGTAAATAGTGCGGTGAGGAAGGCATATGGCGTACTGGCTTTTATTGGTAGAGGAATTGAGTTCCGGAGTCCTGAGGTCATGATGCAGTTGTATAAGACTCTGGTACGGCCGCATCTGGAATATTGTGTGCAGTTTTGGTCGCCATACTATAGGAAGGATGTGGAGGCATTGGAACGGGTGCAGAGGAGGTTTACCAGGATGTTGCCTGGTATGAAAGGAAAATCGTATGAGGAAAGACTGAGGCACTTGGGGCTGTTTTCACTAGAGAAAAGAAGGTTTAGGGGTGACTTGATTGAGGTGTACAAGATGATTAGGGGGTTAGATAGGGTCGACAGTATGAACCTTTTCCCGCGTATTGAGTCGGGTATTACAAGGGGGCATAGCTTTAAATTAAGGGGGGGTAGATATAGGACTGATGTTAGGGGTAGGTTCTTCACTCAGCGAGTCGTTAGTTCATGGAATGCCCTGCCAGTAACAGTGGTGGACTCTCCCTCTTTATGGGCATTTAAGAGGGCATTGGATAGGTATATGGAGGATAGTGGGTTAGTGTAGTTTAGGTGGGTTTGGATCGGCGCAACATAGAGGGCCCAAGGGCCTGTACTGCGCTGTATTCTTCTATGTTCTATGTTCTATAAACATATTTCCAATTTTTGAGGAAGGTCTACTAGTGAGTTTCCAATGAACCATATTCTTTTGTGGGGCAAAGGGTGAGACCAAGTACATACCAATATAAGAGTAGGTCCATCAACCTCTAGATCCTGCTCTGCCATTCAATAAGATCTGATTGATCTGCCCAAAAGCTATAGTCTGAATTAGAGTTCACTCACGTATTCCTGTGTCTGGCTTCATGTTTTTTCTCAGCTGGATAATCTGCAGAGGGTCTTTAGCCTAATGTAGAAAATTTACAAAATTTGTGAAGATTAACCACAAGTTACATATAAACATATAGATTAGGAACAGAAGGCACTCACTCGGCACACCTCCACCACCACCCTCCCTCCCACTCACCCCCCCCCCCCTCCGTCGTCCCCCCCCCTCGAGTAAGCAACATTCAGTAAGATCATGGTTTATCTAACTGCTCTAGTCCTGCCTAGCACTAATAATCTTTCACTCCCCAGGCTATTAAGAATCTATGTATCTTAAAAATATTCAAAGACTCTGTCCTTACCATCCTTAAAGGAAGAGAGTTTCAAAGACTCATAGCATTCTGTTGGAAGAAAAATCTCCTGATTTTATTTCTAATTTTCTTAGTTTAATTTTATTTTTAAATAATGATCCCTAGTTTTAGGTTCTTCCACAAGAGGAGATATGTTTTCCATATGTCAAGAATCCTCAGGATCTGATACATTTCAGTCAAGTTGCCTCTTACTTATTTAAACACTCAGAGGACACAAGCCTAGCCTTTCCTACTTCTGCTCATAAGACAACCCACCTTTAAGAGGATGCAAGTAAGGAGCAAGAATAGGCCATTCAGCCTTGTGAGCCAGCTTGTCATTTAATAAATCATGGCTGATCTGATTAAAACCTCATAACCATATTCCCACGTGCTTCTGATAATCTTTCACTCTCTTATTTATCAAAAATCTATCCCCACTTTCTTAAAATTATTCAGACTCTGTGTTTGTCAAAAAGTGCAGCACTGGAAAGGCACAGCAGGCTAGGCAGCATCTGAGGAGCAGGAGAGTCAATGTTTCGGGCATAAGGCCTTCATCAGGAATATGGAAGGGGAAAGGGGCCCGGGAGATAAATTGGAGGGTGGGTTGGGGGTAGGGTAGCTTGGAAGGCAGGTGGGTAGTGATGGTGATAGGTTGGAGGGGAGGGTGGAGCAGATAGGTGGGAAGAAAGATGGACAGGTAGGACAGGTCAAGAGGGTGGTGCCGAGTTGGTGATTTGGATCTGGGATGAGGTGGGGGAGGGGAGATGATGAAACTGGTGAAGTTGACAATGGTGCTGTGTGGTTGGAGGGTGGAAGATGAGGTGTTTTCCTCCAGACATCGGGTAGCTTGGATTTGGTGGTGGAGTAGGCCCAGGACTTGCATGTCCTTGGAGTTGAAGTGGTCAGCCATAGGGCGGTGGGGTTGATTAATGTATGTAGCCCAGAGATGTTTCCTGAGACATTCTACAAGTTGGCATTTTGTCAACCAAATGTAGAAGAAACCACATCAAGAGCAATGGACATAGTCGATGAGGTGTTTGGATGTGCAGGAAACTATCCACTGGATGTGGAATGTCCTTTGGGACTTTTGGAAGGGAAGGGGGGTTGTGGCGCAGGTTTTGTGGTGACAAGCGAAGGTGTCGGGAATGGAGGGTGGGTTGGTGGGGGTGGGGAGCTAACAAGGGAGACGTGGAGGGAATGGTCTCTGCGGAATGCAGATAGGGGTGGGAAGGGAAATATATCTCTAGTGGTGGGGTCTGACTGTAGGTGGTGAAAATGGTGGAATTTAATGCACTGTATCCAGAGATTAGTGGGGTGGAAGGTGAGGACCAGTGGGGTTCTGTCCTTGTTGCAGTTGGAGGAGTGGGGTTCAAGGGTGTTGTAATTATGTGAATAGGAAGTAATAATTATGTGAATAGGAAGCATTTAGAGTGAGCAATTGGGATTAGGTCAGATTAGGATGTCTGGTTGCCATGGAGAAGTTGGCCCAAAGGGTCAGTTTCCATGCTGTATGACTCTATGTCTTGTTACAGCATGACAGTAAACCCTTCTGCTAATTAAAACAAACACACAGATAACTCACTCGCCTTGTGATCTGTTAAAGTGACACAGAACATCCCAAATTCCATTATTTAAACAAAATTCAAGTTTATTCTTTAACTCTAAAAGTGAACATTCAACAATGTTTATTTACAACTCTACGCCCTTTTTCTCTTAAAGGTTTGTTATCTACCTTCAAGTCTATAATAAAACACTGAACCAATAAAAGCCCCAATTAAAATTACAGCAACTTCATTTTCAAAACCAGACAGCGGCTGTCATCTCCAGCGTCCGTCTTCCTCTGTTTGTAGATCTCCCTGGGTCATCTTTGGTCTTCTGCTGCAAATATGTTTCATATAGAAAAGGTACCTTTGATAGAGAGTGTTTTTCAGGCAGTCTCTCGGTGGCAGTTGGTGCACTTTCTCTGTGGTTAACTCTCAAAATGCCAGCTTATTTATACCCCCAAACATCTCATTGGTTCAATGTTGTCAAAACAGTAAAATTCAATTTTGGTTGGGTTTTGTACCATGGGGCATAACATAAACTGATTGATTAAATTCAAGTGGTGGTTAAAACATCTGAGATATCTAGTTTATAGCCAAATGTTACATATTTTCAATTTTCCAGTATACTCTGAGACTGCTAGTCAGTCACATGACAGTTGCCTGCAAAGTCTCATTGTCAAAACAGCCTTCACTCGTTCTTAAATTACAGTACATGCTTTCAACTTCATAACACCTCCTCCCTTAAAAACAGAACCATAATCATGAAAAGATGTTCTTTTTCTAATTCTTAATCCCATTACAATTATATATATATATATATATATATACACAACGGTATTTGTTAAATCTTATCAAACTTTTTCCGTAAAATCTGCAATAACGCATCTGCTATCACATTCTTATGACCTGCAATATGTACACTTTGTAAATTAAAAGTTTGTAACATAAGAATCTAATAAAATAGTCTTATGTTCCAAGAATATAAAGGGATTGCGATCCGTGTATACAAACATCTCTGATATATGCTCGAGACATAAACAGCAAAATGTTGTAAGGCCAGTACCAGACTCAATAAATTCTTTTCAATGATAGAGTATTGTCTCTGGTGGGTGTTGAGTTTCTTTGAAAAGTAACCAACTGACAGTTCAATTCCATCATCATCATCTTCGATTGCAACTTCGAAGGATTTCAAAAAGTTTGGTGTAGCTTTAAAACTGCTTTTAATTGTCAAATACCTCCTAGCATTGTTTTGTTCACTGAAAGTTTGGGTTCTTCTTCAGCAAATCAGTTAACGGTGCTACTATACTGCTGAAACTTGGAACAAACTTCCTGTAAAATCTGCTTAGTCCCAAACATTGAGGCACCTCTTTCTTCGAGATTGATCGTGAAAGTCCCTCAATGGCCATTGTCTTTGCAATCCTTAATGCAAATCTTTCATGACCAATGTTATGTCCCAAGAACGTCACCTCTGCTTTCGTGAATTCTGTTTTCTTAAAGTTTAATACCAGTTTTGCTTCTCTTAATCATTCAAAGAGCTCTGCTAACTGTACCATGTGATCTTTCCACGACTCACTAAAGAATACTACATCGTCCAGATAGACTGCATAGTTTATTAACCCAACCACAGCTCTGTTCGTGAGTCTTTGGAATGTGGCCGGTGCGTGATTCATTCCAAAGGTCATCAGTTTGAATTGATATAGCCCATTTGCGGTTACAAACGCAGAAATTTCTTTTGCTCTCTCTGATAAAGATACATGTCAATAACCACGCAGTAATTCCAACTTTGTCATGTAACTGGCTTGTCAACTTTTCTCTCTTGGGGTGCAAGAGGTCCCAGATCCCGTACGAGTCCCAAACTGTTACAACACGGCAGTAAACCCTTCTGCTAATTAAACCAAACACACAGAAAAGCTCACCTTTCAAAGTATGAGTGACAGAGAATTCCCCAAATTCCACTATATAAAGAAAAATACATAAATTTTCTTCTTTAATTTGAAAAGTAGACATTAAACAACAGTTATTTACAATTCTATGCCCCTTTTCTCTTAAAGATTAGTTATCTACCTCCCACTCGATAATAATACACTGATTCAATAAAAGCCCCTATTAAAATTATAGCAGCTTAATTTTCAAAACCAAACAGCGGCTGTCATCTCCAGTGTCTGTCTTCCTCTGTTTGTAGATCTCCCTGGGTCATCCTTGGTCTTCTGCTGCAAAGAAGTTTCATATGGAAAAGGTACCTTTGATAGAGAGTGTTTTTCAAATGGTCTCTCAATGGCAGTTGGTGTACTCTCTCTGTGGCTAACTCTCAAAATGCCAGCTTATTTATATTCCAAACATTGGATTATCTCATTGGTTCGATGCTGTCAAAACAGTAAAATTCAAACTTGATTGGTTTTATTATCCTGGGACATAATTTAAACTGAAAAATGTATTGCTGGAAAAGCGCAGCAGTTCAGGCACATCCAAGGAGCAGGAGAATTGATGTTTGGAAGGAGGTTAAGGTGAGGGTGATAGGTCGGGGAGGGGGTGGGGGCGGAGAGGTCATGAAGAAGATTGCAGGTCAAGAAGGCAGTCCTGGGTCCGAGGGTTGGGACTGAGATAAGGTGGGGGGAGGGGAAATGAGGAAGCTGGAGAAATCTGCATTCATCCCTTGTGGTTGGAGGGTTCCTAGGCGGGAGATGAGGCGCTCTTCCTCGAGGCGTCGTGTTGCCATGTTCTGGCGATGGAGGAGGCCATGGCAACACGACGCCTGGAGGAAGAGCGCCTCATCTTCCACCTAGGAACCCTCCAACCACAAGGGATGAATGCAGATTTCTCCAGCTTCCTCATTTCCCCTCCCCCCACCTTATCTCAGTCCCAACCCCCAGATTCAGCACTGCCTTCTTGACCTGCAATATTCTTCCCGACCTCTCCGCCCCCACCCCCTCCCCGACCTATCACCCTCACCTTAACCTCCTTCCACCTATCGCATTCCCAATGCCCCTCCCCCAAGTCCGTCCTCCCTACCTTTTATCTTAACCAGCTTGGCACACCTTCCTCATTCCTGAAGAAGGGCTTATGCCCGAAACGTCAATTCTCCTGCTCCTTGGATGCTGCCTAACCTGCTGCGCTTTTCCAGCAACACATTTTTCAGCTCTGATCTCCAGCATCTGCAGTCCTCACTTTCTCCTACATAATTTAAACTGATTGGTTTTATTCAAATTGTGGCCAAAATAACTAAGGTATCTAGCTTACAACCAAATGTTACCTATTTTCAATATTCCACGTATACTCTGAGACTACTAGTCAGTCACATGACAGTTGCCTACAAACTCTCATTGCCTAAACAGCCTTCACTCTCTCTTAAGGTGCAGTACACACCTTCAACTTCATTATAATGCTAACTTAACAAAAATAGCATCAGATTAAATGGATTATTTTGAGGTTGGCAAGATGAAACTGAGGGTTCATGCTGTACCTCAATTCTTAACAAGTGAGATCAATGGCTCAAATAAAACAGCCAAATAGTATTGTATTCAGGTTTGCTGACAATACAAAGTTAGGTGGGAGTATAAGGAGACAGGTGGGACACAGGGAATGAGCAAAGATTTCATTACTCTCATACACCAACTCCCTAACAACACAGGCCAATATATCATTTCTGTTGCTAACTACGGTGTATTTCTATAGCTACATAGCTTTTTTTCCTTCCAGGAACAACCAAATCTCTCTGCTCATGAATGTTTCAGACAGGGCTGAAACTTTTGTTCTTTTGTCAAGTTCTGAGTTGCATTGAAGGTTTTGGAGGGTTTTTCACTGTGAGTCCTAACAAGTTTCATTGCCCTAACTCATCAAACTTGCCTTACCAACAGATTTAAGAACAGCTTCTTTCTCGCTGTTATCAGACTTATGAAAAGACCTCTCATGTATTAGAGTTGATCCTTCACTGTAGCTGTAACAACATATTTTGCATTCTGTTCTATTACCCTTTTATTTATGGGCGGCACAGTCTCTCAGTGGTTAGCATGCTGCCTCACAGCACCAGGGGCCCAGCTTTGATTCCAGCCTCGGGCGGCTGTCGGTGTGGGAGTTTGCACATTCTCCCCGTGTCTGTGTGCTTTTCCTCCAGGTGCTCCGGCTTCCTCCCACAGACCAAAGATGTGCAACTTGGGTGAACTGGCCGTGCTGAATTGCCCATAGTGTTCAGGGATGTGTAGGTTAGGGGCATTAGTCAGGGGAAAATGTAGAGTAATAGGGTGGGGGAATGGGTCTGGGTGGGTTACTCTTCGGAGGGTGAATCTCTGGAAATCTCTGCCTCAGAGAGCTGTGGATGATACAAACAGATTTTGATCTCTAAGGGAATCAAGGGGCATGTGGTCAGGGTGAGTGGCAGAGCAGGCTCAAGGGTCTATTGTTGCTCTGACATCTTTATTCCTGACATTCTTCTCAATCAACCTCAGGCTTGAAAAACACTAACAGTCTCAGCATCCACAGATTTTTTAATAATTGGCAACATGGCCTTTATTTTAGAGCACTTTCCTCCACTTTTAAAATAATGCTAACTTCAGACAACCAGCAGAAGAGATAGAGAGCAGGAGGTTAATTCCAGGCTCATGCCCATGTGCTTACATCAATATATTTTATACCTACAGGGTATATAAATGTTAACATTTCTTCATCTGTACAGGGAACGACTAAGAATAGAAATGAGAACATTGGGCCTAATACTCTCAAGTCACACCTTGGGCAAAATGAGAACATTACAATTAATCACACAAATGAGGGCCTTGAGTTCATCAATTTATGTTCAAATGATGAATTTTAAAAACCTTGTTTTTGTATTTATAAAACCTTCATTCAGTTTGTATCCAGCCTTCCAGCGAACCCATCAAATGAGACTTTCTGGTGTTAAGGATTGACATCCGGTGTCAAAATCACAGAGCAGGGCAGATACAAATTAAACCCACCCCAATCCAGATCCAAACAGAAAGTTTTAACAGCAGGACTGGACACTTGACAAGTGTGACAATCAATTATTCTCAGCACAAACCCAAAGGCAATAGTAATAGCCTAACAAATCTCTAAAAGTGAACAGACTGGAACATCCAGAAATAATAACAATGCTAATAGGCTTAATCCCAAGGCAACTGGAACATAAAGGGAGGAAGATACATTAAAGGGGTACTCTGCCCGGTTTCTATGGATTTAGCTTTTAGTTACAGCCCTTGCATGCAGGGAATAAAATGTTCCAAGGTCCTTTGACAACAATAACAACAACAACATTATTGAGTGCCTTTAGCATTATGACGCCTATAGGATAGCGACCTTTTCCAGGTAAAACTAACTATATAAACAGACATAGCACATGTTTTGTCTGCCTCATGCACTATGAGATGTGACAAAACCTAGAAATGAATGTTAACATAATGAAAAATAGATTTTCAGAAACATTGTAAAACCAAGTATGATACCAAACAGACAAGGAGGGCAAAGGTCAAATAACCAAAATTATCAGATAAATAACCAGAGAGAGATGGCAGATTTCTTTCCCTAAAGGGACATTAATGAACCAGATGAGTTTTTATGACAATTGATGATTGTTCCATGGTTACTGTGACTCAAAGAGCAAACTGTGTGCAAAGGTTTTTTTTAAAATGGGTTTTGGGTGATACTGGCAAAGCCAGCATTTGTTGTTCTCCCTAACCGCCATTGTACCGAATGGCTCGGTACACCATTTCAGAGGGTGGTTCAGAACAGTGCTCCCTTTAATTTTCTTTCCAGCTGTGGGAGGCTGTAAGCCTGTATTTTTTCAAATTCATTTGTGAGATGTGGGCATCTCTGGCTGGCCAGCATTTATTGCCTGTCCCTAGTTGCTTTTGAACTGAGTGGCTTGCTGGGCCATTTCAGAGGGCAGTTGAGAGTCAACCACATTGCTGAGTGTTGCGAGCCACATGTAGGCCAGACCAGGTGAGGGTGGCAGATTTCCTTCCCCAAAGGACGTTTGTGAACTAGGTGAGTTTTTCTGACAATTGACAATGGTTTAATGGTCATTAGTAGATTCTTAATTCCAGATTATTATTGAAGTCAAATTCTACCATCAGTCATGGCAGGATTCAAACCCAGGTCCCCAGAACATTAGGTGAGTTTATGGATTAATAATCTAGCGATAGCATTACTAGGTCATTGCCTACCCCTGCAGTGATCTCCAGAACCAGAAGTCAATGCCATCAATGCTGACACCAATCACCATGAGTGGAACACCAGAGTGACTAAGTTAAGACTCAACCACATTGGTGTGGATCGGGAGTCACATGTAGGCCAGACCAGGTAACGATGGCAGATTTTGTTTCCTAAAGGAACATTAATGAACCAGAAGAGTTTTTATGACAATTGATGGTTACTGTGACTGAGAGAAGCTGTCAATTCCAGATTTATTCATTGAATGCAAATTCCAACAGCTGCCATTTGAACCCCTGTTCTCAGAACATTAGCCTGTGCCTCTGGATTATGACACCAGCAATTTAGTACTAGTCCAGCGATATGATGACCTCCAACTTCCCCAAAAGGGAAGGAGGAAAGCGAGTTAGATAATTGGAAATGCACAAAAGGCTAGAAGAGGGCTAGTTAGTTAGTTCAGTTGGCCAACCTGTGGCAGTCCAGGATAACGCCAAAGGTGTAGGTTCAATTCCCAATCCAACTGGAATGGACGTGGGACCTTTACCTGAGAGTGGAAGGCAATGGCAAACCACCAAGAAAAGAGATCCAGACAAAGCATCAACAGACAATGAGCCAAGGACCTGCCTTCAGAAACAGCACCCATGAATGAAGAAGCATACAGGAGTGCAGATATCTCAGAAGGGTTTGGGGGTAGGGGCACATTAAAGCATCAGGGAGGGACAAGCCCACAGAGAGCTGTGGAAGATTTTGCAAAAGCATAGTAGGGTAAAATTAGGTCAAGTAGTTTGGGCAAAGAAGTAGGTTATAAGAAGTCTCCAGAAAGAGAGTGTCAGGGAGAGAAATCCAGAGTTTAAGTCTTGACAACTGAAGGCATGGTCATCATTGGTACAACGATAAGAGGGACACAGATATCGAAGAGGCATGTGAAGGTGACCACAGAGGAATGGAAAATATATTGGTTTTGGAGAGTGTAGTGTAGATTCACCAGAACAATACCAAAGGTTGGAGGAGTAACTTATGAAGACAGCTTGTGCAGACATGCCTTGTATTCCCTTGAACATAAAGTGCAGACTTCTAACTGAGATGCATAATTTGTTGAAGGATTTGATCGGGGAGAGAAATATTTCCTTTGGTGGAGTAATCAAGGACAAAAGTAGACTTCATCCTAAAACTAAAGCTGTTCAGAAGCAAATTTCAGAAAGTTAAAAATCACACAACACCAGGTTAAAGTCCAACAGGTTTATTTGGAAGCACTAACTTTCAGAGCACTGCTCCTTCATCAGGTGAGGAGGGCTCTTGTCGGCTGCAAAGGGACTTGGATATGATGCAGAGCTGGGCTGAGGAGTGGCAGATGGAGTTCAACCCTGCCAAGTGTGAGGATGTCCATTTTGGAAAGACAAATAAGAATGCGGAATACAGGGTTAACGGTAGGGTTCTTAGTGAGGTGGACGAACAGAGGATCTTGGGGTCTATGTTCATAGGTCTTTGAAAGTTGCCACTCAGGTGGATAGAGCTTGTAAGAAGGCCTATGGTGTATTAGCGTTCATTAGCAGAGGGACTGAATTCAAGAGTCGTGAAGTGATGTTGCAACTGTACAGGACTTTGGTTAGGCCACATTTGGAGTACTGTGTGCAGTTCTGGTCGCCTCACTTTAGGAAAGATGTGGAAGCTTTGGAGAGGGTGCAGAGAAGATTTACCAGGATGTTGCCTGGAATGGAGAATAGGTCATACGAGGATAGGTTGAGAGTGCTAGGCCTTTTCTCATTGGAACGGCGAAAGATGAGGGGTGACTTGATAGAGGTTTATAAGATGATCAGAGGAATAGATAGAGTAGACAGTCAGAAACTTTTTCCCCGGGTACAACAGAGTCTTACAAGGGGACATAAATGTAAGGTGAAGGGTGGAAGGTATAGGGGAGATGTCAGGGGTGGGTTCTTTACCCAGAGAGTGGTGGGGGCATGGAATGCGCTGCCTGTGGGAGTGGTAGAGTCAGAATTTTTGGTGACCTTTAAGCGGCAATTGGATAGGTACATGGATGGGTGCTTAAGCTAGGACAAATGTTCGGCACAACATCGTGGGCCGAAGGGCCTGTTCTGTGCTGTATTGTTCTATGTTCTATGTTCTATGTTCTAGGTGGTTGTGGAGTACAAGATTGTAAGGCACAGAATTTATAGCAAATGTTTACAGTGTGATGTAACTGACATTATATACTGAAAAAGACTTGGATTGTTTGTTAAGTCTCTCATCAGTTAGAATGACCACGTTGGTTTCCGTTCTTTCATATATAAATCGTAAAACTTTTTTAAAAGTTACACTCTCAAGTGAAATTTCAGAAGGGGGTTTTAACACAGAAAGAAAACTTGTATTGATAGAGTGCCTTTCATATGCTTTGCATCTCATGAATGTTGAAAGCATTTTTACAGCATAGTCATACAATGCAAAAGAGAGTAACTCCAGATTTTTGTCAGCTATGAGTATCAAAGGATCCAAAATAAAGCTGGGAAAATGGAGCTGAGGGGTAAACCATCAACATCTCATGAAATAGTGAAGTAGGTCTGCTGGAGGGAAACTCAATGGCCAACTCCTCTCTCTCCTGTTGCTATGTTTTGATGACTTGTTATGACTGTCAATCTAAAAGGAGCAAGACATTGATGACCCATGTCCAATTATAACTAGGTTGAAACTGTTCATGCAACCACAGAGATGGGATTTCCATCCATGTAATAAAAGGGAGACAGTCACACAAGTTCATAAGATATAGGGGCAGAATTAGGCCATTTGGCCCATCATGTCTACTCCGCCATTCAATCATGGCTAACACGCTCCTCACCCCCCATATTCCTGCCTTTTCTGCATACCCCTGCAATTTTATTGGGACAGGCAGATAAAAGTTGAATTTAGTCACTAGAAACGTCAAGGCACGCTCTGTGAGTTGGTGTTGCAAAAACACTTTCACTAGCATCCGTGAGCTCGTGCTAAAATTAGATTAGAGTACTTACAGTGTGGAAACAGGCCCTTTGGCCCAACAAACCCACACCGACCCTCCAAAGAGCAACCCACCCAGACCCATTCCCCTACATTTACCCCTTCACCAAACACTACAGGCAATTTAGCATGGCCAATTCACCTAACCTGCACATTTTTGGACTGTGGGAGGAATCCAGAGCAAACCCACGCAGACACAGGGAGAATGTGCAAATTCCACACAGACAGTTGCCTGAGGTGAGAATTGAACCTGGGTCTCTTGCGCTGTGAGGCAGCAGTGCTAACCACAGTCCCACAATGTCACCCAATTGTCAGAGCTATCCCACAGACAGCCTGACATAGCCATATCCGCAGAATCATATCTTTCAGTCCATGTCCCAACACCACCATTGCCATCCCTGGGTACGTCCTGTCCCACTAGCAAGACAGACTTATCCATTATCAAAAATGAATGGTATACAATCAGAAGGAAGTGGCTCTTGGAGTTCTCATTCCATGAAGTCTCATGGTTACATACAGCAGTTCTAGAAGTTGCTTCAGCACCGCTACACTACCTCAAGGATATTTAGGGACAGGCAATAAATACTTTCCTTGCTAGTGATATGGACATTCCAAGATTGAGGGAGTGTGGTGGAATGGGAATGTTTTCAACAGCTTCAAGATACTCCTGCTGTTTACCAGGAGATGTTGTTTCAGCTAATTCATGTACCTGCCTCAAACAAGGATACTAGATAAAAGGAAACTGCCAGTCATAGAATCATAGAGATGACCAGATATTCCAACCTAATCTAGTCCCACCTGCCACCACCCGGCCCATATCCCTCCAAACCCTTCCTATTTATATACCATCCAGATGCCTTTTAAATGTTGCAATTGTACCAGCCGCCACCACTTCCTGGGGCAGCTCATTCCATACACGCACCACCCTCTGTGTGAAAACGTTGCCCCTATGTCTCTTTTATATCTTTCCCCTCTCATCCTAAACCTATGCCCTCTAGTTCTGAACTCCCCTACCCCAGGGAAAAAGACTTTGTCTATTTATCCTATCCATGCCCCTCATGATTTAATACCATAACCTTGGCCTTGTATAGGAAGGGAAAGCTGTTGGATCAGCTTGTCAACTGAAGGGTACAAGACTAAAGGCCTCATGGTCTCAGACATGATCAAGACTCTTTTAAAATGTTTTACTCATCCTAACTCAGGGATACAGAATAACCGAATTGTTACAGCGCAGAAAAAGGCACTTCAGCCTGTTGTAACCACACGCTTGTCTTTCTTCGTCAGTGTATTGAGTATCGGGAGTTGGGAGGTTATGTCATGGCTGTACAGGACATTGGTTAGGCCACTTTCGGAATACTGTGTTCAATTCTGGTCTCTCTATTACAGGAGAAATGTTGTGAAAATTGAAAGGGTTCAGAGAACAAGGACGTTGTCAGGGTTGGAAGTTTTGAGCTATATGGAAAGGTTGAATAAGCTGGGGCTTTTTTCCCTGAAGCGTCAGAGGCTGAAGGGTGACCTTACAGAAGTTTATAAAATCATGAGGGGCATTTGTATGGTGAATAGTCGATGTCTTTTCCACAGGTTGGGGAGTCCAAAACTAGAAGGCATTGGTTTAAGGTGAGGGGGGACAGATTCAAAGTGGGCCTAAGCTGCAACGTTTTCATGCAGAGGGTGTTGTGTGTGTGGAATTGACTGTCAGAAGACGTGGTGGAGGCTGGTACAATTACAGCATTTACAAGGCATCTGGATGGGCACATGAATAGGAAAGGCTTAGAGGGATATGTGCCAAATACTAGCAAATCCAGATGTCCCAACCTAATCTTGTCCCATTTGCCATCATTTGGCCCATATCCCTCCAAACCCTTCCTATTCATATAACCATCCAGATGCCTTTTCACTATTGTAATTATACCAGCCTCCACCACTTCCTCTGGCAGCTCATTCCATACACCTCCTGCTTGAAAATGTTGCCCCTTAGATCCCTTTTAAATTTTTCCCTTCTCACCCTAAACCTATGCCCTCTAGTTCTGCACTCACCCACCCCTAAAGAAAATATCCTACTTACTCTATCCATCCCCTCATGATTTTATAAACCTTGATAAGGTCACCCCTCAGCCTCCGATGCTCCAAGGAAAACAGCCTCAGCCTAATCAGCCTCTCCATATAGCTTAAGCCCTCCAATTGGCAAGTTGAACCGAAGAGTCTGTTTCCGTGCTGTACATCCCTATGACTCTATCTGTGATTCAAAATGGGACTAGGTTAATTTAGGATATTTGGTCAGCGTGGACGAGTTGGACCAATGGGTCTATTTCCATGCTGTACACCTCTAAGCCTCTGTGACCAGCTCTCCAAATTCACCTGAACACACTTTCAGAATATTTCCAGTAGGAGGTGAGTATCTGTGCTGGAGTCAGATGTACAACCCTTAGTGACCACACCTTTCTCTAAATCCCAGAGTGGGAGATCACTGATGTGGATAATAGAACAATTCTACTGGGAACCCGGGGACATTTACTGCCCAGACCCATTTTATTCTCCTGGGAAATCACAACAAGAGGACATTGCTTGTTGGAAAGCAAACTTTGGAGATCTGTGCAAAGACCGTAGCTGTATAGCTAAACACTTGGGACTGCCCAATTAATTAGAATGACATGAGGACGAGTTGGTGAAGTTAGTTATGTTATTCACACTCTTCTTTCAAAGCAATTAATTGTTCTCCTCTCCAATGATCCATGACTTTTCTACGACATGCATTGATTCTCTCAACATTGTTTCTCTGCTGGGCCAGGGCAGTCCTCCTCTCGAGTAAGATCGAGCAAAGAATTAACCGATGGACAAATCATTCTGGATTCGCATCACAGCAACCGCTTGCAGCAAACCAAGCTTTGTTTCTTAATTTTTAAGTGCTTTTCCAAAGATTTTCTCCTATATCTCCTGCATGCAGAATTCCCAACATACAATAAAAATGCATGAGGTCCTCTGTTTTGTAACCAGGATCAATGAACACAGTGTAGCAGCTCATCTCTGACATTAAATCAGTGTTGAATTTGAATTTGAATTGAATTTGAATTTGAATTTGAATTTGAATTGAATTTATTGTCACGTGTACTGAGGCACAGTGAAAAGCTTTGTCTTGTGAGCAATACAGGCAGATAACAGAGTTAAGTAGCATGGATAAGTAAATAATAGGTAAACAGCAGCAAAATCAAAAATACAGGTACAGGCGAATGTTAAGGGTTTGTGAGTCCATTCAGTATTCTAACAATAGTAGGGTAGAAACTGTTTTGAAACCGTCTGGTGCATGTGTTCAGGCTTTTGGACCTTCTCCCTGATGGTAGAGGTTGTAGAAAAACATTGTTAGGGTGGGATGGATCTTTGAGAATGTTGCGGCCTTTCCTTGACAGCGGGCCTGGGAGATGGACTCTATAGATGGGTGGTTAGCCTTTATGATTGTCTGGGCCGAGCTCACCACTCTCTGTAACGGTCTCCGATCTCGAATGGTACAGTTGCCATACCAGGTAGCAATACATCCAAACAGAATGCTCTCGATGGTATATCTATAAAAGTTAGGCAAAAGTGAGGATTGCAGATGCTGGACATCAGAGTCTAGATTAGAGTGGTGCTGGAAAAGCACAGCAGGTCGGGCAGCATCTGAGGAGCAGGAAAATCAACGTTTCGGGCAAAAGCCCTTCTTCAGGAATGAAGGCAGGGAGCCTCCGGGGTGGAGAGATAAATGGGAGGGGAAGTGGGACTGGGGAGAAGGTAGCCAAGAGTACAATAGGTGGATGGAGGTGGAGATGAAGGTGATAGGTCAAAGAGGAGGGTGGAGCGGATGGGGTGAAGGAAGATTGGCAGGTAGGACAGGTCAGGAGGGTGGTGCTGAGCTGGAAGGTTGGGACTGGGATAAGGTGGGGTGAGGGGAAATGAAGAAACTGGTGAAGTCCACCAGTTTATCTATAAAAGTTGACAAGAGTATTCGTCATCATACCAAATTTCCTCAGCTGTCTAAGGAAAAAGAGAAGTTGTTGGAGCTTTGTAACCAGTGCATCCACATAAAGAGTCCATGAAAGCTTGTTGTGGATGACCACTCCCAGGAGCTTGACACTCTCCACTCGTTCCACCTCTGTGCTGTTAATGTGTAGGGGGACATGAGTAACATCCCGCCGGAAGTCAATAATGAGTTCCTTGGTTTTACCGGCAGAGTGATAATATATTTAGTCCTGCTACAACGCACGTTTCTTCAACGTGAATTGGTTTTAACGCAGTTTAAGAATTTATTTGTCGAACACAAACTTTCCTTACCTGTATTAGTTTAAATGGGGCAGCTATTGCTTGATTTTCTTAAAACGAGATCGCGCGAGAAAAAAACTACCACATTATATCAGAAGCAACTTTATTATTTCTCCTGTCATTTCTTATTAATGTGAATGTTACTGCTTTCACATCTGTGACATCTCAAAGCTGTTTGTTCTATAGGCCTGAAAGATTTCACAATAGTCAGAGCCTTTGGCCCATCACATCCATACTTGTCAAAAACAACCACCTAACTATTCTAACCCGAGTTATTTCTAACTCTATTCATAGAGATGCCATGCTATATTCTTCCAATGAAGCTTTACATTCTACATTATTGCTTACTATGGCTTTTCCTGTGTACTTTGGATCAAAATGGTGCAGTCCGACCTTGTGGGGGTTTACTCATCTTTTGAACTAAGATGGATGTTTCAAGCCTTTTTAGGAGCAAATTGAACACTTTCTCATCTTTCACAGTCTAAAACGAAAGAGGCACATCCTCTCACACAATTTTTAAAGTAAACATTGGTGATGGAGCGTATCATGAGGCCCCTGCAGTAAAGGGCCTCTTTGTTAAGCTTGTATTGTCAATGTGCATCTGCAGATGAGACATTTGTTGCCATTATTGTTTGCTGATGAGGAACCTGTAAGGCAAGATCTTTGAATCCATTTCCTTCTGAGGCCTCACTCTGGTGCTACAGAAATTTGTCCCTTCCCTCAATGACATTTTTTTTTTCTGCAAACCTTTTCTTTTCACAGTTGAACATACTTTTCTGTTTCACTTCACATGCGACTTGCTGATGGTGCTGAGCAATAATTCAATCAGGACTGTTTTTAACAAATGCATATACACATGTCATGGTCAATGCTCATTCTGGCTTTTTTTTGGGGTTTTCAGTGATGTTATTGCAGAAAATCCAGCTTTGCTTAAGTCGACATAACTTGCTGTGTTTAAGTTGGCATAAAATCCAACGCTGTGATTGGCTGCACCATATGCAACATGATCCTGCTTTGTGTGCCATCTACAGTCATGTCCTTTCAAGCAAACAGGGTGGAGATTCCAGGTGTCCTTCCTTCATCCTTCCATTGGAGGTTGAGGACACTCTGTTACTTCGTTTAGGAATCCTACTTGCACAGCTAGAGGATCTTAAAGGACGTTTCAGTGCTGGAACAACATTGGTTTAATGTATTTACCCAGTAATACATCAGTGGAGGTTAATATGCTCAATATGGACTGGAGTTTACAGGGTTCTATATTACTCACCCTCTCCAGTCCATATTGACCTCCAACTCAATAAAAATTCAGTAAGAAGCTGATGTATCTGTACCAGCATTTAGTCAGACATAATTACTAGGACCTTTGAGAGCTGGTACAGATGTAACTGTTCTCTCCAAAAGCTAGAGTCAAACTCTTTGCCTCCACTCACAGGCCATGTGTTAAGCAGAGTGGTTGGAGCTAATGTAAGATAAATATTAACCACTTCAAAATCATTACAACAATGAATACAGCATAAAATAGCCAACTGGCAGTTGACTTTTTGGTGAGTCAGCTCCTTACTGAATTTTTATTGAGTTGGTGGGGGAGAGGGTGAGTAATACAGGACCCTGCAAAATCCAGTCCATAGTAAACATAATGACTCCCACTGATTTATTGCTGGGTAAATGCATTAGTCCAGTGTGATTCTAGCACAGGAAAGTCCTGGTAAGATTCTCCAGCTTGATCCTGAGCCAAAAAACAAAGTGCCCTCAGCCTCCAATGGAAGAATGAAGGAAGGACACCTGGAATTTCCACCCCTGTTTGCTCGAAAGGACATGAGTGTAGATGGCACATAAAGCAAGATCATGTTGCATATGGTGGAGCATTACTTTTTTGTATAAACAGAGAACACAATAAGTTATGTTGACTTAAGCAAAGCTAGATTTTGTACTTATTACTAATATGCAATAAATCTCCTTGTTATCAAAGAACAGTGCCTCTTCTGTAGAAATTCTACAGTGTTGTATTCTCTGCCATGAGTCAGTAGACAAGCCCAAGACAAAGCAAAGAAGACTGGTAGCAGCAAACTACCTCAAACAATCTTTATCCAGTACCATAGACAGGTAGAGATGTCAAATACCACAAGGATCTCGGCATCACCATTTGAACAGATAATTATGAAAAATCAAAATCCCTCCCACTCCCTCAACTCTGAGAAGGAAACATTACCTCCAAGAGCTACCAATCAATCTGATTGGTCAGCAGCATTGCAGTCTCAACAGCACCAGGACTGAGCAGTGACCACCGATGGGATTACAATAATAAAAGCCGGAAGTTCTGGAGAAATTCAATAGGCTTGGCAGCACTTGTGGACTGAGAAACACAGTTAATGTTTTGAATCCTATATGACATAACATTGAAAATGAAGAGAGGTGAAAATTAATTCTTGCCAGGTCTGTGGGAATTTGGGATTCAAGGGTCTGTTCCCTTGCTAGAATTAGGATGCTCAGTGAGTTTGACATTTCTGAACTCCTGATGACACAGTGGCACAGATAATCAGCAATTCATGATTCAACAGCACAAATCCAGCACAACCAACGATGTGGGACTGCAGGGCCATGATAGTTTACAACTTGCTTCAAAGGGGATAAAAGCTACACACTCACAGTTTAACAAGGAATCATGGCAGGAGCCAGATACATGTGGATTTCCCACTTCTTCAGCTCCAGAAAAGTAGTAAAAGGCATTAAGTCCAATGAGAACAAGAGTAAAAGCTTTCAGATAGGTGCAAGTGGGGTCCACTAGAAACAGTGATTTTCAGATGCAGCAACTGGCTTGGATGTCCTAAAATGGACATTATAAGATATTCTTCATTGACCTTCTTACACAAGTGTCAATGGCACTTATGTTAGGTCTTGGGGGTGAATCTGGACAATGGTGGGCAAGGGGACATGAGAGACTTACCTAGAATGACGCAGGCACTCTCTCTCTGCAAACACCAGACAGATCTGTACATGACTTCAGCAGTCAAGATGACAGCACACTATCACCTTCTCAATTGCAATTACAAATGGGTTATAAATGCTGGCCTAGCCAGCACTGCTCAGATTTTGTGTACATTAAGGTAAAGATAGGCTGTAATTCTTATGTAACCTCTAAAATCACGGTTTCTGGATTGCAGGGTCACTGGAGCAATCATCATCTTCACTAGTAATTTGCTGGTCGATACTAATCAAGTCAAATTTCAACCTAGTTTTGTTTACAAAAGTTATGTCCCATTCAGTCCTGGTGTTCCATATGTGTTCCCTGGTGTTCAAAATGAGATGGTGGTTTACATCTTCACACAAGGGTGGTCACGAGTGAAGCAAGAACAGTCTTAGGTACAATAGATTAAATAAAAGAGTTAATTGAATCTACCAGAGCTAGGCAGCAGTCAGTATTAGGGAGTGGGTTGGGAAGGTGGTGAGGGTGGTGTTGGTGGATCAATTACAGGCCTACACTACCAGAAGAGACAAGGATAGAAATTGCTCTATGTGCAGAACAAAATACAGCCATAAGCCTTGCGGCAATGCTAACCAATTGACCAGAAATGTCACTGCACCAGCCATAGCTATACTATTGAATATAGTCTGTATAGGACATTGGTGAGGCCCATTCGGGAGTATTGTGTGCAGCTATGGTCGCACTGCTATAGGATGGATATTATTAAATTGGAGTGGATTCAGAAAAGATTTACCTGGATGTTGCCAGGAATGGAGAGTTTGTGTTATAAAAATAGGCTGGATAGACTGGGATATTTTTCACTGGAACTTAGGAGGTTGAAGGATGACCATATGGAGGTTTATAAAATCAGGAGGGGCACGGATAAGGTGAAGAGCAAGGGTCTTTTCCCTAGGGTGGGGGTGTTCAAAACTAGAAGGCATAATTTTAAGGTGAGAGGAGAAAGATTTAAAAAGGACATGAGGGACAACTTTTTCACATGGGCGGCTCATATGTGGAACAAACTGCTAGAGGAAGCGATGGATGCAGGTAAAGTTACCATGTTTAAAAGCCATCTGGATAAGTCCATGAACCAGAATGGTTTGGAGGGATATGGCTCAAATGAAGATAAGTGGAACTAGTTTGGTTTGGGAGCATGGTCCGGGGTTTGGAATTCTGAGGTGAATAATCTACTTTCCAACTTCCCAAAGTCATAGAATCATAGAGATGTACAGCATGGAAACAGACCAGTTGGCCCAACCTGTCCATGCCGAACAGATGTCCCAACTCAATCTAGTCCCACCTGCCAGCACCCGGCCCATATCCCTCCATACCATTCCTATTCATATACCCATCCAGATGCCTCCTAAATGTTGCAATTGTACCAGCCTCCACCTCTTCCTCTGGCAGCTCATTCCATACATGTACCACCCTCTGCATGAAAAAGTTGCCCCTTAGGTCTCTTTTATATCTTTCCCCTCTCACCCTAAACCTATGCCCTCTAGTTCTGGACTTCCCATCCCCAGGGAAAAGACTTTGCCTATTTATCCTATCCATGCCCCTGAAAATTTTGTAAACCTCTATAAGGTCACCCTTCAGCCTCCGGTGCTCCAGGGAAAACAGCCTCAGCCTGTTCAGCCTCTCCCTATAACTTTAATCTTACAATGCTGGCAACATCCTTGTAAATCTTTTCTGAACCCTTTCAAGTTTCACAACTTGAGGGTAGCCAGGAAGGACCTGAAGAGAGAGCTAAGAGCAGCAAGGAGGGGACATGAAAGGTCCTTAGTCGGTAGGATTAGGGAAAACCCTAAGGCTTTCTATAGGTATGTTAGGAATAAAAGAATGACTAGGGTAGGAATAGGTCCAGTCAAGGATAGTAGTGGGAAGTTGCGTGTGGAGGCGGAAGAGATTGGGGAGACACTGAATGAATACTTTTCTTCAGTATTTACTCAGGAACAGGGTATTGTCGTCGATGTGAATACTGAGTCACAAATAAGTAGAATGGATGGCTTTGAGGTATGTAGAGAAGAGGTGTTGGAAATCCTGGAAAAGGTGAAAATAGATAAGTCCCCTGGGCCTGATGGCATTTATCCTAGGATTCTCTGGGAAGCAAGGGAGGAGATTGCAGAGCCATTGGCCTTGATTTTTATGTCCTCTTTGTCTACAGGAGTAGTGCCAGAAGACTGGAGGATAGCAAATGTGGTTCCCTTGTTCAAAAAGGGGAGTAGGGATAACCCTAGTAACTATAGGCCAGTGAGTCTCACTTCTGTTGTGGGCAAAGTCTTAGAGAGAATTGTAAGGGATAGGATTTATGCACATCTGGATAGGAATAATGTGATCAAGGATAGTCAGCATGGTTTTGTGAAGGGCAGGTCGTGCCTCACAAACCTTATTGAATTCTTTGAAAAGGTGACGAAGGAGGTTGATGAGGGGAAAGCGGTAGATGTGGTATATATGGATTTTAGTAAGGCGTTTGATAAGGTTCCCCATGGTAGGTTACTGCAGAAAATACGGAGATATGGCATTGAGGGTGAGTTGGAGGTTTGGATTAGGAATTGGCTGGATGGAAGAAGACAGAGGGTAGTAGTTGATGGCAAAGTTTCTTCATGGAGTGCCGTCACTAGCGGTGTTCTGCAAGGATCTGTTTTGGGACCATTGCTGTTTGTCATTTTTATAAATGACCTGGAAGAGGGGTTAGAAGGTTGGGTGAGCAAGTTTGCGGATGATACGAAAGTCGGAGGAGTTGTTGACAGTGAGGAAGGATGTGGCAGGTTACAGCAGGATATAGAGAAGCTGCAGAGCTGGGCAGAAAGGTGGCAAATGGAATTCAATGTAGCTAAATGTGAGGTGATTCACTTTGGGAAGAATAACAAAAAGATGGGGTACTGGGCTAATGGTCGGATACTTGGTAGTGTGGATGAGCAGAGGGATCTTGGTGTCCATGTACACAGATCTCTGAAAGTTGCCACCCAGGTAAATAGTGCGGTGAGGAAGGCATATGGCGTACTGGCTTTTATTGGTAGAGGAATTGAGTTCCGGAGTCCTGAGGTCATGATGCAGTTGTATAAAACTCTGGTGCGGCCGCATCTGGAATATTGTGTGCAGTTTTGGTCGCCATACTATAGGAAGGATGTGGAGGCACTGGAACGGGTGCAGAGGAGGTTTACCAGGATGTTGCCTGGTATGGAAGGAAAATCGTATGAGGAAAGACTGAGACACTTGGGGCTGTTTTCATTAGAGAAAAGAAGGTTTAGGGGTGACTTGATTGAGGTGTACAAGATGATTAGGGGGTTAGATAGGGTTGACAGTGTGAACCTTTTCCCGCGTATGGAGTTGGGTATTACAAGGGGGCATAGCTTTAAATTAAGGGGGGGTAGATATAGGACTGAAGCTAGGGGTAGGTTCTTCACTCAGCGAGTCGTAAGTTCATGGAATGCCCTGCCAGCAGCAGTGGTGGACTCTCCCTCTTTATGGGCATTTAAGCGGGCATTGGATAGGTATATGGAGGATAGTGGGTTAGTATAGGTCAGGTGGGCTTGGATCGGCGCAACATCGAGGGCCAAAGGGCCTGTACTGCGCTGTATTCTTCTATGTTCTATGTTCTATGTTCTAACATCTTTCCAATAGGAAGGAGACCAGAATTGCATGCAATATTCCAACAGTGGCTTAACCAATGTCTTGTACAGTCGCACCATGACCTCCCAACTCCTGTACTCAATACTCTGACCAATAAAGGAAAGCAATCCAAACGCCTTCTTCACTATCCTATCTACCTGCGACTCCACTTTCAAGGAGCTATGAACCTGAACTCCAAGGTCTCTTTGAGGAAAGGTTATGCCCGAAATGTCGACTTCTTCACCTCCTGATGCTGGCTGTGCTCTTCCAGCCTCCTGCTTGTCTACTTTGCATTTCAGTAGCTGCAGTTTTTTTGTCCCTTGATTATCATCACAGACACCAACTTTGCTAATTACTCCTTCCATTACTGACTCACACTGGCAGCCGTGTGTACTGCAAGGTGCACTGCTGGCAACTACCAAAGCTCCTTCGGCAGCACCTTCAAATCTTTTCACAACCACTACCACTTAAAGGAACAAGACCAACAGTTGCATGGTTCCAATATCACCTGTAAGTTCTCCTCCAGGTTATACACCATCCTGATTTGGGAACAAACACTCATATTCCTTCAGTATCACTGAGTCAAAATGTTGGACCTCCCTCTTCCTAACAGCAATGTCATTGTGTCTTTACCATACAGGCTGAAGGGGTTTAAGTAGAAACCTTTTAACAAGAGCATACTGAATTTGCAATAACTGTTAACCCTAGCATTGATGCAAATGCCCCACAAACACATTTTAGGAAAGCTTTGCTACAATTGATGCTTACTATATTAAATGCACCATTCTCATTGGTCCTGTCTGTTACTCCCTCAAACCAATCGATCAAGTTGGTCGGTGATAAACTTCCCATAACAAATCCATGTTGACTGTCACTGATTAAGTCACACCCTCCTAAACGATAGTGAATACTGTCAGAATTTTTTTTCAATAAATTTGCTGATACCAAGTTTAGGCCCTCTGGACAATAATTACTTGGTCTAACCCATTCTCCCATTTTAAACTAAGGTGTAACATGAGCTGTCCGCCAGTACTGTCATACTGCACCTGTAGTCAGTGCAAATTCAAAAATGATGGTCAGAACTCAGCTAATTCTTTCCTTGTTTCTGAGATACATTTCATGAACTGTAAGACACAAGTGCAGAAGTAAGTTATTCATCCAATCGAGTGTGCACTGCCATATAATGGGAATATGGCTGATCCGATAATCCTTGACTCCACTTTTCTGCCATTTCCCCATAATCAAATTTCACTGACTGATTTACCAGAAAATTTCATAGTTGCTAAATCTATAAAGATTGAGGAATCAGTATCATAGAGGACAGCAGAAGAACTCCCTTCAAATGTTGCCATCAGATCTGCCAGAGGGCAGGTGGGGACGTGAGCAATGGATAGCACCTTTGATTGCAAAGCTCCACCTGAGCGCTGGACTCGGAATGCTACCTCAAAGCTGTAATCTTAGCAGTGGGCCTTGAACCATTACTCTGTCTGTCCCAGGAAGCAACACTGCTGTTGACTTAGACAGAGCTGAAGCAAGTGACTTGAGGGCTTGTCACTTATAATCCTCATGCTGATAGAATAAAAACAATTCCCCAGATAGATCATTAAAAAATAACTGAGAGAGAGAAAAAAAGTCTATCATTGGGCACTTAAACTGAAATGCTAATTCGATAGCATTCATTAAAATGTTAGTTTACTGAATGTAATGTTGGGTAGAAGGGTTCGTGGTACCATGTGTCTCCAAAGCTGAACTTAAAGGAAATCTTTGAAGTAACAAAATGGGATCTTTAAAGAAGATTGAGCCACCTGTGGGAATTAGTAACATGTGAGAGATGTGATGCTTGTTAAAAGTGATGGATGGACAGCTCTTCCTCTCCTGGGGCTAAGTCAGCCTGAAAAACAAAAAAAACCCACTGATGGGTTGACATTCACCATTTAATTCTGAAGAAGTCACAGGCAGCTGCTTAAATCAGTGTTCCAAATTATCCATTAACTGGCCTTTGGGAGTCAATTGCTTGTGATCCATGTTATGAATTAAAGTTATTTCGTTATTGCGCAAATAGCCCAGCTGCAGAAAATAATTACTTTCTTTCTGAAGCTAAAATATTAGGCTCTCTGAGGGCCCAAGCAGACAGAGCAACTTCCTGGTGTAGCACAAACTTGTGTTGGCTTTGTGGATATGGGTTAAAGGTTTGAGAAGAAGCAAGATAAAATGAAGATGGGAAGCACTGATACTAAATAGGTAAGGAAAAGTTAGAATAGAGTCAAAGATATCAGGGCGTAAGACCCATCTATACATTAGTTTGTAGAACTACATAGAGTATAAGAAAAAGAATGGAATGAATTGCTGGTGCAGCTTCATCTCAGGGAGTATGACACCATTTCAGAGGCATGGCCATGTTACAGTCAGGACTAGGAACTAAAAATACCAGGATACAGGAACAGTTGGGAAAATGCTGGAACAAAGGATGAAACCACTTTGATACTGAAAAAGGATATGATGAATGGGAAGTAACTCGGTAAGCAGTATGGGTAAAAGTATGAAACAAGAAAGATGGAGAAGCTGAACAAGCTTTGAGGAAGGAGTGACCTGCTAGTCCAATCAGGGATGGAATGGTGAAATTACACAAGGTGTGTGAGGAATTGTCCAGTGGTTGAATCAAAGGCCTAGGCATGTCAGCACTGTCTAATGTACTCAGAATCCCTACAGTTTGGAAGCAGGCCATTTGGCCCTTCAAGTCTAGTCCAACCCTCTGAAGAGCATCCCTCTCAAACACAACCTCCGAGCCTATCCCACACATCCCGAATACTATGGGCAATTTAGCATGGCCAATCCACCTCACCTGCAGATCTTTGGACTGTGCAAGCACCTAGAGGAAACCCACACAGACACATGGAGAATGTGCAAACTCCACACAGTTGCCCGAGGGTGAAATCAAACCCAGATCTCCATTGCTGTGAGGTAACAGTGCTAACCACTGAGCCACTGTACCACCAAAGTGATTGTGTTGCCATGTACTTTGTAAATAAGTGTCATTTATTGTGAAAAACCATTGTGTTTTGTAGTTAACCAGCAGGCTTTGAAGTTAAAATAAAACAATTTGGGAGGGTACTTGCTATTAGCTATAACCTATCAGAATTTAAGAGTGTAATGATTAGCCAGATAAGTTGTCAAGTTAAGGTGATTTTAACAAGAAGATTAACTTTCACAAGGATTGGGAAAACCAGACAAGCAGATGTTTGAAACTGAGCTATATTTGAATTATGTTTTCAATAATTCGTCAATGGTTGACTGCGTCAGTGTCTGAGCCAACATTTATTGCCCATTCATAATCACTGTTGAGCTAATTTGTTATCGAAACTATGACAATCCTTATGGTGTAAGGACACCTACAGTGCTGTTAGGAAGCAACTTCAAAGATTGTGACCCAGCAGCAGTAAAGGAATGATTATATAATTCCAAGTCAGAATAATGTGTGGCTTCCTGGAGAACCCACAAGGTGGTGATGTTCCGATGCACCTGCCTCCCTTTTTTTTCAAGGTGGCAGAGATCATATATTTTGAAGGTCCTGTCAGAGGAGCCTTAGTGAGTGATTGCAATGCATCTTGTAAGTGGTACACAGTGCTGTAACTGTTTGTCAGTGGGGGAGGGAAGCAAAAATTGGAAGTCTTATATGAAGTGTCAATCAAATGGGCTGCTTAGTCCTAGATTGTGCCAAGCTTCTTGAGTGTTGTTGGAGCTACACTCACCTAGGCAAGTAGGGAATATTCTAAGTATTTCTGACTTGTGCCTGTAGATGGCAAAAAGGCTCTGGGGAGTCAAAAAGTGAGTTGCTTACTGCAAAGTTCCTCTGATTTGCGCTTGTAGTCAAGTATTTGTATAGCTAGCCCAGTTTAATTTCTTGTTAACGATAGCCCCAATTATTTTGAAAATAAGGATTCAGCCATTGAATATCAAAGGATGTTGGCTGGATTCTCTCTTGTTGGAGATGATCATTCTCTGGCACTTGACCTACAGTTAGGAAACAAGGTAGGGCAGGTGACTGAGGTGTCAGTGGAGGAGCAGTTTGGGGCCAGCGACCATAATTCTATTCGTTTTAAAATAGTGATTGAAAAGGATAGACCAGATCTAACAGTTGAAGTTCTAAATTGGAGGAAGGCTAATTTTGACGGTATTAGGCAAGAACTTTGAAAAGCAGATTGGATGCAGATGTTTGCAGGTAAAGGGATGTTTGGAAAATGGGAAGTCTTCAGAAATGAGATAATTAAAGTCCAGAGAAAGTATATTCCTGTTAGGGTGAAAGGAAAGACTGGTAGGTATAGGGAATGCTGGATGACTAAAGAAATTGAGCGTTTTCTTGAGATAAAGAAGGAAGCATATGTCAGGTATAGACAGGCCAGATCGAATGAATCCATAAAAGAGTATATAAAGGCAGTAGGAGTTTAGGATCATCAAGATGGAAATCAGGAGGGCAAAAAGGGGATATGAGATAGCTGTGGCAAATAGAATTAAAGAGAATCCAAAGGGTTTTTACAAATACATTAAGGACAAAAGGGTAACTAGGGAGCAAATAGGGCCCCTCAAAGATCAGCAAGACCGCAGGAGATGGGGGAAATACTAAATGAGTATTTTGCATCAGTGTTTACTGTGGAGAAGGACATGGAAGATGTAGAATGTTGGGAAATAGATGGTGACATCTTGGCAAATATCCATATTACAGAGGAGGAAGTGCTGGATGTCTTGAAATGCATAAAGGTGAATAAATCCCCAGGACCTGATCAGGTATACACGAGAACTCTATGGGAAGCGAGGGAAGTGATTGCCGGTCTCCTTGCTGAGATATTTGTATCACCAATAGTCACAGGTGAGGTGTCAGAAGACTGAATGTTGGCAAACGTGGTACCATTATTTAAGAAAGGTGGTAAAGACAAGCCAGAAAACTATAGACCAGTGAGCCTGACATCAGTAGTGAGCAAGTTGTTGGAGGGAATCCTGAAGGACAGACAAGGACTGATTAGGAATAGTTAACTTGGCTTTGTGCATGGAAAATCATGTCTCACAAACGTGATTGAGTCTTTTTGAAAAAAGTAACAAAGAGGATTGATGAGGGCAGAGCGGTGGACATGAACTATATGGACCTCAGTAAGGGGTTCGCCAAGTTCCCCATGGGAGACTGGTTAGCAAGGGTAGATCTCATGGAATACAGGGAGAACTAACCATTTGGAAGAAGGGTAGAAGACAGAGGATGGTGGTGGAGAGTTGTTTTTCAGACTGAAGACCACAAGGATCGGTGCTGGGTCCACTACTTTTCGTCATTTATATAAATGATTTGGATATGAACATAGGAGGTATAGTTAGTAAATTTGCAGATGACACCAAAATTGGAGGTGTCATGAAGGTTACCTCAGATTACAACAGGATCTGGACCAGATAGGCCAATGGGCTGAGGAGTGGCAGATGGAGTTTAATTTAGATAAATGCGAGGTGCTGCATTTTGGGAAAGCGAATTTAGCAGGATTTATATACTTAATGATAAGGTTCTAAGGAGTGTTGCTGAACAAAGAGACCTTGGAGTGCAAGTTCATAGTTCCTTGAAAGTAGAGTCGAAGGTAGATAGGATCATGAAAAGGAAGTTTGGTATGCTTTCCTTTATTGGTCAGAGCATTGAGTACAGGAGTTGGAAGGTCATGGTGCAGCTGTACAGTACAATGGTTAGGCCACTGTTGGAATATTGCGTGCAATTCTGTTCTTCCTATCGGAAGGATGATGTGAAACTTGAAAGGGTTCAGGAAAGATTTACAAGGATGTTGCCTGGATTGGAGGATTTGAGCTATAGGGAGAGATTGAATAGGCTGGGACAGTTTTCCCTGGAGTGTCGGAGGCTGAGGGATGACCTCATAGAGGTTTATAAAATCCGGAGGGGCATGGATAGGATAAATAGACAAAGTATTTTCCCTGGAGTGTGGGAGACCAGAACTAGAGAGCATAGGTTTAGGGTGAGAGGGGAAAGATATAAAAGGGACTTAAGGGCAACTTTTTCATGCAGAGGGTGGTGCATGTATGGAATAAGATGCCAGAGGAAATGATGGAGGCTGGTACAATTGCAACATTGGGGGGAATATGGGCCAAGTGCTGGCAAATGGGACTAGATTGGGTTGGGATATCTGGTCAGCATGGACGAGTTGGACCAAAAGGTCTGTTTCCGTGCTGTACATCTCCATGACTCTATGACTCATATGGTGCCTATGTTACTTGCCACTTATCAGCTCAAGCCTGGAAATTGTCCAGATCTTGCTGCAGTTAGACAGAAACTGTTTCAATATCTGAGGGGTGACAAATGCTGCTGAACATTGTACAATCATCTGTGAATATCCCTACTTCTAACCTTAATGATACAGGAAAACTCATTGATGAAGCAGCTGAAGATGATTGGATCTAAGGCACTGGAGGTACTTCTGGAATGATGTGCTAGGTCTGCGATGATTAACCTTCATGAGCGTAGGAACTGGGAGCAGGAGTCGGCAATTCAGCCCCTTAAGCCATTTAATATAATCATGGCTGATCTCATCTCGGTCTCAACTCCACTTTCCTGCCTGCTCTCCATAACTCTTCAACCCATTACGAATTAAAAATCTGTCTATCTCCTACTTAAATTTGCTTAACGTTCCAGCAATCTTTGCACTCTGAGGTCGTGAATTCTACAGATTCACAACTCTTTGAGAGGAATAATTTTGCCTCATCTATGCGTCAAATTTCCTTATCCCAATATATGACCTCTAGTTCTAGACTGCCCTACATTAAGAAACAGCCCTTCTACATCTGCTTTGTCAATCCCCTTTTGCATCTCACATACCTCAATTAGATCTCCTCTCATTCTTCTAGACTCCGGAGGTGTAGGCCTAACCTGCTCAATCTCTCTTCAGAAGACACCCCATACCTCTGGAATCAATCTAGCATCTGGCTGAAGATTGAACTGCTTTCAATACTGCTGGATCCTTCTTCAAGTAAGGTGACCAAAATTGTGCACAATACTCACTAACACCTTGTACAATTGCAGCAACACTTTGCTACTTTGATACCCTTTGTGCACAACCTTTGTGTTACGAACGACAATTGAAAATGGAGAGTGTACAAAAATTGACTGGCTGGATGTGACAAATGGAGTCCTTCAGGCGCCTGCGCTGAGGCCTAACATTTTACAATTTGGAACAATGATATTGATGGGAGCATTGAAAGCATGGCAGCAAAATTCACAGGTGATACCAGGAGAGGTGGGAGATCATGTCGAGAAGAAGGCAGAAGGGAATTGTCGACAAAAGGTTGAGCGAGTGAGCAAAAATCTGGCACAGAGAGTAAATCATGGGAAAATGTGAAGTTGTTCACTTTTGTAGGAAGAATACGAATGCAGTGCACTACATAAAAGAAGGAGGTCTGCAAGATTCTGAAGGGCAGAAGGATTTAGATGTTCTTCTGCATGAGTCTCACAATTAATAGGCAGGTACAGTAACTATTCAAAAAGGCCAACTGAATCTATCTTTCATCACAAGAACATGAAATTGAACGTGTTATGCCTCAGTTACGCAGGGAATTGGTAAGACCGCATCTTGAATCTTGAGCAGTTTAATCTTGGTCTCCTTATTTAAAGAAGAACATAAATGTATTGGATATGTCTCAGAGGAAGTTGGCAAAATTGATACCTGCAATGAGAGAATTAACTTATGAGGAAAGGTTGGCCATACTGAGCATGTTCCATTGGCATTTAGAGCAATGAGGAGTGACTTGACAAGGTTGAATTGGAAAGGATGTTTCCTATTGTGCAATGTTTTAAAATTAGGGGTTGCCCTTTTTGAACTGAGATAAGAAAATTTTTTTTCTCTCAAAGGATTGTGCAATTTTGGAATTTGCTGCCTCAGAAAGAAATGATGGAGAAAAGAAAAGAATTGGATATTCTTAAACAGAAGTAAATAGATTCTTGTTAGGCAAGGAATCAAGGGTTATCAGGCATGTGTGGGAATGTGGCATTCAAAACTGATCAGCCATGACCTTACTGAATGATAGAGCAGGCTTCTTTGGCAGAATGTTCGACTCTCTGCTTCTGATTTTCCCTCTGATTCTCATTGACTCCAGTTTTCTGCAGCTGCTCAATACCAAACTTGATATCAAGGGCAGTCACTCTCAACACTTCTCTGGAATTCAGCTCCATTTCTCCATGTTTTGAGCAACGTTGTAATGGACTGAGCTCATAAAGACCACATGGTCAAGAGCTGAGCGTGCCTGGCAGAATCTAAACTCAGATTATGTGAGCAGGCTTCTTGTACGTGCTGCTGGGAAGTCCTGTCAGCAACAATTACAATGATTTTTAGATTAGATTAGATTCCCTACAATGTGGAAACAGGCCCTTCGGCCCAACAAGTCCACACCGACCCTCTGAAGAGCAACCCACCCAGAGCCATTACCCTATATTTACCCCTGACCAATGCACCTTACACTACAGGAAATTTAGCGTGGCCAATTCACCTGACCTGCACACCTTTGAACTGTGGAAGGAAACCGAAGCACCCGGAGGAAACCCACACAGACACAGGGAGAATGTGCAAACTCCACACAGACAGATGTCCAAGACTGGAATCGAACCTGAGACCTGGGTACTGTGAGGCAGCTATGCTAACCATTGAGCCACCGTGCTGCCCCACGTGCCGTCCCATGATTTAAAGTAGACTGATGGGACATGATACATCTTGTTGGATTTTTCCAATTTTTTGTGAACAGAACCTACCTGGGCAATTTTCCACAGTGCCAAGTAGCTACCACTGTTGAACTGGAAAATCTTGAACACATCTGGAACGTCTTCAGTTCTTTTGCTGCAATGTTGTCAAGGTCCATAGTCTCCGTAATATTCAGTGCCTTCAGTCACTTCTTGATATTGTATGGAGTGAATCAATTGGCTAATGGCTGGCATCTGTAATGCTGGGGACCTCAGGTAGAGGCTGAGGTGGATTATCCATTTGATGCATTTGGCTGAAGATTGTTATGCATGACTCAGCCTTGCCTTTGTGTTGATTTACTGGGCTCTCTGATTACTCAGCTTGGGAATATTTGTGCAGTAATTTTCTCCTGTAAGTTATTTAATTGTCCATGGCCATTCATGACAGGAAAATGGCAGGACTGCAGAGCTTAGACCTGATCCATTGTCTGTGGGATCATTTAGCTGTATCTATCGCACGGAATGAGTCCTGTGTTGTACACTCACCAGGCTGACATCTCATCTTCAGTATGCCTGATGCTGCTTGTGGCATGTCCTCCTGCATTGAACCAGGGGTGATCCTGTATTGATGGTAATAGACGAGTGAAGAATAGGGCGGGCTATAAGGTTGCAGATTGTTGAATACACTTCTGCTTCTATTGCTGAATGGCTTACAATATCTCATGGATTTCTAGTGTTGAGGTTTGGAAATTCATCCAATTCTAGACGATGTTAGTGCCACACAACACAATGGGTGGAATCCTCAAAGTGAAGACATAAAGTCTCCACAACTGAGTAGTGATCACTGTTACCATTACTGTCATGGGAAGATGTATCTTCAGCAAGCAGATGGTCAGGATCAACTCAATTATATCTTCCCTCTCCCCACCCTTAGTGTTTCCTCCAAGTAGCATTCAACATGGAGAAGCATTAAGTTATTGGCTGATCACAAGGGACAGGTGGGGGAAGAGTAGGCCACAATTAGCACAAGCTTTCCATTCCCATTTTTGGCCTGATGTTAGAGACTTCATGGGGTCCAGCATCAGTGTTGAGGACTCATATTGCAACTCCTTCAAGGCTATATATCACTAAACTATCACCTCTGGTGGTATTTCCTATTGATGGGACTATTGTCAGAAATGATTTGGAATAGTTTGAGTGGATTCACCACCATCAAGTCTTCCTTCTATCGCTTCTCGTCTAGTCTACTGGTACTACATGTGGAAGGATGGCCTTGCATTGTCCCAGACAGAGGATAGCCAGAGAAACTTTAAAGATTAGAAAAGCTGGGCTTATTCTCCTTAGAGCAGCGATAGAATTTACCATTTAATATTTAAAATCAAACACAGTTTTGGTAGAGAAGATAAGGACAAACTGTTTCCAATGGCAGAAGGGTTGGTCACCAAAGAACACAGAATTAAGGCAATTCGCAAAAGTAGCAGAGGTGATATGAGGAATAAAGCATTGAATGGTTAACATCTGGAATGCTTTATGTGGAAGCAAATGACCTAAAGATAAAGTGGCCCATAATCTTACCAGACCATAGGCTGCCCTCTCATTAGAGAAAGGAGACTGATGGTGGTTTAACCTGAGGGTCACCACACCTCAGGCAAGGGGACAGAGTCCTTCATGGTCACCTCAGCTGGTACAGAAAATAAACCCACACTGTTAGTAATACTTTATATTACAAACCATCCATTAGCCAACTGAGCTAAACCAATCCCCTCAGATGGAAACAAACTCAACAGCATCTTCAAGGGCAATCCGATACTGAGGCAGTCTCAACAGTTATGAGGACACACTGATTTGTTTTATTTTCTAATTCCAAATGCTACTTCAATTCCTCTCTTCACTTCAAGCACTCTCCACACTCACAAGGTCACATTAAGTCCATTCTTTTGTCAAAGTTGATAAAACGTGGTGCTGGAAAAGGCACAGCAGGTCAGGCAGCCTCTGAGGGGGCAAGAGAGTCGAGGTTTCGGGCAGGGCCCTTCTTCAGGACTGAAGAATAATTTCCTAGCTGGGACCAATGCGGGTACCCATAGCCGCCCCTCTGCTTTGCAGGATTTGGGATGATTGAAAGGAGAAGTTGTTAAGGGCAAAGATCAGTACTGCCCATTGAACGAGAGTGTGGGCAGAGGGGGAGTGGGTGGGTCAGTGGGAGAGGTTAAAAAGGAGGGCTTGTAGGCCTTCCTCACGGGGCGGACACAGGTATTGATGTACTGGATGTCCATAGTGAAAATGAGGTATTGGGGGCCAGGGAATTGGAAGTCATGGAGAAGGTGGAGGCCGTGGGTAGTGTCTCGGACGTATGTGGGGAGTACCTGAACCAAGGGGGACAGGATGGAGTCAAGATAAGCTGAGATAGGTTTGTTGGGCAGGAACAGGTGGCAACAATCAGTCAACCGGAACAGTCAGGTTTGGGGATTGTTGGCAAGAGATAGAACCGAGTGGTGCGGGTTGGGGAACTATGAGGTTGGAGGCTGAGGATGGGAGATCATCTGAAGTGATGAGGTTGTGGATGGTTTTGGAGATAATAGTTCGGTAATGAGAGGCGGGATCTTGTTGGAGGGGGCGGTAGGAGGTGTTATCGGCGAGTTGTCATCTGGCTTCAGTGAGGTAGAAGTCAGTGCACCAAACTACCACTGCGACCCCCTTGTCCACTGGTTTGATGGTGAGTTTGAGGTTGGGGTTGGAGGGAGTGGAGGGCTGCATGTTGTGAGGGCGGGAGGTTGGAGTGGGTGAGATAGATGGAGAGATTGAGGCGGTCAATGTTGCAACTATGTCAAAGTTAATGTCAAAGCCTACCTTATGTCTGTCACATACTCTCTCACCACCGATGTCATCCCTGGGTACGTTTTGTCCAGCAGAGGTGGTAGCTTTCTGATATCACAACATAATCTCTGCCCATCAGGCTGCAAAGGACTTTTCGTGAGAAGTGTTAGCTGGTTCCTGAGTTGTTGTCCTTAGTGATAACAGCACATAGTGAAAGTAATAATGAATATTTAGTTTTAAGTTGAGCCTAATGTATCACAAGAAATAACCGTGTATATTTGGTAAACAAATTTACTGTAAAAAAATTGAGGTTATCCTCTGTCTGAGACATTGCAAGACCTACATATGTTATCAGTAGACTAGACGAGAAGAGATTGAAGGAAGAATTGACCGTGGTAAATACACTCAAGCAAATCCGAATCATTTCTGACAATAGTCCCACCTTCAGAAAATACCGCCAGAGATGATAGGTTAGTGATGTACAGTCTGGAGGGAGTTGCCATGGGAGTCCTCAACACTGATACTGGACCCCATGAAGTCTCATGACATCAGGCCAAAAATGTGGATGGAAAGTTTGTGCTAATGTTCCTCACTCTGGGTACCATTCTAGTAAACCTGCTGATCAACCTGTCCAATGTTTTGACATCTAGCCATTCGTTGGGGTATCACATTACACACTGACCTCACCATGTTGTTCTCAGCTTGGACTTCCAAAAGGTTGTGGCATAAAAGAAGAGTGCAAGACAAAGGTTAAAGGCTTACTCCAGACAGACCCAACTCCAGCAAAATCCAGCCCAGTACTGAATGGACAAAGTCAGAAGGCACATGACACCAGGTTTTAGTCCAACAGGGTTATGTGAAATCACAAGTTTTTGGAGCGCTGCTCCTTCATCTGGTGAAATCACCTGTTGAAGGATCAGCATTCTGAAATCTTGCGATTTCAAATAAACCTGTTGGACTAAAACCTGGTGTCATGTGACTTCTGACTTTGTCCACTCCATTCCAACAACGGCGCCTCCACATCATGACCATTGAATAGATGGGCTGAGTAGCCTATTCTTGCTCCTATTTTCTGTTTCCTTTGCTTTCATCTCTTTCAAAGTTATTTTCTGTAAGCCCGCAGTCAGGCTAGCTGATGAGAATTACTCAACCTTTATTAATATTTGAGGCCACCTTTCAGCCTGTTTGATGTCCCATACATATTTATATGGTCAACGGTATTTTTAAGATAAACAACTCTTGCTTTCCTTTATTAGAATGCCTGAACAGGATGGTGTTTATTGAAGCAATTTAATTTGCATTGATTCCAACTGTGAGATGTGATTTCAGCTGCATACGCATACAACTGCAGTGTGACGTACAGCACTTGACATCGGGAATAATTAAAGTGCAGAACGTTATTCAGGTGGTCATTCACTTCTCTTTTCAGACAAAGGCAACTTTTCCCAGCTTTTCCTCATAGTTCAGAGGTCACAAAATGCAGTCTGAAGTAGGCCTGTTGCGTCAGAGCAAGGCAAGAAGGCCACTGCCAATGGTAGTGTAGCAGTGGGAATTTTGTCAGCTTACAGAAAAACTCATCAGCCTCCCTCCCTGTGGCATCAAACTGGCATTTTAAATGTTTAACAGCTTTTAATTCCACCACAGTAAGTCCCACCTGCTAAGAACATCTAGATGTCAGCCTTAAATTTCGCCTTTGGCAGTTTTGATTCTGCCCAACTCAGCTTGCTTTCACAAACTAGTTTTGCAGCAGCCCTTCATGCTGCTTGAAGTAGATGCTTTCATAAGGTCACCTTTCCTTGAAATGTAGGCACATGGATAGGCCATTTGACCCCTCCAGTCTGTTCCAACATTCAACTAGATCATGCTGATCCGCATCCCTACTCCTGTATGTAACATGTCCTCATGATTAAATGCTTTAAGCCCTAGTTTTATTCCAGAAAAACAGTATCTCACCTAATTTCCAGAGGCACGACATCCTTTCTGAGCTTCAATGCCCAAAAGTGGTTGCCGTGCTCCCGGCAGCGTTCGATAATGGCTCTGCACCACTGAAGGATGACATTGTCATTGCATCCCCTTTGGAAAACGTCCACATTTCCAGCCTACCTTTGTAAAGATGCAAAAACTTATCTAGGTTTATCTAATGCCTTTCACAGCAATCTGACATCTTAAAGTACTCTACAGGCAAAATAAATAGCATGTTGTAGACATGTTAACATCCACAAAAGCAGCAAGAATGCCCAGGGACTGGCTTTTACATTCCCTCCCCTGGGTTGGCATTTCTGGTGACATTACCTTCATCCCATTCCCCTGCAATGACAGTGCAAGACTGGAGAGGGTGGGTGGAAGGGAAGGCTCTGCCTCCATCCGGGGGTGGTATGTGCATCAATGATACCCCTGTAGGATTATATTCCCACTTTGTACTCCCCACCTGACCTCCAGAGCTTGCCACCCCCAACTTTCTCCACCCCTGACCCCTTTCCTACTCCTTCAATGCCCTCCCTGTATCCAAAAAAACCCAATCTACCTGTATCCATAGTTGTTCTTGGCAGCTTACTTTGTACTCCCAGTCTCTCCACTCCTCTTCGCTGGCCAAGATCTGGAGCTTAGGATTTCCTTTGACTGAAGGAGGAGATGGCCCAGTGGAAGTATGAGACTGTGGACCCAGAGACCCCCAGGTAATGTTCTGGGGAGCCTGGATTTGAATCCCACCGTGGCAAATGGTGGGATTTTGATCACTAAAAATCTGCAATTCAGTCCTGTGGAGTATTGAGGGAGGTAGAGCAGAAATAACAAAGAAGACAAGCTGTTGACAAAGGGTAGAGGGTGTGGGAGTAAAGGGTTCTCACTGTGTCCACAGAACTTACATCCCATAGCAGCAGTGTGCTCAGTAGTCATGATACACCTAAGGGGGGGGGGCCACAGAATTGTGGAAGCAAGCCTGTTGCCTCAGAGCAAGGCAAGAAGGCCACTATCATGACAGTGGAGGTGATCATGCTCAGGAATATTATCCAGAGAGGATCTTTCCATACTGGGACAGGAAATATAGCAAATGACTCACAGTTCACTGTCTACTACTGTATTTGGAAGATCATACAGGGTCTGCCTGTCAGGAAAGAGGTTTCCTTGTCTCCTCTCTAATGGAGAAAAGCAGGAAGACCAACGTGTATTTTTGCTAAAGTGGCAGTCTCCTGCAGAATGCAGAGTGTTATTAATGGCACACATGTTGCTTTTCAATGTTTGAGAATCCCATAACGATATAGGGTGCCATTCACATAGTTGTTGTGTGACCGTGGCCAAATGGTGAATACCCACTCACCTGACAGCGGCCATGATGAATTTGGCCTGTATCAGTTTGCTGTTCCAATTGTCATTCGGCCGTCCAATCAAACCAGAGGAGATAAGCATTGGATGTTTCACCTGTAGCTGATGATTGCCCTTTGCGGTCAGTTTTCATATCATGAGAGCAATGGCAGCATGAGGAAGGTTATCAAACAGGCTGTCTTCAGGGAGACGTTGTGTCAGGAGTACCTCGGCCATTTGCTGATGAGACTTCCAGCACTTGCTGCGGTCAGAGTCCCAGTTCATCGGTGATCTGTAGCACCTTTCACCTCTCGGTCATTATAAAGGCCTTGCCACTCTGGGCTGTGTGGGAACCTCATAAAGAAGAGGGAGAGAGGAGGCAGCCAGCATATCTATATTCTCCTCAAGTGGGGCATGAGTATGTTACCAGATACAAGTGCTCCGAAATGGGACACCAGATTCCCATTGCTAACACTTTCTTAAGTTACCATCTTCCATCAAAGACCACAATGACAACTTATTGGCCACATGTAAAAAAAATCAAAAGAACACATAACAGGAATCCCATGCCAACTTTATCTTTGTCGGGCACCCGTAGATGGCTGGGCTGGAGACCTCAGGGGACATGTGAAAGTAGATCTTTATTTAAAGTGTGGGAAGGGTACAGTGTTGTGGGAGGTACAAAAGAGGAATGTATCCACTGCTTGAAATCAGAACAGATTGCAGGGAGTGGGTGATGAGGGATTTGAGAATGAATGATTTATTTATTGTCACGTGTATTTTACAATCAAGTGTGTGGTGCACAGCAGGTCAGGCAGCATCTGAGGAGCAGGAGAATCGACGTTTCGGGCATAAGCCCTTCTTCAGGAATGAGACCGATTTTACAGTCAAATATAATAAAATGCAGTAAAAAGCTTTCAATTATCACTGTAAACCTGTGCCATTTTGTTGTTTAAAAATAAGAGAAGATGAAAAGATATAACTTATAGAGAAGTCCATCTATGCTCTGATTCTGAGGCGGCTCTGAACTATTCCCTCGCCAGACCCAAGTAACGTCGAAGTCATGGATCCTCAGGCACCATCTCATGCCACTGGGGCGGTTCACCTTTGCTACCGCCTGCACAGGGCATACCAGTGTCAGAGACTGTCACTGTAGTTAATGTTACCATCATGCCTCCCACCACCATTTCACCGCCACCAGTATTGGACCCAGCCAATGACAAAGTCGCCAATCCTCAGGTGCCATCTTTTGCGAAGATGCCTTCGACAGCAAAATACCGCCATCCTCCATGGTTTCAGTGGTGCTGCTGATCACTGGCTCAATAAAGGCCTCTCTAATTATCCACAGAGCATTCTCCTTCCTAGTGGGTGGTTGGTGGCAGTAAAGTTATCTGTTCATGCTCACAGTAATTAGCTGCTGCTCCTGTCAATTACAGGCAACCTTCTGATTATTCCATGACGCCAAATGGTGAAGGACCAAACCTTGACACATTCTTAAGTCTTTTTTATTTACAGAAGTAAGCATGACAAGCATGCAACTCTTAACCCTAGAAACAGTTTCATCCTGTTTCTACTTAGAGAGGCATGTGTAAATCCTCAGCTATCACCTATAAACAATTAAATATATAATCGAGCAATTAGTAAACTTCTACAATGGAGAGACACATGTGCCAGTGAGTGTGTTGTGCAATGTTACAATGGCATGCCTTTCACAGTAGAATAGCTGTCGGTCTTTGAAAGTGATGATGCATGACTGTATGGTTCCCAGTAATTTAAATATTTGGGTAAGGGAAAAAAATTGTTTTTGAGTTGTCTCTGATAGAAATTCTAATTATGTGAGTGATGTGGGTGTGGAAGATTGAGCAGTGAGTGAGTGTAATGCTGCAGTTGGTGAGATATGATGTGTGGGGGTGCATTCACTAACTTTGACAACTCGTGTGTGGCGATTAAACAGCTTACAATACAGTATTCTGGTGTTTAGCACCAACAAGGGAAGAAGAATCATATCAGACTCAAAACATTAACTCTAATGTTTCTCTCGCCACAGATACTGCCAGACCTACTGAGTTTCTCCAGCAATCTCTGCGTTTGTTTGTAGCGACTGATGAATATTTGCCAGAAATCTTATTGTTAATAGTGATGGGGTTTTTGAATCATTTCCTAGGAGCTGCTGAGAACCCTGACAATTTAATCTCACAGTGAATCCATGGAACAATAGAACTCACATTACCTTTGATGAATTTGGTTCAAAAGACATGGACAATGTTCCAATATCTGATAACTGTTAAATGAAAACAAAAGGCTCATCTACAAGCAGGTGAAATGTAACATTTTCTGGTTGAATGAAGTCAGTGACTGATCACTATCATTTAATGAACTGATGTCCAAAGATCATTTTTACACTTGATTGGGCCAAACAATTTCGCTTTCATTGATTGTGCCTTGGTTCACTTACATTCCTCAGACATAAAACCTACGTGCTATGAGGGCATGGACTCAAGGGATAAAACTTGTTGATTGTTTTGGCTCTACAATGGTAGATTAATTCTGCAAAGCATAGTCTGACATTGGAAGAGGTTCAGAAAGACACCAGGCACCACATTGGGTCACTGAGGTGTTGGAGCCCAATTCAAACAGATAGTTGAGCCCCTTGAAAGCTAGAGTTGTCAACTTCAATTAAATCTATTTCTGGAGGTTTCATCATATGACTGGCCCCTATACTTCAGTCACTAGTTAACTAATACATCCACGCTTGTGACACATTGCCTTCTATGTAAATATAAAACAAAAAAATCTAATTGCCAATAGTCAAAAAACTGAAAGAACTGTGGAAGCTGGAAATCTTAAACAAAACCAGAAATTTCTGGAAAATCACAGCAGGTCTGGCAGCATCTGTGGAGAGAAATCAGAGTTAACGTTTCAGGTTTAGTGACCTTTCCTCAGAACTGATGGTAGCTAGGAAAAGGATGTTTTAATCACCATTTGGTTGCACATAACCTAAGCATTGCTGAAAACAACACTGTGTTTTCAATTACCAATGTAGCTCAGAGGAAGTGACGGTTTGTGGTATTATAACTGGATTGTTAATGCAGCGATGCACATAATGTTCTGGGGACCTGGGTTCAAATCCTATCACAGTAGTAGGTGAAATTTCAATTCAATGAAAACCTGGAATTGATCTTGAAACCTTTGCTGATTATCTAAAAAAGCCCATCTGGATTCACCAATGTCCTTTAGGAAAGGAAACTGCCATGCTGGTCTATGTGTGACTCCAGACCTACAGAAAGGTTTTGTTTTACTCATTGATGGGATGAGGGCATCACTGCCTAGGCCAATAAGTATTGACCTCTCAACTGCCCAGAAGGCAGTTAAGAGTCAACCACATAGAAGCCATAGAAGAAGGCTCCTCAATAAATCTCATGGTCTCTCTATGTGGACATTTTCCATCCCAATGCTGATAACAAAAAAGCATAGATGGACAATGTCGTATAAGTTAATAATCCTGAAAAAGTTAATTTTGGAGACTGCATTATTCTCCATCCAATCTGGTGATGTCATATAGGCTTAGGTAGGAAAATCAGAAGGAGTAGCTTTGGATTTGGAAGGGGATCCCATCTAAGTATTCCATTATGAGAGTGTCTTTGTGATTTGTACCTAACTGCTGTCATGCAATAAACAATGCTAAAAGCATCTTCTTGTTAAGACTAACTAATGGTTATTCTTCTACCAGTGTAAATCAATTTGGTCCTTTGACCCAATCAAAGGAAAGAAGATTTAAAGAGAAGGGCACTGCTTGCCACTGGTCTCTCGGGTGTTTTTCCTTCTTCCTGTAGTAGAACATAAATAAAGTTTTCTGCACTTGTTGTTTCTTCACTGAGTCCTACACCTACATGCACATGACATGGGTGCTGGGGAGAAATAAGCACTACCGCTGTTTGGTGGTAGTGTGGGGGTTTGCATACAATTCTCTTGTTCTGGCTGGCCACAGCTAGTGCAGTATGTACTAGTAAATAAAGGGTGACTTGGTAATGTGAACCGAAAGGAAAAACTTATATAACCAGGAGATTTAGAATCTCCTCAGTTCAGGGAACTGACTCCGACCTGGCTGGCAAAAGAGAAAAAAAAATCAAAGGAAAGAGTATTGGTCGTAGCATCCTTCTACCCACAGCTCGGCACCAAGAGAAGTGGCTGCTGATTGGTGATTTCTGGTGTAGGCTGGAGGGAGAATTTAAGTCTTCAAACTTTCCACTCTACCTGGATAAGCATTAAATACTAATCTTTCTTGACAGTTACAGATGACATTCAGTGCCAGTGGATTGGAGGATTGGCCTTGAGTTGTGGCCTGGCTGGACAGCAAATGGATATCAAAGGCTTTGTGAATGAAGTCAAGCCTATGGAGCTGGGAAGATTTCACACTACCCTCTCATTGTCTTTGGACACCATATTATAAATACACCTGCCACTTGGGACCTGATAAAATTGACCCGCATTGAGTTCACTCTTTCCACAAAAACTGAAACATCACTTTCCAGGAAATGAAAGAGACTAATTGTAACCAATTAGACTTGGCAGGATCTCCAGTCTTGCAGGCTACGCATCCACCACACTTTCTCCTCCTGCCTTCCTCTCAGCTCCTTCTGAGTCAGGCTATCTGCCTGAGGCACAGTTAAAGCTGGAAATTTCTCCCGGTTTTGTTGGAATCTGCTGGGCACAGCTAAATCGAATTCCAATCCATCTTCCTGCCGACCATGTTGCAATTGTGCAACTAAACTAAATCTTCAGACAACCACTGCTGGCATCTCTCTGCCTAATGCCATCCCACATGGAGGTGGCCTGACAAGAAAATTAATCCAGCAGGTACACCACTGAAACCTGCTGGTTCAGAATCTGAAAATGTCTCATTGTGACACCTAGAGGAATATTCAGCCCATTACATCTACAGGTAACAAACACAAGGATGAGAGCTTTTTTATGCATTGATGGGTTGCTGATGTTGCTGGCTGGGCCAGTATTTATTGCCCATCCCTAGTTGTGCTGGAGAGCAGGCAGTGAGCTCCCTTCTTGAACCACTGAAGTCCTTGGTGTGTAAGGATGCCCACAAGGCTGTTACGGAGGGAGCTCCAGGATTTGGACCCAGCAACATTGAAACAATGGTAATATGTTTCTAATTCTGGATGCTGAGTAGCTCAGGGGGGAACTTGCGGATGGTGGTATTAATTATATAACTTTGCCAATTCAGCTTTTCACAATACAATTTGAGTAGATTTTACAAAAATGTTTGGTTTTGCGTAGGTATGTAATATTTATCTACAAATCTGCAGAACCACACTTCAGAGTTGTTTCACACACACACACACATGCATCTGGTTCAGCAGCAGATTATCTAAGAAATGGATGAAGACAGGTAATGTCATAGAGATGCAAATAGATGGTCTTAGTAAGCTGAGTGCTGTCAAAGACAGCTTTTAGAAAGCATTATTTTTCTTAACATTATTCATTCACTTTTGACACTCATATTTCTGAATTTTGTTTTAACGTCATCCCCATCCTGGATATTCAGTTTAAGTTATGACTTCAGTTATGGTCTCATCAATAAGTTGCTTATTATTTCAACCCTTTCTGCCCAGCTGTAGCATGTTTCACCCATCCCCTGAACATGACCAAGTGAAGAGGGGGATCAGCAAAGAGTAATCCGGAGTCAACAGTTAAAAACCTCGTTAAGAGATCATGGATCTGAACGAAAGGCTACAAGCATCCATGCAATACCTTTGAGATAATGGGGTCTGTTTTGAATTCACAATGTATGTTTTCATCCTGAGTCTGTTTCCCTCTGTATCCAATTAAAGAAGATAAAGACTGACTTTTAATAATGTATCTTTGCTAATTCAATTTAGCACAACAACTTTTAAGTAGATTTTACTAATGTTTTCATTTTTGCCTTTGGTGCTCTTTCACTTACACACCCAAAGGAAGGGAACTACAGATTTTATTTGATTAGTTGAGCTACATTCTAGTCATATGTATACCAGCAATAATACAAAATCACCAGAAATAAAATGGGAAAATAAATAGGTTTGGACCAGTACCACCTGCACTAGAACTAATATTATTACCAGTCCCTATTTGTCTATCAGTTGCTGGTACACTGACTAGTTTTACTGGCATCCTGGTTAGTTTTGCCAACATTTACTGGCTCCATTATTAGTGGCAATTATGACAGGTTTATAAAGCTCAAAACTAATTTTCAAATACCATACAATCTTTCTATTAATGTTATATTAATGGTTCTATCTAGAAACTCTCTTAAAGATCACAACTGGCCTTCAACTTTCACAGAAGTCAGTAATGCTATTTTGTCATTAAGCCCTATTCAAAAATGTGTTGAATCTTCGTAATCAATGTAATGCTAAAATTAGTGGCTAATGTCAGAAATTGCCAACCTACTCTGAACTGCAGTTGCTTCAGTTTTAAAATGTGGTAAAATATTTTAGAAATCACAATGACCATCTGAGCGCTTCGTGCATAATATTTCAGAAAGCTTTCAGAAGGATGTTAATTTGATCACAAATTAGGCAATTAAAAGGATTATTTTCTGTTCCTTCCATCAATCAAAGGCTCTGTCTTACACCAATATATTTTGACATGAATCATCAGTAAAAAGCATGTTTAGAGAGCCATTGAACTGATCACTGAGGCAAAAGGTAATGATACACTAGAAGGGCTTTTGCCCGAAATGTTGATTCTCCTGCTCTTTGGATGCTGCCTGACCTGCTGTGCTTTTCCAGCACCACACTCTCCATTGTAATCTCCAGCATCTGCTGTCCTCACTTTCTCCACAATTGGTTCAGTTGAGTTTACTGAACAGCTGGTTTATCCATGTAGAGCAGGAAGGTTGAATATTCAAATTTCAGTCTACCTCGACTCAGTAGTTCCTAGTTAAGATGGTGGCGTGCACAGGACATGAGTCTTCAGTGGTCCTGGGTTCAGATGGTGGAACTTGTGGGTTAAGTTCTTAGCTAATAATTATCCAAAAGCTCCACCTTTGTTCTGTGCCTGGTCAGATATCGAATAAGTTCCAGGTCAGATACTGCGGGATTATGAATTTTATTAAATATTTTTCCTTTATTAGCCCAACGTTTTCCTGCCCTTTTGCCTCTCAAAGGAGATTCTGGGGAAAAAAATGCTAGATTATTAACCTAGACGCCCAGGAAATGTCCTGGGGACAAATCCTGCCCTAGCAAATGGTGGAATTTAAATTCACTTTTCAAAACAAAAAACATCTGGACCTACAAGAGTGTAATGATGACCGGGAAACTGTTGTCAATTGTCAGGAAAAACCCATCAGGTTCACTGATTCCCTTTAGGGAAGGAAACTGCTGCCTTTTACCTAGTCTGACCTGCATGTGACTCCAGACCCACAGCAATGTCATTAACTCTTAACTGCCCTCTAAGTAGTTAATGATGAGTAGGTCGGTCTGCCCACATCCTGTGAATGAGCAAAAAAAAAATTCCATGGGAAAGTTTGTCTATTTGAGGCACTCCAATCATTATGGAATGGGGCAGGATTGATGGACTTTACCTGGCCATTAGTTTGTATGCAAATCTCCACTCCAGCATATGATGGGCTCACTTACACTTATGATTATGCCTCATACATGAATATAAAGGTGAGATACTGGTGAAGGAATTGGTGGATTCAAAATCATGCTTATGGTTTATTAAAAAATATGTGCATTGCTAGTTATGTTGTACAACCACTGCTCTACAGTTCCACCTTTACTGGTGCAATTCCACTTATAACCTGATCTATCAATTTGCCATGGAGTCATGATTCACAAGAGTACAACAAGTAATCAGGAATGCTATGGTGTATTTCAAGGGTAATTGAACACAGTAGTAGAGAGGTATAGAAAGCACCAGTGAGACTGCACCCAGAGTACTATGTACAGGATTAGTCATCATACTTATGAAAAAACATTAATGCATTGGAAGCAATTCAGAGCAGAGGTACTAGACTAATGCCTGGAATGATTGGATGGACTTATGAGGAAAGGCTAAACCGGCTAGGCCTCAATCTTTGGAGTTTAAAAGAGTTAGCAATGACTTAATTAAAACATATGACTCTGAGGGGACATGACTGGATGGAGGCTGAAAGCCTGTTCCCTATTGTGGGAGAATCTAGTTTAAAAATAAGAGGGCAACTATTTAAAACAGTGTTTTGAATTTCCTTCCTCAAAAGAAGATGAATGCAGAATCTTAAATACTTTTAAGACAAAGGGAGATAAATGTTTGACTAGTGAGGGGTTGAAAGGTTATTGGGGAAATACAGGAATGTAGAGTTGAGGTTAAAATCAGATAAGCTATGATTTTATTGAATGGCACAGAAGGCTCAAAGGGCCGAGTGGCCTTGTCTTATCCCTTGTTTGTATGTAACTCTTTGATACCAATCCTGTACAATAATGATTATGAAGCCATGTCCAATGCATTCTTTAAGGGCAGCACGTTACCATATTGCAACTAATGAGCTGTTCCTGGTATGCACACTTTTGGTTGGAATGTAAATATTCTTAAGGTAAATTTAAGATTGGCATTGTGAAGATATTTGGTACACTTGTCTTTATTGGTCAGTGCATTGAGTACAGGAGTTGGGAAGTCATGTTGCTGCTGTACAGGACATTGGTGAGGACATGTTTCGAATTCTGTCTTCATTTCTGGTTTCCCTGCTATCGGAAGGATGTTGTGAAACTTGAAATGGTTCAATAAAGATTTACAAGGATGTTGTCAGGGTTGGAGGATTTGAGCTATTGGGAGAGGCTGAACAGGCTGGGACCGCTTTCCCTGGAGCATTGGAGGCTGAGGGGTGACCTTATAGAGGTTTACAAAATGATGAGTGGCATGGATAGGGCAAATAGGTAAGGTTTTTTCTCCAGGGTAGGGGAGTCCAAACTCAAGGGCATAGTTTTAAGATGAGAGGGGAAAGATTGAAAATGGACCTAAGAGGCAACTTTTTCATGCATTGGGTGTTGTGTGTATGGATTGAGTTGCCAGAGAAGCGATGGAGGCTAGTACAATTGCAGTATTTAAAAGGCATCTGGGTAGGTATATGAATAGGAAGGGTTTAAAGGGATATGGACCAAATGCTGACAAATGGGACTAGATTAATTTAGGATATTTGGTCATAGGATGAGTTGGACCAAAGGGTCTGTTTCCGTACTGTACAACTCCATGACGGTATGACCCTTTTGCTACTTCTTCACAACCAAGGACCTGGACTCCAGTTATTTCTAAATAGGTTTTCAGCAAAAAAAACCTGGAATAGCTACAGCACAGCTACAACAGAATACAGTGCATGCATTGTGAGACTAACAGTGGATGAAAGTTAACAAATATGCAAAACAGGAATTTGTTCCTGTTGGAGATGAACAACAGGCAATCTGTCAGCAGTACTATATTCTCGATTTTTGTCTTGACAGGAGCTTGGAAAAAAATCACCAGAAAGACAGTCTGGCCAGCAAAGTATTGCAAGAAAATCACAGCATGTACACAATAAAGAAAAATATTCAGACTAATGGACTTGATCCTCGGATTCAGAGAAAAAGAATAAACAAATCCAAAAGGCATATTACTGCCCTATCCTTGCTACATAAAGCTCGTGATGACGAACAAATCATCAACTATGATGGTGGTAGAACATTGAATGCGAATAAAAATAGTGCAGTGACTAATTTGATGCCAGTTGATATCTTGAGAGTGTGCTTACCTTCAACTAGAATCAATAAGACTGCAGAAAGGATAGGTCCATTATCTTGTGGAAAGGTGTTCATGTACCATGCAAGAAGTGTTGAAAATTTGCATAGTCTTAATGCATGAGGTGTAAAAATAATGAAGAGAGAGGAACACAGAGGGTGAAGACACTGAAGAGCTAGTGACAGAGACAGAGAAAGAGAGATAAATGAAGGAACGGGCAGAGTTAGAGGTAAGTTGGAGACTAAGGGGAAACTGAGTTGGCAGTGGGGGTGGCGGGAAGGAGACTGAGAAGCAAGGATCAGACAGAGCTCTTGGCGGTTACAAGGTAGCCAGGAAGGAACTGAAGAATGGACTTTGGAGAGTGAGAAGGGGGCATGAAAAAGCATCAGCTAGTAGGATTAAGGAAATCCCCAAGGCGTTCTACACTTATGTAAGGAACAAGAGGATGGCCAGAGCGAGCATAGAGTTGATCAGGGAATGTGGAGGGAACTTGTGCCTGGAGTCAGAGGATGTAGGGGAGGTCCTGAATGAATACTTTATTTCAGTATTCACTAGTAAGAGGCACCTTGTTGTTGATGAGAATAGCATGAAACAGGCTGATAACCTCGAATGGGTTGATGTTAAGAAGGAGGATGTGCTGGAAATTTTGAAATACATAAGAATAGATATGTCCCCTGGGCCAGATGGGCTATACCCAAGATTACTATGGTAAACAAGCTGTGCTTTTGGCGATGACCTTTGCATCTTCACTGTCTACTGGAGCAGAGCCAGATGATTGGATGATAGCAAATGTTATTCCCTTGTTCAAGAGAGGGAATAGGGATAACCCTGGGAATTACAGACAATTCAGCCTTATATTGGTGGTGGGCAAACTGTTGGAGAGCATTCTGAGAGATAGGATTTGTGATTATTTGGAAAAGCATAGCTTGATTAGAGATAGTCAGCATGGCTGTGTGAGAAGCAGGTTATGCTTCACAAGCCTTTTTAAAATACTTTGAGGATGTGACAAAACACATTGATGAAGGTAGAGCAGTAAATATATGGAGCTTAGCAAGGTGTTTGATAAGGTTCCCCATGGTAAGCTCATTCAGAAAGTAAGGACGCATGGGATAAAGGGAAATTTAGCTGTGTGGATACAGAATTGGTTGGCCATAGAAGACAGAGGGTGGTAGTATATGGGAAGTATTCAGCCTAGAGCTCGGTGACCTGCGGTGTTCCACAGGGATCTGTTCTGGGATCTCCTCCCTTTGTGACTTTCATAAATGACTTGGATGAGAAAATGGAAGGGTGGGTTAGTAAGTTTGCCAATGTCACAAAGATTGGTGGAGCTGTGGATAGTGTGGAGGGCTGGTGTAGGTTGCAATGGGATATTGACAAGATGCAGAGCTGAGCTGAGAAGTGGTAGATGATATTCAATCTGGAAACGTGTGAAGAGATTCATTTTGGAATGTTGAATTTCTATTCAGATTTTAGGGTTAAAGGCAGGATTCTTGGCATTGAAGAAGAACGGAGGGATCTTAGGGTCCACATCCATAGATCCCTCAAGGTTGTCACCCAAATTGATAGGGTTGTTAAAAAGGCCTATGGTGTGTTGGTTTTCATTAGCAGGAGGATTGAGGTTAAGAGCCACGAGGTTATGCTGCAGCTCTGTAAAGCCCTGGTTATACCACACTTGGAATATTGTGTTCAGTTCTGGTTGCCTCATTATAGAAAAAATGTGGAAGCTTTAGAGAGGGTGCAGAGGAGATTTACCAGGATGCTGCCTGGACTGGAGGGCATGTCTTATGATGAAAGGTTGAGGGAGCTAGGCCTTTTTGCATTGGAGAGAAGAAGGATGAGAGTTGACTTAATAGAGATGGACAAGATGATGAAAGGCATAGATAGAGCGAATAGTCAGAGACTTTTTCCCAGGGTGGAAATGGCCAACACGAGGGGGCATAATTTCATGGTGATTGGAGGAAGATTTAAGGGAGACATCAGATCGATTCTTTACACAGAGAGTGGTGGGTGCGTGGAATGCACTGCCAGCAGTCAGATATATTAGGGACATTTAAGCGACTTTTGGATAGGCACATGGATGATAGTAAAATGAAGGGTATGTAGGTTAGTTTGATCTTAGAGTAGGATAAAAGGTCGGCACAACATCGAGGGCCGAAGGGCCTGTTCTGAGCTGTACTGTTCTATGTTCTAACAGGAAAAGATAAACATTAGAGGATAAAGAGAGAAAGAAGATCTGAAAGGCAAAGAAGATAAGGAGAGAGAGTGAAAGGATCTGAAAGAATTGAGAGACTCAAAGACCGTAAGTTGAAGGGAGAGGAACGCAATGTGAGAGAAATGGGTGAGAGAGAAGCCAAAGTGAAAAATTAAAAAAAGAAGAGAAACTAGACAGAGGAAGTGAAAGATTAAGAGAGGGTGAAAAGCCAGAATGCTAACAGGAAGGATATAGAATTCAGACTTCCTATCAGAGGTGGGTGAGAGGCAGGGAGATTGGAAGATTGGTGTTGGACAGCAGCATGCCAGTTTGATTTTATTTTTAAAAACTACTTGACATGGGATGGGCATGGCTGGCTGTAGTCAAGCATTTATTACCCATTCCCAAATTGTCCTGGAGAAGATGGTGGTAAGTTGCCTTCCCAAACCTGCAGTCGATGTGAGACAGGTGCTGCTAGGGAGTGAATCCCAGGATTTTGACTCAATGAAACTGAAGGAAGGGCAATATATTTCTCAAATTAGGATGGTGTGTGGTTGGAATTTTCAAGTGATCGTATTCCCATGTATCTCCTGATGCCCTTGTCCTTCAAGGTGGAGCCTGCCTCTCCTTGGATCCTTAAGCTCATTTTAGCAGTTTGTGGGGGTAAGGAGTTGGTTGATGTCTCTTCAGAAGTAGTCTTGCAAATCCCTATAAGTCACTTTTTACCACACGACTCATAGAGTCATAGAGATGTACAGCATGGAAACAGACCCTTCGGTCCAACTCATCCATTCCAACCAGTTGCCCTAGTCCCACTTGCCAGCACCCGGCCCACATCCCTCCAAACCCTTCCTATTCATGTTCCTATCTAGATGCCTTTTAAATGTTGCAATTGTACGAGCCTCCACCACTTCGTCTGGCAGCTCATTTCATACACGCACCACCCTCTGCGTGAAAAAGTTGCCCCTTAGGTCTCCTTTATATCTTGCCCCTCTCACCGTAAATCTATGCCCTCTAGTTCTGGACTTGCCCACCCCAGGGAAAATACCTTGTCTATTTATCCTATCCATGCCCCTGATGATTTTATAAACCTCTATAAGGTTATCTCTCAACCTCCAACGCTCCAAGAAAAACAGCCCCAGCCAATTCAACCTGTCCTTATAGTTCAAATCCACCAACCCTGGCAATATGCTTGTAAACCTTTTCTGAACCTGTTCAAGTTTCACAACACCCTTCCAATAGGAAGGAGACCAGAATTACTTGCAATACTCCAAAAGTGGGATATTTTGAATGCTGTTAGCAGTTTTAGGTCCTTTACCTTCATGTCATATGGTTATAGTGGGTCACCTATTAAGCCAATTATGGATATATAAGATCAATGCTCTGAGATTGACTCAAATTGTCTAGTAGGTCTATATGCCCCATGTAGTGTCAAGGTTCAGCCTATGCACAGAAGAAGCTTTCTGGAGAACAGGTCACACATACTTTTAAATCACATTCCACAATCCCTCTTGGTAGATGCACCGACAAGACCACGTCTGTAGCTCTGCACTGTCCTGTAACAAAACTCTACAACAGTGGCCAGTTTGAACTTATCCTTCTCCAAACTCCTTCAGAGGGTGCCTGCATCTTGAGGTGTCCTCATTCTCCTGTCTACATTGGCATCTCCCACCTCTGATGGTTCAGCTCTCCTACTAGCCCTCCAACCTCAGCAGCCTGCTACTAGCCCTCCAACCTCAAATAGGCAGGCAGTCTGCTCCTGGTAAATTGGCCAGGTGTCAGGTACCTCCACAGTGTGAATTTGAGACCTGGAAATGCATTCACTTTTCTCCAAATTAAAAGCCAGCTCCAAGTATCACTGAATCACTGAGAGCCTGATGTAGTTCCAAACACTGTGGAGGCTATCAATTCAACACTGACATTGCTCGCTGAGATACAGTCTCGATTTACAGTTTAACCCCCAGTGACTTTGGAAAGGTGCTATATGCCAGTACAATTATTTAAGTTCATGATTTTTATTTCTTGAAATGTTTATGGTGCTGTAAATATCATTTATATTGGCCTTACTTAATTGTTATAATGTGCTGGAGATGCTAAGCCTTCTTGAACTGATGTCACCCAACTCTCTGATAGGCATAGGGAATGCCAGGGGAGGTGCAATGAAGATATTTATCTGTGACTGGGATGTAATGATGTTGCTGGTTTTGTTTGTTGCAGCTGTAGAGGTCAGTCGGGAGCGAGGGCATGTTGGGGAAAGATTGATGAGTTGCTCAGAGCTTTTTGCAGATTGAACACAATGCTGCAATGGTCGAAGCTGACGTTGTGTAAAACACCCGAGGCACTAACAATTAAATAGTTCTCTGTTTGGATGGCATTGAGCAACTATGTCTGAGCAACTGTACCATCCAGAGAAGGTTTCATATTGCACCTTTTTTGGAATGCTGTAAAGGGGTTGGAGAAGAGGGTGTTTGGAAAGTAAGCCTCTCGGTACTCAGTTTTCATTAAAACAGAAATCTGATCAAAATTATGAAAGTTTGGTAACATAAGTTATGAAAGGAAAATTCCAATACTCAGTAGGTATTAGAAGGCAATCATTTAAGGGCATTAACATCAGTATAGCAACATCAAAATCTTGCATTTATTAGGCAGCCTTAATGCAGAAAAATATCCAATGTGTTTCACAAGGGATAACAAGAAAAATGGATTCTGAACAAAGAAGATGTTTGAAAGGCGCATCCATACCTGACGGAAAAAGATTAGTTTTAAGAAGGAAGAGAGAAAGGACGTAGAGAGCCAAGGTTCCAACTGAGTTCATTTTACAAGCCAGGACTGAGCTGAAGAGAAGAATTTAAAAAAAAAAGTAGAAACAAAGGGTTAAACATATAAAGCTACCAAACGTATTTAATTCAGCCTGTGTTATTTTGCTAATGCATACAGCAGATTATTTTGAAGAGATGGGAGCAAATTATACTTGTGGGCTCTAAAATGCCCTGGCAAAATGCCCAAGAGCAAATGGAAAAAGCCTAACTACCTCACAGTTCAGCAAAAACAAAGCACAACCTTTCAGTGCCTGATCTGCCAAATTTGATATGATTGTCACTCCACAGCCTTCCGCATATACTAGCAGAACGATCAATGATAGCCTGAAGCTTTTGATAATTCAAAGAAAGCACAATTGTGATATTTAACAAAACTGGATGCATCAACTAAGGATGGTAAAAGGCTCATAATAATAGCAGTAACTTCCAGAATATGTTTACTCTTTCATTCCAAAGTCTTCCACCAACTGTGTGCATTACCAAACTGGACCACTCAAGATTTCAATTCTGATTCAACTCAAATTGACTATATTAAATCAAACTGAAGCCCAAAGTCCCTGGTGTTCAAGTAATGCCATGTGTTGCAAATGGATCAGCAAATGAGCACTTTGGACTGAATCTTACATCTCTTTAGCTAAGTGCAAGTTGTGTCGAGATCTTTGGAGGGATTCTTGCCAGAGATTTTGCATCACATCTGATCAAACACACTTCATTAACTATTTATCCTTTCCCTATGGCAACCCTCAGGACTGATTCCAGTTCTATATTGACACATACCATGCCAAGAAGAACTCACCACTCACTATTTGGAGATGCTGGTGTTGGACTGGGGTGAACAAAGTTAAAAATCACACAACACCAGGTTATAGTCAAACAGGTTTAATTGGGAGCACACTAGCTTTTGGAGCGCCACTCCTTCATCAGGTGATTGTGGAGGACACAATTGTAAGACACAGAGTTTATAGCAAATGCTTACAGTGTGATGTAACTGAAATTATACATTGAAAAATACCTATTTGTGGAGTCTTTCATCTGTTCGAATACCATGATAGTTTCACTTCTTTCATGTGCAAACCACAAAACTTTTTTTAAAGTTGCATTCTCAGGTTAACTGTAACAATTCAATGTGCTTCCAATTAAACCTGTTGGACTAAAACCTGGTGTTGTGTGATTTTTAACTCACCACTCACTAGGTATCCTTAGCACTCCTGCCACCCTTAAAAGGCCATGTCGAGCACTGATGTACAAAGCCTGCCCGATCCATTATGTGAAGATGTCTGAGAAGGGGAAGAAAGCACTGTGATTCTCCAACATGGACCTGGAAGTCCCATTTGGAGGTGTGATGTAAAGAGGACTCCAATGGGAGGCCACACCACTAGACCCTACAGCCTGGTCTGAGGTCACTATCCATATTAATGTTACCTCCTTAGTCCAGAGAAACATCATTAATGCCAAAAGGTCAATGATCATCTCAATTGCACCACGGTTAATACTACTCTCTTCTCTCTGCTACCTCACACTATCTCTCAGTAAGACTCATGCTCTGCCAGTCCCACTGTTGTCTGAAACATCTTCCCTCACTCAGTCCCAACAACCCCAATCCCTGACAGTATTAACCCTGTACTGCCTAATCACTCACTCGGGACACCTTTTGTCCACATGCACCAGCACTAACAGTTGTGCCAGCCACTTTCATCTCACTCAATTCCTCCCTTTCTCTAAGTACAAAAGGAAACAGCCCACCATAGGACAGAAAGGGTAGGGTGCCCAATACAATCATATTCCCCTCATGAGGAGAGTATCCTGTCCCTTGCTGGAAAAGATCAGGATTCCCATTAACTGTTCATTCCACTGCAATTGTTACAGTAACCCTGCTGTCAGTGTTGTTCATTGTACATTGTTTCTAACTTGAAGCCGTCTCCTCAACCTCTGAGAAAGAGAGTATTAGGGACTCAGACACACATCAGCAAGGCTGCCTCCTGTATCCCCCATCAGATCAGATGCACTCAGTGGGAACGTTAGATTTAGAAAGTGTGGGAACACAATCAGGTGAGCATCTTATTGAGGCAGCTCCTCCACTGGCTGAGGAAGAATCACGGCAGATCACTGGCACTCATCAGACTGCCAGAGAACAGGCACCTACTCAGCTCCAGGCAGGAGAGGAGTCAGTGGAAGGTGTCTGCATTCAGGGACTTCATCCACATGCACAGAGGGGAAAAGGAGCCGCAGACAAGCATGCAGAGGCAACAGCCCTCATTGACTAGAGTTTAACAGCACTATACAAACACAAGCTGATGATGTTGCAGGGAGATAGCAGGGTGGATGAAAGCTGTATATTCTTGGCCAGTCGAAAGGTCAGCTGCTGGCATTCAGTTAAGTCACAGGGAGAGGCGCTTGGTCAGAGTCTTAAATGTTTGCAAGGTGGGCAATTTCCTTCTTTTTTAAAAATAAATATTCATTCTTAGGATGTCGGCATCAATTGGCTGTGTCAGCATTTATTGCCCGTCCCTAATTGCCCAGAGGACAGTTAAGCGTCAACTATATTGCTGTGGGTCTGGAGTCACATGTAGTTCCAGACCAGGTAAGAATGGCAGTTTCCTTCTCTAAAGGGCATTAGTGAACTAGATGGGTTTTTCCCTGAGAATTGACAGTGGTCCTCATTAGACTCTTAACTGAATTCACATTCCACCATCTGCCATTGTGGGATTCAAACCTGGGTCCTGAAAACAGTGCCTGGCCTTCTGAATTAACCACTAGGTCATCATCTCCTCTTCTAAATTTTAACAATTGACCTTAAAAAAACCTCTTTGTAGTTTTAAACAAATTTCCCCAGAAGGGGCTGTTAAATCAAATGCAAATATTTAGGAGGCACTTGTCTTGATTCATCCCTTACTAGGACAAGCATAGCAGGCTCAGGGGAACACCACCAACATCATGTTCCATTCTAAATCACACACCTTACCGACTTGAGATTTTATTGCTGTTTCTACACTGTCACTGGATCAAAATTCTGGGCATCCTGCTCACAGCACTGTGTGTGGCCCTACCCTACAGATAAAACATCAGTTTAAGAAGGCAGCTCACAATCACATTTCCAAGGACAATTAGGAATGAAAATAAATGCTGGCAGCAATGTCTGTATCCAATGAATGAATACATTAAAAAAACAATAATTATGTGCATAAAGACCTAAACCCAGCATGACTATTACCATATCACCGCTTGCTAGTTATCACCATTTAATAATGCAACTGAGAGAACTGAGCCAACTTCAAAACCCTTCTACAATATGTGGAAAATTACCCTCAGTAGGTCTGTTTGAGCTCATTTTGCATTCCTGGAATGTTTATCCTTGGCATTTAAAGGGATTTGTTGGATGGTTTTCTTTGCTATACATGTTTATGAAGGAAATGTCATATTTAATCACGTTATAGTTGCTGTCTTTTCAGTGATATCACAGCTCCCATTGACAGAATGGCAGAAAATCCTAGAAATCACAGAGATGCGCAATCTCACAGTCCCATGCAGCTGACTGGCTCACTCTTTAATGAGTTAACCAATCAATTGCAATTATCTGCACTTTCCCAACAACTCAGCAAATCTTTCCTGTTCGCAAGAATATCTAATTGCACTATAAAATCTGCTTCGAGCTCCATCTCAGAAAGTGCAGTACAAACAACAACAACTCATTGCTTCGAAACAAATCTCCTCCCGATATCCTTTGATTAGTGAACCTTTTGCCTCTTAAATGTCTGTGCATTAGGTAGAACAATTCCAACATCGAGAGTCTCTCCAAACATCCTGTTCCTAGTATCATTCCAGTCAACCCCCCCTGCTTCATCTCATAAACCTTCTGAAAATGCATTATCTGGAAGTTAGAGTCATAGAGATGTACAGCACGGAAACAGACGCTTCAGTCAAACCAATCAATTCCAAAAAGATATCCCAACCCAACCTAGTCCCACCTGCCAGCACCCGGCCCATATCCCACCAAACCCTTCCTATTCATATACCCATCCAAATGCCTTTTAAATGTTGCAATTGTATCAGCCTCCACCACTTCCTCTGGCAGCTCATTCCATACACGTACCACCCTCTGCGTGAAAAAGTTGCCCCTTAGGTCTCTTCTATATCTTTCCCCTCTCACCCTAAACCTATGCCCTCTAGTTCTGGACTCCCCAACCCCAGGAAAAAGACTTTGCCTATTTATCCTATCCATGCCCCTCATAATTTTGTAAACCTCTATAAGGTCACCCCTCAGCCTCCGACACTCCTGGCAACCCTGGCAACATCCTTGTAAATCTTTCTGAACCCTTTCAAGTTTCACAACATCTTTCCGATAGGAAGGAGACCAGAATTGCACGCAATATTCCAACAGTAGCTTAATCAATGCCCTGTACAGCTGCAACATGACCTCCCAACTCCTGTACTCAATACTCTGACCAATAAAGGAAAGCATACCAAACACCTTCTTCACTACCCTTCTACCTGTGACTCCACGTTCAAGGAGCTATGAACATGCACTCCAGGGTCTCTTTGTTCAGCAACACTCCCTAGGACCTTGCCATTAAGTGTATAAGTCCTGCTAAGATTTGCTTTCCCAAAATGCAGCACCTCGCATTTATCTGAATTAAACTCCATTTGCCACTTCTCAGCCCATTGGCCCATCTGGTCAAGATCCTGTTGTAATCTGAGGTAACCCTCTTCGCTGTCCACTACACCTCCAATTTTGGTGTCATCTGCAAACTTACTAACTGTACCTCCCATGTTCACATCCAAATCATAGAACATATAGAACATTAGAAAGTTACAGCGGTGTACAGGCCCTTCGGCCCTCGATGTTGCGCTGACCTGTTATACCAATCTGAAGCCCATCTAACCTACACTATTCCATATATGTCCATATGCTTGTCCAATGACGAGTTAAATGTACTTAAAGTTGGCGAATCTACTACCGTTGCAGGCAAAGCATTCCATATCCTTACTACTCTCTGAGTAAAGAAACTACCTCTGACATCTGTCCTATATCTATCACCCCACAATTTAAAGCTATGCCCCCTCGTGCTCGCAGTCACCATACTTGGAAAAAGGCTCTCCCTGTCCACCCTATCTAACCCTCTGATTATCTTATATGTCTCTATTAAGTTACCTCTCAACCTTCTACTCTCTAACAAAAACAGCCTCAAGTCCCTCAGCCTTTCCTCGTAAGACCTTCCCTCCATACCAGGCAACATCCTAGTAAATCTCCTCTGCACCCTTTCCAAAGCTTCCACATCCTTCTTATAATGCAGTGACCAGAACTGTACACAATACTCCAAGTGCGGCCGCACCAGAGTTTTGTACAGCTGCAGCATAACATCATGGTTCCAGAACTCGATCCCTCTATTAATAAAAGCTAAAACATTGTATGCCTTCTTAACAACCCTGTCAACCTGGGTGGCAACTTTCAAGGATCTGTGTACCCGGACACCGAGATCACTCTACTCATCTACACTACCGATAATCTTACCATTCGCCCAGTACTTTGCATTCCGGTTACTCCGACCAAAGTGAATCACCTCACACTTGTCTGCATTAAACTCCATTTGCCACCTCTCAGCCCAACTCTGCAGCTTATCTATGTCTCTCTGTAACCTACAACATCCTTCGGCACTATCCACAACTTCACCGACCTTAGTGTCGTCTGCAAATTTACTAACCGACCCTTCTACACCCTCATCCAGGTCGTGTATAAAAATGACGAACAGCAGTGGACCCAACACTGACCCTTGCGGTACACCACTGGTAACTGGACTCCAGGATGAACATTTCCCATCAACCACCACCCTTTGTCTTCTTTCAGCAAGCCAATTACTGATCCAAACTGCTATATATCCCACAATCCCATTCCTCCGCATTTTGTACAATAGCCTACTGTAGGCAACCTTATCGAATGGGGAGAAAGTGAAGTCTGCAGATGCTGGAGATCAGAGCTGAAAATGTGTTGCTGGAAAAGCGCAGCAGGTCAGGCAGCATCCAGGGAACAGGAGAGGAGAAAGTGAGGTCTGCAGATGCTGGAGAAGGGCTTATGCCCGAAACGTCGATTCTCCTGTTCCATGGATGCTGCCTGACCTGCTGCGCTTTTCCAGTAACACATTTTCAGCTCGAACCTTATCGAATGCCTTGCTGAAATCCATATACACCATATCAACTGGTTTACTCTCATCTACCTGTTTGGTCACCTTCTCAAATCATTTATGTAAATGACAAAAAATAGAGGACACAGCACGGGTCCTTATGACACTCCATTGGTCACAGGCCTCCAGTCTGAAAAACAACCCTCCACCACCACCCTCTGTCTTCTACCTTTGAGCAAGTTCCGGATACAAATGACTAGTTCTCCCAGTATTCCATGAGATCTAACCTTGCTTATCAGTCTCCCATGGGAAACCTTGTCGAACACCTTACTGAAGTCCATATAGATCACATCTACTGCTCTGCCCTCATCAATCCTCTATGTTACTTCTTCAAAAAACTCAATCAAGTTTGTGAGACATGATTTCCCATGCACAAAGCCATGTTGACTATCCCTAATCAGTCCTTGCCTTTCCAACTACATGTACATCCTGTCCCTCAGGATTCCCTCCAACAACTTGCCCACCACCGAGGTCAGGTTCACCAGTCTATAGTTCCCTGGCATGTCCTTACAGTCCTTCTTAAACAGTGGCACCACGTTTACCAACCTCCAGTCTTCCGGCACCTCACCTGTAGCGTAAAGTCGCTGGGCTCGTAATACAGAGCCATAGGCTAATGTTCTTGGGATTAAAAACAAAAAATGCTGGAGAAACTCAACAATTCTGGCAGTATCTGTGGAGAAAGAAACAGAGTTAACATTTTGAGTCTTCAGAACACACCTGAAAAAGCTCACATCAGACTTGAAAGAGTAACTCTCCACAGATGCAGCCAGACCTGCTTAGTTTCTCCTGTGTTTCCTATTTTCAATTCAGATTTCCAACAGCCTCAGTATTTTGTTTTTGCTTTAAGGCTCTGGGGACATGGGTTTGATTCTCACAATGGCGGGAAGTAAAATCTGAATTCAATAAAATCTGGAATTAAAGTAAATGCTAGACTAATGGTGACCATATAACCATTATGGGTTGTTGTAAAAACCTACCTGGTTCATTGATGTCCTTTAGTCTGGCCAGTGACTCCAGACCCACAGCAATGTAGCTGACTCCAGATACCCTTTGACGTGGTCAAGAAAACCACTCAGGGAAATTAGAAATGGGTAAATAATGCTGGCCTTCCCATATCCCATCAATTAGTTTCTTTAAATATTGGAACTAACACTCCAGGTGATCCTCTGGGTAAATCAACAGGATTTTTAAAATAGAATCCCAAAGTTTGGAAGCAGGCCATTCAGCCCTTCCAGGCCACACTGACCTTCCAAAGAGCATCCCACCCAGATCAATTCCCCAACTCTATATTTCCCATGGCTAATCCACCTAGCCTGCACATCCCTGGACACTATGGCAAATCCACCCGAACCTGTACATTTTGGCCTGTGGGACAAAACTGAAGCAAACCCATGCAGACACGGGCGAAAGTGGAAACTCTACACAGTCGCCCAAGACTGGAATCAAACCTGGGTCTCGGGTGCTGCTAACCACTGAACCACGCTTTAGCATTGCTCTACTCTAATGAGAACATTCCCAGCATCTTTTATTTCATCACATAGCTCACATCAGCAAATCAAAATGGGAGTCACATCTTATGGCATCCTAATGCAGAGGGTTCAGAAGACAGTTTTAAATTGTACTCACTGGCCCAAACTCAAAAGAGACTTGTGCAATTTCACTTTATGTTAATTTGTTAACTTCCTACGATCAATCTGCACTGTCCCTTCTCATTTCTTCATTAAAATTGTCTCTTTATTGTCATGATCTGATTGTCATTCATAAATCCTTAGTTATTTATGTTCCCTTTCACCACATCCATCCAGAAATATTTCCGTTACCACTGCCCCACTGATGCATTTGATGTGTTGAACCACACCATTTCTGCAATCTATCTTCAATGTGTTCAAAAATCTAGACCTTTCTAGGTTATTTATTTATCTCTGTAATGGGGAAATAGCCATGTTTCTGAAATTCTGATATTATCAACAACTTTAAAATAAAAAAACTGCAGTTGGAAATTGAAAGTGAAAGCAGAAAAGGGCTGAGATACTAATGACAGGTCACAGTGCAGTTTTAATGAACAATCAGAGGTCTCAAACATTAACCGTCTTTGACTGTCCACAGCTACAGCCAGTTCTGGTGAGTACATTGCAGTATTTATAGAATCACAGAACTTTACAGCATAAAAGGAGGCCATTCAACCCATTATGTCTGTACCAGCTTCCAAACAGCTGCCCTGCTAGTCCCATTTTCCAGTCCTATCTCAGTAGTCGTCTAAAGTCATCCCTTTCAAATACATATAGTGTCACAGAGTCATAGAGATGTACAACATGGAAACAGACCCTTCGGTCCAACCTGTCCATGCCGACCAGACATCCCAACCCAATCTAATCCCACCGGCCAGGACCCGGCTCATATCCCTCCAAACCCTTCCTCTTCATTGGAATCCACCTCCACCATTCTCCCAGGCAGCACGTTCCCAATGTGAACAACTCTCTGAGGAAAGAAGTTTCTCCTCATCTCACTCCAAGCTCTCTTGCTGGCAATCTTGAAATTGTGATCCCTTGTTACTGGCATACCAACCAGTGGAAACAGAATATCCTCTTTACCTGTCAAAATTGTTCATAATCTCTTAATCTTATCTGCTTCAAGGACAATAAGCCCAATCGCTCTAATCTTTCTTTATGTCTAAAATCCTTCATTCCTGGTGTCACTTTAGTAATTCTTCATTGAACTTTCTCCAGGGCTTTAGCATCCTTCCTGAAATAAGGTGCCCAGAATTGAACACAATATTTCACACGTGGTCTGACCAATGATTTGCAGAGGTGCTAATTAACATCACTTCCTTGCTTTTATGCTCTATGCCGCAATTTATAAACCCAAGGATCTTTAAGCCTTCCTAACAACTGTTTCAACTTGTCTGGTCACCTTAGACAATCATGCACATGTACCCAGAGGTCCCTCTGCTCCTGACTCCCCTCAAAGTTGTACTATTGAGCCTGAGTTGTCTCTCCATGTTTCTTTTACCAAATTGCATTACCTCACATTTCTCTGCTTTGTAATTTATCTGCCAGATGTCTGCCAATTTGGCTAACATGTCACTGACCCTCTGAAGTCACTCAGCATCATCCTCACAATTCACCATTCCCCCAGCTTAGTATCAACTGCAAATTTAGAGATTTTGCTTTCAACACCCATCTCAAAATTGTTTATATAATTCAGAGAAAACAAGAACACCGATCCCTGGGAAACATCACTTTCAATTTGTCTCCAATCTGAGAAACACCCATCTATACATACTTTCTGTTTCCTACTGCTGCTGTTATTTGAACTCTAACTATTCTCCTTCGAGCATTGTTATAGGTTCAGCTTTTTATTCCGTATTTGACTATATGAGTTTTTTTGCTATCGAAGCTCACTGTGCTTGACTGACTATGCCTGGGTGCAAACAGAGAAAAGTCAAATCACTGTAGGAAGAGCTGAAAATGTGTTGCCGGAAAAGCGCAGCAGGTCAGGCAGCATCCAAGAAGCAGGAGAATCGACGTTTCGGGCATGAGCCCTTCTTCAGGAATGAGGAAGGTGTGCCAAGCGGGCTGAGATAAAAGGTAGGGAGGAGGGACTTGGGGGAGGGGCGTTGGAAATGCGATCGGTGGAAGGAGGTTAAGGTGAGGGTGATAGGCCGGAGTGGGGGTGGGGGCGGAGAGGTCAGGAAGAAGATTGCAGGTTAGGAAGGTGGTGCTGAATTCGAGGATTGGGACTGAGACAAGGTGGAGGGAGGGGAAATGAGGAAACTGGAGAAATCTGAGTTCATCCCTTGTGGTTGGATGGTTCCTAGGCGGAAGATTTAGCTCTTCCTCCAGCCGTTGTGTTGCTATGGTCTGGCGATGGAAGAGTCCAAGGACCTGCATGTCCTTGGTGGAGTGGGAGGGGGAGTTGAAGTGTTGAGCCACGGGGTGGTTGGGTTGGTTGGTCCGGGTGTCCCAGAGGTGTTCTCTGAAACGTTCCGCAAGTAGGCGGCCTGTCTCTCCAATATAGAGGAGGCCACATCAGGTGCAGCAGATGCAGTAAATGATGTGTGTGGAGGTGCAGGGGAATTTGTGGCGGATATGGAAGGATCCCTTGGGGCTTTGGAGGGAAGTAAGGGGGGAGATGTGGGCGCAAGTTTTGCATTTCTTGCGGTTGCAGGGGAAGGTGCCGGGAGTGGAGTTGGGTTTATGGGGGGTGTGGACCTGACGAGGGAGTCACGGAGGGAGTGGTCTTTTCGGAACGCTGATAAGGGAGGGGAGGAAAATATATCCCTGGTGGTGGCGTCTGTTTGGTGGTGGCAGAAATGACAACGGATGACACAATGTATATGGAGGTTGGTGGGGTGGTAGGTGAGGACCAGTGGAGTTCTGTCCTGGTGGCGATTGGAGGGGCGGGACTCAAGGACGGAGGAGCAGGAAGTGGAGGAGATGCAAAGGAGAGCATCGTCGATCACGTCTGGGGGGAAATTGCGGTCTTTGAAGAAGGAGGCCATCTGGGTTGTTAGGTATTGGAACTGGTCCTCCTGGGAGCAGATGCGGTGGAGACGGTTGGCGTTTTTACAGGGAGCAGGGTGGGAGGAGGTGTAGTCTGGGCAGCTGTGGGAGTCGGTCAGTTTATAGTAAATGTCCGTGTTGATTTGGTCGCCCGAGATAGAAATGGAGAGGTCTAGGAAGGGGAGGGAGGAGTCTGAGACGGTCCAGGTAAATTTGAGGTCGGGGTGGAAGGTGTTGGTAAAGTGAATGAACTGTTCAACCTCCTCGTGGGAGCACGAGGCAGCCCCGATACAGTCATCAATGTAGCGGAGGAAAAGGTGGGGGATGGTGCCAGTGTAGCTGCGGAAGATGGACTGTTCCACATATCCTACGAAGAGGCAGGCATAGCTGGGGCCTATGCGGGTGCCCATGGCTACTCCTTTAGTTTGGAGGAAGTGGGAGGATTGGAAGGAGAAGTTGTTCAGAGTGAGGACCAGTTCAGTCAGTCGAAGGAGGGTGTCAGTGGAAGGGTACTGGTTGGTTCGGTGGGAAAGGAAGAAGCAGAGGGCCTTGAGGCCTTCGTGATGGGGGATGGAGGTGTATAGGGACTGGATGTCCATGGTGAAGATAAGGCATTAGGGACCGGTGAAGTGAAAATCATGGAGGAGGTGGAGGGCGTGGGTGGTGTCCCGAACGTAGGTGGGGAGTTCTTGGACTAAGGGGGACAGGACCGTGTCGAGGTATGCAGAAATGAGTTTGGTGGGGCAGGAGCAGGCTGAGACAATGGGTCGGCCGGGGCAGTCAGGTTTGTGGATTTTGGGCAGGACGTAGAAACGGGCGGTGCAGGGTTGTGGGACTATGAGGTTGGAGGCAGTGGATGGGAGATCCCCTGAGGTGATGAGGTTATGGATGGTCTGGAAGATGATGGTATGGTGGTGGGAGGTGGGGTCATGGTCAAGGGGGCAGTAGGAGGAGGTGCCTGCGAGCTGGTGTTTAGCCTCAGCGGTGTAAAGGTCGGTGCGCCAAACTACTACCGCGCCTCCCTTGTCTGCCGGTTTGATAGTGAGGTTGGGTTGGAACGGAGGGAGTGGAGGGCTGCACGTTCCGAGGGTGAGAGGTTAGAGTGGGTGAGAGGGGTGGAGAGGTTGAGGCAGTTAATGTCGCGGCGGCAGTTGGCTATGAAGAGATCGAGGGCGGGTAAGAGGCCAGCACGGGGTGTCCAGGTGGATGGGGTGTGTTGGAGGTGGGGAAAGGGATCGTCAGAGGGTGGGCGAGAATCCTGGTTGAAGAAGTAGGCGCGGAGGCGAAGACGGCGGAAGAATAGTTCGATGTCTCGCCGCGTGTTGAATCGTTAATCTGGGAGCGTAGGGGAATGAAGGTGAGGCCTCTGCTGAGGACTGATTGTTCATCCTCAGAGAGGGGGAGCTCTGGAGGGATGGTGAAAACACGGCAGGGCTGGGAGCTAGGACCTGATGTGGGGCTGGAGCTGGGAGTGGGGGCGGGGTTAGGCGTCGGGGCGGGAACGGAGATCGGGTCGGGGGTGGGGTTAGGCGTGCGAACGGAGATCGGCGTGGGGGCGGGGTTAGGCGTGTGGGTGGGGTTAGGCGTGGTAACGGAGATCAGCGTGGGGGCGGGGTTAGGCGTGGTGAAGAGCTGGAAGCCAAAGTTGAAGCATGGAGCAGACATTTTATAGCATGTATGAAACCTGTTGCATACATAGAAATAAATATAATCTTTGAGAACAATGGGAGATGAGATTTAAAGCACCAAATATGAAGCAACATCTTACCTATCCCTAGACTGGTGTTAAAATACCTGTGGATAAAGATAAAAAGATTGGGGAGTTTTATTAGACTCAAGGCAGAAGACATCTAATCAATGCAGAGCAGCGATCAGCAAAGTCAATAAAATGCTGAATTACTAAAGCAAAATAAAAATCACACAACACCAGGTTATAGTCCAACAGGTTTAATTGGAAGCACACTAGCTTTCGGAACGACGCTTCTTCATCAGGTGATAGTGGAGGGCTCAATCATAACACAGAATTTATAGCAAAAATTTACAGTGTGATGTAACTGAAATTATACATTGAAAAATTGATTGTCTGTTAAGCCTTTCATCTGTTAGAATACAGTGATAGTTTCACTTCTTTCATGTGTAAATCACAAAACCTTTTTTTTAAAAGTTGCATTCTCGGGTTAGCTGTTAACAATGATAATAGCTAGACAATATGTTGAAGGTGTTGGCCCCCTGTGTTCTCTGTCTATGCCATGATGTTTAGACTGATTGCTGGCAGGTCGGACTAGATTGGGTTGGGATATCTGGTCGGCATGGACGGGTTGGACCAAAGGGTCTGTTTCCATGCTGTACATCTCTATGACTCTAATTCAAAGCAATTAGCCATGTCTGGCAGTGGAAACTATACAGATAAAACTGCTTTGACATCTCCTTGATAAACTGGATGCTTAACGCCACAAGGACAACTTATTGACCTGCAGAAGAATTTAAGGAGTTAACTACAGGAAAACTTTCTTCAAACAGACAGTTAAAGCCAAATGTAATAAGAAACAAAGAAATTACTTTTGATGAGAAGGCAAGCAGCAGACTAGCAGTAATTTGGATGAAAGGACTTATTAAAAAATCATCAGCGTATCACCTCAGAGACCAAAGGTCGAAAATCTGTATAAGAATCGAACACCAGAACATCTCAATGGCAGAACTTCACAGAACAATACTGCAGAAGGATCGAACCCTGGAACATTACAGAGACAGATGGTTGAAGTCATTCTCAGATTTCACCATTAATCGGGTAGTTGGGTCACAGGCTTACATTTGCTTACTTGAGGGGTCTAATATTTGGTGGCTACTTACAATTAAATTTACATTGTTGTTTCAGTACTTGGTTGCCTGTGTGATTCCTTAATAAATAGCTGAATCAAAGGTAAATTGTGGTGATTTATTTACAACACACAACTCATAATCCCAGAGCAGCAATGGACATACTGAATATGTGTTTATTTTTAAAAAGTGGATTGCTACAGACAGAAAAAAAGACCAACTGTGGGTGTAAATTCAATGACTGTCTGGCAGAATCCTATTTAGACTCTGGTACGGCATATCTAACAAAGTCTCAAGAAAGCTTCACAAGATTGGCCTTACAATGAAGGGATGTATTCCAAACTGAACTGTAAAAGAACAGTCTGGGCTAGAGGCATGATGTGTTTTCTCTTTCCAAGAATGCAGGTTAAAAGCTCTGGTACCAAGTGTACTAGTGGAAGGAGACCTGCTCGTGAACTGAGATACTGATGTGTACAAATTTGAATTTGAGTTCTGGTGTGTTCTGAAGGTCACAGCAGAAGAGCTGCTCCATAGTCACCCCTGTGTTGCCAGCAAGCCAAACAAAAAGGAACATAACCGAAAGAATTTCAACCAAACTGCAAAGCCATGAATCCTGAAATCGACAGCTCGACTGTCAATATTTTACAATCTATTCATCATAACAATCTAGAAACTGAAACATATAACTTTTATATTTTTGTGGACTCACCTCTCATTTCTAATCTGTGTGTATGTGTGTCGCATTGTTATTTCTTCTCACATTTAGTAATTAATAAACTCACTCGTTTTTGTTAACTCGAGAAAGAATGGTTAAATTGTCTCTTTTAAAATGTAAATTAATTTGATGTGGGGGAATGGTGTATGCAAATATGCAAGTCATTGTATCCTTCGTATGCAAGTGTATGCAGTCATTGTATCCTTTGTATGCAAGTGAATGCAAATCATTGTACCCTTTGTATGCAAGTGAATGCAAATCATTGTACCCTTTGTAAATTAACCTTGTTGCAACCAACCAACCTAGTGGGTGGGTAAATAATGAAGGGGAGCTAGTTCATTCCTCTACACCTGGCCGCTGGATAATTTGGGGTATCCCCCCGGAACTATAATAACTTGGAGACCTCAGAATAGGTAATGGTTATAATACTCCATGACTAAGCAATACCCTGCCCAAAGGGTCACTCTGGATGGATAAGAACCTGTTGGCCTTCCGAATCCAGTATGACCTTGATCTTGTGATGTGGAGTTGTAAGTTTTTTTTTCTATTTTTTTTTTCTTTTTTCACAAGGAGCTGCTGACAGGTGCCTCTTTTCCAGCAAGTAAAAAGTGAGTTGTAAGTTTTAACGGTGGGAATGACTATCCTAATCTGTAATGGTAATCAACTAAACACCTTTTGAGAGACTAAAATCTTGCATTGCTTTCAAGTAATGTAGCCCCATTAGTTTACACCAAGAAATAGCTACTGTTCAACAGAAGCTTCCATTTGTCAACAGTGAAATTCATTTGTTACTTAATTATAGTTTGTACTGGCAACGATAATTCTCCATGGTCAAATGCTTACTTAATACCACATATTAAACAGTGACAATAATAAACATTTGCTTTTTGTGTTTACTTTTTTAACAATAATGTACTCTTCAAACACAGTGTAACTATGTGCAGCTGGTTAAATAAGAGTTTCAGCTGCAGATTAATGTTTGACTGTATGTTTTCTTATAATAGCAGTTTTGATGAGTCAATTTACTGATATATCTGGCTAAGAGACAATTATCTTATCAGAGAGTCACCCAGAACACATCCAACAACGCCCGAATATCACAATAGAATAAATTAAAGGCCATTCAAATTGCAATTAAAATTTGATCTTAAAAACCACATCCTTGTTGTGACACAGTAATGTCTTTTGAAGGCATTTTTAAGTGCAATAGAAATATTGGAACAGGAGTTGATTATTCATCCCCTTGAGCCTGTCCCCTATTTTATGAGATCATGGTTAATCTGTGGCCTAACTCCATATGATAATGAGATTAGATTAGATTTCCTACAGCATGGAAACAGGCTCTTTGGTTCAACAAGTCCACACCAACCCTCCGAAGAATAACCCACCCAGACCCATTCCCCTACCCTACATTTACCCTGACTAACGCACCTAAAACTATGGGCAACTTAGCATGGCCAATTCACCTAAACTACACATCTTTGGATTGTGGGGGGAAACCAACGCAGACATGGGAAGAACGTGCAAACTCCACCCAGACAGTCACCCGAGGTGGGACTCAAACCCGGGTCCCTGGCGCTGTGAGGCAGCAGTGCTAAACACTGAGCCACCATGCCACCCCACATACCTGCTTTTGACCGATATCCATTAACACCTTTACTTAATAAAATAAAATCTATTTCAGATTTAAAATTAACAACATTGTTTGCTATTTGTGGAAAAGAATTCCAAACATCTACAACCCTTTGTGTGTAGAAATGCTTCCTAATATCTTTCCTGAGCAGTCTGGCCCTAATTATTAGACTACACCCCCTCGTTCTAGAATCCCCAACCAGTGGAAATTGTTTATCTTTATCTACCCAGTCTTTTCTGGTTAATTGAATCATAGAATCCTTACAGTGTGGAAAGAGGTCATTCAGCCCATCGAGTCTCATCAAACCTCTGAAAAACATCCCACACAGACACAGTCCCCCAAACTATCCCTGTAACCCAACATTTACCATGGCTAATCCACCTAGCCTGCACATCCAGGACACTACAGGAAATTTAGCTTGGCTAGTTCACCTAATCAGCTTGTCTTTGGGCTGTGGGAGGAAACCAGAGCACCTGGCAGAAACCCACACAAATGCGGGGAAAATGTGCAATCCCCACACAGCCAGTCCCCCTGGCTGGAATCAAACTGTCCCTGACACTATGAACAGCAGTGCTAACCAATGAGCCTTGAAGACTTTCATCAGTTCACCCCTTAATCTTCCAAATGCTAGAGAAAACGGGCGTAATTTGTATAATCCCTCCTTATAACTTAACCCCCGAAGTCCAGCTTCTGATGTCAACCATATGTAGCAGGCTTATCTCCAGGTCAGAAAGTTGGTGGTTCATTGGTGCAAACCCCAGACAGAGGTATTGAAGAGGTGATGTTCTGCAGGAGATGTTACCTTTCACCTGTTTAAAGCTTGTCTAAAGTCAACGAATTAAATTCAGACAATGTTCACATGAATCCTTATCCAATTCACAGAGATACCAACATACCTTGTAGTCCACAGTAAAATTTCAGGCTTTGCCAATAAAGTCAAAATGGAGTGCATGACAAACAATGAAGATGATATGAATCGTCCATAACAGAACACGGATGGGCTGGCAGAATGGGCAGACCAGTGGGAGAGGAAACTTAATGCAGAGCAGGTTGACATGGTGCACTTTGGGAGAGATTATGAGGTCAGGCCAAATAGACTTGAAGGCACAGCTCTAAAAAGAGGGCGGGGGGGACAAGGACTCAGGAAGAGGGTGTGATAAACCTTTGGATTCATGTGAGAAAGTAATTAAGAAGATATGGACTTCACCAGTAGAGACTTTGGGGGAAGTTGTGCTGAACCTGTCTAAGGCTCTGCTCTGGTTCCAGTTGGAGTGTTATATTCACTTCTGTTTGCCATGCATGGGAAGGGATTTTGGGGGCTTTGGAAGGATGGGGACAGTATTATCAGAAAATGGTTCCAGGTTTTAATTGCAAGGTTGATTTGGAAATGTCGGAGGTGTTCTCTTTAGAGCAGGGGTAACTCAGAAGAAATTTGATTAAGGTGTACTAGATTATTCCAAGTTGAGATGAAGTAGACAAAAAAAATCTGTGAGAAAGAACTTAGTTAAGCAGCAAGTGGCAATGATTTGGAATTTGCTGCCTGTGAAGCTAGAGCAATGAAAGATTTCAAAAGGACATTGCAAAGCAATGGAGACTGGGGTGCGGGGGGAGGTGGGACTGATTGCAGTGCTCCATGGGAAGCTGGCATGGATTTGATGGACTGAATATCTTTCTTCTGTGCTGCTAATGACTAACTGTATGGCTGAGTAGTACATTCAGATCTGTGTAATCTTAGAACGTGACTGTTGATCAAAGTAACGTACAATTTGTCAGTTACCTCATGCACAACTTCAGCCCATTAATTCACCACATCTCGGAAAGCCTCCTGGAGAGACATTCGAAATACAATTATTCAATCTATGAAGTGAAGTTGGACAATGTAGTTGGCCATTTTCCTACATTCAGACCATACCATATTTTACCAAAGGGGAACTGCATGATTTAAGCAGCAAACTTGATGAGGAGTTCCCTGATTGATTCAATCTCTATTAATGTTTTTTTATTACTGATATTGCTCATCGATCCTAATGGTTCTTAGAAAGCCCTATCACAAAACATCTTGCGAATCACAGAATGGTGCTAATGAGTCCACAGAACAGGTACACCAGACCGTGGAAACAATCCAGTTCTGACTTGTCTAAAAACTTACGGTAGAATCAAAAGAAAGGGTATTGGACTGCTTTTGGATAGTAAGGTGTGTGGGGACGTAGGGAAAAGGTAGGAGATTAGCAGTAGATGATAGAGCCAGTACAGGCACAATGGGTCAAATGGCCTCCTTCTGCACCATAATAATTCTGTGATTCCGTAATTCCTGAACGGATCAGTTCTGAGTATTTTGAATTCAGAAGTGATTTTCTGTAAAAATAAGCCTCCTGCTTTTATACAGTCCAGAAACTACATTACTATGCTCTGTGTTCTATCTGTATTGTGTTATCTGATGAATAAAAGCCCACGTTCACATTGTTTCTGCTCTTGATAAGCTCCACTAGCCTGTCATAAGCAATGAATCAACTATCTGGTCTTTGTCTTCATCTTTAAATTCCTTTACTCTTTCCCAGCTTCAGCCAACAAGCTTCCAGTTCTCCTTCAAAGCCTATTCCCTTCACTCTACTGTAGCTGGAATTGACTCATACAACACATTCCCTGCCCTCAGGAATTCCCTTCTGGAGCTTCTTTGTCTTGTCTCTTCCTTTCCATTTTGCAAAATCGCCTGTGCACCTATTCAGTTTGATGACACCCTTAATGGTAACTGTTATGGACCAGGCCAGACCACCTCAAAACATTTTAAGAAGGTAGCGCAGACCCCAACTTGTTATTTTTTGTAAAGGCAGATATAAAGTGAACATTCCTGGAATAATGCAGCTGGTCAAGCCACTCAGCTTTAAACTAAACAGAATTTATTTACATACTATGGTTGAAATGTGAATAAAAGAAAACAGAGTTTAGATTAACTTATTTGATAACTCAACCAACTCTATCGCAAGTTCACGAAGCTGTTCCAATCCCTTCAACATCCATAAACACACTCCTCAGAAAAAGGTAAATTCAAACACAGTTTCTTATAGGCAGGAGAGATTTCAGACAGAAAGTTCAGGCAAGAAACATTTGTTAAAGCATGGGACCTCTTTTCACTGTGACTGTTTCTCCAGGTCCCTAGCAGTTTTCTGACTGCTTGTTAAAATAAAACAAACTGGGAAAAAAAACCTGAATTGGGAGAATTGGCCATACCCCTGCCATTGTCCAAAGTAAGCAACTCCAGAAAAATCAGCACCTCTGCCTTTATGACCCCTCTTGGAAAAAAACAAGGACAACATAACCTTGTTAAAGGGTCAGCATTGTCACATCATACTTCCTCCAACTTGAGTTGCTCAACCTCCATTTTATATTCTACTCTGGAAAGTACTCTGAAACATTTTCCTGTTTGTGATGTAAGTTGCTGAAGGACTAAAAAAGGCAACACACTGGATGTAGGTTTGCTCACTGAGTTGGAAGGTTCGGTTCAGATGTTTCATCACCATGCTAGATAACATTTTCAGTGAGCCTCCGGATGAAGCACTGGTGGTGACGTCATTTCCTTTGGTAACATCATTTCCTATAGTGGTTGCATTTCCTGTTCTTTTTCTCAGGGGGTGGTAAATAGGATCCAAGTCAATGTGTTTGTTGATAGAGTTCCAGTTGGAATGCCTGGCTTCTAGGAATTCACATGCATGTCGGTGTTTGGCTTGGCTGGAGATGGATGTGTTGTTCCAGTTGAAGTGGTGTCCTTCCTCATCCATATGTAAGGATACTAGTGAGAGTGGGTCATGTCTTTTTGTGGCTAGTTGATGTTCATGTATCCTGGTGGCTAGTTTTCTGACTGTTAGTCCAACGCAGTATTTGTTACAGTCCTTACAAGATATTTTGCAAATAACATTAGTTTTGCTTGTATGTATAAGGTCTTTCAAGTTCATTAGCTGCTATTTTAATGTTTTGGTGGGTTTGTAGGCTACCATGATGCCAAGGGGTCTGAGTAGTCTGGCAGTCATTTCCAAGATATCTTTAATGTAAGGGAGAGTGGCTAGGGCTTCTGGACATGTTTGTCTGCTTGTTTGCTTGTCTGAGAAAAAGAACAGGAAATGACACCACCACTGGAAATGATGTCACCAGAGGAAATGACATAAGCAACCCAAGGAAACCCAAACACATAAATAGAAAGTGGGCAGTGCTTCACTGGAGTCCCACTGATGATATTATCTAGTATGGTGACGAAACATCTGAAAACAAACCTTCCAGCTCGGCGAGCAAACATACATCCAGAACCTCAACCTGACCTACAAATCTTCTCAAAACTCATTAGGCAACACACTTTCAACTGGAAGTGTGTCAGGGGACAGTTAGCTCAGTTGGCTGATTTGTGATGCAGACTGTCTGTACAGCAGCCAGTGACTAGTGGGGTATTCCAAGGATCAGTACTTGGAGTTTAGACTAGAGTGGTGCTGGAAAAGCACAGCAGGTCAGGCAGCATCCAAGGAGCAGGAAAATCGATGTTTCGGGCAAAAGCCCTTCACCAAGAATGGAGGCAGGGAGCTTCCAGGATGAAGAGATAAGTGGTGGGGGAGAGGGGGGGGGGGGGGGGGGTGGTTGGGGCTGTGCAGAAGGTAGCAAAGAGTACAATAGGTGAATGGGGGTGGGGATGGAGGTGATAGGTCAGAGGGGAGGGTGTAGTGGATAGGTGGGAAGGGAGATTGGCAGGTAGGACAGTCATGAGGACAGTGCTGAGCTGGAAGGTTGGAACTGGGGCAAGGTGGGGGGAGGGGAAATGAGGAAACTGGTGAAGTTCCTGCTCCTCGGATGCTGCCTGACCTGCTGTGCTTTTCCAGCACCACTCTAATCTAACCACTGGTTTCCAGCATCTGCAGTCCTCACTTTTGCTCAGTACTTGGACCCTAGTTATTCTTAATACCCAACATGAGCAAGACGAATGTAGTGTACAAAATACCATGCAAGGACTGCACTAAACACTATATGGGACAAACAGGAAGACAGCTAACAATCCGCATACATGAACATCAACTAGCCACGAAACGACACGACCACACACGATCCTTAGTAGCCACACACGCAGACAACAAGCAACATGAATTTGACTGGGACAACACTACTATCATAGGGCAAGCCAGACAGAGAACAGCCAGGGAATTCCTAGAGGCATGGCATTCATCCACAAACTCCATCAACAAACACATCGACCTGGACCCAATATACCAACCACTACAGCGGACAGCTGAAACTGACAACCGGAAGCAGCAGGGACAGACCACTATAAACACCGGAGGAAACATCAAAGAAGCGCTTTGCAGGAGGCTCCCAAGCACTGATGATGTCGCCTAGCCAGGGGACGAAACGTTTGCAACAAAAACTTCCAGCTCGGCGAATAGAACCACAACAACGAGCACCCGAGCTACAAATCTTCGCACAAACTTTGAAGTCATTCTTAATATATATCAATGATTTAGATGAGAGAACTAAATGTAATACCTTCAGGTTTGCAGATAACAAAAGTTAGATGGGTGGGGGATGCAGAGATCCTTCAGTGTGATTTGGACAAGTTAACTGAGTGGACATATGCATGGCAGATGAAGTATGTTTGGATAAATATTAGGTTATCTACCTTGGTAGCAAAAACAGAAAGACAGATTATTATCTGTATAGTGATACTTTGAGAAAGAGAGGGGTGCAATGAAACCTGGGTGTCCTTGTACACCAATCACTGAAAGTAAGCATGATGGTGCAGCAGCAAGTAAAGAAGGCAACTGGTAGTGGACTTCATAGTGAAAGGATTTGAGTACAGGAGCATGCAAGTATTGTTCCAATTTTACAGGGCCTCAGTGTGACCAAAGCTGGAGCATTGCTTGCAGTTTTGGTCCCCTTATCTGAGCAAAAGATGTCCTGGTTATGGAGAGAGTGCAAGAAAGTTTCACCAGACTGATTCCTGGGTTGATGGGTCAAAATATGAAGACAGACTCGATTGGTTAGGATACATTCACTACAGCTTAGAAGAATGGGGGTGGGGGGATCCCTGAGAAAAATATTAACTTCAATATGACTAGACAGATTAAACACAAGAAAAATGTTCTCAATGTCTGTTTCACTAATCCAAACTACCATGGCTCATCATGCAACTCAGTACCTTGTTCCGGCTTTCTTTCCCTCTAAGAACGCAACCAAACTTCTCCTTGAAAATAATCAATCAACAGGAAGGGTGTTCCCAAAAGTTGGGGAGTCCAGAGTCAGAGGTCACAGCTGGATAGGCCATTTAAGACTGAGAGGAGAAATTTCTTCATCCAGAGTGGTCAGTCTGTGGAATCCTCTGCCACAGAAAGTGACTGAAGCCAAAATACAGTATTGATTGTTTTCAAAGAGAAGTTAGGTCAAGTTCTTAGGAGAGAAAGTGGGAACAGGGTGTGGAATTCTATGATGAACCATGATCACATTGAGTGGCAGACCGGGCTCAAAGAGCTACACGGCCTGCTCTGGCTCCAATGTTCTAAGTTTCTATAAATATTGCCAATTTCTTTGCTTCTTTGGGTCTCAGGCAACTCTGCCAGCTCCTTGACAATAAAACCTTCTGGCTATTACAGAATCTGACTGCAACATAAGAGAATATGAATTGGAGAAATGGATAACCACATGGCACATAGCTGATACTTGTTCTCCACTCCACTTTCTTGCTTGATTCCCTGAGAGATATGTCAATGTCAACCTGAAATATTTTAATCGATACAGCATCCAGAATTCACTGAGATGGAGAATTCCAATGATTGAAGTGAAGGAATTTTTCCTTATCCTAAGTAACCAGCTCCTTATTCTGACACTATGGCCCATATTCTAAAATCCTCTGGCTTTGAGAAAATAACCTCTCAGTGTCTATCCTGTCAATTTCCTTCAGAACTTTATATGCTACAATGAAACCATCCATCATTCATCAAAACATCAGAGAGCATAGACCCAATTCACTCAGCTTATCATCATAGGACAATCCTTGCACCTCAGAAACCAATCTGTGCTACCTCCAATGTAAGTACATCCTTACACAATCTGCATACAATACTCCAGGGTGTGGTCTCATTAAAGCCTAACCCAATTCCAGGAAGGCTTTCTTATTTGGTACTCCAATCTCTTTGCAGTGAAGACTAATTGTCTGTCTAACTCATTGCTGTGGGACAGAGCTCTGTCTCGGCAGATACTCATCTGCTGAGCAAACAAGAATTGATCCATCACTGTTCCTCATTGACAGAGACAGTCCAGAAGACTAAATTCAACTTCTGTTGTCCTATCGCATTTCAGTTTGTTGAATCTTGTGTATCTTGAATATAACAACTAGTTTTCAGGCTATAAATTATTCACTTACTTCAGTGGTAATTTTAAGAGACCTTTATCTGTGATTGATTGAGTCTCAATGGCATTGGTGAGGGTATCGTAGACAGCTTTAGTTTATTCATTCTTAGTAGACTAGACGAATACCTGAAATGTGTGGACTGCCTTATAAGGGAAGGCTAGTGAGACTAGCCCTGAATCCTCTGGAGATTATAAGAGTCAGCGGTAACTTAATTAAAACATAAAATATCCTGGGGGGACGTGATTGGGTGGGATGTTGAAAGGATGTTTCCACTAGTGGCAAAATTCAGAATACGGTGGGGGGGCATAGTTTAAAAATGAGGGACACACATTTAAGTTAAAAATGAGGAAACATTTTTTTCTCTGGAAGGGTTGTGAGTGTTTGGAATTCCCTTTCTCAAAGGCAATGGATGCAGAATCTTTAAATATTTTAAGGCTGAGGTAGATAGATTCTTGATAGCCAAGGGGATGAACGATTATCAGGGATATGAAGGAACATAGAGTTGAGATCAAAAACAGATCAGCCGTGACCTTATTGAATGATGAACAGGCTCGAAGGGCCAAGTGGACTAGGCTTCTTCCTTGCTTACATGTTCATATCAGAGTAGACACAAGATAGAGTATTTAAACTTCTAATTATTATGATCATTTAATGATTCAAATGGTAAATGCTTTCAATTACAATGAGACTAAGAGTAGCATGCTCAGAGCTGAACGAAATGAGTGGCCATAAGTGGCTGTTGAGAGATTTTTAAAATCACTCACACTCTAAGAAATAATGCTCTGTTTGGTTTCTGCACAGAAGCTGGTCAAAGGCACTTCACATATCAAGGGAAATTAAAGCGTTCGAAATAAAGTATTTAGTTAAAGCATCTATACTTACTCATCCAAGAAATATCATGAGCAATTCTGGTCTCCCCTCCTCTAGGAAGGATGCTGTCAAATTTGAAAGGGTTCAGAAAAGATTTACAAGGATGTTGCCAGGGTTGGAGGATTTGAGCTATAGGGAGAGGCTGAATAGGCTGGGGCTTTTTCCCTGGAGCATTGGAGGCTGAGGGATAACATTATAGAGGTTTAGAAAATCATGAGGGGCATGGATAGGGTGAATAGAAAATATATTTTCCCTTGGGGTGGGGGAATCCAGAACTAGAGGGCATAGGTTTAATGTGAGAGGGGAAAAATTTAAAAGGGACCAAGGGAGCAACATTTTCACGCAGAGGGTGGAGTGTGTATGGAATTAGCTGCCAGAGGATGTGATACAATTACAACATGTAAAAAGCATCTGGATGAGTATATGAATAGGAAGGGTTTAGAAGGACTTGGGCCACATGCTGGCAAATGGGACTGGATTAGATTAGGATATCTGGTCAGCATGGATGAGTTGGACAGAAGTGTCTGTTTCTGTGCTGTACACCCCTATGATTCTATGACTCTAAAGAATTTTCATGGACAAGGCATTTTTCACAACCCCGAGGACATCCAAACAAAGCATTCTTGAAGTGTATTCTCCACTATAACACAGGAAATGTGGCAGGTCAATTAAAGCACAACATGCTCACACAAACTGCAATTCAATGACAATCAGATAATCTGCTTCCTTTTCAGTGATGTTGGTTGAGGGATCAGTGTGGTCCAGGACATCAAGAGAACAGCCCTTCTCTCTTCTTCACCTGAGGGTGAACATATCCTCAAATTAGCATCTCACCTGAAAGATGGCACCTCAGACATTGCAACATCTATGGCAGGACTGCACCAGAGATGGGCAGATGGGGAGAGGATTGCCTTGTTGGTAAGAAATGAAATTAAATTGATAGCAGGAAGTGATGTAGAGTCAGAAGGCGTAGAATCTGTGTGGGTCGCATTGAGGAACCATGAAGGAAAAAAGACCCTGATGGGAGTTGTGTACAGGCCTCTTAGTAGTAGTCAGGATATGGGGAAAGAAATAAGTCAGGAGAAAGAGAAGAATTATAGGGAGAAGGCAGGAGAATGGAGTTGAGAAACATACCTGCCATGATCGATTGGCAGAACAGATTTGATGGGCCGATTGGCCTAATTCTGCTCCTTTATCTTACAGTTTTGTAGAGTGGCAGACTAAATTTGCGCTGAATTGTCTGGAGTTTTTAATTATGATTGGAGATCCCAAGGTGTGTGATTCTGTACCTGCTCCAACCCTTACCCATTTCTGAGGCTGGGCCTCAATTGGTACATGTGGTGGTGCTCACTAGTGCAAAGGGGGAGTCTCCAAAAGTGCTCCAGAGGCTATGCTGTCAGGTGTATGGATGCTGCAGCTATGAACATGAAACTCAACTGTACAGTTGTTGGGGTCGGTCATGGGCATTCATTGTAGATTGAATGGAAGTAAAATTGGGAAAAGGTCCAATGAATTGTGCAGTTTGCCAAAGGCCAGTTTCACCTGCTCCCCTGTGCATCTTTAGTGAAGGAAATCTGCTGTCCTCTCCTGGTCTGGCCAACATATGACTCCAGACCGACAGAAAAGTGGTTGACACTTAACTGCCCTCTGGGCTGGCCTCGTAGGTAACACAGTTGCATCAAACTGCTAAAAAGTCTGATCTAAGGAATGAAACTGGATTCATTCTAGCATTGATCTGCGCATCGTGAATGACAATGGCACACCAGCCCTGTTGTACCTACAAAGTTCTCCTCAATAAAACCTGGGGACTTGTGCCAAAATTGGAATAGCTATAGCAAAGGCGAGTGAAGCAACAGCAGTCATACATATAGAATCATACCTTTCAGGTAATGTTACCATCTATCAGAGCAGTACCGAGGAAAGAAGTTGTACAATTAAATCAAATCCTTAGCGGAACATAAAAATTGCTGAGACACGATTTTGAGGAAGAACAAGGGGATTTTCCTGATGCCCAAGCCAATATGCAAGGTATAAATCTTCTAAATCATGATAACTTTGCTGTTTGGGATAGGGAGGTCCAGCTCTGCACAAGTTGGATGTTGCTTGTCCACATTGAAACAGCAATGACATTTTAAATTGTGTCTTGTTGACTAAAGTGCTCATGGACATCCCAAGGCCCAAGGTGGTGAAGTATACCATAATTTTTTGTTTAAAGCAAGGTAGATGACTGAGGCGTCAGTGGGAGAAGAATTTGAGGCCAGCGACCATAATTCTATTAGATTTAAAATAGTGATGGAAAAGGATAGACCAGATCTAAAAGTAGAAGTTCTAAATTGGAGAAAGGCCAATTTTGACGGTATTAGGCAAGAACTTTTGAAAGCTGATTGGGGGCAGATGTTCACAGGTAAAGGGACAGCTGGAAAATAGGAAGCCTTCAGAAATGAGATAACAAGAATCCAGAGAAATGATATTCCTGTCAGGGTGGAAAGGCTGGTAGGTATCAGGAATGCTGGATGACTAAAGAAATTTAGGGTTTGGTTAAGAAAAAGAAGAAAGCATACGTAAGCTATAGATAGGATAGATCGAGTGAATCCTTAGAAGAGTATAAAAGAAGTATTTACAAGGATGTTGCCAGGGTTGGAGAATTTGAGCTACAGGGAGAGGCTGAGCAGGCTGGGGCTGTTTTCCCTGAAGTGTCGGAGGCTGAGGGGTGACCTTATAGAGGTTTACAAATTTATGAGGGGCATGGATAGGATAAATAGACAAAGTCTTTTCCCTGGGGTCAGGGAGTCCAGAACTAGAGGGCATACATTTAGGGTGAGAGGGGAAAGATATAAAAGAGACCTATGGGGCAACTTTTTCATGCAGAGGGTAGTACGTGTATGGAATGAGCTGCCAGAGGATGTGGTAGAGGCTGGTACAATTGCAACATTTAAGAGGCATTTGGTTGGGTATATGAATAGGAAGGGTTTGGAGGGATATGGGCCAGGTGCTGGCAGGTGGGACTGGATTGGGTTGGGATATCTAGTCGGCATGGACGGGTTGGACCGAAGGGTCTGTTTCCATGCTGCACATCTCTATGACTCTAAGTAGGAGTATACTTAAGAGAGAAATCAGGAGGGCAAAACAGGGACATGAGATAGCTTTGGCAAATAGAATTAAGGAGAATCCAAAGGGCTTTTACAAATACATTAAGGACAAAAGGGTATCTAGGGAGAGAATAGGGCCCTCAAAGATCAGCAAGTAGGTGGCACAGTGGTTAGCACTGCTGCCTCACAGTGCCAGAGACCCGGGTTCATTTCCCGCCTCAGGTGACTGACTGTGTGGAGTTTGCTCGTTCTCCCCGTGTCTGCGTGGGTTTCCTCCAGGTGCTCCGGTTTCTTCCCAGTCCAAAGATGTGCAGGTCAGGTGAATTGGCCATGCTAAATTGCCCGTAGTGTTAGGTATAGGGGTAAATGTAGGGGTATGGGTGGGTTGCGCTTCGGCAGGTCGGTGTGGACTTGTTGGGCCGAAGGGCCAGTTTCCACACTGTAATGTAACCTAATCTAATCTAATAAAAAAAAATCTAATCTAGGCCTTTGTGTGGAGCCGCAGAAAATGGGGGATGTACTAAATGAGTCTTTTGCATCGGTATTTATTGTGGAAAAGAATATGGAAGATATAGACTGTAGGGAAATAGATGGTGACATCTTGCAAAATGTCCAGATTACAGAGGAGGAAGTGCAGGATGTCTTGAAATGGGTAAAGGTGGATAAATCACCAGGAACTGATCAGGTGGACCCGAGAACTCTGTGGGAAGCTAGAGAAGTGATTGCTGGGCCTCTTGCTGATATATTTGTATCATCGAAAGTCACAGGTGAGGTGCCAGAAGATTGGAGGTTGGCAAACGTGGTGCCACTGTTTAAGAAGGGCGGTAAAGACAAACCAGGGAACTATAGACCGGTGAGCCTGACGTCGGGGGTGGGCAAGTTGTTGGAGGGAATCCTGAGGGACAGGATGTACATGTATTTGGAAAGACAAGGACTGATTAGGGATAGTCAACATGGCTTGATGCATGGGAAATCATGTCTCACAAATTTGATTGTGTTTTTTTGAAGTAACAAAGAGGATTGATGAGGGCAGAGCAGTAGATGTGGTCTATATGGACGTCAGTAAAGCATTCGACAAGGTTCCCCATGGGAGACTGATTAGCAACATTAGGTCTCATGGAATACAGGGAGAACTAGCCATTTGGATACAGAACTGGCTCAAAGGTAGAAGACAGAGTGTGGTAGTGGAGGGTTGTTTTTCAGACTGGAGGCCTGTGACCAAGGGAGACTGATTAGCAACATTAGGTCTCATGGAATACAGGGAGAACTAGCCATTTGGATACAGAACTGGCTCAAAGGTAGAAGACAGAGTGTGGTAGTGGAGGGTTGTTTTTCAGACTGGAGGCCTGTGACCAATGGAGTGCTACAACAATGACTTTTTGTCATTTACATAAATGATTTGGATGTGAGCAAAGAGGGTTACCTCAGATTACAACTGGATCTTGATCAGATGGACCAATGGGCTGAGAAGTGGTAGATGGAGTTTAATTTAGATAAATGTAAGGTGCTGCATTATTGGTCAGAGTATTGAGTACAGGAGTTGGGAGGTCATGTTGCGGCTGTTCAGGACATTGGTTAGGCCACTGTTGGAATATTGCATGCAATTCTGGTCTCCTTCCTAGCGGAAAGATGTTGTGAAACTTGAAAGGGTTCAGAAAAGATTTACAAGGATGTTGCCAGGAATGAAGGATTTGAGCTTTAGGGAGAGGCTGAACAGGCTGGGGTTGTTTTCCCTGAAGCGTCAGAGGCTGAGGAGTGACCTTATGGAGGTTTATAAAATCATGAGGGGTATGGATAGGATAAATAGACAAAGTCTTTTTCCTGGGGTCGGGGAGTCCAGAACTAGAGGGCATAGGTTTAGGGTGAGAAGGGAAAGATATAAAAGAGACTGAAGGGGCAACCTTTTCACACAGAGGGTGGTACGTGTATGGAATGAGCTGCCAGAGTATGTGATGGAGGCTGATACAATTGCAACATGTAATAGGCATTTGAATGGGTATATGAATAGGAAGGGTTTGGAGGAATATGGACCGGGTGCTGGCAGGTGGGACTAGATTGGGTTGGGATATCTAGTCGGCATGGACGGATTGGACCGAAGAGTCTATTTCCATGCTGTACATCTCTACGACTCTATGTTTTGTTTTTTTTTCATGATATCCAACCACTTTTTAATCTGTCTGGAGCATTTCCAACTTATACCAAGTGAGAGTTCAATGTTTTGAGGATTTACTACCAGCTGAAGTTCTCCCTCTATTCTCCTCAGCTGTCTTGTTCTTCAAAGAGAAGAAAAGCAATGTTGTGGGAGCTGCCTGTTTGCCATGCAGACAAAGTAATAGCACTCAGCCATTATAATTGGAGTGATGACAGCAAGCTGATCCATTGCATCAGCGGCTATGTTTGGGGTGACAGCACATAAAAGAAGTAACATTCCCATGAAAGGGACATTTCATGATCTCCTGAGTGCTGCCAGCAAAGTTGGGCAACAAAACTCCCTAATAAAACCCCAGAAAAATATACTGGACACAAAAGGCACATCATTCAAGGAGATAGACTTCCACAACCCTCTGTGAAAAAAACAGCTCGAACATAGAACATAGAACATACAACAATACAGCTCATCGGCCCTCAATGTTGCACTGATGTGTGAACTATTCTAAGCCCATCCCCCTTCACTATCCCACCGTCATCCACTTGGTCTGCAGTGCTCCAACCCAGGTAACAGTTTTTCTAGACTTAACCTTCTGAATGCCTATTCCAGGTAACAGTTTAGTAAACTATCTCTGAACTGCTTGCAATGCATCTACATCCTTCCTTAAATAGGATAAGAGCACTTAGTTTGAAATGACATAACACTCAAGGTGAAACAGCACCCACCTTCCTTCTTTGAGTAGTACACTGATTAGAGAAGATACTGATGTTTCCACGTTATATGGAAATGAATTTAGAAAGAATGCTGAACATAATCGACAAAGTCATTATGGTGCTTTTTAAGGTTATGTAAAGAATTTTATGTCAATTATGTTTTTTTCTCTCTAATGACATGTTTGTAGTGGCTTGAATTGATAATCACAGCGATATTGCCAGAGATTAGCTGGATACTGGCAACAGAACTCAATTCAAAGGAGCCCACATTAAAGGCTGTGCTGGCACCATGTGGGGAGATGGGTGGTTACCCTGACCAAACTGCCAAAATACTAACATTTTCTTTTCTGGATGTCACCTTCTGGGAGTTCTTCGTCGCTCTTGCAATTTCAAATATCTCTTCATTGGCTTATGATCTGTGGAATTTTCAGCATCCATCTTAGCATCCTCATTTCAAAGGTCACTATTTTCTCTCACACATCTTCATTTACATAGAACATAGAACATTACAGCGCAGTACAGGCCCTTTGGCACTCGATGTTGCGCCGATCTGTCATACCAATCTGAAGCCCATCTAACCTACACTATTCCATGTACGTCCATATGCTTGTGCAATGACGACTTAAATGTATTTTAAATTGGCGAATCTACTACCATTGCAGGCAAAGCATTCCATACCCTTACTACTCTCTGAGTAAAGAAACTACCTCTGACATCTGTCCTATATCTATCACCCCTCAATTTAAAGCTATGCCCCCTCGTGCTCGCAGTCACCATACTTGGAAAAAGGCTCTCCCTGTCCACCCTATCTAATCCTCTGATTATCGTATATGTCTCTATTAAGTCACTTCTCAACCTTCTTCTCTCTAACAAAAACAGCCTCAAGTCCCTCAGCCTTTCCTCATAACACCGTCCCTCCATACCAGGCAACATCCTAGTAAATCTCCTCTGCACCCTTTCCAAAGCTTCCACATCCTTCTTATAATGCAGTGACCAGAACTGTACACAATACTCCAAGTGCGGCCGCACCAGAGGTTTGTACAGCTGTAGCATAACCTCATGGTTCCGGAACTCGATCCCTCTGTTAATAAAAGCTAAAACACTGTATGCCATCTTAACAAGGTAAAAACAATGACTGCAGATGCTGGAAACCAGATTCTGGATCAGTGGTGCTGGAAGAGCACAGCAATTCAGGCAGCATCCGAGGACAGGCAAAATCGACGTTTCAGGCAAAAGCCCTTCATCCTGATGAAGGGCTTTTGCCCGAAACGTCGATTCTGCCTGTCCTCGGATGCTGCCTGAATTGCTGTGCTCTTCCAGCACCACTGATCCAGAACCTGCCATCTTAACAACCCTGTCAACCTGGGTGGCAACTTTCAAGGATTTGTGTACCTGGACACCGAGATCTCTCTGCTCATCTACACTACCAAGAGTCTTACCATTAGCCCAGTACTTTGCATTCCACTTACTCCGACAAAAGTGAATCACCTCACACTTGTCCGCATTAAACTCCATTTGCCACCTCTCAGCCCAACTCTGCAGCTTATCTATGTATCTCTGTAACCTACAATATCCTTCGGCACTATCCACAACTCCACCGACCTTAGTGTCATCTGCAAATTTACTAACCCACCCTTCCATGCCCTCATCCAGGACGTTTATAAAAATGACGAACAACAGTGGATCCAACACCGACCCTTGCGGTACACCACTGGCAACTGGACTCCAGGATGAACATTTCCCATCAACCACCACCCTCTGTCTTCTTTCAACAAGCCAATTACTGATCCAAACTGCGATATCTCCCACAATCGCATTCCTCCGCATTTTGTACAATAGCCTACTGTGGGGAGCCTTGCTGAAATCTCTATACACCACATCAACCGGTTTACTCTCATCTACCTGTTTGGTCACCTTCTCAAATAACTCAATAAGTTTTGTGAGGCACGACTTACCCTTCACAAAATCGTGCTGACTATCCCTAATCAAATTATTCTTTTCTAGATGATTATAAATCCTATCTCTTATAATCTTTTCCAACACTTTATCAACAATTGAAATAAGGCTCTCTGGTCTATAATTACCAGGATTGTCTCTACTCCCCTTCTTGAACAGGGGAACCACATTTGCTATCCCCCAGTCTTCTGGCACTATTCCTGTAGACAATGACGATTTAAAGATCAATGCCAAAGGCTCGGCAATCTCCTCCCTGGCTTCCCAGGGGATCCTAGGATAAATCCCATCCAGCCCAGGGGACCTATCACCATTACCCCCACCTTCATGTACCTATCGCATTCCCAGCTATCTCCCACAGCCCCAACCCCCTTCCATTTATCTCTCAGCCCCCTTGACCCACAAGCCTCATCCCTGATGAAGAATGTATGCCTGAAATGTCGATTTTCCTGCTCCTCGGATGCTGCCTGACCGGCTGTAGGTTTCCAGCACCACACTCTTCATCTCTGTCACTAATGTCTTAATAGTTTCATTAAGCTTTTCACTCTTTCATGACCCACTCTGTTAAATGTTGACTTAAATTGCTGCTGTACATACTTGACTTTTCTCTTCTTGCTTTTGAATTGATTGTTTCCTGAATTCTGTCCTCTCTCTCCTCAAAAATTCCATTCATTCAAATGCTATAAACGTGCAGGAAAGGTGCAACTTTTGATGATGGGAATCAAAACCTTTATATTCATGGTGTGACTGGTGAAGAAGTGCGACTTGAGGACAAGTGCATTCCTCCCCTGGTCCTGCTTTCTTCCCATAACCTAAGACTGTGTCTGACTCTTTCAAAGTACTGTTGTCTCTCTCTGTGAGGGCAGGGGGCTAGCACCCCCCTTTGTTCCCTTGGGGTGCTGGTGTGTACTAGTCAGTTCGTTCCTGTCTGGTGGATGCCTGTCCTTTGTGTCAGGATGGTTCTGTATTGATGAATATGGGTGTGTTTCAGTCAGTCTCTTGATTTGATTAGGAGATGGGTTTCCATATTAATTAGCTCCGGAGTTTCAGTCTATGAGTCATGGTTAGTGAGTCTGGCCTAGTGTGGATTTGATCTGTCCTCTGGCTCCCATCTCCCGGTCACGTGGGCGGACCGGCAGCTGCTGAGTTCTGTGGGTTTAAGCTGTGGCTGCCGATATCTTGAAAGTCGGTTCCTCGCCCGGTACATTCCGCCGGCCGTCATGCTGCAGTCATGGGGCCTTTGGATAGTCCCGGGAGAGGGTCACATTAATTCGAGCCCTGTGAACTCGTGATGCCTAATCGCCCACCAGGAGTCTATGGCGTGGAGCTTGGTCTTTCTGGCCTTTCGTTTCTTGTGCTGACGGCATGAGTGACACGCCACCAGGGGCCAGGCCAGAGCCAGCAGTAACTGTATGCCTACAATGGTGTGCGAGATGATTCAGATCCAGGGATGTATGTTTACCTTTAGGCCCCAATCCCACACCCTCTGTGCCCAGTCCTGGGACTGCAGAGCTGTCTCTGTGTCCTCCTCTAGGTCCTTTATATGTGATTGCAACTGGTGGTCCAGTTTCACTGAGTGTCCTACCCGGGTCCTTAGCTCCCGTAAGACCTCGGCCAAATGTGGGATGGGGGCTTGTTCAGGCTCCTGATATTCCCTGATGGTGTCCCTGAATTTATCAGTAGTTTGTATGGACTCGGGGTTCCATTGTCGGACCTCTGAGATGTGAGCTTGCCCAACCGTGACTGGGCGCCTGGGGGTGAAGCAGAACTCGTGCTGGGGAATCGGGCACTGCAGTCCGTTATACCAAAATGAGGTTTCAAGAGTGGAGACACAATATCGTCCCCCCCCACCATACCCCGCCCTAGTGAAGTGGGGGCCTGTGGGTTCGATTTCAAGGGTGCAGCCCTGTGTCCGGTTGAACCCGCATACCGCTGTTTCACTCCTTCGTAAGGGGTGAGGGCAGATGGTAATTGCCCCCCGCCGCTTGCAGCCTGTAAGCGGCACCCCGTACACAGCGCCGTTTTGAGATATGGCTGTGTGGTGAGCTAATCGATATTTGAGGGAAGCGTTTTCCCGTATGACTCCGACGTTCTCAATGTGAAACAGGGGAAATGGCCCCGACTCTGGGGTGACCACGGGGATCAGGAGGACAATCCCGACTCCTGTCGCCTCACTGACCTCACAGTCGGGAACCACTGGGTATACTCTGGTCATACCCTTCAGAGTCCGGCTGTCGAGCGGCCCGGAGCGCCCCGTGAGTGAGGCCAGTTTGGCGCTGTCGATCCAGTCGGGCACGTCCCCCCTTTGGACCTGGTCAAGATTATGCCGGATCTGGGCTACCATCCACAGGCCATACGCATGGCACAGCTGTCCCTCGTGGATATGGGCCGTGTTTTCCCTTTCCCGGTCTATAAGGCGGTTAATGGTATGGGCGTGTGTCTCCAGGACTGCAATGCCGTCGAGCTGGGTGTATGCTCCCTCTTCCCCCAGGCGTGCCTGGTCTGCCTGATCTGTGAGAGACCTCTGTAGCAGGTCCCTCATTACCCCTTTTAGTTGCTCGATCTTTTCGTTAAGGCCCTGGATGTCTAGGGAGTTTACTACGGATGTCCCCATGTTGAGTCCTGTGAGGGCATCGTTGACTATGTCCCGTCTGTGTCGTTGTGTGTGTGTGTTATGTATGTCGGTCCGGTAGTGGGTTGCCCTCATGGCGTCTATGGCCCTCTCTATAACCTCCTTCCCCATCATGGCGTATAGGTTGCGTACCTGTGCTGTGCAATAGTCCGGTACCCGGATGCCCGATATATTGACCAGCACAGGTACGACCTTGTGTCGGACGTTGTCATAAAGGGCCTCTCCCTCATCCCACAATACCACTCCCCCCGCGGGCCCCGGTCCCAGAGAGGGGCACGGCAATATCTCGGGAGTCGTGGTCGGGGGTGGTGTGGTTGGGGCGGGTGGAAAGCACAAATACAAGGAGATTACCGTGGCATTGGTGGGCTCATAATACTCGCAAACAGACAGATCCCGTAAAGTAAAAGCATCAAAGACCGGGGAAGAGGAGAGGTCCTCTGGAATGGCACACATTGTCCCGAACATGCAACCCCCCAAGCCCATCGCCTCAGCACGCCGGAGGCAGGTCGGCCGCGGGTCGCGCTCCGACGTGCAGAATAAACAGAGTGTCTGTACGCCCAGGAGGACCTCCAGCCAGGCGTTGTAGAACACGTCGATCACATCGGGCTTGTCACTTGCAGGAATACAGATGGTGTCGGACGCATTGAAGGCAACACTGTGTCATGTATCTCGGGGAAAGAAGGCATTAGTCGTAGGACGAAGAGGAGAGCAGGGAGGAGAGCAGTGCACCGGTGAAGCATGATCTGTGGGAAGAGAGGGAGAGAGAGAGAGGGGCACCCTTACCAAGGGTTAGTGTGTGTAGGAGCAGGCCCCCCTGGACCAGTCCACCCGTCGCGCTGTAAGGAGAAAAACGAGGCGGTTAGAGTCAAGTCAAAGGGGGGGGGGGGGTTGTCTGTCCGTTCGGGGCTTAAGGGAAGGGTTTAAGCTGGGACCAGTGTTTCCATCTGTCCTTTCCTTTCATGTCGACACAGGCGCAAGTGTCGCTGGTGAGGATGATTTCGTGCGGTCCCAGCCACCGGGGGCAGCCCTGACCAGGACTTTGTCCCCAACGCCGGGAAGGGGTTGGGCGGGCAGATGCGGTTGCAGTTTTGTCTGGTCCCTAATGTCCTGCTGGTCGCGCACAGTTTGTCTAAGGGACCGCAGCTGCGTGTCCAGCTGCCTGATATAGCGCGTCACCCTGTCCCTCAGGGGGGCCATGTCTTCTCCCCCGTCCATGACGTTCTCAGGTAGTCGCATGGCCCTCCCCGTCATGAGCTTGAAGGGAGTGAGGCCAGTGGAGCAGCCTGGGGTGGCCCTTAAGCATCAGTATGCAGGGCAGAACGTCCACCCAGCCCTGCCCTGTATCGGCGATCGCCTTCATGATCGCCGCTTTGAGGGTCCGGTTCATGCGCTCGACTATCCCGGAGCTCTGGGGATGGAACGGGACATGGAAGCGCTGTCTGATGCCTAGGAGGCGGCAGGCCAGTTTCATTGCGCGCCCTGGTCTGAATCAATCTGGAGGGGGACCCCCCAGCGAGGGAAGATGTCGAAGGCCAGCACTCTGGCCATGGTGGCGGATGTACAGTCCCGTGTAGGGAAGGCTTCTACCCAGCACGTGAAATGGTCAACAATCACCAGGCAATACTTCTTGCCACGGCTGGAGGGTAGGGGGCCTGTGAAATCAACCTGGAGGTTCTCCCAGGGCCCCTTGGGCCATGGCTGGTGCGCCAGGGGAATGCGCAGGGGCCGCCCCGGGTTGTGCTGGGCGCAGACAACGCATTGGCGGCAGTGTTTGGCCACGTCGCGGCCGAGGCTGGGCCACCACCAGTCGGTCTGGAGCCTAGCAAGCGTTCCGTCGCGGCCCGTGTTGTCTGGCTCGTGGGGTAGTTGCATCAAGATCATTCTGATGGCCGCGGGGGCCACGACCCTGCCGCCGTGCTGCCACACCCCATCGGGGCCGCGTGCTGTGCCCTTTGCCAGCCAGTCCTCCAACTCTCCGGGCTGTGCGCAATTCTGGACGTCCAGGACGTTCACGTCCCGGACCTCAGTAGCCGGTGCTGCATACGCGGGCGGTAGCACCGCGCCCGCGGCGGCCTTGGCGGCCAGGTCGGCCCAATGATTCCCTAGCTGTTCAGCATTGGTAGCTCGCTGGTGTGCTTTGATTTTCACCACCGCGGCGAGCAGGGGGAGGCGTGCGGTCGCCTCCAGGGTAAACAGTATTTTCGTGTTTAATCTGACCACCGCCGGCCGTGATAAAGCCCCAGCGACTCCATGCTGCCATGTAATCATGGACTACCCCGAAAGCGTACCGGCTGTCGGTAAAGATGTTTACCTGCTTGCCTGCTCCCAGGCGGAGTGCGGCGGTGAGGGCGACCAGCTCCGCGACCTGGGCGGAGGTGTCGCACCCCCCATCATTCCCTGTGCTCGGGTGGTCCCGGTATGGTTGACCACCGCCCATCCCATTTGGTAGGACCCCTCGACAAGCCTTCGTGAGCCGTCCACATACAAGGTCAGGTCGGGATCAGGGACTGGGCTGTCGGCCCCTCCGCTGAGTCGATGGCGGCCTGGCAATGGTGGGGTTCCCCTACCGCGATAATCCCATCGGCGGGGTTTGGCCCTGTGTCCCTAACGATCTGAATGGACTGGTCCCGGGGGAGGAGAACAGCCTCCCAAGTTGCCCTGCGGGCATCCGAGACCATCCGGAGGCGGCCCGTATTCAGGAGTTTGACTATCGTGTGTAAAATTATCTGGCCGGACATGGTGACCGGCTCACACACCCGGACCGCCCATGCGGCGCAATCCAGCGCCGCCACGCAGCGGTGCATGCCCTTTACGACCGGGGACTCCTTTGTGGAGTAGTAACCCACTTGTCTCATGTGGTCGCCTGAGGTTTGGGTGACAACAGCTCTGTAAAACCACACTTCGAGGCCGTAAAAGATGTGGAAGGGCTTCGATAGGTCGGGGAGGCACAGGGCCGGGGCGCTGAGGAGATGGGACTTTAACTTAGAATAAGCGTCATCCTGTTCATGTCCCCATGCCACCCTCTCCGCTCCTGGACTGCCCCCCTTCACTAGGTGCTGAATGGGTTCGGCGATAGTGGCAAAATGTGCAATGAAAGAGCGGCAGTAGTTAAAAAGCCCCAAGACGCGGCGGATTCCCCTGACTGTGTCCGGCCGCGGTATGTCGGCAATGGCTGACTTACGGTCGAGGGCTGTGCAGGTAGGGTCTTGCTTTCCTGGCCGATGTCGTGTCCCAGGTACCGGACTTTAGCCAGTCCGACCTGGGCCTTCCTGGGGTTTATTTTGAATCCTGCCCGGCCGAGGGTCCGCAGGACGGCGGCCAGGGCTCACAGGTGGTGGCACGCGTCCGTGGACGCGATCAAAAGGTCATCTACATACTGTAGGAGGGTGCTCGAGAAGGGGGAGAGGTCGCACCCCTCCAGGGTCCGGCTCATGACCCTGTGGAAAATGTTAGGGCTGTTGTGGAAGCCCTGCGGCAGGCGGCTCCATGAATACTGTCTGTCCCGCAGCGTGAAGGCAAACTTGTCCTGTGAGTCACGGTGCAGGGGAATGGACAAAAGCCATTCGCCACGTCCAGGACCGTAAAGATCCGGTGTGAGGGTTCGAGGCCGTTGAAGATGGTGGTCGGGCTGGCTACGATAGGGTGCTCTCTGGGGGTGACCCTATTGAGTGCCGTGTAGTCGATGGTGAGCCTGTAGTTCCCATCCGGTTTCCGGACTGGCCATATAGGGGTGTTGGTGGTGGACGCTGTGGGGCGCAGGATGCCGTGCCGGGTGAGCTTGGCAAAGATTGCCTCAGTGGCGCGCAGCGCCTCAGGTTTAATCGGGTATTGTCGGTGCGGGGCGTGTATGGGACCGGGTATCCGCTCAGGAGGGGTGCGGACGAGGCCACAGTCCTGCTTGCTCGCGGCCCACACCTCCGGGATTAGTTGGCAGACGGCCCCGAAGGCACCGTCCTTGGCCCAGTCTCGGGCGATGGGCACACTGGGGGCAAGCGCAGCGACGGATTTAGTGGGCACCCATCCACCCTCGTGGGCGGTCTTGTGAAATTTGCGGGATGTCCACAGGAGGCGGCGGTGGAACACGTCCACCACCGCCCCCAGCTCGCCCAGGAGGTCGATACCCATAATCGTTATCTCCGAGTTTGGGCAAACCCAGAAATGCACGGGGAGTAAAATGTTGTCTACCTCTAGGAGGACGGCCTCGCTTCGGCGTGCAATAACCGAGCTTCCCCCAACCCCTTTAATGGAAATGGAGTGGTAGGTTGAGGGAAGGTCGAGGTCGGTGAGGGAGACCGACGCCCCTGTATCAATCAAAATCTTGCATCGGCGGCCCCCTAGCGATGCGGAAACCCAGATACGGGGGTCGGCTCGGGTGAGCAGCTGTAAAAGCTCGAGCAGCTGGCCCCGACTGAGTTGATCCCAGTCGGGGGTGGTGGGTTTCGGGCTTGGGCTGCGGGGTTTGTGGGGTTTGTGGGGGCTGGGGTCACTGTTGACCCCTTGTCTGGGGCGATCCTGGTCGTGGGGGCGCGAGGAGTGCAGCTGTGAAGGTGGCTGGCCCCCCCCTTCGGACCCGGACCCCAGGGGCGTCGGAAAGAGAGCGGGCATTGGGCTTGGCGGTGCCCCGTCCGTTTGCAGCAGAAGCAAATGTCCGGTTCGTCCGTCGAAACTGCCGCAACGGCGGGCGCCGCTTGGTTGTCAAGGGACATGGCCCAGTTCTCAAGCTCCGCAAAGGTGACATAGGGCACCAGGCCTGTCTGTAGGACTGCCTGGTGTGCGGGGCTCAGGCCGTCTTTGTATAATTGGACGAATGCGGGGTTGTGCCTATCAGCGTCGGGAACCCCGCTGTGCGCTCGGAATGCCTCAAACTTACGGACCCCATATTCCTCGGCACCCTCCCCAGGTTTCTAAGTTATACCCACAATGGCGTTCCAGTTGACCGGTGTATGGCCGAGCACCTCGCTGACCTCAGCCTTGAAGTCGGCGAGGGCAACCTCCTGTTCGCGACGGCTGCCGCTGAGGTCAGCGCACCAGGACCCATTCTGGTGTGTGGGCTGTAGCCTGGACCACAGATTCTCCAGGAGTTTGGTCCGGACCAGGCCGGCCACGTCCCTATTGTGAAAGTTGTGGCAGATCTGCATCTCCCTAAGCCTCTGCCAAAATTCAGCGTTAAGGGCAGGGAGCCTGTCCAGAAGTTTCATGGTGTCGCCCGGGGTCAGGGAGACGTAGGTCATCTTAAGGCGGGAGTTATGGGCAAGGGTCGTGGCCCGTCCCCTCTCCCCTCCCCTGGGGGTATATTCAACTTTTACCGGGGCTGCACGGGCATAGCCCGTGCGCGATTCCCGGGAGTCCCGATTGTCCGTGAGCCCCTCCCAGTCCCAGGTAGGGACAGCAGGGCACTGGGCGCATCGGATAAGGTCGGTAAAACCGTACGGGCAGCAAGCGCCTGGGCTTCTCGGTGCTCTGTGGCCTGCTTTTTCTTTGCTTGGACATAAAGCTGAACCTTGCCAGCAAGCCTAATATGTGCCTGTAGCACCAGGACGCAAGCTTTCTCGTACCTATCTGTCTTCTGGCGGGCCCACCACTCGCGCTGTACATCCAGCGGGTCAGCAGGTAGCCAGCCTGAGCGAAGCATAGCCTTAATAACATTTTTATTCTCATCGGCTATAAAACGGGTAAGGGAACCCTCCGGCCCAATCTAGGTCTTCAGCCGTGCTTCCACCCATGGTAGGGGTGCAGCGGGTGTAACTTGACAGAAGCTAAACTAAAGTAAAGCTAGCAGGCGTGCTAAGGGATTTCGCTGGCACTAGCTTATTAATCTCCCAGTCGGGGAGCCCACACTATGTAAGTCGAACCCTAGCCCCGCGGGTCAACCTGGGCAGGGGTGGGGATAGTTACAGACGGGGCGCGTGTCGATTCCTGAGCGCGAGACCCCGGGTTTCCGTGAGTCTCTCTCTCTCGCTGCCTGACGTTCAGCGGCCGAGTGTACCCCACGAACACTGGGCATGAACCAGGGGCCCAGGTGCAAAGGGTGGGGGGCGTGAACTCAGACCTAACCGCTCCTGATCCTGCAGAGGCCAACACCTCGGGACCGCGAAGTCAATGGGCAGAGCGCGTAACTGTCGCTTGGCCCAGAGGCTCCGCGTCTCGGGCTGGTTTGGAGGACTTCCTTTCTTGTAGCGCGCGTAGACCTCCCAGCCTCTACCGTGTACGCAAGGAAGGTGCTAAAACTGGGCTCAACGTACAATGGGGTCCCCTATCTCCCACTGCAGAGGTCAACCAGGAAGGCTTGTTTGGTCGGTTTTTAAACAGGGGGGGTCAATCTGTCGAGGTCTCGTACCTAAAGTCGTCGGTCCAAGGATAGTCCGTCAGTCACAGTAGCACATTAACAATAAACGACAATAATAATAATCACACACACATTTACTAGTGTTCCGCGACCCCAATCGCCCACCCGCGAAGGATCACTCACACACACACACACACTTTTAAAGAGTACTCTACCGTTACACGACTGCCAGACTCATTCTGTTCACAGGTTCAGATAACGGCCGGCAGTGAAGTCCCTTACGGGGTACTGGGAGACTTTTACGCGAGAAGTAAAAGAGTAAAGATACTCACCCAGTGCCGTCGCAGGGATCCTGCAGCCGTCATTATCCCGGATGAGCCCCCAATTGTTAGCACGGATAAAATGATATCAGTCCGAGCCCAGAGTGCGGTTTAACAATCTGTAACGTTTATTGATACAGTAACACCGGCGGAGACCAACCGAGGTCCGAATCTCGGCTGTTCTGCTGTTCCCGCGCACTGCTACACATTATATACCTTTCTTTGTCAGGATGTGAGGATTCTGAGTATGAATGGGATGGTAGTTCCCCATCATCACTGGAGTAGGTGCAAATGGTGGGTTTCCTGCCATCCCAGGAGAGTTGCAGTGTACATACAATAGGGTGTTAATTGGATTATGTAAACGGGTCCGGGTACTATCTGCTTGTCTCTCTCTGTGAGGACTGAGGGCTAGCACCCCCCTTTGTTCCCTTGGGGTGCTGGTGTGTACTAGTCTGTTCGTTCCTGTCTGGTGGATGCCTGTCCTTTGTGTCAGGATGGTTCTGTATTGATGAATATGGGTGTGTTTCAGTCAGTCTCTTGATTTGATTAGGAGATGGGTTTCCATATTTAATTAGCTCCGGAGTTTCGGTCTATGAGTCATGGTTAGTATTTGGCCTAGTGTGGATTTGATCTGTCCTCTGGTTCCCATCTCCCGGTCACGTGGGCGGACCGGCAGCTGCTGAGTTCTGTGGGTTTAAGCTGCGGCTGCCGTTTAAAACACAAAATGAATTCCTATAGTTTTATCGATGTAGGCATAGTCCCATGGCAAATGCAGGGCGGCTCTGATGCCCGCTTGCAAGAGTATGCAGCAGGAACACACAAAGACAGGGAAAACGTGCAAAGTCCACACAGTCACTCGAGGGTGGAATTCCGTGGCGCTGTGAGGCAGCTGTGCTAATCACTGAGCCACCGTGCTGACCCTCTCTAGCTGAAACGAAACCCTAGGCGTACCTATGTCATTGGTACCTCCGTTAGTCAAGGGGAAGAGTTCCCCCACTTCCTCAAAGTTTTTCTCCAGCTACGAGAATATCAAAACATGAAACGGAGAAAACGGGATCAACAGTAAGCTCTTCGAGCATGCTTCGTCATTGAATATCATTACCCATTCCCAGTTTCCCCACAAAATCTGTGATCCCTTTAGCCCTAAGAACTGTATCTAACTCTTCGAAAGCATTGTTGGGGGGCAGACACTGCAATACTTCACCAGTCAATGTTTTGATTCCCATCACCAAAAGTACCAATTGATTCCCCCCATGCACTATTGTCCAGAATAAAAAAGAAGACTTTCACTAAGTTTCTTTAATGAATACAAAATCACCCATTTATTAGAACACAAAATTTATTCTTAAAACAAGTGCTAAAGGTTGGTTGACATCCAAGATATAACCCGAGTTAGAAATCTACCTCCTTAATCTCAAACATAGATGCACTCACACAACATAAAAAGACAACGATTTCTGGAGAGGTATTTTTTTAAGAAAGGGAAAAAGGGAAAGTAACCCTGTTGGCGAAAGGTCTGATGTCTTCTCACAGGCCATTAGGGTTCTTACCATTAAAATCAAATTATCGATGGTCTCAGAATGATAGAAGATCTTTAGTTCATAGTAAAATCAAGTTGGATCTGGGTCTTCAGAATGTGGCTACAGTTCAGGATTTTAGATTTTATAATATTAATTAGAAATCCATGCCCCTCATGATGTTTAGAAATATTATCAGGTTCTGCTGAAAGAAGGCAAGAGATTTGCAAAACCTGGGGATTCTTTCATGGTCTGGAAAACAGAAAACTTAGCCCTCAAAACATTGCTCAGCAACCATCAGTACAGAGGCCCCCATAGACTTTTAAAAGATGGTTTTATCAGCAATTCAGGGTCACAAACTACATAGAGTCATATAGATGTACAACACAGAAACAGACCCTTCGGTCCAACTCATCCATGCCGACCAAATATCTCAACCCAATCTAGTCCCACCTGCCAGCATGCAGCCCATATCCCTCCAAACACTTCCTATTCATATACCCATCCAGATGCCTTTTAAATGTTGCAATTGTACTAGCCTCTACCACTTCCTCTGGCAGCTCATTCCATACACATACTACCCTATGAGTGGAAAAAGTTGCCTCTTAGCTCTCTTTTTTATCTTTCTCCTCTCACCCTAAAACTATGCCCTCTAGTTCTGAACTCCCCCACCCCAGGGAAAAGGCTTTGTGTATTAACCCTATCCATGCCCCTCATGATTTTATAAACCTCTATAAGGTCACCCCTCAGCCTCCGATGCTCCAGGGAAAACAGCCCCGGCCTGTTCAGCCTCTCCCGATAGCTCAAATCCTCCAACCCTGGCAACATCCCTGTAATTCTTTTCTGAACCCTTTCAAGTTTCACAACGTCTTTCCGATAGTAAGGAGACCAGAATTGCACACAGTATTCCAACAGTGGCCGAACCAATGTCCTGTATAGCCTCAATGTGACCTCCCAACTCCTGTACTCAATACTCTGACCAATAAGAGAAAGCATACCAAATGCTGCCTTCACTATCCTATCTTCCTGTGACTCCACTTTCAAGGAGCTATGAACCTGCACTCCAGGGTCTCTTTGTTCAGCAACACTCCCTAGGACCTTATCATTAAGTGTATAAGTCCTGCTAAGATTTGCTTTCCCAAAATGCAGCACCTCGCATTTATCTAAATTAACCTCCATCTGCCACTTCTCAGCCATTGGTCCATCTGATCAAGATCCTGTTGTAATCTGAGGTAACCCTCTTCGCTGTCCACTACACCTCCAATTTTGGTGTCATCTGCAAACTTACTAACTGTACCTCTTATGCTCACATCGAAATCATTTATATAAATGATGAAAAGGAGTGGACCCAGCACCGATCCTTGTGGCGCTCCATTGGTCACAGGCCTCCAGTCTGAAAAACAACCCTCCACCACCACCCTCTGTCTTCTACGTTTGAGCCAGTTCTGTATCCAAATGGCTAGTTCTCCCTGTATTCTGTGAGATCTAACCTTGCTAATCAGTCTCCCATGGGAAACCTTGTCGAACACCTTACTGAAATCCATATAGATCACATCATCAATCCTCTTTGTTATTTCTTCAAAAAACTCAATCAAGTTTGTGAGACATGATTTCCCATGTATAAAGCCATGTTGACTATTCCTAATCAGTCCTTACCTTTCCAAGTACATGTACATCCTGTCCCTCAGGATTCCCTCCAACAACTTGCCTACCATCGACATCAGGCTCACTGGTCTATAGTTCCCTGGTTTGTCCTTACCACCTTTCTTAAATAGTGGCACCACATTAGCCATCTCAAGTCTTCTGGCACCTCACCTGTGACTATCGATGATACAAATATCTCAGCAAGAGACCCAGCAATCACATCTCTAGCTTCCCACAGAGTTCTAGTGTATGTTAGTGGAATAGTGTAGGTTAGATAGGCTTCAGATTGGTATGACAGTTCAGCGCAACAGTGAGGGCCGAAGGGCCTGTACTGCGCTGTAATGTTCTATGTTCTAATGTTCTATGTTCTATGGTACACCTGATCAGGTCCTGGGGATTTATCCACTTTTATGTGTTTCAAGACATCCAAAACTTGCTCTTCTGCAATATGGACAATTTTCAAGATGGCACCGTCTATTTCCCTACATTCTATATCTCCCATGTTCTTTTCTACAGTAAATACTTATGCAAAATACTTGCTTAGTATCGGCCCCATCTCCTGCGGCTCCATACAAAGGCTGCCTTGCTGAACTTTGAGGAGCCCTATTCTCTCCCTCATTACTCTTTTGTCCTTAATGTATTTGTAAAAACCCTTTGAATTCTCCTTAACCCTATTTGCCAAAGCTACCTTATGTCCCCTTTTTGCCTTCCTGATTTCCCTCTTAAGTATACTGCTACTGCCTTTATAATCTTCTAAGGATTCACTCGATCTATCCTGTCTATACCTGACATATGCTTCCTTCCTTTTCTTAACCAAACCCTCAATTTCTTTAGTCATCCAGCATTCCCTATACCTACCAGTCTTTCCATTCACTCTAACAGGAATATACTCTCTCTGGACTCTCGTTATCTCATTTCTGAAGGCTTCCCATTTTCCAGCCATCCCTTTACCTGCAAACATCTGCGCCCAATCAGCTTTTGAAAGTTCTTGCCTAATACTATCAAAATTAGCCTTTCTCCAATTTAGAACTTCAACTTTTAGATCCAGTCTATCCTTTTCCATCACTATTTTAAAACTGACAGAATTTTGGTCGCTGGCCCCAAAGTGCTCCCCCACTGACACCTCAGTCACCTGCCCTGCCTTATTTCCCAAGAGTAGGTCAGGTTTTGCACCTTCCCTAGTAGGTACATCCACATACTGAATCAGAAAATTTTATTGTACACACTCAACAAATTCCTCTCCATCTAAACCCTTAACACTATGGCAGTCCCAGTCTATGTTTGGAAAGTTAAAATCCCCTACCATAACTACCCTAATTTTCTTACAGATAGCTGAGATCACCTTACAAATTTGTTTCTTAATGTCCCTCTGACTATTAGGGGGTCTATAATACAATCCCAACAAGGTGATCATCCCTTTCATATTAGTCAGTTCCACCCAAATAACTTCCCTGAATGTATTTCCTGGTATATCCTCCCTTAGCATAGCTGTAATGCTATCCCTTATCAAAAATGCCACTCCCCCTCCTCTCTTGCCTGCCTTTTGGTCCATCCTGTAGCATTTGTATCCTGGAACATTAAGCTGCCAGTCCTGCCCATCCCTGAGCCATGTTTCTGTAATTGCTGTGATATCCCAGTCCCATACTCCTAACCATGTCCTGAGTTCATCTGCCTTCCCTGTTAGGCCTCTTGCATTGAAATAAATGCAGTTTAATTTATCAGTCTGCCCCTGTTCTCTGCTTTGTCCCTGCCTGCCCTGACTATTTTACTTGCCTTTGATCTCAATTGTACCAGCCTCAGATTGATCTCTTTCCTCACTATCTCCTTGGGACCCACCCCTCCACATTAATAGTTTAAATCCTTCTGAGCAGTTCCAGCAAATCTCCCTGCCAGTATATTCATCCCCTTCTAATTTAGGTGCAATCTGTCCTTTTTACACAGGCCACTTCTGCCACAAAAGAGATTCCAATGATCCAAAAATGTGAATCCTTCTCCCGAACACCAGCTCCTCAGTCATGCATTCATCTGCTCTATCCTCCTATTCCTGCCCTCACTAACTCATAGCACTGGGAGTAATCCAGATATTACTACTCTCGAGGATCTCCTTTTTAAATTCCTGCCTAACTCTCTGTAATCTCCCTTCAGAGTCGCAACCTTTTCCCTTCCAATGTTGTTGGTTCCAATGTGGACAATGACCTCTTGCTGGCCCCTCTCCCCCGTGAGAACATTCTGCACCCTCTATGAGACATCCTTGCTCCGGTCACCAGGGAAGCAACATACCATTCTGATTTTTCGCTGCTGGCCATAGAAATGTCTGTCTGTACCTTGGACTAGAGAGTCCCCTAACATAATTGATTGCTTGGAACCCACATACCTCTCATTACATTAGAGCCACTCTCAATACCAGAAACTTGTCTGCTTGTGCTATGCATCCCTGAGTGTCCATCACCCCCTACATTTTCCAAAACAGCATAACTGTTTGAAATGGGGATAGCCACAGAAGACTCCTGCACTACCTGCCTATCTCTCTTACCTTTCCTGTATCTGAGACTTTCCCCTTTCCTGTAACTGCCATCCATCACATCCCCTTGCTCTTGTAAATTCCTCATTGCCTCTATCTGCCTCTCCAATCGATCCACTCGATCTGATAGGTTTCGCAACCAACAGCACTTATTGCAGAAATAATCTTCAGTAACCCCCAAACACTCCCTAAACTCCCACATCTAACAAGAAGAGCATATCACTCTACTAACGGCCATTTTTGCTTCTTTCAATCTCCAAACCCAGAAAATAGCACAATGTTATTCCTCTACAAAACACTGCTCCAGGTTAAAATAATACTTATGGCTTATATTTTAAGTTTAATCAAGAAACATAGCTCAATAAAACATATAATCAAGAAAGAACCCACTCTACTCACTACTGCAGACTTATTTTAAGGCCGCGCTTAAAATCCACTTATCTGCTTCTGTGCTGTGACCTGTCCAAATTGGTTCCTCTAAGATCAGGTGTGAATTTCACTGTTTTTTAATTTTCCCAGACGCACTCCAATGTCCAGCGATGCATGAATTCAAACAGCAAAGGCAGTAACTGTGCAGGTTCACTGCTCTGTCAGTTTCTTTCTTTCTATCTCTCTCCTGCACTGACCTCACTACATGCTTCCTTAAAGTGTGGAAACAGGCCCTTCGGCCCACCGAAGCGCAACCCATTCCCCTACATTTACCCCTTCACCTAACACTACAAGCAATTTAGCATAGCCAATTCATCTAACCTGCACATTTTTTGGACTGTGGAAACCAGAGCACCCGAAGGAAACCCACGCAGACACGGGGAGAATGTTCAAACTCGACACAGACAGTTGCCTGAGGCGGGAATTGAACCTGGGTCTCTGGCGCTGTGAGGCAGCAGTGCTAACCACTGTGCCACCGTGCCACCCGTGTCTGTTTTTCCCCCTTTTAAAACTGCTGTTGTTTTGACTTTTTTTTTCCCCGAAGTTCCAAAACAATGCCACAGCATATAAAACAGTAATTGCTACTCCTGGAATTCGAAGAAATCACCTCCAACACCTAAAATACCTCAGAAAAGGAGCAGCTGTTACAGCCAGAAATTTTTCCTGTTCTCCACTTTGGATTACCCAGAATCCTTTTTCTTTTATCTCCCGAAAAGCTTTGCTTATCTTTTCTCCAAAGTCACTTGATTTTCTGTAAACAACAGCACACATTAAACCGCTGCTAAATGCAAACAACTGTGAATTTGAGAAATTTGAAATAAAAATAGAAAGTGCTTGAGAAACTCAGCAGTTCTGGTGGCATCCATGGACAGAGAGAGACAGAATTAACATTTGAGTCTAACATTCAGCTGATATGAGACAGCAGCTAAAAAGCTGCCAAACCTATTGAGCTACTCCAATACATGCTATCTTTATTAAATGGTTAACTTCATTTCAAAGAAACCATTTCATGAAAATCTTTTTCAATCCAGAAAATGCCCAGACAATCCCATATTATCCGTTTTTTCACATAGTCCATAAATATAAATACGTATTCCCATTGCAGTTGAATTTGGATGATAAAGGAGAGTCTATATCTCTTACATAACATATGCAAATCACCTTTAATTACAGGAATAAGTCTACATTCATTCTTGATGCAAATAATATTCTTAATAGGATGAAGAAGATATCATTGAGCTATTGTAGAACATAGAAAATTAGAACATAGAACATTACAGCGCAGTACAGACCCTTCGGCCCTCAATGTTGCGCCATCCTGTCATACCAATCTGAAGCCCATCGAACCTACACTATTCCATGTACGTCCATATGCTTGTCCAATGACGACTTAAATGTACTTAAAGTTGGCGAATCTACTATCATTGCAAGCAAAGCATTCCATACCCTTACTACTCTCTGAGTAAAGAAACTACCTCTGACATCTGTCCTGTATCTATCACCCCTCAATTTAAAGCTATGCCCCCTCGTGCTCGCAGTCACCATACTTGGAAAAAGGCTCTCCCTGTCCACCCTATCTAATGCTCTGATTATCGTATATGTCTCTATTAAGTCACTTCTCAACCTTCTTCTCTCTAACAAAAACAGCCTCAAGTCCCTCAGCCTTTCCTCATAACACCGTCCCTCCATACCAGGCAACATCCTAGTAAATCTCCTCTGCACCCTTTCCAAAGCTTCCAAATCCTTCTTATAATGCAGTGACCAGAACTGTATGCAATACTCCAAGTGTGGCCGCACCAGAGTTTTGTACAGCTGTAGCATAAACTCATGGTTCCAGAACTCGATCCCTCTATTCATAAAAGCCAAAACACTGTATGCCTTCGTAACAACCCTGTCAACTTGGGTGGCAACTTTCAAGGATCTGTGTAACTGGACACCGAGATCTCTGCTCATCTACACTGCCAAGAATCATACCATTAGCCCAGTACTTTGCATTCTGACCAAAGTGAATCACCTCACACTTGTCTGCATTAAACTTCATTTGCCACCTCTCAGCCCAGCTCTGCAGCTTATCTATGTATCTCTGTAACCTACAACATCCTTCGGCACTATCTACAACTCCACCGACCTTAGTGTCGTCTGCAAATTTACTAACCCACCCTTCTACGCCCTCATCCAGGTCATTTATAAAAATGACGAACAGCAGTGGACCCAACACTGACCCTTGCGGTACACCATTGGTAACTGGACTCCAGGATGAACATTTCCCATCAACCACCACCCTCTGTCTTCTTTCAGCAAGCCAATTACTGATCCAAACTGCTATATCTCCCACAATCCCATTCCTCCACATTTTGTACAATAGCCTACTGTGCGGAACCTTATCAAACGCCTTGCTGAAATCTCTATACACCACATCAACCGGTTTACTCTCATCTACCTGTTTGTTCACCTTCTCAAAGAATTCAATAAGGCTTGTGAGGCATGACCTACCCTTCACAAAACCGCGCTGACTATCCCTAATCAAATTATTCTTTTCTAGATGATTATAAATCCTATCTCTTATAACCTTTTCCAACACTTTACCAACAAGTGAAGTAAGGCTCACTGGTCTATAATTACCAGGGTTGTCTCTACTCCCCTTCTTGAACAGGGGAATCACATTTGCTATCCTCCAGTCTTCTGGCACTATTCCTTTAGACAATGACAATTTAAAGATCAATGCCAAAGGCTCGGCAATCTCCTCCCTGGCTTCCCAGAGGATCCTAGGATAAATCCCATCCAGCCCAGGGGACTTATCTGTTTTTCACACTCTGCAGGATTTATAATACCTCTTCCTTGTGAACCTCAATCCCACGTAGTCTAGTAGCCTGTATCTCAGTATTCTCCTCGACAACATTGTCGTTTTCTGGAGTGAATACTGTCAAAAAATATTCCTCTGACTCCACACACAACTTCCCATTACTATCCTTGATTGGCCCTAATCTTACTCTTGTCGTTCTTTTATTCCTTAAATACCTGTAGAAAGCCTTAGGGTTTACCCTGATCCTATCCACCAACAACTTCTCATGTCTCCTCCTGGCTCTCCTGAGCTCTCTCTTTAGGTCTTTCCTGGCTACCCTATAACCCTCAATCGCCATAACTGAGCCTTCACATCTCATCCTAACATAAGCCTTCTTCTTCCTCTTGACCAGAGATTCCACTTCCTTCGTAAACCACGGCTCCCGCGCTCTACAGCTTCCTCCCTGCCTGACATAACTGTTTGTCATTACTATGTTAAAAGAAATATTTGCATTTAGATAACACTTGGAAGGAGGAGGGAGAATTGAAAAGCCTGTGAAACAAGAATTGCTGGCATTGTAAATAGAAGCATAGAGTGTCGAGGTGAGAAAGCTACACTTAAACTTTAAAACCACTGATCAAACCTTAACTTGACAATTGTGTCCAATCTTGGGCCATTCACTTACATCTCCTCCCACCCTGCCCCCTGTAAAAACGCCATCCCATATTCCCAATTCCTTCGTCTCCGCCGCATCTGGTCCCAGGAGGACCAGTTCCAATACCGTACAACCCAGATGGTCTCCTTCATCAAAGACCGCAATTTCCCCCCAAACGTGATCGAAGATGCCCTCCACCGCATCTCCTCCACTTCCCGCTCCTCCGCCCTTGAGCCCCACCCCTCCAACCGCCACCAGGACAGAACCCACTGGTCCTCACCTATGACCCCACCAACCTCCATGTACAACGTATCATCCGCTGTCATTTCCAACACCTCCAAACAGACCCCACCACCAGGGATATATTTCCCTCCCCTCCCCTATCAGCGTTCCGAAAAGACCACTCCCTCCGTGACTCCCTCATCAGGTCCACACCCCCCAGCAACCCAACCTCCACTCCCGGCACCTTCCCCTGCAACCGCAAGAAATGCAAAACTTGCGCCCACACCTCCCCCCTTACTTCCCTCCAAGGCCCCAAGGGATCCTTCCATATCCGCCACAAATTCACCTGCACCTCCACACACATCATTTATTGCATCCGCTGCACCCGATGTGGCCTCCTCTATATTGGGGAGACAGGCCACCTACTTGCGGAACATTTCAGAGAACATCTCTGGGACACCCGGACCAACCAACCCAACCACCCGTGGCTCAACACTTCAACTCCCCCTTCCACTCCACCAGGTCCTTGGACATGCAGGTCCTTGGACTCCTCCATTGCCAGACCATAGCAACACGATGGTTGGAGGAAGAACGCCTCATCTTCCGCCTAGGAACCCTCCAACCACAAGGGATGAACTCAGATTTCTCCAGTTTCCTCATTTCCCCTCCCCCCACCTTGTCTCAGTCAAATCCCTTGAACTCAGCACCGTCTTCCTAACCTGCAATCTTCTTCCTGACCTCTCCACCCCCACCCCCACTCCTGCCTATCACCCTCACCTTGACCTCCTTCCACCTATCACATTTCCAACGCCCCTCCCCCAAGTCCCTCCTCCCTACCTTTTATCTTAGCCTGCTGGACACACTTTCCTCATTCCTGAAGAAGGGCTCATGCCCGAAACGTCGATTCTCCTGCTCCTTGGATGCTGCCTGACCTGCTGCGCTTTTCCAGCAACACATTTTCAGCCCATTCACTTTAGACAAGATCTCAAGGCTTTGGAGATGGTGCAGAAATGATTTACCAGAATGGAATGAGGGACTTCAGTCGTCTCGAAAGACTACAAAAGTTGGAATTATTCTTTTTAGGGAAGGCTCAAGGATCTTTAAGACAGGTGAGTAAAATAATTTGATAGAATAAATAAGGAAAATCTATTTCCACCCGGAGATTTAAGAAACGTAGCAAAAAAAATCAAGAGGATGTGGGAGAGAAGAACTTTATTCACCTAGTCAGTTGTTATGATCTGGAAAGCACTAACTGAAAGGATCGTGAAAGCAGCTACAATAATAATTGTCAAATACAATTGAATATGTAGGAAGGATGTTCAGAGCTTTTGGTAAAGAGCACTAATTCATAGCCTTTTTAAAACTTCAGCAAAAACACAATGAGCTCCTTCTGTACATCATAATTTTACATCATTTCACCTCCCAGGAATATCCCAAAATTCTTCTCATCAACAGAATACTCCAAAGTGCAGTGGCTGTTGTTATTTTAGGTAATACACTGCATCACGTAACGTATGGCAATTGTCCACACAGTGTAATGAAAGGCAAAATGTTTGATGAAATGTTATGCAAGAGGCTTCATAGAAATATCAATCATATTAGAAGTCATTTTTGCAGCAAGGTAGCACCAATATATGGCAGTGAAGGCTATTGCAATTGGAATTAGAACTGTAAAGAACAAGAATAGAGTTCTTGTTGCTAATCACTGGCCAGTAAGGTTGATCCTACTACATAGAAACATTGGTGCACTTACTGATCGCTTGTGAACAAATATCCTTACTCGCAATTTTCTCGCTTATTGTTTTTAATACATGGCAATTAGGAAAAGGCAACAAATCCAGCTTTGTCAGCTTTGCCCACACAGGGGGAACATCTCTGATTGACCATCCCCTTGGGCAACGCTTCCTGAATCTATACAGCCATACCAAGTTACTTCTACAGAATTCTTTTATTTACCAACGTTAACTCATATCGGCACACCTTGCCCTTCCTTTCTGCTGACTTGTCAGAGGCTTTCGAAATGATTCCCCTGTTCTTCTCCTTGTCTGATAACTCCCTCAACTTGGTGGTCCAGCCCATCTGAGGGTTTTGCTCCCTATCTCTTTTTAAATATATAAGAACAAGAGTACACTGCTCCATGGGGGTTAACCACACCATCCTTGCCACTCCGAGTAACACCCTTCTTTGGTTTCTATCAAAATATGCTTAGATCCTTGGGGAGACAATTTCTCTTTGGATGCTTGATATTTCCGTGAAACTTCTTGCAAGACCCCATACTTGCCATCTGAAAAGAGACATCCTATACTTCTTATAGGATACTTCACATGTATCCAATGGTTCACTTCTTCACAAGAAAAAGATATTAAATTTGCCACATGCTTTTATCAAATCCATTTCTCCATGGATTTCTGAATGCTCACCCAATTTTATCTTAAATCATTGGACCCTGTGTTTTACATTCCATCAGTTTTCATTCAGAATTTATTTCTTCTATTGTCTTGACCAGCTGCTCCACATCCAGCTCTAGCAGAATGGTCACCGCACAACCACTGTCATTAAAACAAAATACTGCTGCAAAGTGCTTGTTATAACTCAGCTGTGGTTTTGTCTCGGGTTCAAACTAGGCAGGGTATGTGTTGGTATGCATAGGTTGGAGGTGGTGCATAGTGGAGGGGGGTTGGTAGGAGAGAATTTCTCCCAGAAGCCTCTGGAAAGTTGCCATGGAGCATGAAAATCAGAAATCCCCTCCATCCCATGACAGAAATGACAGAATTGTTGAGAGTTTGTTCCGCCAATCTGAAGGCAAATTTTTCCATGCTCATAGCTGATAGGTTCACTATCGAGCCTATCAATAGCAAATGGAGGAGAGAAGCAAACCATAATTGAAGGCGGAGCAAGCAGTTTGGAAAATCAGTGCTGGTGGTGAGGAATTCACAACAGGAGTTGGAGATACCTTTTGCACTGGGTTCTGGGCAGTGCCATATACAGGAGGCAGGAGGTTTGGGCTGCAGACATCTGCCAATGGAGGAAGAGGAGGCTATAAGAGAGGTGGGGAGAGGAGCAGATGAAAGAGGGATGAGAGAGTGAGACACTGCAAGAAGTTTGTGGAGGATTGGAAGAGGGGAGCAAAAAGCTAAAAAAAAGTCTTCTTATTCATTCCTGGGCTGACGGCATCTCTGGCACAGAGGACTATTAAGAATTAACCACACTGCTGTGGGTCTGGAGTCACATGTAAGCCAGACCAAGTAAAGATGGTGATTTCCTTCCCTGAAGGACATTTCGCGAAACAGATGTGTTTTTTCCCCGACAATCAAAACTGGACATCATTAGAATTTTAACTCTGGATTATTTTTAATTGTATTCAAATTCCACCATCTGCCATCTGAGAACCCAAAACATTACCTGGGTCTCTGGATTAACAGTCCAGTGATAATACCACTGGACTATGAGGGAGTAACGGCAGTTTTGAGCTTGTCAACAAAGAAAATTGCCACCAGCTGGGCGCCAGGAAAACTTGACAACACTGAGGTAATGAGTTTTTGTACATGAATGTGGAATTTCTAGTTAAAGTTAAAGTAGAATAAGATTAGGAGCTACAACAGGGGAAACATGCAGTGGATTCTGTTTTAATGAATATTACGTCAATTATGGAATTTAAATCTGAGACTGAGATCTGAGATGTAGTCAAACGCATATCAAATCTTTGATTAAAATGCTCTACCTTTGGTTAAACGCAATTTAAAAACATTTGCTGTGGCCTTACCAGTTTGCAGATTATGCCTTTAAAATCATAATGAAGAGTGGCTAATTATTAAAGATATTGATGAATTCTTCTAATTTTCATCAAACACCCCATGCGTCAACACAAATACTGAAGGTATTAGTACTTGAATGCAGCACCTAATAAACAAATTCATGAGAATGAAAAGAGGAGCCCCTTAAAACCAAGTGAAAACAAGGTTTATTTGATATATTTTGCTCCCATCACTCTTCCTGTCTGAATTTGATGGCCAATATCAAACTGTAAAATGACAGCTTGCATTTTTTTACATTTTGTGTTGAATACAGTGAAGTGCCACAAGGATAATATCAGTCAACAAGGTTCACTGAGCTACAGAGAGATTTTGGAAGGTGGTCAAAAGTTTGATCAATGGGGTTGTCTTAAACGAGGGAACAGGAAAGGTAAGAGAGGATAGGGGAAGGGAATTCCAGAGCCTTCACAGCCATTGCACTACCATGAGTGGATCAAAGTCATGGAAGGGCCTCCCAAAAAGCACAGTGGGTGGCCCTTCACCACATGAACTGCAGCAGTTGGAGAAGGCAGAGCACCACCTTCTAAGAGTGGATGAGAAATGCTGGCCTTGCCAGTGATACCATGAAATTGTAAGTAAGCAAAGAAAACGGGGAGTGGCATTTTTGATAAGGGATAGCATTACATCTGTGCTGAGGGAGGATATTCCCAGAAATACCTCCAGGGAAGTTATTCGGGTGGAACTGAGAAATAAGAAAGGGATGATCACCTTATTGGGATTGTATTATAGACCCCTTAATAGTCAGAGGGAAATTGAGAAACAAACTTGTAAGCAGATCTCAGCTATCTGCAAGAATAATAGGGTAGTTATGGTAGGGGATTTTAACTTTCCAAACACAGACTGGGACTGCCATAGTGTTAAAAGTTTAGATGAAGAAGAATTTGTTAAGTGCGTACAAGACAATTTCCTGATTCAGTATGTGGATGTACCTACTAGAGAAGGTGCAAAACTTGACCTACTCTTGGAAAATAAGGCAGGGCAGGTGACTGAGGTGTCAATGGGGGAACACTTTGGAGCCAGCAACCATAATTCTATTCATTTTAAAATAATGATGGAAAAGGATAGACCAGATCTAAAAGTTGAAGTTCTAAATTGGAGAAAGGCCAATTTTGACGATATTAGGCAAGAACTTTCGAAAGCTGATTGGAGGCAGATGTTCGCAGGTAAAGGGATGGCTGGAAAATGGGAAGCCTTCAGAAATGAGATAACAAGAATCCAGAGAAAGTATATTCCTGTCAGGGTGAAAGGGAAGGCTGGTAGGTATAGGGAATGCTGAATGACTAAAGAAATTGAGGGTTTGGTTAAGAATAAGAAGGAAGCATATGTCAGGTATAGACAGGATAGATTGAGTGAATCCTTAGAAGAGTATAAAGGAAGTAGGAGTATACTTAAAAGGGAAATCAGGAGGGCAAAACGGGAACATGAGATAGTTTTGGCAAATAGAATTAAGGAGAATCCAAAGGGTTGTTACAAATATATTAAGGACAAAAGGGTAACTAGGGAGAGAATAGAGTCCCTCAAAGATCAGCAAGGTGGCCTTTGTGTGGAGCCGCAGAAAATGGGGAAGATACTAAATGAGTATTTTGCATCAGTATTTACTGTGGAAAAGGATATGGAAGATATAGACTCTGGGAAATAGATGGCGACATATTGCAAAATGGCCAGATTACAGGGGAGGAAGTGCTAGATGTCTTGAAATGGGTAAAAGTGGCTAAATCCCCAGGACCTGATCAGGTGTACCTGAGAACTCCGTGGGTAGCTAAAGAAGTGATTGCTGAGGCTCTTGCTGAGATATTTGTATCACCGATAATCATAGGTGATGTGCCGGAAGACTGGAGGTTGGCAAATGTGGTGCCACTGTTTAAGAAGAGTGGTAAGGACAAGCCACGGAACTATAGACCGGTGAGCCTGACCTTGGTGGTGGGCAAGTTGTTGGAGGGAATCCTGAGGGACAGGATGTACATCTATTTGGAAAGGCAAGGACTGATTAGGAACAGTCAACATGGCTTTGTGCGTGGGAAATCATGTCTCACAAACTTGATTGAGTTTTTTGAAGAAGAAACAAAGAGGGTTGATGAGGGCAGAGCAGTGGATGTGATCTATATGGACTTCAGTAAGGCGTTTGACAAGGTTCCCCATGGGAGACTGATTAGCAAGGTTAGATCCCAGGGAATACAGGGAGAACTGGCCATTTGGATACAGAACTGGTTCAAAGGTAGAAGACAGAGGGTGGTGGTGGAGGGTTGTTTTTCAGACTGGAGGCCTGTGACCAATGGAGTGCCACAAGGATCGGTGCTGGGCCCTCTACTTTTTGTATTTTACATAAATGATTTGGATGCGAGCACAAGAGGTACAGTTAGTAAGTTTGCAGATGACACCAAATTTGGAGGTGTAGTTGACAGCGAAGAGGGTTACCTCAGATTACCTCAGGATCTGGACCAGATGGGCCAATGGGCTGAGAAGTGGCAGATGGAGTTTAATTCAGATAGAATGTGTATAGAATGAGCTGCCAGAGGAAGGTGATGGAGGCTGGTACAATTGCAACATTTAAAAGGCATTTGGATGGGTATATGAATAGGAAGGGTTTGGTGGGATATGGGTCGGGTGCTGGCAGGTGGGACTAGATTGGGTTGGGATATCTGGGCGGGTTGGACCAAAAGGTCTGTATCCATGCTGTCCATCTCTATGACTCTATGACTATGACTAAAACAAGGCTGGGCAAGCGGCCTGAGGCTGCTCGTCATTGTGTGTATGAGCTAACGTATTGGCTGCAATGACCCTTGTTCAGAACGTTCTGATTTCTCTCCACAGATGCTGCCAGGTCTGCTGAGCTTTTCCAGCAATTTCTGTAACTACAAATTTCACACTGGCTACAAAGCGTTCGGGTGCATCGCGGGGCGTTATACAGTTGCGAGATTTTCTGACGCATTCCATTTTGGCTAATCTACCCTTACACATATTCCTCTCGGTCCTCTGCCAGCGCTTCCCATCATTTCCCCACCGCAGTGTTGGTGTGCTCACCTGTTACACACAGGCTTTGGTTGCATTTGTTTTCTTATCAGTGAAAGGGGAAATTTAAGAATAATTCCGAGAGGGATTTCTCCGGGCTGTGGCGCGCTGCAGCGAAGGTTAAACTGTGAACCAGAAAGATGGGAGCTGTTTCTCTCCCTCCCTCTCTCCCAGCCAGAAGGTGGGTCGCGCAGCGCCGCATGTTGGTGGGTGACATGCCTGGAAGAGAGAGAGAGAGAGAGAGTACTGTGTAGTTGGTGAACTCCTCCTCTCCAGGCTCAGGAGTCTGCACTGCCTTCTGATGAGTATATTAGGGGCTGCAGGAAGAAACGGCTGTTAGAGTGCGCAGAGATAAGGGTAGACTAGCCTTTTTAGTTTGTCTCCCGGCTCTGAAGCATGTTGCACAGAGTAGCAGAGGGAAAGTGAAGGGGAAAGCAGCAGTCCGCTAGAGACACCTCGTTTAACGTAACGGTAGGTAATCCCTCTGTTCACACATTCCCTTCCCTCTCTGGGGGAGGTGTTTTATTTTCGGCAGTGTGTCAAATTCCTCCCAGGTTCACATCATTCAGCATCACAGGCACAAAACATTTTATCGGATGAACTGAAAAGAGGGCTCTTTCCTGCTTGTTTAAAATAGGTCGCCTGTATTTCTCCTTAAATAATTGTTTTGTTCAGCTGCTAATTCGTTTTGGATTCGCTGTCTGTCGGGGTTGTGATCAGAAGTATCGATCTGTATCTGCACAGGGAGAAACTTAAATTTAACAAACGATTCACAATTCAGGCGCCTTTTATAAAGAGTTTGCTTTCGATGGTGGAATTGACATCTGTCTTGCACAAGTTTGGGAGGAGAGACTGAAGGAGGGAGGGCCGGTGGGGACGAGTTGAGTGGAAATCTGGAACTGTCTCCCCTCAGAGTTGGTTTGGAAGGGGATGGGTGAGGTATCGGTTAAAAAAAAACGTGCTTGCAGCTGGGTTGTAGCTGGGTGCCTGCATCAGGGGGTTAGGGAACCAACGCAGGTGGACAGGGTTCAAATGAAAGTCAGCCATCTCACCATCGAGACAGCAGGAGCTGGATGGCAACCTCTGGTTTCCAGCGTTGAGTTGTAATCTCTGACCATTTTTTTTCTCTCTCCTGCCCCCACTGCAGGGCTGCCGTGCTGAAGATGTGGCCGGAGAGAAACCTCTCACTGGAGTCCAACCATTCGCTGCTCTGCAGCCTGGCGGGGAGAGAGGGGAACAGCAGCGTCTGGTTATCTCCCCAGGATGTGATGGTCGGGGTGTTGCTCACTGCTATTGACCTGGTCACCTTCGTGGGCAACACTGTGGTGTTCATCTGCCCGGCTTTGGAGAAAAGACTCAGGACCGTCACTTATATGTTCATCATGTCATTGGCCATGGCAGATTTACTCCTTGCTTGTCTTGTTATGCCCTTCAGGTAGGAGTTTGGACACAGTTTAGTCTTTTTTTAAAGAGCTACAATAGATGGGGTTAGGGGGGAATATGCGTTTTTAACATGCTTTTGACAACTTCAGTTCCATCTCAACTTATTGTAGTCACGGGGTGTTCTGCCTTCAAGCCTACCTCTCTCGCTAGACATCTGGCCACCTATCATATTCTGATCTGGTGCCAGTCATAATGTGCAGTTGCACTGCCGAGGCTCCGTGCGGGCGTTTTGCTGTATTAGGGTGCTATATAAATGCAAGTTGTAGTAGTAATACTTATTCTTCAATATCGCTGGGAAAAAGAAGACATGTTTTGCCAAAGCTTTCTCATCTCACACCGATCAAGCTATATCACTAGAAAACAGATTCAAGAGGAAATCGACATTTATACTGCATGAGAGGAGGTTATTGATTGGTTGGAAATGGGTTCTGCTTGGTAGCAGCATTGCCATAGACAATGCACCCATTAATGCTGATTAACAGTTGTCAGCTAGGCTTTATTAAATTTTAAACCAGGAAGATTACTTCTGCTTTTTCAGAGTCTTGTATTACATTTCTCAGTGGCCTCTGGATTAATAGGACCATCACAATACCACGATACCACTATCTGCCCTGCTTGATCATGTTATAAATGAATGGTGTCAGCATGGAAGGCTTCTGGGATCTCCAACCTTGACAGGGACTCAATGAGATAGCTAATAGTCTCAGGCAGGCAGCAGCAGCAGCAGCAGCAGATTATTAGCACAATGTTGTAGGAGCAAATTACTGCAGATGCTGGAATCTGTACTGAAAACAAAAAAAATACTGGTGTCACAGCGGGTCAGACAGCATCCATCGAGACAGAGCAAGCTAATGTTTCGAGTCGAGATGACTCTCCAGAGTTGATAAGCTCTGATGAAGAGTGGCAGACGTGGGTACTGCAGATGCTGGAGATTAGAATCAAGATTAGAGTGGTGCTGGAAAAGCACAGCAGGTCAGGCAGCATCCGAGGAGCAGGAAAATCGACGTTTCAGGCAAAAGCCCTTCATCAGGAGGGTCTAGACTCAAAATGTTATCTTGCTCTCTCTCCAAAGATGCTGCCTGACTGCTGTGATTTCCAGCATTCTTTCTTTCTAACATGCTTTTGTATTGGGTGCTAACACTACTTTGAATGGGAGGTGATGGACTAAGAATCCCTATATTCCTGATGGAGGGCTTATGTCTGAAACATTGACTCTCCTGCTCCTCGAATGCTGCTGTCCTGCTGTGCTTTTTCAGTACCGTACTTTTAGACTCTAGTAATTCCCATGGCTAGATTGGGTTGGGATATCTGGTCAGCATGGATGGGTTGGACTGAAGGGTTTGTTTCCATGCTGTATATCTCTATGACTCTATGACCTAGGTAATGTCTTGGGAACCCTGATTCAAATGCCACCATGGCAAATGTAGTTATAATTCAATGAAAATCTGGGAAATATAAGTCTGATGATAGTTGTGAAGTAATTGCTGATTGTCAGAAAAAATCTATCTGGTTTGCTAATGTTCGTAAAGGAAGGTAATTTGCCTTCCTTATCTGGTCTGGCTTAGATCTAACTGCAGATCCAATGAGATTGACTCTCAATTGCTCTCTGGACATTTAGGGATGGCCAATAAATACTGACCTGGCCAATGATGCGAATGAATTTTAAAAAAGGTTTTGTTGAGGAATATTGATGAATTTATCTTCTAGTTGGACTTGGCAGTGTTAATGCAGTGGTTCTGTGGTAGAGCGATGACTGCGTGCACTAATATGCATCACGTACAATATACTTAACATGATGGCTTAGTCTGTTCTCACCTTCCGTGTGAATGCGCTTCTTTTAAACCTGCTCCGGTCATGCTTTCTCTATCTTCGAATGCTCTTGTGACAGTTGTCAAACCGTTTGCAACATGAGAGCTTTCAGAGAAGAGAGTCTTGTAGAGTCTCAGGACTGACCTAATGACATCCATGCTGTTCCTTAATGTTTCAGAACTATGTCTCTCAGAATTCTGTCTAAACAAAGGCAGTAAGTAAGAGTAATTATGACACCCCATTCAAACCAATTGGATAGAACTTAGATCTACACCAACAGGGCCCCTCCAGGTTCCTCTAGTTACTTTCTGAGGTCCTCTAGTCTTTTACTAGAAAACAAAAGTTGCTCTTGAAATGCTTCTTACAGAGTGGCATTAAGTCAATGAAGTATCTAATATTCTGAAGGGGCTTGATAGGGTAAACACTGAGAGATTGTTTCTCTGGCTGAGGAGTCTAAAACACATGGGGGTTATCTCACCATAATCTCATGACGATTTAGGACTGGGATAATGAGAAATGATTTCACTCAAGAAGTTGTGAATCTTTGGAATTCTGTTGCTCCAGAGCATTATGGATGCTCGATTGTTGATTACGTTAAGGTGGATAGTTTTTAGGTCTGTCAGGGATTCAAGGAATGCAGGTGGGCAAGTGGAGTGATGCATTAGGCAAGTCTAATTCTAGAGCGAATTATACAATGAATAGAAGAGCCTTGGGAAAAGTTGATGGGCAGAGAGATCTGGGAGTGCAGGTCCATTGTACCCTGAAGGTTGCTGCACAGGTGGATAGAGTGGTCAAGAAGGCAAATGGTATGCTTGCCTTCATTAGACTGGATGTTGAGTATAAGAGCCGCTAAGTCATGTTAAAATTGTACAGGACATTGGATCAGCCGCATTTGGAATACTGTGTACAGTTCTGGTCACCACATTATCAAATTGGAGAGGGTGCAGCGAAGGTTTACGAGGATGTTGCCTGGTATGGAAGGTGCTAGCTATGAAGAGAGGTTGAGTAGGTTAGCTTTATTTTCATTAGAAAAAAGGAGATTGAAGGGGGACCTGATTGGGGTTTACAAAATCATGAAGGATATAGACAGGGTGGATAGAGACACGCTTTTTCCCAGGGTGAAGAATTCAATAACGAGAGTCATGCTTTCAAGGTGAGAGGTGGAAAGTTTAAGGGGGATACACGCGGCAAGTACTTCACACAGAGGGTGGTGGGCATCTGGAACGCGTTGCCAGCAGAGGTGATAGAGGCAGGCACGGTAGATTAATTTAAGATGCGCCTGGACAGATGCATGAGTAGGTGGGGAACAGAGGGATACAGATGCTTAGGAATTGACCGACAGGTTTCGACAGTACATTTGGATCGGCTCAAGCTCGGAGGGCCGAAGGGCCTGTTCCTGGGCTGTAAATTTCCTTTGTTCTTTGGAGTCGCAGGTAGACAGGGTGGTGAAGGATGCATTTGGCACACTTGCCTTTATTGGTCAGTGAATTGAGTATAGGAATTGGGATGTCATTGGTATTGGGGGCAAAGTATTAACTTGGATTGAAAGTTGATTGGCTGATAGGAAACAAAGAGTAGTGATAAACGGCTCCATTTCGGAATGGCAGGCAGTGACCAGTGAGGCACCGCAGGGATCAGTACTGGGACCGCAACTTTTTACAATATATGTTAATGATATAGAAGATGGTATTAGTAATAACTTTAGCAAATTTGCTGATGATACTAAGCTGGGTGGCAGGGTGAAATGTGATGAGGATGTTAGGAGATTACAGGGTGACCTGGACAAGTTAGGTGAGTGGTCAGATGCATGGCAGATGCAGTTTAATGTGGATAAATGTATGGTTATCCACTTTGGTGGCAATAACAGGAAGGCAGATTACTACCTAAATGGAATCAATTTAGGTAAAGGGGCAGTACAAAGAGATCTGGGTATTCTTGTACACCAGTCAATGAAGGTAAGCATGCAGGTACAGCAGGTATTAAAGAAGGCTAATAGCATGCTGGCCTTCATAACAAGAGGGATTGAGTATAGAAGCAAAGAGGTTCTTCTGCAGCTGTACAGGGCCCTGGTGAGACCACACCTGGAGTACTGTGTGCAGTTCTGGTCTCCAAATTTGAGGAAAGACATTCTGGCTATTGAGGGAGTGCAGCGTAGGTTCACGAGGTCAATTCCTGGAATGGCGGGACTACCTTACACTGAAAGACTGGAGTGACTGGGCTTGTATACCCTTGAGTTTAGAAGACTGAGAGGGGATATGATTGAGTCATATAAGATTATTAAAGGTTTGGACACTCTGGAGGCAGGAAACATGTTTCCGCTGATGGGTGAGTGCTGAACCAGAGGACACAGCTTAAAAATACGAGGTAGACCATTTAGGACAAAGATGAGGAGAAACTTCTTCACCCAGAGAGTGGTGGCTGTGTGGAATGCTCTGCCCCAGAGGGCAGTGGAGGCCCAGTCTCTGGATTCATTTAAGAAAGAGTTGGATAGGGCTCTCAAGGATTGTGATATCAAGGGTTATGGAGATAAGGCAGGAACAGGATACTGATTAAGGATGATTAGCCATGATCATATTGAATGCTGGTGCAGACTCGAAGGGCAGAATGGCCTACTCCTGCACCTCTTGTCATTGTCTGTTGTCTATTGTCATGTTGTGGCTGTACAGGACATTGGTTAGGCCACTTTTAGAATACTGTGTTCAATTCTTGTCTCCCTGCTATAGGAAAGATGTTGTGAAACTTGAAAGGGTCCAAAAAAGATTTACAAGGATGTTATCAAGGTTGATGGATTTGAGCTGTAGAGAGAGGCTGAACAGGCTGGGGCTATGTTCCCTGGACCGTCGGAGGCTGCATGCTGACCTTATAGAGATTTATAAAGTCACGAGGAGCATAGTTAAGATGATTAGCTACTGTCTTTTTCCCAGGGTAGGGGAATCCAAAACTAGAGGACATAGGTTTAAGGTGAAAGGAGAGAGGTTTAAAAGAGATCTAAGGGGCAACGTTTTTACAAAGAAGGCGGTGTGTTTATAGCATAAGCTGCCAGAGGAGATGGTGAAGGTGCATCCAATTACAATATTTAAAAGGTATCTGGATAGCTATATAAATAGGAAGGGTTTAGAGGGATATGGGCTAAATGCTGGCAAATGGAACTAGATCACTCACAGACAAGATACTCGACTACAGGAGCAATCATCCCAACACCTACAAATGGAGCTGCAACAAGACATTATTTAAATGAGCTATAACACACTGCAGCACCCAGGAACTACAAAAAGCCGAGGAAAATCACCGGCACACCATATTCAGGAACAATGGTTACCCGACAAGCATATTCCACTGACTCCTACACAGCAGACCTAAACAAGAAGACACAACATGCCCAGAGACTGTAGCCACCCTGCCATAGGTTAAGGATATCTCGGAGATGACGACCAGACTACCGCGACCCTTAGGTATCATGGTAGCTCACAAACCTCCCACCACACTGAAACAGCTCCTGATGAATTTAAAGGACCCTGTACCAACAACCAGCAGAACGAATGTCATATACAAAATACCCTGCAGGGACTGTAACAAGCATTACATTGGACAGGCAGAAAACTAGCCACCATGAACACCAACTAGCCACCAAAAGACATGATCGACTATCACTGGTATCCATACATACAGATGAAGAGGGACACCAGTTCGACTGGGACAATACATTCATCCTGGGACAGGCTAAACAAAGACACGCATGGGAATTCCTGGAGGCCCGGCATTTAAACTGGAACTCCATCAACAAACACATTGATTTGGAACCCATTTACCAGCCTCTCAGCAAAAGAACTGGCAGTGATATCACCCACCACAACAGACCAAGGCACATAAATAGCAAGCGGGACAGAATACCAGCACTTCATCAGAGGCTCACTGATGACATTACCTAGCATGATGACGAAATGTCTGAGAATACATCAACCAGCTCAGTGAGCAAACTTAGAATCCAGAACTATATCAGTTTAGGATATCTGGTCGGCATGGACAAGTTGGACTGAAAGGTCTATTTCTGTGTTGTACAACTTTATGACTCTATTAATGCCAATTTCTCAAGGCCAATTCAGAATGAGAGACTAATGCAAACTGATACCCACATGCCAAAAATAAATAAAAATAAATTAGTGGGTTTGAGAGGTACTGTGATGTCCCCTATAGTTGGTTCATAGTGGTATACAGTGAAGACATGGTGCCCCAATAGTAGATATATAAGATGCTAATTTAGATATGAATCAGATGGACTGCTTTGACCTAGATAGAGTTGCGTTCTTGAGTCATTGTTGGATCTGCACTCATCCAGCCGAATAGAGAGTATCCCATCATACACACGATCTGTTATTTGGAGGAAGTAGAGATAGTTTTGGAAGTTAGGAGATGAGCCAGCCAATCTCTGTAAACATGGTACCTCCTTGTCTGATCCAGTTTCTGGCTAATTGTGGCCTCATGAGGGGCTCATGATGATATTGCCGTTGATTGTCCAAGGAACTCCTATGGAACTTCTGTCAATGCCTGATATTTCTGTAGTGCAAATGTTACTTGTCACTCATCAACCCAATGAAGGGCTTTTGCCCGAAATGTCAATTGTCCTGCTCCTTGGATGCTGCTTGACCTGCTGTGCTTTTCCAGCAACACACTCTTGACTCGAATCTCCAGCATCTGCAGTCCTCACTTTCCCCTACTCATCAACCCAAGCCTGGATATAAGCCAGATCTTGCTGCAAAAGGGAGGTGATCACACCTTTTTCTGAGAGATTTCCAATGGAACTGAACACTTTGACCAGTGAATATCCTCATTTTCAGTCTAATGTCAGAGGATTGACCATTAATGAAGCAGCTGAAGATAGTTGGACTGAAATACATTTCCTGCCCCAGCAATGATTTACTTATATTTCTGTTTCCTAAACATAGGTATCTGGAGCATGAGTAGGCCAGTCAGTCCTTCAGAGCTGAAAATGTGTTGCTGGAAAAGCGCAGCAGGTCAGGCAGCATCCAGGGAACAGGAGAATCGACGTTTCGGGCATAAGCCCTTCTCCAGTCAGTCCTTCAAGCCTGCTCTCCCATTCAGTATGATCATGGCTGATCCTCTTCTCTCAATGCCAGTTCTTGTTTTTTCTCCATACTCCTTGACGCTTTTGAAATCTAAAAATGTATCAATTTCTTTCTTGAAATATACTCAGTGACAAAGACTCTACAGCCTTCTGTGGTTGTGAATTCTACAGGTTGACCAACTTTTGAGTGAAGGAATGTTTCCTTACTTCAGTCCTCAATTCTACTCCATATTTTGAGAGTATGACCCCTGGTTCTAGATTCCCTAACCAAGGGAAACATGCTTCATGCATCTAGTCTGTCCAGCCCTGTTAGATTTGAGGTTTCAATTAGATGCCCTCTCATCCTTGTAAAATCTCATGAATACAGGCCCAGTTGAACAATAGGATATTCCTGTCATCCTCAATATTAGTGTCTGTCCACTGCATTCCCTCTATGGCAAGTATATACTTCCTTAAGTAGGGAGGTCAACACTACATGCAGTACTCCAGGTGCAGTTTCACCAAGTGCCCATATAACTGTATCAAGACATCTCTAAATCAAATCATCTTGTAAGGAAGACCAACCTACCTTTGCCTTCTTAATTATTTGCTACATCTGCCCGACTAGTTTCATTGACGGTTGCACAAGGTACCTGGATCTCTTCCTACTTCTACATTTCCCTATATATCACCATTTAAACAATACTATCCCTTTAGATTTTCAACGCTGGTGTGTAACATCTAGTGTCCAGACTGATATGTGTTCTGTCTGTGACCCACCACATTGTTAGTATATTGCGGCTTCCATTAATTTACAGAAGTAGCTCAACAGGTAATTGCGGTGAACTTATCAGATACAATGACAAAGCAACATGAAGAATCAAAATTGATTGGGATGTGCAGCAAAAAGGTCAATTAATTAAACTTAAAATATCAATCAATTGTATCTCTACCTGAAACCCTGATGGATCTTATCATCTGAATGCAGCATCTTGAAATTTCAATTTTCAAACATTTTATCAATTTTATAGAACAACTATCTTGTAACTCTCCCATTGAATTGAATAATCAAAATTCTTTGATTAAAATCTCAAGGAAAAAAAATACTGAATTGGCTGGCACATTGCGAGACAGTTTAAAACAATAGTTGAAGAGGAACATGCAGCAAATATATTTGGTCCAATAACTTGTTTTTCCATTAAAGGTGGCCCATTAGAGCTATATTATTCTACAATTGTCTGCAATGTTAAAGTTATGTTACATTTAAGTTAAAGTTCATAATGTGAACAGCATTTTCCTGAAGATTTATTTTTCAAAAATCGCTGCTCCTGGAATGTGGACAACCCTTCCAAAGCCAGCATTTGTTGACCATCCTCTATTGACCTTGGACTGAGTGGCTTGCCTGGATCATTTCAGAAGACAGGTTGGAGTCAATCACATCACTGTGGTTTGGCGAGAAGGTGCAGAGTTGTGGTGGGGGAGGGGGGCAAGCAGGCACAGCCTGTTTGAACTTACCCTGCCTGGCCAGTGTAGCAGAATTCTATCCTCAACAATGGTTATATAGAGAAAGTGAGGACCACAGATGCTGGAGATCAGAGTCAAAAGGTGTGGATCTGGAAAAGCACAGCAGGTCAGGCAGCATCCAAGGAGCAGGAGAGTTGATGTTTTTGGCAATGGCCTCCATCAGGAATGTGGGGGAGCTCATATTTCCCTCACCAACCCTTTCAGCATTCTGCAGAGACTACTCCTTCCACGATTCCCTCGTTAGGTCCATGCACCCCACCAACACACCCTCCCCTCCCAGCACCTTCCCTTGCCACCACAAGAGGTGTAAAACCTGCACCCATATCTCCCCCCTCACCTCCATCCAAGGCCCCAAACGATCCTTCCACATCTGGCAGAGATTTTCCTGCACCTCCAAACACCTCATCTGCTGTGTCCGTTGCTCTCAATGTGGTCTCCTCTACATTGGGAGTTAGAACGCCAACTTGTGGAACGTTTCAGAGAACATCTCTGGGACACACACACTAAACATCCCCACCGTCCCGTGGCTGACCACGTCACCTCCCCTGTCCCTCTCCGCCAGAGACATGCAAATCCTGGGCCGCCTCCACCACCAAATCCAAGCCATGTGCGCCTGGAGGAGGAACACCTCATCTTCTGCCTTGGGACCTTCCAACCACATGACATCAAAGTCGATTTCACCAGTTTCCTCATCTCCCCTCCCCCCACCTTATTCCAGATCCAACCCTCCAACTTGGCACCGCGTTCTTGACCTCTCCTATCCATCTTCCTTCCCACCCATCCGCTTCACCCTCCACTTCAACCTATCACCATCACTCCCCACCTTCATTTACGTATCGCCTTCCAAGCTACCTTCCCTCCAGCCCTACCCCCTCCCATTTATCTCTCAGCCCCTTGAGCCTCCACATTTCTGATGAAGAGCTTATGCCCAAAACATCGATTCTCTTGATCCTCAGATGCTGCCTGACCTGCTGTGCTTTTCCAGCACCACACATTTTGACAATGGTTATATGGATGCCAGTAGACCAGCTTTATTAATTGAATTCAAACTTCATGATATGCTATGGTAAGATTTGAACTCATATCCACAGGACATTTGTCTGTAACTTTAGATTACTAGCTTCATGATATTACCACCTCCTCAAGAATTGGCATGCAAATGACTGGAAGTCATATTATAGCTTAGATTACTTACAGCATGGAAACAGGCCCTTCGGCCTAACAAATCCACACTGACCCTCCAAAGAGCAACCCACCCAGACCCATTCCCCTACATTTTACCCCTTCACCTAACACTACGGGCAATTTAGCATGGCCAATTCACTAACCTGCACGTTTTTGGGCTGTGGGAGGAAACTGGAGCACCCGGAGGAAACCCATATGGGGAGAATGTGCAAACTCCACACAGACAGTTGCCTGAGGCGGGAATTGAACCCAGGTCTCTGACACTGCTAACCACTGTGCCACCGTGACACCCTCTAGCTAGCACTTACATGGAATACTGCACTCCAATCTGGGCACTTCAATTTAGGGAGGATATATCGGCCTAGGAGTAGATAAAAATGGATTCTATAGAGTACTGCAGGTATGAAAGTCTGTATAGGTTTGGCATACATTCTGTGAGTACTGAAGAGGTGATCCAACTGAAGTATTTAAGGTAACCAAAGGATTTGATATTCTAAACATAGAGCGAGTCTATTTCTTCTGGTCGGACAACACAGAGTAAGGTTTACCACCTTAAAATATAATTCAGGAGCAGTACACTGCATCAAAAAGAATGGGAGAAATTTGGAACTCACTTTGTCAAAACATTATTGAGGCTGGGCACCAATTGAAAATTTCAAAATTGGGATTAATGGATTTTATTAGATAATGAGATTGAGAGTTATAGAACTAAAGGCAGGATAAATGAAGTTTAGTTACTGATCACCTATGACATAATTAAATAACTAACACTGTTTGCAAGAATAAACAGTTTATTCTTGTTCCAATAATTATTACCACCTGGTTTATCCCCAAATATTTCACAGCCAAATAATTACTTTTCAATTTTGGTCACAGATATGTAATGAGAATGAATGGAGCCAGACGTGCTTTAGCTCGTTTAGTTCTATAGCTCAGCGACAGACAAAATACAGGGTTTTTTTTGTAATTATAAAAAATAGAAGGTGAATATTTATTTCTCAACATTCAACTGTATTCTCACTAGCACCCACACATGCTGGTATACATGCAGAATAAAAGGTGATTACAAGATAAGCATGCATGTAGGTTGTAAGAGTCGAAAAAATTTACTGTTATATTCGAGAAGAAAGCTTGAAAACCCTGCTGATTCCCTTTTGATTCATTGAAGAATTCAATATTGGAAGTTTCTGATGACAGACGCTTCCTGCTTTTAGCAGCAGATTTCTGGCTTCAGTCCAGTCGAGATCAGTTCAACATCCCTGACAAACAATGACTTTGTTCTCAAATTGGTAGGTAAAGACTAGTCCAATTCTCCACCTGCTGGTGAATTTTATACAGAGTCCTTCCTTCATTGCTCCCTCTGAGACTCAGTGTCCGACAGATTGAGGCTGTATCAGAAATGGGCATGACCTAATGTACATTATTGCAATCTGGGTTCTGCCAGGTAAACACGGTGTCTGTTTTCCATTATCCACACAAACAGTTTCTGATGACTGTCCAGTTCTGACGAAGGGTCACTGGACTAGAAACATTAACTTTGTTTCTCTCTCAGCAAGTGCTGCGAGATTGGCTGTGTTCCTCCAGCACACTCTGCTTTTGTTTCAGATTTCCAGCATCCTCGAAGATATCCTGTATGTTTCAACAAGGTCACCTCTCATTCTTCTATATTTCAATGACTCCAGGTTCAATCTACTTGACTTCTCCTGAAAGAGTTCAGAAAAGGATGTTGCTAGGATTGGAGGGCTTGAGCTGGAGGCTGAGGAGAGACTTTATACAGGTTTAAAAAATCATGAGGGGCATTGATCGGGTAAATACACAAGGTCTTTTCCCCAGGCTGGGGGTCTTCTTGTTGAATGTAGGAGTTGAGGGAGAGTTTACGGATTACTGAGGATTATATCTGCAATAAATGCCGTTAGTTGCGAATCCTATCAGATCGAATGGATCAGTTGGAGCGACAGTTAGAGGCAATGAGTAATTTACAAGAGCAAGGGGATGTGATGGATGGCAGTTATAGGAAGGGAGAAAAGTCACAGATACAGTCACATAGATGGGTTAACTCCAGGAAAGATAAGAAAGGTAGGCAGGTAGGGCAGGAGTCTTCTGTGACTATGCCCATTTCAAACAAGTATGCTGTTTTGGAAAATATAGGGGATGATGGATTCTCAGGGGAATGTAGCATGAACAGCCAAGTTTCAGGTATCGAGATTCAATGAGAGGTACATCGGGTTCCGAGAGATCGAGTGTGTTAGGAGACTCTCTAGTTCAAATCACAGACAGACATTCTTGTGGCCAGCAGCGAAAAATCAGAATGGTGTGTTGTCTCCCAGGTGCCAGGATCAAGAATGTCTCAGAGAGGGTGCAGAATGTTCTCAAGGGGGAAAAGGGTCCAGCTGGAGGTCATTGTGCACATTGGAAACAATGACATAGTAAGGGAAAAGGATGAGATTCTGAAGGGAGAATACATAGAATTAGGCAGGAATTTAAAAAGGAGGTCTTCGAGAGTACTAATATCTGGATTACTCCCAGTGCTGCGAGCTCGTGAGGGTGGGAATAAGAAGATGCATGGCTGAGGAGCTGGGATTTGGGAGAAGGATTCACATTTTTGGATCATTGGAATCTCTTCTGGGGTAGAAGTGACCTGTAAAAGAAGGACAAATTGCACCTGAATTGGAAGGGGACTAATATACTGGCGGGGAGATTTGCTGGAGCTGCCTAGGAGGATTTAAGTGGGTAAGGAGGTGGAGTGGGACGCAGGGAGATAGTGAGGAAAAAGATCAATCTGAGACTGGTACAGTTGAGAAAAGAAGCAGGTCAAACCAGCAGGGACAAAACAGAGAACAAGGGAGGACTGATAAATTAATCTGGATTTATTTCAAAGCAAGGGGCCTAACAGGGAAGGCAGATGAACTCAGGGCATGGTTAGGGACATGGGACTGAGGTATCATAGCAATTGCAGAAACGTGGCTCAGGGCTGGCAGCTTAATGTTCCAGGATACAAATGCTGCAGGAAGAACAGAAAGGGAGGCAAGAGAGGAGGGGGAGTGGCATTTTTGATAAGGGATAGCATTACAGCTGTGCTGAGGGAGGATATTCCCAGAAATACATCCAGGGAGGTTATTTGGGTGGAACTGAAAAATATGAAAGGGAAGATCATCTTATTGGGATTGTATTATACACCCCCCAATAGTCAGAGGGAAATTGAGAAACAAACTTGTAAGGAGATCTCAGCTATCTGTAAGGATAATAGGGTGGTTATGGTAGGAGATTTTAACTTTCCAAACATAGACTGGGACTGCCATAGTGTTAAGGGTTTAGATGGAGAGGAATTTGTTAAGTGTGTACAATAAAATTTTCTGATTCAGTATATGGATGTACCTACTAGAGAAGGTGCAAAACCTGACCTACTCTTGGGAAATAAGGCAGGGCAGGTGACTGAGGTGACAGTGGGGGAGCACTTTGGGGCCAGTGACCATAATTCTATTAGTTTTAAAATACTGACGGAAAAGAATAGACCAGATCTAAAAGTCGAGATTCTAAATTGGAGAAAGGCTAATTTTGATGTATTAGGCAAGAACTTTCGAAAGCTGATTGGGGGCAGATGTTCACAGGTAAAGGGACGGCTGGAAAATGGGAAGCCTTCAGAAATGAGATAATAAGAATCCAGAGAAAGTATATTCCTGTTAGGGTGAAAGGAAAGGCTGGTAGGTATAGGGAATGCTGGATGACTAAAGAAATTGAGGGTTTGGTTAAGAAAAAGAAGAAAGCATATGTCAGGTATAGACAGGATAGATCGAGTGAATCCTTAGAAGAGTATAAAGACAGTAGGGGTATACTTAAGAGGGAAATCAGGAGGGCAAAATGGGGACATGAGATAGCTTTGGCAAATAGGGTTAAGGAGAATCCAAAAGGTTTTTATGAACACATTAAGGACTAAAGGGTAACTAGAGAGAGAATAGGGCCCCTCAAAGATCAGCAAGGCGGCCTTTGTGTGGAGCCACAGGAGATGGGGAGATACTAAATGAGTATTTTGCATCAATATTTACTGTGGGAAAGGACATGGAAGATATAGAATGCAGGGAAATAAATGGTGACATCTTGAAAAATGTTCATATTACAGAGGAGGAAGTGCTGGATGTCTTGGATAAATCCCCAGGACCTGATCAGGTGTACCCTAGAGCTCTGTGGGAAGCTATGGAAGTAATTGCTGGGCTCCTTGCTGAGATATTTGTATCATTAATCATCACAGGTGAGGTGCTGGAAGACTGGAGATTGGCTAATGTGGTGCCACTATTTAACAGAGGTGGTAAGGACAAGCCAGGGAACTATAGACCGGTGAGCCTGATATCGGTGGTGAGCAAGTTGTTGGAGGGAATCCTGAGGGACAGGATGTGCATGTATTTGGAAAACAAGGACTGATTAGAGATTGTCAATATGGCTTTGTGTGTGGGAAATCATGTCTCACAAACTTGATTGAGTTTTTTGAAGATATAACAAAGAAGATTGATGAGGTCAGAGCGGTGGACCTGATCTATATGGACTTCAGTAAGGCATTCAACAAGGTTCCCCATGGGAGACTGGTTAGCAAGGTTATATCTCACGGAATACAGGGAGAACTAGCCATTTGGATCCAGAACTGGCTCAAAGGTATACGACAGAGGATGGTGCTGGAGGGTTGTTTTTCAGACCGGAGGCCTGTGACAAATGGAGTGCCACAAGGTTCAGTGCTGGGTCCATTACTTTTCATCATTTACATAAATAACACCAAAATTAGAGGTGTAGTGGACAGCGAAGAGGGTTACCTCAGATTACAACAGGATCTGGACCAGATGGGCCAATGGGCTGAGAAGTGGCAGATGGAGTTTGATTCAGATAAATGCGAGGTGTTGCATTTTGGGAAAGCAAATCGTAGCAGCACATATACACATAATGGTAAGGTCCTAGGGAGTGTTGCTGAACAAAGAGACCTTGGAGTAGCTCCTTGAAAGTGGAGTCGCAGGTAGATAGGATAGTGAAGAAGGCGTTTGGTATGCTTTCTTTAATTGGTCAGAGTATTGAGTACAGGGGCTGAGAGGTCAAGTTGTGACTGTACAGAATGTTGGTAAGACCACTTTTAGAATATTGCGTGCAATTCTGGTCTCCTTCCTAGCAGAAAGATGTTGTGAAACTTGAAAGGGTTCAAAAAGATTTCTAACGATGTTACCAGGGTTGGAGGATTTGAGCTATAGGGAGAGGCTGAATAGGCTGGGGCTGTTTTCCCTGGAGCGTCGGAGGCTGGGGAGTAGGATAAATAGGCCTTTCCCTGGGGTCGGGGAGTCCAGAACTAGAGGGCACAGGTTTAGGATGAGAGGGGAAAGATATAAAAGTGACCTGAGGGGCAACCTATTCAGGCAGAGGGTGTATGGAATGAGCTGCCAGGGGAAGTGGTGGAGGCTGGTACAATTACGACATTTAAAAGACATCTGGATGGCTATATGAATAGGAAGGGTTTAGAGGGATATGGACCAAGTATGGCAAACGGGACAAGATTAATTAAATTTATTTAGGATATCTGTTCGGTATGGACGAGTTAGACCGAGGGGTCTGTATCCATGCTGTAAACTCGATGACTCTCTGACTCCTCATAAGACAATTCCTTCCCCCAGCAACATCTGATATCACTGGATAAAACCAAATTACTGCAGATGCTGGAATCTGAAACCAAAAGAGAAAATACTGGAAAATCTCAGCAGGTCTAGCAGCATCTGTAAGGAGAGAAAAGAGCTGACGTTTCGGGTCTAACTGACCCTTTGTCAAAGCTAGAAAAAGGGAGAAATAGGGAGGTATTCTCGGCTGAGAGAGGGTGAGTCATGGCTTCAGAAGCAAAGGTAGCAATAAAAAGGCATATTGCTATTTCTCCCTTTTCTTTAGCTTTGACAAAGGGTCAGTTAGACTTGAAACATAAGCTCTTTTCTCTCCTTACAGATGCTGCCAGACCTGCTGAGATTTTCCAGCATTTTCTCTTTTAATATCTGATATCAGCCTGGTGAACCTTTCCTGAATGCCTCCTATACCAGTATAGCTTCCCTATGGTCAGGGGCCCAAAATTATTCACAGTAATCTTAATACTATGTTCAATTCTGGTCTCCCTGTGTAGGAACAATGTCGTTAAACTTAAAAGGGTGCAAAAAAGATTTACAAGGATGTTGCGAGGGGTTGAGCTATAGGGAGACACTGAATAGGCTGGGGCACTTATCCCTGGAGTGTCAGAGACTGAGGGGTGACCTTATAGAGGTTTATAAAATCATGACAGGCATGGATAAGGTGAATAGCCAAGGTCTTTTCCCTGGAATGGTGGAGTCCAAAACTAGAGGGCATCGGTTTAAGGTGAGAGGGAAAAGATATAAAAGGGACTGAAGGGGCAAGCTTTTCACATAGAGGATGGTTCATGTGTGGAATGAGCAGCCAGCCGAAGTGGTGGAGGCTGGTACAATTACAGCATTTAAAAGGCATCTGGATGGGTATATGAATAGGAAGGGTTTGGAGGGATATGGGCCAAATGCTGGCAAATGGGACTAGATTAATTTAGGATATCTGGGTTGGCATAGATGAGTTGTCCAAAGGGACTGTTTCTGTGCTGTACATCTCTGTGACTCTATGACTCTCTAAGTGTCTGCACGGTTGTAGCAAAACCTGCCTATCTTTATCCTCCATTCCCTTTTAAATTGGCCTTCTCTATTAAACCCTAAACTTTGATGCTACCTATTTGTCATTCATATGAGGACTTCCAAGTCCCCCACTGCTGTAGCATTCTGCAGTCTCTCTCCATTTGAATATTATTCAGATCTCAGATAGGTAACCAAGGTTCTGGCTCTGTGGGAGACATCTGCTGAGGGGCTTGCAGCTTGCTGGGTCCCAAGGTGTACATGTGTGACAATTCTCCTTACAGGATCGACTTGACTTTCACTCACTGGAAGGCAGTTTTGAGTCTGTCAGTAGTTCCATACGGAGTTGGCCAATGATGAAATCCCTCTATTTTTGCTCCAGTGAAGCTCAGCACAAGCTGGAACTGCAGTAGATCATTTGGTGCATGTACATCCCCAGTGCCAATAGGAAGGGAGTCCCAAGATTTTGGTGCATGTACATCTGCAGTGCCGATAGGAAGGGAGGCCCAGGATTTTGGTGCATGTGCATCCGCAGTGCCGATAGGAAGGAAGCCCCAGCATTTTGGTGCATGTACATCCGCAGTGCCGATAGGAATGGAGTCACAGGATTTTGGTGCATATACATCCGCAGTGCCGTTAGGAAGGGTGTCCCAGGATTTTGGTGCATGTAAAGCCGCAGTGTCGATAGGAAGGGTGCCCCAGGATTTTGGCGCATGTACATCTGCAGTGCCGATAGGAATGGAGCCTCAGCTTTTTGGTGCATGTTCACCTGCAGTGCCGATAGGAAGGGAGTCCCAGGATTTTGGTGCATGTACATCCGCAGTGCCGATAGGAATGGAGTCACAGGATTTTGGTGCATGTACATCCGCAGTGACGATAGGAACGGAGTCCCAGGATTATGGTGAATGTACATCTACAGTGCCGTTAGGAAGGGTGCCCCAGGATTTGGTGCATGTACATCCACAGTGCCGTTAGGAAGGGTGCCCCAGGATTTTGGTGCATGTTAACCTGCAGTGCCGATACGAAGGGAGTCCCAGGATTTTGGTGCATGTACATCCACAATGTCGATAAGAAGGCAGTCCCAGGATTTGGGTGCATGTCCATCCGCAGTGTCGATAGTAAGGGAATCCCAGGAATTTGCTGCATGTTGTGGGTGGCACGGTGGCACAGTGGTTAGCACTGCTGCCTCACAGCGCCAGAGACCCGGGTTCAATTCCCGACTCAGGCGACTGACTGTGTGGAGTTTGCACGTTCTCCCCGTGTCTGCGTGGGTTTCCTCCGGGTGCTCCGGTTTCCTCCCACAGTCACAAAGATGTGCGGGTCAGGTGAATTGGCCATGGTAAATTGCCTGTATTGTTAGGTTAAAGGGGTAAATGTAGGGGTATGGGTGGGTTGCGCTTCGGCGGGTCGGTGTGGACTTGTTGGGCCGAAGGGCCTGTTTCCACACTGTAAGTAATCTAATCTAATCTAAATGTTCACCTGCAGTGGATAGGAAGGGAGCCCAGGATTTTGGCGCATGTACATCCGCAGTGCCGATAGGAAGGGAGCCCCAGCATTTTGGTGCATATACATCTGCAGTACCGATAGGAAGGGAATCCCAGGATTTTGGTGCATGTCCGTCCGCAATGCCGATAGGAAGGGAGCCGTAGGAGTTTGGTGCATGTTAACCTGCAGTGCCAATAGGAAGGGAGACCCAGGATTTTGGTGCATGTTAACCTGTAGTGCCGATAGGAAGGGAGACCCAGGATATTGGTGCATATACATCAGCAGTGCCGATAGAAAGGGAGTCCCAGGATTTTGGTGCATGTACATCTGCAGTGCCGATAGGAAGGGAGCCCCAACATTTTGGTGCATGTACATCCGCAGTACCGATAGGAGGGGAATCCCAGGATTTTGGTGCATGTCCATCCGCAATGCCGATAGGAAGGGAGCCGCAGGATTTTGGTGCATGTTTACCTGCAGTGCCGATAGGAAGGGAGCCCCAGGATTTTAGTGCATGTTCACCTGTAGTGCCGATAGGAAGGGAGACCCAGGATATTGGTGCATATACATCAGCAGTGCCGATAGGAAGGGAGTCCCAGGATTTTGGTGCATGTACATCAGCAATGCTGATAGAAAGGGAGTCCCAGGATTTTGGTGCACGTCTATTCGCAATGCCGATAGAAAGGAAGCTCCGGGATATTGCTGCATGTTCACCTGCAGTGCCAATAGGAAGGGATTCCCAGCATTTTGGTGCATGTTCACCTGCAGTGCCGATAGGAGGGGAGCCCCAGCATTTTGGTGCATGTTTACCTGTAGTGCCAATAGGAAGGGAGCCCCAGGATTTTGGTTCATTTACATCCGCAGTGCCGATAGGAAGGGAGACCAAGGAGTTTGGTGCATGTACATCCGCAGTGCCGATAGGAAGTGAGACCAAGGATTTTGGTGCATGTACATCCGCAGTGCCGATAGGAAGGGAGTCCCAGGATTTTGGTGCATGTACATCCGCAGTACCGCTAGGAAGGGAGCCCCAGCATTTTGGTGCATGTATATCCACAGAACCAATAGGAAGGGAGTCCCAGTATTTTAGTGCATGTTCACCTGCAGTGCCGATAGGAAGGGAGCCCCAGCATTTTGGTGCATGTACATCAGCAATGCCGATAGGAAGGGAATCCCAGGATTTTGGTGCATGTACATCCGCAGTGCCGATAGGAATGGAGTCCCAGGATTTTGGTGCATGTACATCCACAGTGCCGATAGGAAGGGAGTCCCAGGATTTTGGTGCATGTAAAGCCGCAGTGCTGATAGGAAGGTGCCCCAGGATTTTGGTGCATGTTAACCTGCAGTGCCGATACGAAGGGAGTCCCAGGATTTTGGTGCATGTACATCCGCAATGTCGATAAGAAGGCAGTCCCAGGATTTGGGTGCATGTCCATCCGCAGTGTCGATAGTAAGGGAATCCCAGGAATTTGCTGCATGTTGTGGGTGGCACGGTGGCACAGTGGTTAGCACTGCTGCCTCACAGCGCCAGAGACCCGGGTTCAATTCCCGACTCAGGCGACTGACTGTGTGGAGTTTGCACGTTCTCCCCGTGTCTGCGTGGGTTTCCTCCGGGTGCTCCGGTTTCCTCCCACAGTCACAAAGATGTGCGGGTCAGGTGAATTGGCCATGGTAAATTGCCTGTATTGTTAGGTTAAAGGGGTAAATGTAGGGGTATGGGTGGGTTGCGCTTCGGCGGGTCGGTGTGGACTTGTTGGGCCGAAGGGCCTGTTTCCACACTGTAAGTAATCTAATCTAATCTAAATGTTCACCTGCAGTGGATAGGAAGGGAGCCCAGGATTTTGGCGCATGTACATCCGCAGTGCCGATAGGAAGGGAGCCGTAGGAGTTTGGTGCATGTTAACCTGCAGTGCCGATAGGAAGGGAGACCCAGGATTTTGGTGCATGTACATCTGCAGTGCCGATAGGAAGGGAGCCCCAACATTTTGGTGCATGTACATCCGCAGTACCGATAGGAGGGGAATCCCAGGATTTTGGTGCATGTCCATCCGCAATGCCGATAGGAAGGGAGCCGCAGGATTTTGGTGCATGTTTACCTGCAGTGCCGATAGGAAGGGAGCCCCAGGATTTTAGTGCATGTTCACCTGTAGTGCCGATAGGAAGGGAGACCCAGGATATTGGAGCATATACATCAGCAGTGCCGATAGGAAGGGAGTCCCAGGATTTTGGTGCATGTACATCAGCAATGCTGATAGAAAGGGAGTCCCAGGATTTTGGTGCATGTACATCAGCAATGCTGATAGAAAGGGAGTCCCAGGATTTTGGTGCACGTCTATCCGCAATGCCGATAGAAAGGAAGCTCCGGGATATTGCTGCATGTTCACCTGCAGTGCCAATAGGAAGGGATTCCCAGCATTTTGGTGCATGTTCACCTGCAGTGCCGATAGGAGGGGAGCCCCAGCATTTTGGTGCATGTTTACCTGTAGTGCCAATAGGAAGGGAGCCCCAGGATTTTGGTTCATTTACATCCGCAGTGCCGATAGGAAGGGAGACCAAGGACTTTGGTGCATGTACATCCGCAGTGCCGATAGGAAGGGAGTCCCAGGATTTTGGTGCATGTACATCCGCAGTACCGCTAGGAAGGGAGCCCCAGGATTTTGGTGCATGTATATCCACAGAACCGATAGGAAGGGAGTCCCAGTATTTTAGTGCATGTTCACCTGCAGTGCCGATAGGAAGGGAGCCCCAGCATTTTGGTGCATGTACATCAGCAATGCCGATAGGAAGGGAGTCCCAGGATTTTGGTGCATGTACATCCGCAGTGCCGATAGGAATGGAGTCCCAGGATTTTGGTGCATGTACATCCGCAGTGCCGATAGGAAGGGAGTCCCACTATTTTAGTGCATGTTCACCTGCAGTGCTGATAGGAAGGGAGCATTTGGTGCATGTACATCAGCAATGCCGATAGGAAGGGTGGCTCAGGATTTTGGTGCATGTACATCCACAATGCCGATAAGAAAGGAGCCCCAGCATTTTGCTGCATGTACATCCACAATGCCAATAGGAAGGGAGCCCCAGGACTTTGGTGCATGTTTACCTGCAGTGCTGATAGGAAGGGAGACCCAGGATTTTGGTGCATGTACATCCGCAGTGCCGATAGGAAGGGAGCCCCAAGATTTTGGTGCTTTTACACCTGCAGTGCCGATAGGAAGGGAGTCCCAGGATTTTGGTGCATGTACATCTGCAGTGCCGATAGGAAGGGAGTCCCAGGATTTTGGTGCATGTACATCCGCAGTGCCGATAGGAAGGGAGCCCCAGGATTTTGGTGCATGTATATCCGCAGTGCCGATAGGCAGGGAGTCCCAGGATTTTGGTGCATGTACATCCACAGTGCCGATTGGAAGGGAACCCTAGGATTTGGTGCATGTTCACCTGCAGTGCCGATAGGAAGGAAGACCCAGGAGTTTGGTGCATGTACATCCGCAGTGCCGATAGGAAGAGAGTCCCGGGATTTTGGTGCATGTACATTCGCAGTGCCGATAGGAATGGAGTCCCGGGATTTTGGTGCATGTACATCAGCAGTGCTGATAGGAAGGAAGACCCAGGATTTTGGTGCATGTACACCTGCAGTGCCGATAGGAAGGGAGTCCCAGCATTTTGGGACATGTACATCCGCAGTGCCGGTAGGAAGGGAGCCCCAGGATTTTGGTGCATGTACATCCGCAATGCTGATACGAAGGGAGCCCCAGGATTTTGGTGCATTTACATCCGCAGTGCCGATAGGAAGGGAGACCAAGGATTTTGGTGCATATACATCCGCAGTGCCGATAGGAAGTGAGACCAAGGATTTTGGTGCATGTACATCCGCAGTGCCGATAGGAAGGGAGCCCCAGGACTTTGGTGCATGTATATCCGCAGCGCAGATAGGAAGGGAGTCCCAGTATTTTAGTGCATGTTCACCTGCAGTGCCGATAGGAAGGGAGCCCCAGCATTTTGGTGCATGTACATCAGCAATGCCGATAGGAACGGTGGCTCAGGATTTTGGTGCATGTACATCCACAATGCCAATAAGAAAGGAGCCCCAGCATTTTGCTGCATGTACATCCACAATGCCAATAGGAAGGGAGCCCCAGGACTTTGGTGCATGTTTACCTGCAGTGCTGATAGGAAGGGAGACCCAGGATTTTGGTGCATGTACATCCGCAGTGTCGATAGGAAGGGAGCCCCAAGATTTTGATGCTTTTACACCTGCAGTGCCGATAGGAAGGGAGTCCCAGGATTTTGGTGCATGTACATCTGCAGTGCCGATAGGAAGGGAGTCCCAGGATTTTGGTGCATGTACATCAGCAATGCTGATAGAAAGGGAGTCCCAGGATTTTGGTGCATGTACATCAGCAATGCTGATAGAAAGGAAGCTCCGGGATATTGCTGCATGTTCACCTGCAGTGCCAATAGGAAGGGATTCCCAGCATTTTGGTGCATGTTCACCTGCAGTGCCGATAGGAGGGGAGCCCCAGCATTTTGGTGCATGTTTACCTGTAGTGCCAATAGGAAGGGAGCCCCAGGATTTTGGTTCATTTACATCCGCAGTGCCGATAGGAAGGGAGACCAAGGATTTTGGTGCATGTACATCCGCAGTGCCGATAGGAAGGGAGTCCCAGGATTTTGGTGCATGTACATCCGCAGTACCGCTAGGAAGGGAGCCCCAGGATTTTGGTGCATGTATATCCACAGAACCGATAGGAAGGGAGTCCCAGTATTTTAGTGCATGTTCACCTGCAGTGCCGATAGGAAGGGAGCCCCAGCATTTTGGTGCATGTACATCAGCAATGCCGATAGGAAGGGAGTCCCAGGATTTTGGTGCATGTACATCCGCAGTGCCGATAGGAATGGAGTCCCAGGATTTTGGTGCATGTACATCCGCAGTGCCGATAGGAAGGGAGTCCCACTATTTTAGTGCATGTTCACCTGCAGTGCTGATAGGAAGGGAGCATTTGGTGCATGTACATCAGCAATGCCGATAGGAAGGGTGGCTCAGGATTTTGGTGCATGTACATCCACAATGCCGATAAGAAAGGAGCCCCAGCATTTTGCTGCATGTACATCCACAATGCCAATAGGAAGGGAGCCCCAGGACTTTGGTGCATGTTTACCTGCAGTGCTGATAGGAAGGGAGACCCAGGATTTTGGTGCATGTACATCCGCAGTGCCGATAGGAAGGGAGCCCCAAGATTTTGGTGCTTTTACACCTGCAGTGCCGATAGGAAGGGAGTCCCAGGATTTTGGTGCATGTACATCTGCAGTGCCGATAGGAAGGGAGTCCCAGGATTTTGGTGCATGTACATCCGCAGTGCCGATAGGAAGGGAGCCCCAGGATTTTGGTGCATGTATATCCGCAGTGCCGATAGGCAGGGAGTCCCAGGATTTTGGTGCATGTACATCCACAGTGCCGATTGGAAGGGAACCCTAGGATTTGGTGCATGTTCACCTGCAGTGCCGATAGGAAGGAAGACCCAGGAGTTTGGTGCATGTACATCCGCAGTGCCGATAGGAAGAGAGTCCCGGGATTTTGGTGCATGTACATTCGCAGTGCCGATAGGAATGGAGTCCCGGGATTTTGGTGCATGTACATCAGCAGTGCTGATAGGAAGGAAGACCCAGGATTTTGGTGCATGTACACCTGCAGTGCCGATAGGAAGGGAGTCCCAGCATTTTGGGACATGTACATCCGCAGTGCCGGTAGGAAGGGAGCCCCAGGATTTTGGTGCATGTACATCCGCAATGCTGATACGAAGGGAGCCCCAGGATTTTGGTGCATTTACATCCGCAGTGCCGATAGGAAGGGAGACCAAGGATTTTGGTGCATGTACATCCGCAGTGCCGATAGGAAGGAAGACCAAGGATTTTGGTGCATGTACATCCGCAGTGCCGATAGGAAGGGAGCCCCAGGACTTTGGTGCATGTATATCCGCAGCGCAGATAGGAAGGGAGTCCCAGTATTTTAGTGCATGTTCACCTGCAGTGCCGATAGGAAGGGAGCCCCAGCATTTTGGTGCATGTACATCAGCAATGCCGATAGGAACGGTGGCTCAGGATTTTGGTGCATGTACATCCACAATGCCGATAAGAAAGGAGCCCCAGCATTTTGCTGCATGTACATCCACAATGCCAATAGGAAGGGAGCCCCAGGACTTTGGTGCATGTTTACCTGCAGTGCTGATAGGAAGGGAGACCCAGGATTTTGGTGCATGTACATCCGCAGTGTCGATAGGAAGGGAGCCCCAAGATTTTGATGCTTTTACACCTGCAGTGCCGATAGGAAGGGAGTCCCAGGATTTTGGTGCATGTACATCTGCAGTGCCGATAGGAAGGGAGTCCCAGGGTTTTGGTGCATGTACATCCGCAGTGGCCGATAGGAAGGGACCCCGAGGATTTTCGTGCATATATATCTGCAGTGCCGATAGGCAGGGAGTCCCAGGATTTCGGTGCATGAACATCCACAGTGCCGATTGGAAGGGAACCCTAGGATTTTGGTGCATGTTTACCCGCGGTGCCGATAGGAGGGGAGACCCAGGAGTTTGGTGCATGTACATTCGCAGTGCCGATAGGAAGGGAATCACGGAATTTTGGTGTATGTTCATCCGCAGTGCTGTTAGGAAGGGAGTCCCAGGATTTTGTTGCATGTTTACCTGCAGTGCCGATAGGAAGGGAGACCCAGGACTTTGGTGCATGGACATCCGCAGTGCCGATAGCAAAGGAGCCCCGGGATTTTGGTGCATGTACATCCGCAGTGCTGATAGGAAGGGAGTCCCAGGATTTTGGTGCATGTACACCTGCAGTGCCGATAGGAAGGGGAGTCCAGCATTTTGGGACATGTACATCCGCAGTGCCGGGAGGAAGGGAGCCCCAGGGTTTTGGGACATGTACATCCGCAATGCTGATACGAAGGGAGTCCCAGGATTTTGGTGCATGTACATCCGCAGTGCCGGGAGGAAGGGAGCCCCAGGGTTTTGGGACATGTACATCCGCAATGCTGATACGAAGGGAGTCCCAGGATTTTGGTGCATGTACATCCGCAATGTCGATAAGAAGGGAGTCCCAGGATTTTGGTGCATGTACATCCGCTGTGCCAATAGGAGGGGAATCCCAGGATTTTGGTGCATGTCCGTCCGCAATGCCGATAGGAAGGGAGCCCCAGGATTTTGGGACATGTACATCCGCTGTGCCGATAAGAGGGGAATCCCAGGATTTTGGTGCATGTCCGTCCGCAATGCTGATACGAAGGGAGCCCCAGGATTTTGCTGCATTTTTACCCGCGGTGCCGATAGGAAGGGAGACCCAGGACTTTGGTGCATGTACATCCGCAGTGCCGATAGGAAGGGAGTCCCGGGATTTTGGTGTATGTTCATCCGCAATGCTGATAGGAATGGAGTCCCAGGACTTTGGTGCATGTACATCCGCAGTACCGATAGGAAGGGAGACCCAGGACCTTACTGCATGTACACCTGCAGTGCCGATAGGAAGGGAGCCCCAGGATTTTGGCGCATGTTCATCTGCAGTGCCGATAGGAAGGGAGTCACAGGACTTTGGTGCATGTACATCCGCAGTGCCGATAGGAAGGGAGTCCCAGGATTTTGGTGCATCAACATCCACAGTGCCGATTGGAAGGGAACCCTAGGATTTTGGTGCAAGTTCACCTGCAGTGCCGATAGGAAGGGAGAACCAGGAGTTTGGTGCATGTACACCTGCAGTGCCGATAGGAAGGGAGCCTCAGCATTTTGGTGCATAAACATCCGCAGTGCAGATAGGACGGGAGTCCCAGGATTTCAGTGCATCAACATCCACAGTGCCGATTGGAAGGGAACCCTAGGATTTTGGTGCATGTTCACCTGCAGTGCCGATAGGAGGGGAGACCCAGGATTTTGGTGCATGTACATCCGCAGTGCCGATAGGAAGGGAGTCCCAGGATTTTGGTGCATGTACATCCGCAGTGCCGATAGGAAGGGAGCCCCAGGATTTTCGTGCATATATATCTGCAGTGCCGATAGGCAGGGAGTCCCAGGATTTCGGTGCATGAACATCCACAGTGCCGATTGGAAGGGAACCCTAGGGTTTTGGTGCATGTTCACCTGCAGTGCCGATAGGAGGGGAGACCCAGGAGTTTGGTGCATGTACATTCGCAGTGCCGATAGGAAGGGAGTCCCGGAATTTTGGTGTATGTTCATCCGCAGTGCTGTTAGGAAGGGAGTCCCAGGATTTTGTTGCATGTTTACCTGCAGTGCCGATAGGAAGGGAGCCCCAGGATTTTGGGACATGTACATCCGCAGTGCCGATAGGAAGGGAGTCCCGGGAATTTGGTGCATGTACATCCGCAGTGCTGATAGGAAGGGAGTCCCAGGATTTTGCTGCATGTACATCCGCAGTTACGATAGGAAGGGACCACCAGGATTTTGGTGCATGTTCATCCGTAGTGCCGATAGGAAGGGAGTCCCAGGATTTTGCTGCATGTTCACCTGCAGTGCCGATATGAAGAGAGCCCCAGCATTTTGGTGCATGTACATCCGCAATGCCGATAGGAAGGGAGTCCCAGGATTTTGGTGCACGTCCAGCCACAATGCCGATAGGAAGGGAGTGCCAGGATTTTGGTGCATGTACATCCGCAGTGCCGAAAGGAAGGGAGCTCCATTATTATTTGCTGCATGTTCACCTGCATTGCCGATAGGAAGGGAGCCCCAGGATTTTGGCACATGTACATCCGCAGTGCCGATAGGAAGGGAGTCTCAGGATTTTGCTGCATGTTCACCTGCATTGCCGACAGGAAGGGAGCCCCAGCATTTTGGTGCAGGTACATCCGCAGTGCCGTGAGGAGGGGAATCCCAGGATTTTGGTGCATGTCCGTCCGCAATGCCGATAGGAAGGTAGCCCCAGGATTTTGGGACATGTACATCCGCAATGCTGATACGAAGGGAGCCCCAGGATTTTGGTGCATGTTTACCCGCAGTGCCGATAGGAAGGGAGACCCAGGACTTTGGTGCATGTACATCCGCAGTGCCGATAGGAAGGGAATCCCGGGATTTTGGTGTATGTTCATCCGCAATGCTGATAGGAAGGGAGTCCCAGGATTTTGGTGCATGTTAACCTGCAGTGCTGATACGAAGGGCGACCCAGGATATTGGTGCAAGCACATCAGAAGTGCCGGTAGGAAGGGAGTCCCAGGATTTTGGTGCATGTACATCCGCAATGTCGATAAGAAGGGAGTCCCAGGATTTTGGTGCATGTACATCCGCAGTGCCGATAGGAAGGGAGCCCCAGGATTTTGGCGCAGTTACATCCGCAATGCCGATAGGAAGGGAGTCCCAGGATTTTGGTGCATGTACATCCGCAGTGTCGATAGGAAGGGAGTCCCGGGATTTTGGTGCATGTACATCCGGAGTGCCGATAGGAAGGGAGCCCCAGGATTTTGGTGCATGTATATCCGCAGGGCCGATAGGCAGGGAGTCCCAGGAATTTGGTGCATGTTCATCTGCAGTGCTGATAGGAAGGGAGCCCCAGGATCTTGGCACATGTACATCCGCAGTACCGATAGGAGGGGAATCCCAGGACTCTGGTGCATGTCCGTCCGCAATGCCGATAGGAAGGGAGCCGCAGGATTTTGGTGCATGTTAACCTGCAGTGCCGATAGGAAGGGAGCCCCAGGACTTTGGTGCATGTTCACCTGTAGTGCCGATAGGAAGGGAGACCCAGGATATTGGTGCATCTACATCAGCAATGCCGATAGGAAGGGAGTCCCAGGATTTTGGTGCACGTCCATCCACAATGCCGATAGGAAGGGAGTGCCAGGATTTTGGTGCATGTACATCCGCAGTGTCGATAGTAAGGGATTGCCAGGAATTTGCTGCATGTTCACCTGCATTGCCGATAGGAAGGGAGCCCCAGGATTTTGGCACATGTACATCCGCAGTGCCGATAGGAAGGGAGTCTCAGGATTTTGCTGCATGTTCACCTGCAGTGCCGATAGGAAGGGAGCCCCAGCATTTTGGTGCAGGTACATCCGCAGTACCGTTAGGAGGGGAATCCCAGCATTTTGGTGCATGTCAGTCCGCAATGCCGATAGGAAGGGAGCCCCAGGATTTTGGGACATGTACATCCGCAATGCTGATACGAAGGGAGCCCCAGGATTTTGGTGCATGTTTACCCGCAGTGCCGATAGGAAGGGAGACCCAGGACTTTGGTGCATGTACATCCGCAGTGCCGATAGGAAGGGAGTCCCGGGATTTTGGTGTATGTTCATCCGCAATGCTGAAACGAAGGGAGTCCCAGGATTTTGGTGCATGTACATCCGCAATGCCGATAGGAAGGAAGACCCAGGATTTTACTGCATGTACACCTGCTCTGCCAATAGGAAGGGAGCCCCAGGAGTTTGGTGTATGTACATCCGCAGTACCGTTAGGAGGGGAATCCCAGGATTTTGGTGCATGTCCGTCCGCAATGCCGATAGGAAGGGAGCCCCAGGATTTTGGGACATGTACATCCGCAATGCTGATACGAAGGGAGCCCCAGGATTTTGGTGCATGTATATCCGCAGTGCCGATAGGCAGGGAGACCCAGGAATTTGGTGCATGTTCATCTGCAGTGCCGATAGGAAGGGAGCCCCAGGATCTTGGCGCATGTACATCCGCAGTACCGATAGGAGGGAAATCCCAGGACTCTGGTGCATGTCCGTCCGCAATGCCGATAGGAAGGGAGCCGCAGGATTTTGGTGCATGTTAACCTGCAGTGCCGATAGGAAGGGAGCCCCAGGATTTTGGTGCATGTTCACCTGTAGTGCCGATAGGAAGGGAGTCCCAGCATTTTGGTGCAGGTACAACCGCAGTGTCGATAGTAAGGGAATGCCAGGAATTTGCTGCATGTTCACCTGCAGTGCCGACAGGAAGGGAGCCCCAGCATTTTGGTGCAGGTACATCCGCAGTACCGATAGGAGGGGAATCCCAGGATTTTGGTGCATGTACATCCGCAGTGTCGATAGTAATGGAATGCCAGGAATTTGCTGCATGTTCACCTGCATTGCCGATAGGAAGGGAGCCCCAGGATTTTGGCACATGTAAATCCGCAGTGCCGATAGGAAGGGAGTCTCAGGATTTTGCTGCATGTTCACCTGCAGTGCCGATAGGAAGGGAGCCCCAGCATTTTGGTGCATGTACATCCGCAGTACGGTTAGGACGGGAATCCCAGGATTTTGGTGCATGTCCGTCCGCAATGCCGATAGGAAGGGAGCCCCAGGATTTTGGTGCATGTTTACCCGCAGTGCCGATAGGAAGGGAGACCCAGGACTTTGGTGCATGTACATCCGCAGTGCCGATAGGAAGGGAGTCCCGGGATTTTGGTGTATGTTCATCCGCAGTGCTGATAGGAAGGGAGTCCCAGGATTTTACTGCATGTACACCTGCAGTGCCGATAGGAAGGGAGCCCCAGGGTTTTGGTGCATGTACACCTGCTCTGCCGATAGGAAGGGAGCCCCAGGATTTTGGTGCATGTATATCCGCAGTGTCGATAGGTGGGGAGTCCCTGGATTTTCTTGCACATCCATCCGCAATGCCGATAGGAAGGGAGCCGCAGGATTTTGGTGCATGTTAACCTGCAGTGCCGATAGGAAGGGGGACCCAAGATATTGGTGCAAGCACATCAGAAGTGCCGATAGGAAGGGAGACCCAGGACTTTGGTGCATGTACACCTGCAGTGCCGATAGGAAGGGAGTCCCAGGATTTTGGTGCATGTACACCCGCAGTGCCGAAAGCAAGGGAGCTCCATTATTTTGGTGCATGTACATCCGCAGTGTCGATAGGAAGGGAGTCCCAGGATTTTGGTGCATGTACATCCGCAGTACCGAGAGGCAGGGAGTCCCAGGAGTTTGGTGCATGTACATCCGCAGTGCCGATAGGAAGGGAGCCCCAGGATTTTGGGACATGTACATCCGCAGTTCCCATAGGAAGGGAGCCCCAGGATTTAATTGGATGTACATCCGCACTGCCGATAGGAAGGGTGTCCCAGGATTTTGGTGCATGTACACCTGCAGTGCTGATAGAAAGAGAGCCGCAGGATTTTGGTGCATGTACATCCGCAGTGCCGATGGGAAGGGAGCCCCAGGATTTTAGTGCCTGTACGTCAACAGTGCCGATAGGAAGGGTGCCCCAGCATTTTAGTGCATGTACATCAGCAATGCCGATTGGAAGAGAGGCCCAGGATTTTGGTGCATGTACATCCGCAATGCTGATAGGAAGGGAGTCCTAGGACTGTGGTGCATGTTTATCTGCAGTGCCGATCGGAAGGCAGCCCCATGGTTTTGGTGCATGTACATCCGCAATGCCGATCGGAAGGGAGTCCCAGGAATTTGGTGCATGTACGCCTGCAATGCCGAGAGGAAGGGAGCCCCAGGAATTTGGTGCACGTACATCCGCATTGGCGATAGGAAGTGAGCCCCAGGATTTTGGTGCAAGTACATCCACAGCGACGATAGGAAGGGAGTACCAGTATTTTGGTGCATGTATATCCACAGTGCCGATAGGAAGGGAGTCCCAGGATTTTATTGCATGTACATCCACAGTGCCGATAGGAGGGGAGTCCAATGATTTTGGTACATGCTCACCTGCAGTGCCGATAGGAGGGGAGTCCCCGGATTTTGGTGCAGGTTCACCTGCAGTGCCGATAGGAAAGGAGCCCCAGGATTTTGCTGCATGTTTACCTGCAGTGCCAATAGGAAGGGCGACCCATGATTTTGATGCATGTACATATACAGTGCCGATAGGAAGGGGGGTCCCAGCACTTTGGGACATGTACATCAGCAGTGCCGATAGGAAGGGAGTCCCAGGATTTTGGTGCATGTACACCTGCAGTGCCGATAGAAAGAGAGCCCCAGGATTTTCGTACATGTACATCCGCAGTGCAGATAGGAAGGGAGTCTGAGGATTTTATTGCATATACATCCACAGTGCCGATAGGAAGGGAGTCCGAGGATTTTGGTACATGATCACCTGCAGTGCCGATAGAAAGGGAGTCACAGTATTTTGGTGCATGTACATCCGCAGTGCCGATAGGAAGGGAGCACCAGGATTTTGGTGCATTTACATCCGCAATGCCGATAGGAAGGGAGTCCCAGGATTTTGGTACATGTACACCTGCACTGCCGATAGGAAGGGTGTCCCAGGATTTTGGTGCATGTACACCTGCAGTGCCGATAGGAAGAGAGTCCCAGGATTTTGGTGCATGTACATCCGCAGTGCCGATAGGAAGGGAGTCTCAGGATTTTGCTGCATGTTCACCTGCTGTGCCGACAGGAAGGGAACCCCAGCATTTTGGTGCAGGTACATCCGCAGTATCGTTAGGAGGGGAATCCCAGGATTTTGGTGCATGTCCGTCCGCAATGCCGATAGGAAGGGAGCCCCAGGATTTTGGGACATGTACATCCGCAATGCTGATACGAAGGGAGCCCCAGGATTTTGGTGCATGTTTACCCGCAGTGCCGATAGGAAGGGAGACCCAGGACTTTGATGCATGTACATCCGCAGTGCCGATAGGAAGGGAGTCCCGGGATTTTGGTGTATGTTCATCCGCAATGCTGATAGGAAGGGAGTCCCAGGATTTTACTGCATGTACACCTGCAGTGCCGATAGGAAGGGAGCCCCAGGGTTTTGGTGCATGTACACCTGCTCTGCCGATAGGAAGGGAGCCCCAGGATTTTGGTGCATGTATATCCGCAGTATCGATAGGTGGGGGGTCCCTGGATTTCCTTGCACATCCATCCGCAATGCCGATAGGAAGGGAGTCCCAGGATTTTGGTGCATGTACACCCGCAGTGCCGAAAGCAAGGGAGCTCCATTATTTTGGTGCATGTACATCCGCAGTGTCGATAGGAAGGGAGTCCCAGGATTTTGGTGCATGTATATCCGCAGTACCGAGAGGCAGGGAGTCCCAGGAGTTTGGTGCATGTACATCCGCAGTGCCGATAGGAAGGGAGCCCCAGGATTTTGGGACATGTACATCCGCAGTGCCGATAGGAAGGGAGCCCCAGGATTTTGGTACATGATCACCTGCAGTGCCGATAGGAAGGGAGTCCCAGTATTTTGGTGCATGTACATCCGCAGTGCCGATAGGAAGGGAGCACCAGGATTTTGGTGCATGTACATCCGCAATGCCGATAGGAAGGGAGTCCCAGGATTTTGGTGCATGTACACCTGCACTGCCGATAGGAAGGGTGTCCCAGGATTTTGGTGCATGTACACCTGCAGTGCTGATAGAAAGAGAGCCGCAGGCTTTTGGTGCATGTACATCCGCAGTGCCGATGGGAAGGGAGCCCCAGGATTTTAGTGCCTGTACGTCAGCAGTGCCGATAGGTATGGTGCCCCAGCATTTTAGTGCATGTACATCAGCAATGCCGATTGGAAGAGAGGCCCAGGATTTTGGTGCATGTACATCCGCAATGCCGATAGGAAGGGAGTCCTAGGACTGTGGTGCATGTTTATCTGCAGTGCCGATCGGAAGGCAGCCCCATGGTTTTGGTGCATGTACATCCGCAATGCCGATCGGAAGGGAGTCCCAGGAATTTGGTGCATGTACGCCTGCAATGCCGAGAGGAAGGGAGCCCCAGGAATTTGGTGCACGTACATCCGCATTGGCGATAGGAAGTGAGCCCCAGGATTTTGGTGCAAGTACATCCACAGTGACGATAGGAAGGGCGTACCAGTATTTTGGTGCATGTATATCCACTGTGCCGATAGGAAGGGAGTCCCAGGATTTTATTGCATGTACATCCACAGTGCCGATAGGAAGGGAGTCCAATGATTTTGGTACATGCTCACCTGCAGTGCCGATAGGAGGGGAGTCCCCGGATTTTGGTGCAGGTTCACCTGCAGTGCCGATAGGAAGGGAGCCCCAGGATGTTGGTGCATGTACATCCGCAGTGCCGATAGTAAGGGAGACCCAGGATTGTGGTGCATGTTTACCTGCAAAGCTCATAGGAAGGGAGTCCCAGGATTTTGGTGCATGTACATCCGCAATGCCGATAGGAAAGGAGCCCCAGGATTTTGCTGCATGTTTACCTGCAGTGCCAATAGGAAGGGCGACCCATGATTTTGATGCATGTACATATACAGTGCCGATAGGAAGGGGGGTCCCAGCACTTTGGGACATGTACATCAGCAGTGCCGATAGGAAGGGAGTCCCAGGATTTTGGTGCATGTACACCTGCAGTGCCGATAGAAAGAGAGCCCCAGGATTTTCGTACATGTACATCCGCAGTGCAGATAGGAAGGGAGTCTGAGGATTTTATTGCATATACATCCACAGTGCCGATAGGAAGGGAGTCCGAGGATTTTGGTACATGATCACCTGCAGTGCCGATAGAAAGGGAGTCACAGTATTTTGATGCATGTACATCCGCAGTGCCGATAGGAAGGGAGCACCAGGATTTTGGTACATGTACACCTGCACTGCCGATAGGAAGGGTATCCCAGGATTTTGGTGCATGTATACCTGCAGTGCCGATAGGGAGAGTCCCAGGATTTTGGTGCATGTACATCCACAGTGTTGAAAGTAAGGGAGACCCAGGAGTTTGGTGCATGTACACCTGCATTGCCGAGAGGAAGGGAGTCCCAGGGTTTTGGTGCATGTACACCTGCAGTGCTGATAGAAAGACAGCCCCAGGATTTTGGTGCATGTACATCCGCAGTGGCGATAGGAAGGGAGCCCCAGGATTTTGGTGCATGTACATCCGCAGTGGCGTTAGGAAGGGAGCCCCAGGATTTTGCTGCATGTACACCTGCAGTGCCGATAGGAGGGGAGTCCCAGGATTTTGGTGCATATACATCCACAGTGCCGAAAGGAAGGGAGCCCCAGGACTTTACTGCATGTACACCTGCAGTGCCGATAGGAAGGGTGCCCCAGCATTTTGGTGCATGTTTATCTGCAGTGCCGATTGGAAGGGAGGCCCAAGATTTTGGTGCATGTACATCCGCAATGCCAATCGGAAGGGAGTCCCAGGAATCTGGTGCATATACACCCGCAGTGGCGATACGAAGGGAATCCCAGGAGTTTGGTGCATGTACACCTGTAGTGCCGAGAGGAAGGGAGCCCCAGGATTTTGGTGCATGTACATCCGCAGTGGCGATAGGAAGGGAGCCCCAGGATTTTGGTGCATGTACATCCGCAGTGGCGATAGGAAGGGTGCACCAGGATTTTGGTGCATGTACACGTGCAGTGCCGTTAGGAAGTGAGCCCCAGGATTTTGGTGCATGTTCACCTGCAGTGCCGATAGGAAGACAGCCCCAGGATTTTGGAGCATGTACATCCGCAGTGCTGATAGAAAGGGGGTCCCAGGATTTTGGTGCATGTACATTCGCAGTGCCGATAGGAAGAGAGCCCCAGGATTTTGGTGCATGTACATCCACAGTGCCGATAGGAAGGGAGTCCCAGGACTTTGGTGCATGTACACCTGCTCTGCAAATAGGAAGGGAGCCCCAGGATTTTGGTGCATGTACATCCGCAGTTACGATAGGAAGGGACCACCAGGATTTTGGTGCATGTACATCTGCAGTGTCGATAGGTGGGGAGTTCCTGGATTTTCTTGCACATCCATCCGCAATGTCGATAGGAAGGGAGCCGCAGGATTTTGGTGCATGTTAACCTGCAGTGCCGATAGGAAGGGGGACCCAAGATATTGGTGCAAGCACATCAGAAGTGCCGATAGGAAGGGAGTCCCAGGATTTTGGTGCATGTACACCTGCAGTGCCGATAGGAAGGGAGTCCCAGGATTTTGGTGCATGTACACCCGCAGTGTCGATAGGTAGGGAGTCCCAGGATTTTGGTGCATGTATATCCGCAGTACCGATAGGCAGGGAGTCCCAGGAGTTTGGTGCATGTACATCTGCAGTGCCGATAGGAAGGGAGCCCCAGGATTTTGGTGCATATACATCCGCAGTGCCGATAGGAAGGGAGTCCCGGGATTTTGGTGCATGTACATCCGCAGTGCTGATAGGCAGGGAGTCCCAGGAATTTGGTGCATGTTCATCTGCAGTGCCGATAGGAAGGGAGCCCCAGGATTTTGGTGCATGTTCACCTGTAGTGCCGATAGGAAGGGTGACCCAGGATATTGGTGCATATACATCAGCAGTGCCGATAGGAAGGGAGTCCCAGGATTTTGGTGCATGTACATCCGCAGTGCCGATAGGAAGGGAGTCTCAGGATTTTGCTGCATGTTCACCTGCAGTGCCTATAGGAAGGGAGCCGCAGGATTTTGGTGCATGTTAACCTGCAGTGCCGATAGGAAGGGGGACCCAAGATATTGGTGCAAGCACATCAGAAGTGCCGATTGGAAGGGAGTCCCAGGATTTTGGTGCATGTACACCTGCAGTGCCGATAGGAAGGGAGTCTCAGGATTTTGCTGCATGTACATCCGCAGTGCCGATAGGAAGGGAGCCCCAGGATTTTGCTGCATGTACATCCGCAGTGCCGATAGGAAGGGAGCCCCAGGATTTTGGGACATGTACATCCGCAGTGCCGATAGGAAGGGAGCCCCAGGATTTTGGGACATGTACATCCGCAGTGCCGATAGGAAGGGAGCCCCAGGATTTAATTGGATGTACATCCGCAGTGCCGATAGGAAGGGAGTCCGAGGATTTTGGTACATGATCACCTGCAGTGCCGATAGAAAGGGAGTCCCAGTATTTTGGTGCATGTACATCCGCAGTGCCGATAGGAAGGGTGTCCCAGGATTTTGGTGCATGTTAACCTGTAGTGCCGAGAGGAAGGGAGACCCAGGATATTGGTGCATATACATCAGCAGTGCCGATAGGAAGGGAGTCGCAGGACTTTGGTGCATTGACATCAGCAATGCCGATAGGAAGGGAGTCCCAGGATTTTGGTGCACGTCCATCCACAATGCCGATAGGAAGGGAGTGCCAGGATTTTGGTGCATGTACATCCGCAGTGCCGATAGGAAGGGAGTCTCAGGATTTTGCTGCATGTTCACCTGCAGTGCCGATAGGAAGGGAGCCGCAGGATTTTGGTGCATGTTAACCTGCAGTGCCGATTGGAAGGGGGACCCAAGATATTGGTGCAAGCACATCAGAAGTGCCGATAGGAAGGGAGTCCCAGGATTTTGGTGCATGTACACCTGCAGTGCCGATAGGAAGGGAGTCTCAGGATTTTGGGACATGAACATCCGCAGTGCCGATAGGAAGGGAGCCCCAGGATTTTGGGACATGAACATCCGCAGTGCCGATAGGAAGGGAGCCCCAGGATTTAATTGGATGTACATCCGCAGTGCCGATAGGAAGGGAGTCCGAGGATTTTGGTACATGAGCACCTGCAGTGCCGATAGAAAGGGAGTCCCAGTATTTTGGTGCATGTACATCCGCAGTGCCGATAGGAAGGGAGCACCAGGATTTTGGTGCATTTACATCCGCAATGCCGATAGGAAGGGTGTCCCAGGATTTTGGTGCATGTACACCTGCACTGCCGATAGGAAGGGTGTCCCAGGGTTTTGGTGCATGTACACCTGCAGTGCTGATAGAAAGAGAGCCGCAGGATTTTGGTGCATGTACATCCGCAGTGCCGATGGGAAGGGAGCCCCAGGATTTTAGTGCCTGCACGTCAGCAGTGCCGATAGGAAGGGTGCCCCAGCATTTTAGTGCATGTACATCAGCAATGCCGATTGGAAGAGAGGCCCAGGATTTTGGTGCATGTACATCCGCAATGCTGATAGGAAGGGAGTCCTAGGACTTTGGTGCATGTTTATCTGCAGTGCCAATCGGAAGGCAGCCCCATGGTTTTGGTGCATGTACATCCGCAATGCCGATCGGAAGGGAGTCCCAGGAATTTGGTGCATGTACGCCTGCAATGCCGAGAGGAAGGGTGCCCCAGGAATTTGGTGCACGTACATCCGCAGTGGTGATAGGAAGTGAGCCCCAGGATTTTGGTGCAAGTACATCCACAGCGACGATAGGAAGGGAGTCCCAGTATTTTGGTGCATGTATATCCACAGTGCCGATAGGAAGGGAGTCCCAGGATTTTATTGCATGTACATCCACAGTGCCGACGGGAATGGAGCCCCAGGATTTTAGTGCCTGCACGTCAGCAGTGCCGATAGGAAGGGTGCCCCAGCATTTTAGTGCATGTACATCAGCAATGCCGATTGGAAGGGAGGCCCAGGATTTTGGTGCATGTACATCCGCAATGCTGATAGGAAGGGAGTTCTAGGACTTTGGTGCATGTTTATCTGCAGTGCCGATAGGAAGGCAGCCCCATGGTTTTGGTGCATGTACATCCGCAATGCCGATCGGAAGGGAGTCCCAGGAATTTGGTGCATGTACGCCTGCAATGCAGAGAGGAAGGGAGCCCCAGGAATTTGGTGCACGTACATCCGCAGTGGGGATAGGAAGTGAGCCCCAGGATTTTGGTGCAAGTACATCCACAGCGACGACAGGAAGGGAGTCCCAGTATTTTGGTGCATGTATATCCACAGTGCCGATAGGAAGGGAGTCCAATGATTTTGGTACATGCTCACCTGCAGTGCCGATAGGAGGGGAGTCCCCGGATTTTGGTGCAGGTTCACCTGCAGTGCTGATAGGAAGGGAGCCCCAGGATGTTGGTGCATGTACATCCGCAGTGCCGATAGTAAGGGAGACCCAGGATTGTGGTGCATGTTTACCTGCAATGCTCATAGGAAGGGAGTCCCAGGATTTTGGTGCATGTACATCCGCAATGCCGATAGGAAAGGAGCCCCAGGAATTTGCTGCATGTTTACCTGCAGTGCCAATAGGAAGGGCGACCCATGATTTTGATGCATGTACATATACAGTGCCGATAGGAAGGGGGGTCCCAGCACTTTGGGACATGTACATCAGCAGTGCCGATAGGAAGGGAGTCCCAGGATTTTGGTGCATGTACACCTGCAGTGCCGATAGAAAGAGAGCCCCAGGATTTTCGTACATGTACATCCGCAGTGCAGATAGGAAGGGAGTCTGAGGATTTTATTGCATATACATCCACAGTGCCGATAGGAAGGGAGTCCGAGGATTTTGGTACATGCTCACCTGCAGTGCTGATAGAAAGAGAGCCCCAGGATTTTGATACATGTACATCCGCAGTGCAGATAGGAAGGGAGTCTGAGGATTTTATTGCATATACATCCACAGTGCCGATAGGAAGGGAGTCCGAGGATTTTGGTACATGATCACCTGCAGTGCCGATAGAAAGGGAGTCACAGTATTTTGGTGCATGTACATCCGCAGTGCCGATAGGAAGGGAGCACCAGGATTTTGGTGCATTTACATCCGCAATGCCGATATGAAGGGAGTCCCAGGATTTTGGTGCATGTACACCTGCACTGCCGATAGGAAGGGTGTCCAAGGATTTTGGTGCATGTACACCTGCAGTGCTGATAGAAAGAGAGCCGCAGGATTTTGGTGCATGTACATCCGCAGTGCCGATGGGAATGGAGCCCCAGGATTTTAGTGCCTGCACGTCAGCAGTGCCGATAGGAAGGGTGCCCCAACATTTTAGTGCATGTACATCAGCAATGCCGATTGGAAGGGAGGCCCAGGATTTTGGTGCATGTACATCCGCAATGCTGATAGGAAAGGAGTCCTAGGACTTTGGTGCATGTTTATCTGCAGTGCCGATAGGAAGGCAGCCCCATGGTTTTGGTGCATGTACATCCGCAATGCCGATCGGAAGGGAGTCCCAGGAATTTGGTGCATGTACGCCTGCAATGCCGAGAGGAAGGGAGCCCCAGGAATTTGGTGCACGTACATCCGCAGTGGCGATAGGAAGTGAGCCCCAGGATTTTGGTGCAAGTACATCCACAGCGACGACAGGAAGGGAGTCCCAGTATTTTGGTGCATGTATATCCACAGTGCCGATAGGAAGGGAGTCCCAGGATTTTATTGCATGTACATCCACAGTGCCGATAGGAAGGGAGTCCAATGATTTTGGTACATGCTCACCTGCAGTGCCGATAGGAGGGGAGTCCCCAGATTTTGGTGCAGGTTCACCTGCAGTGCGGATAGGAAGGGAGCCCCAGGATGTTGGTGCATGTACATCCGCAGTGCCGATAGTAAGGGAGACCCAGGATTGTGGTGCATGTTTACCTGCAATGCTCATAGGAAGGGAGTCCCAGGATTTTGGTGCATGTACATCCGCAATGCCGATAGGAAAGGAGCCCCAGGATTTTGCTGCATGTTTACCTGCAGTGCCAATAGGAAGGGCGACCCATGATTTTGATGCATGTACATATACAGTGCCGATAGGAAGGGAGTCCCAGGATTTTGGTGCATGTACACCTGCAGTGCCGATAGAAAGAGAGCCCCAGGATTTTGGTACATGAACATCCGCAGTGCAGATAGGAAGGGAGCCCCAGGATTTTGGTACATGCTCACCTGCAGTGCCGATAGGAAGGGAGTCCCAGGGTTTTGGTGCATGTACATCCGCAGTGCCGATAGGAGGGGAATCCCAGGATTTTGGTGCATATACATCCACAGTGCCGATAGGAAGGGAGCCCCAGGATATTATTGCATGTATATCTGCGGTGCCGACAGGAAGGAAGCCCCAGGACTTTGGTACATGTACATAAGCAATGCCGATTGGAAGGGAGGCCCAGGATTTTGGTGCATGTACATCCGCAATGCCGATAGGAAGGGAGCCCCAGGACTTTGGTGCATGTTTATCTGCAGTGCCGATTGAAAGAGAGCCCCAAGGTTTTGGTGCATGTACATCCGCAATGCCAATCGGAAGGGAGTCCCAGGAATCTGGTGCATATACATCCGCAGTACCGAGAGGAAGGGAGCCCCAGGATTTTGGTGCATGTACATCCGCAGTGGCGATAGGAAGGGAGCCCCAGGATTTTGGTGCATGTACATCCGCAGTGGCGATAGGAAGGGTGCACCAGGATTTTGGTGCATGTACACGTGCAGTGCCGTTAGGAAGGGAGCCCCAGGATTTTGGTGCATGTTCACCTGCAGTGCCGATAGGAAGACAGCCCCAGGATTTTGGAGCATGTACATCCGCAGTGCTGATAGAAAGGGGGTCCCAGGATTTTGGTGCATGTACATTCGCAGTGCCGATAGGAAGAGAGCCCCAGGATTTTGGTGCATGTACATCCACATTGCCGATAGGAAGGGTGTCCCAGGACTTTGGTGCATGTACACCTGCAGTGCCAATAGGAATGGTGTCCCAGGGTTTTGGTGCATGTGCATCCGCAGTGCCGATAGGAAGTGGGCCCCAGCATTTTGGTGCATGTTCACCTGCAGTGCCGATTGTAGGGGAGTCCCAGGAGTTTGGTGTATGTACACCTGCAGTGGTGATAGGAAGTGGGACCCCGAATTTTTGTGCATGTTCACCCGCAATGCCAATAGGAGGGAAGTTGCAGGATTTTGGTGCATGTACACCTGCAGTGCCGATAGCAAGGGAGTCCCAGGATTTTGACCCAGCGATAGTGAAGGAATACAATATAATGATGTGTAGTTTGGAGGGGAGCCTGCGGGCGGTGGTTCTCCCGGGTAATGTATTGCCCTTAACTTTCTCGCTGGTATAGGTAGCCAGTTTGTTTGGACTAACAGCGTGGAAGAGAGAAGTCAATGCAGAAGTCACCCTCCAGGTGTGGAGGAGAACAGTTTTTTCCGTGGGAACAGGAGCATATTTTCTATACACTAGAGCTTTTTCAATCATTGACTTATAATCACATTTGCAGAGTGTGATTATTCTGTACCTTAATTCATAGAACATAGAACATAGAACATAGAACAATACAGCACAGAACAGGCCCTTCGGCCCACGATGTTGTGCCGAACTTCTAACCTAGATTAAGTACCCATCCATGTACCTATCCAAATGCCGCTTAAAGGTCGCCAATGATTCCGACTCTACCACTCCCACGGGCAGCGCATTCCATGCCCCCACCACTCTCTGGGTAAAGAACCCACCCCTGACATCTCCCCTATACCTTCCACCCTTCACCTTAAATTTATGTCCCCTTGTAACACTCTGTTGTACCCGGGGAAAAAGTTTCTGACTGTCTACTCTATCTATTCCTCTGATCATCTTATAAACCTCTATCAAGTCACCCCTCATCCTTCGCCGTTCTAACGAGAAAAGGCCGAGAACTCTCAACCTATCCTCGTATGACTTCCTCTCCATTCCAGGCAACATCCTGGTAAATCTTCTCTGCACCCTCTCCAAAGCTTCCACATCTTTCCTAAAGTGAGGCGACCAGAACTGCACACAGTACTCCAACTGTGGCCTAACCAAAGTCCTGTACAGCTGCAATATCACTTCACGACTCTTGAATTCAATCCCTCTGCTAATGAATGATAATACTCCATAGGCCTTCTTACAAACTCTATCCACCTGAGTGGCAACCTTCAAAGATCTATGTACATAGACCCCAAGATCCCTCTGTTCCTCCACCTGACTAAGAACCCTACCATTAACCCTGTATTCCGCATTCTTATTTGTTCTTCCAAAATGGACAACCTCACACTTGGCAGGGTTGAACTCCATCTGCCACTCCTCAGCCCAGCTCTGCATCATATCTAAGTCCCTCTGCAGCCGACAACAGCCCTCCTCACTGTCCACAACTCCACCTATCTTCGTATCATCTGCAAATTTACTGACCCACCCTTCGACTCCCTCATCCAAGTCATTAATAAAAATTACAAACAGCAGAGGACCCAGAACTGATCCCTGCGGAACTCCACTTGTAACTGGGCTCCAGGCTGAATATTTACCATCTACCACCACTCTCTGCCTTCGACCGGTTAGCCAGTTTTCTATCCAATTGGCCAAATTTCCCTCTATCCCATGCCTCCTGACTTTCCACATAAGCCTACCATGGGGAACCTTATCAAATGCCTTACTAAAATCCATGTACACTACATCCACTGCTCTACCCTCATCCACATGCTTGGTCACCTCCTCGAAGAATTCAATAAGACTTGTAAGGCAAGACCTACCCTTCACAAATCCGTGCTGGCTGTCCCTAATCAAGCAGTGTCTTTCCAGATACTCATAAATCCTATCCCTCAGTACCCTTTCCATTACTTTGCCTACCACAGAAGTAAGACTAACAGGCCTGTAATTCCCGGGGTTATCCCTATTCCCTTTTTTGAACAGGGGCACAACATTCGCTACTCTCCAGTCCCCTGGTACCACCCCCGTTGCCAGTGAAGACGAGAAGATCATTGCCAACGGTACTGCAATTTCCTCTCTTGCTTCCCACATAATCCTAGGATATATCCCGTCAGGCCCGGGGGACTTGTCTATCCTCAAGTTGTTCAAAATGTCCAACACATCTTCCTTCCTAACAGGTATCTCTTCTAGCTTACCAGTCCATTTCACACTCTCCTCTTCTACAATACTGTCCCTCTCGTTCGTAAATACTGAAGAGAAGTACTTGTTCAAGACCTCTCCTATCTCTTCCGACTCAATACACAGTCTCCCACTACTGTCCTTGATCGGACCTACCCTCGTTCTCGTCATTCTCAGGTTTCTCACATACGCATAAAATGCCTTGGGGTTATCCTTGATCCTATCCGCCAACGATTTTTCATGCCCTCTCTTAGCTCTCCTAATCCCTTTCTTCAGGTCCCTTCTGGCTATCCTGTATCCCTCCACTGCTCTGTCTGAATCCTGTTTCCTCAACCTTATGTAAGCCTCCTTCTTCCTCTTTACCAGACATTCAACCTTTCTCGTCAACCAAGGCTCCCTCACACGACCATTTCTTTCCTGCCTGATAGGTACATACATATCATGGACACGTCGTATCTGCTCTTTGAAAAAGTTCCACATTTCCACCACATCCTTCCCTGACAGCCTATGCTCCCAACGTATGCTCCTCAAATCCTGCCTTACAGCATCGTAATTTCCCTTCCCCCAATTATAAAATCTACCTTGTTGTGCGCACCTATCTCTCTCCATAACCAAGGTGAAAGTCACAGAATTGTGGTCACCATCACCAAAATGTTCACCCACTAACAAGCCCACCACTTGTCCCGGTTCATTACCGAGTACCAAATCCAATATGGCCTCCCCTCTGGTTGGACAATCTACATACTGCGTTAGAAAAGCTTCCTGGACACACTGCACAAACACCGCCCCATCCAATCTACTTGATCTAAAGAGCTTCCAATCAATATTTGGGAAGTTGAAGTCGCCCATGACTACGACCCTGTGGCTTCTGCACCTTTCCAAAATCTGTTTCCCAATCTGTTTCTCCACATCTCTGCTGCTATTGGGGGGCCTATAGTGAACACCCAACAAGGTGACTGCACCTTTCCTATTCCTTTTACTTTACTACTGCTCCATATCTGTTGATAACTCCAAGCTAACAAAAAGTTATTGATGTGGGTCTTGAAATATTCAGTTACATATTCCATTAACATGTGAAGAAGTGCCTCCTGATTGCACTGCTAAATGGCCCAGCACTCATTTTAAGGTGTGGTCTATTGTCCTGCAATCCTCCCCCACCCCCACAGCAGGCATAGCTTCTCTCCATCCAGTCCATCAAATGATTTCATCATTTTAAAGACCTCCATTATATCAGCGCTCTATTTTCCAGTCTACTTAACAGAATATAGGCCAATGGGGAAAATGCAGATCCAAGTTCACAGAATAATAGACTTGTTACTGCAGAGGGAGGTCATTCAGATCATTGTGTCTGCACGAGCTCTTCAAAGGAGTGTCATCAGCTGGTGCCAATCTGCTGCTTTTCCCCCATACCATTGTACATTATTTCAATCCAAATAATCATCCAATGTCTTCTAATTGAAGCTGCCTCCACTACATTTCCAAGCAGTACATTCCAGATGCCAACTACTCACTATGTGAAAAAGTTTTTCCTTACTTCAGCATTGCTTCTTTTAGCACATCACTTTAAACCTATGCCCTCTCGATCGTATCCCTTTTTCAGACCAGCTAACTGCAGTGGAAAATAGTTCTTTTGGTTCAGTACTTCTCAACCTTGTTATTACAGAGCATTTATAATTTCAAATGATGCTGTTATGAAACATGGAACTGTGAAAAATGGAAGAAAGAAGTCCTTTCATTGTGAAATGTTAGCACAGAATAAGGCAATTTTAACCACAGGAAGGCAAAATGTAAGATTAAAAGCACCCAAGTTCCTGCCTAGAATTAATACTCGGTCATGTGCTTAATAATACATCATTTAATACCTTTTTTAAAAAAGAATGCTGAGGCAATAGTCCAGTGGAAATAGAATCAAGAGCTGTGAGGATAAGTGTGGATAGTTAAAGTTACTTTTATGCATTGAGAGAACAGCCTAATTAAGAACCAGCTGAAACTGGAACCTTATTTCTGAGTGAGCCTTCATGTTGGGAACACATAAATTCCCGATACAACTTCAAACCAGGTTTGTGCATTGACTGGGGTAAGAAAGTGTCTAACTCTTCAATCTGTACCAATCTAATATATATTTATAGTTTGCTCAAAGGGAAAGAGACAGCTTTTAAATTCTGTGGTTGCAAGCCTTGAGGCCGGCTCATTTTCAAGAGCTGCATTGAGAGAGCAGCCTCATTAAGAACTGGCTGAAACTGGAACCTGTTGTTATTGAGTGAGGTAGGCTCTTCATGTGGAACAAGTATAAGTACTTAACTCCAAGAAATGGAGCGCCTAAGTTCAATAGAGTGCAGAAGTTTAGAGATCTTTCTGATGCAAAGGTATTATCCCTACCTCTGTGCCAAGAGGTCTGGTTAAAGTCCCAACTGCTTCCAAGGTGTGCAATAATATCTTTATTATTCCAGGTTAGAGTCCAACAGGTTTATTTTAAATCACAAGCTTTCAGGGCACTGCTCCTTCGTCACCTGACTATAACCTGCTGTCATGTGACTTCTGACATTGTCCACCCTAGTCCAAAACTAGCATCTCCACATCTTTATTATTACAACAGGTTGATTACAAAATACCCAGAGTCAAGGGATGACTCAAGAAAGTTAAGGCATCTCAAGGAGTCCATTGGTTAGAGGGTTTGGTTGATTTTTGCTTTCTCAACAAAGCAGCTGGTTGTTTTCAAAGAGAAAATAAGGTCTTCAGTTTGTGTTTGGATCTCCAGTTTGACTTTAATGTCAATATTGACTGGAAAATTCAAATTGGCAAAGATAATCATGAGGAAGGATTCATCGTGTGTCTGGGGGACAGTTCCCTGAAATAGGATGCTGTGGATCCAACCGCAGGTTATTTGGATCTAGCAATCATGTAATTAGGCAGGTTTAATAAATGATCTCAGAATACAAGATCCTTTAGGGAGCAGTGACCATAACATGGTAGAATTCAGCATTTAAGTTTTGAGAATAGGAAACTAAGGATGGACACAATTGCGCTAAACTTACAAAAATAATATCAAAGTTTAGTGATAAATTAGGATTCTGCAAGACTTACAAACAAACAAAAATGAACAAAAAATAATAAGGGAAACAATAAACTAAGGGAAAGCCAGCAAGTTACATAGAAACTGAATAAGACTAGCGAGACTATATATTCAATAATCTCACTTTTTCTGAGTATCTATTTGCTTAGTTTCATCAGAACCATCCATTTCTACAAATTAATTGGAGGCTGCATACATAGAGGAATTACTCAGGAGGCAGTTTAATTTCTTGGGAAAATCCTTCAGATTGTGTTGTGATGGGGATTCTGCAGGAGCATCAATCCCACCTCCAATTATTACTGGGATAATGATTGTCAGGTTGTTGGAAAATTCAGGTGAATATGTTTTGGGGTAATTAATAACATAGAGTGACAGGGCAGAAGATAAAGGTGATAAGCAAGAAAATGCTGTCATGTGATTGCGCAAAGGTGAGTGAGGAGATAACAGGGTGAGGTGTTTAGGACAGAAAAACGTGGCTGAAACTGATTCCCCAGATTTCAGCTTTCAGAATTTAACCTCTTGAACTTACAAAGTGCACTTAGGCCCTTCCTTTGACTTATCAGCCTCCAGTCATTAGAAAACATAAGTGGCAAAGGGGGTGAGGATTAATAGCAAGGTGTTTTTAATTACACTAAGAGAAAAATAAAATACAGCTGAAATTTGAAGAGAAAAACCTAATTTAAACATCCTTCACAACATGAAGTAGTGCAAAAGTAACACAATGTGAAAGCTGGAATTCTGAATAATGTAATCTGTCAATGCTATGAATGTATCCATAGCATACCGACTGCAATGGCTGTGCACCATCTCCTCAGGAACAATTAGGAATGAGGATCAGATGTTGGCCTTGACCATGATGTGAACAAATTAAAAACCTGAGCGTGAATGATAGTTAAGTCACATTAAACTGCAAGCTGAAATATAGGCGTATAAAGGAACATTAACAAATATTATCTGTCAGAGAAGAGCAGCCAGTAACCAAGGTAAATGTTGGGTTGCTATGAAACAGAATTGTCTGGTACAGGCAGAACATGCGTGAATTTTGAAGTAACTGTGAACAAGGGCTATGTGCAAACCTGAAAAATTCCGTAATTTTAGTATGTGAGAATACAAGGACTAATATAAGACAGTGCCTGAATAAACAAGGGTAATGGCAAGCCAATTGGAAAAATATGGCAAAATCAGAAAAATGAGATTTTTGGCAGTCAGAAAAAGGAGTCCAAGTTTTGAATGGTGAAATGACAATCTTGCTAGTTTGTGGTGAATGGGTATTTGCATGCCATTATTATCTAATCTTGCCTCATTAATATTTCCTTTCACCCATGCACAGATTCAAACTAGACAGAGACAATTTCTAACATGAATGTCAGTGCACGTATCTGGTGGCTCCAGTTCACCACTTGCTCCTCCAACTCTCCATCTTGGGGAGCCACAACATTGCAGGGTACACTCCAAGGGCTGAGATTGCATACAATCCCCATCCAAATGTTGGCATCGGACATGCACCATTCGGGCACATATCTAATTCACTTACAATACAGTTCTCCACTTTGGAATAGATGGGCTGCTTTTATTGTACTGTGTTTAGGGACAAGCACCTCATGGATTGGACCATGGTGCATCTCAGGAAATCTCACTTGCTCGTTACTTACCTTGCATCTACTTGAATGCTCACAGCATCTCTGCCTTCCTTCATTTGTGCTTTACCGCCTCAGTCAGTACTTAAAGGTAAGAAGAAAGTAAGGACTGCAGATGCTGGAGATCAGAGTCAAGAGTGTGGCGCTGCAAAAGCACAGCAGGTCAGGAGGCATCAGGAATGAAGGGCTCTTGCTCGAAATGTCGATTTTCTTGCTCCTCAGATGCTGCCTGGCCTGCTGTGCTTTTCTAACGACACACGCTCAAGTACTTAAAGATTGACAGTTCTGTCTTACTCTACTCCTTAGTGTGCGCAAAAAGCATGTCATGGTTATCAGCAGTGATCAATCAAGAGGGTAAGCGGTTTTCTGTTCCCTGTTCCAATAGGAATCCAGCACAACAGGATAACAGTATGTCGAGGGCTGTATCCAATCTCAGTCCAGAGGCTTAGACGTGGTCAAATGACTGTGTGGGGTTGTCAAGATCAGGGGTCCAAATCATTCTCTCTCTCTAATAGACAGAGATGCCTAAAATCCCCTATAGATAAGGCTAACCACCCAGTGCCTACGCAAGAGAGGAGTCTATTTTGTCAGGATTCTAATTTTTCCAACTCCCCTTCATATCTGAAATCTTTCATCCTTCAAAATCTCCCTGTAAACCTCTGAACCGTCTTGAAAGCCCTCTTACAAGTTATGGCACTACTCATGTGACCATTAGCATGGTGGCCAAACAATGGTGAAGATTCAGAGTGACGAAATCTCAGAGCCCTGAAAGATGATCCTGAGCATTAAGAAAGGGCAAGAGGGAAAAATTGCAGGAATAATAACATAGACCATCCATAAAATATTCAATGTTGCAGAGAAATTCAAGCAGATGTTATTCTTGGAATGTTAGCGAAATAATAATGGCAGTTCAATGAGTTTGACATCCATCATAGGTAAAGTTGTGGAAATCCTTCTTAAAACTAACATTATACATCTGAATATAATTAAAATGATAAAAGTGACTCCATAAAAATGGGTTCACGGCATATACTTTTTCCATGTAGACTTCAGCAGCTGAAGAATTAGGGACAGTACCACCATTTTAGGGAGACTCAGGATCAGAAATAAATATCAGAAACTCAACCATCTCCTGGATTAATTTAAACCCATTGATGTTTTCTAGATTTAGCTCTGAGGATATTGTTGGCAGTATCCAACGTATCATGTGGAATTTTGAAGTGTTGCAATCAATAAATTCAGTTATGAAATGAACATACTTTATTCAGCATGGTCACAAATCAAACAGACCTTTAAAAGTGGAGCTAATGTACTTGTGATCCTGTCTTATGTTTTTTGGAAATTCATGCCGAGAGCATTTTGCAACTAATTGAACCATCCCTGAAGAGTCTCAGATATGTCAGCTGGTTTCGAGCATTCTACTGCACTGATAGAATGTGAAGTGTTCGGAAATTGGTTTGTGCTAAGAGCAGTTTTGCCAGCACAAATCATCTCTGTATTGCAATCAGAGTGATTCTGAGGTGTGAACACAATGATGCGCTGAGTTCAGTGCACTTACAATGCTGACAAACTCACCTTACTAACTGTGAGGCCAGCCATCTGCATTTGCTTGGGTTTTCTCTGCACTTATCTAGCCATGCAAAAGGGGTCCTACTGGCCACTGACCCTTCCTCATGGTGCAGTAATTCCTGCACACCCCCGCACTTGGCAAACCAAGCAGCTGCCATGTAGGAATGGGCATCAGGGAGTAATTCTGTCCACAAGATCATAGAAAATGGGAACGGGAGTAGGCTGTTCGATCCATCGAGCCTATTCCGCCATTCAGTATGATCATGGCTACTCCAAAATTCCTTATGTTTAAGTTACTGCAACAAAGATGCACATAGGTAGAGCTGAACTGAGGGTATGGTAGAGGTTTTGAGACAGAGGCTCAAAGAGTGTCAAGAGTTTTGGGTGATGCATGAGCTGCTGGCAGGAGAAGGGAAAGGATTGGGGCAGGCACCACCTGCTGAGAGAGGAGTGGGGTTAACAAACACTTCAGATCACTGACCTTAAGTTCGTTTGAAGCCCGATGTCTTCTCTCTGAGGCACCGTCAGGTCTCCAGGTGATGATGGGCCCAAACTGAGCATCGATAAGCATCCAAAACTTCCAACATGACAGGGGAGCTGGGGTACCTTTCAGGATATCCTCCAGACAGTTGTGCCAACCTCTGAACCTGACTGTCCATCAGGTAGTGAAGGCACCTGATTTGGCTCCAATTAACTATTGGAAAAGAAGTTGGATTGACTGGCATAGAATAGGCAGTAAGGATCACAGGACTGAATGATTTTGCTTTGGTGTCATAGCCAGTGAAAGAACCTCAACAAATGTATAAGAACACAGAAACTGGTGCCAATGTCCCCATCTGTTAATCTTCCCATTAGAACCCCATTAGGGCGACACGGTGACTTAGTGGTTAGCACTGCTGCCTCACAACATTAGGGACTCGGATTCGACTCCAGCCTCGGGTGATGTGTGAAGTTTGCACATTCTCCGTGTGTCTGCACAGGTTTCCTCCAGGCGCTCCGGTTTCCTCCCGCAATCCAAAGGTGTGCAGGTTAGGTGAATTGGCTGTGTTCAGGAATGTGTAGGTTAGTTGCATTAGTCAGGGTCAAGAGTGTGGTGCTGGAAAAGCACAGCAAGTCAGGCAGCATCCGATGAGCAGGAAAATTGACGTTTCGGGCATAAGCCCTTCATTGGGAATTCCTGATGAAGGGCTTATGCCCGAAATGTCGATTCTCCTGCTCCTCGGATGCTGCCTGACCTGCTGTGCTTTTCCAGCACCACACTCTTGACTCTGATCTCCAGCATTTGCAGTCCTCACTTTCTCTTGCATTAATCAGGGGTAAATATGGGGTAGGGGGAATGGTTGGGTTACTCTTCAGAGCATCGATGTGGTCTTGTTGGGCCGAAGGACCTGTTTCCACCCAGTAGGAATTCTATGGTTCTATCAGTTTCCATCATTTATCTCAGAATCGAGTGCAAATCTAATCAGCTAAGCAGAACATGTAAGAAAGGTCTTACACTGCAGTGCTAGTGCCCGTATCTCTGAACTAGGAGTTCTAGGTTCAAGTCCTCCTGCCCATGAGGTGTGTCATAACCTGTCCGAACAAGGACCAAACTTATTAGTGGCAGGAATAGAACAATTGCACATGCAATCCTGTGATAATTCTGTAATTTATGGAATCAGTTTGAATTTCTCAGTGGAATTGAATTAATCAGAGAAGCAGGCCAGTCTGCCCAACTGGTCTAAAGCAGCATTCATATACTATACAAGTGTCCTCACGCTCTGCCTAAATGTATCAAAATCCCCTTCTCGTCCTTTGCACATTTGCTTATCTTAATTCCCTTTAAATGGACCTTTAAATGCTTAAATGACTCCCTATATCTGAAAATTCCACATTTCAAACATTGCTGATTAAAGAAATATCTTCCAAATTCCTTATTCCATTTATTAGTGACTCTTCCATTTATTGCCCTTAGTTTTGGATTTTGATACAAACACTTCGACTGCATCTACTTTATTCAATCCCATCAGGAAAAAAGAGCCATTTTCAGACTTTTACTATTTTAAATGTAGTTCAGTCAGGAATAATCAAAATGAAAAATGGAGGCAGAGTTCTTTTAGATACTTGTACTCAAGCTCCACATTGTATCACTATCAAACCTACGTGTCCCTCCTTTTCCAGTATTATTTATGAAGTAACTGGAGTGTGGATGTTTGGTAGACAGTTCTGCAAAGTCTGGATCTCCTTCGATGTCATGTTCTGCACGGCGTCCATCGTCACTCTGTGTTTCATCAGCTTGGACCGGTACTGCTCAGTCGTCACTCCTTACCACTACCCGAGGAGGATGTCCCGCAAAAGGTCAGTGAAACTCTTTCACTCCCTGCTCAGGCTTTCAGTGAGAAAATTATCGGTGCATTCGGTATTTTTGATCATTCAAATCCTTTCTCTGTAATAATAGTAATCATCATGTTTCATAAGTGCTGTCAGTGCCTTCCAATTACTTGTAGAATATCATGGTTTTGATGTGTATTGTCAAAGACCTGGTGCCTTTGTTAGACACTGCTCTGTAAAGAGGATGTAGAAATTGCAGTTACTTTTAACTATTGGCATCAATATGGAGCAGTTGCTGTTTTTGTAAATATGAAACAGGGGTGGAGTGAGATGGTCCTCGCTCCCAGGGTTGTAGAAAGAGAGTCGAAATCACTGAAAGCATTGAGATCTGGCAGATTTTAGATCCTTAAGGTCCAGAAATTGCTTCTGAGACTTCTGCCTCCCCATCTCTGCTCATTTAGAATGTAATTCTTTGGCTACACTTGTGGTCAGAGGCCCTGCTATCCCTTTGTATGGTCTGGTGGCAAATTCGATTTGATAACCCTCCTGTGAATCACTTGGGGTTGTTTTACAATTTCAAAGATGCTAATTTATCACAACTCTTTGATGTTGATGTTGCCGTCAACAGGCTCAGCATCCTTGTGCAGGGAAGCCCAGGATAAATCCTAAATCGCTTCGTCCCTTTCTGATCATGTCCCTTACAAAATCTATGCTTTTGGCCTCATCCCTGAACCGACAAGCATAGCTGTTAGGGTGAAGGGTAATCAGGAGGGGAACAACAGATTTTGTCAAAAAGACAGTAGAATCTTAGCCGCGAGTTATGTGTGTAACTTCTCAACAGCCAATTCTCCTCAATTACTGAAGTTCATCAACTGATCCCTTTGCCAAGTGTCATGCTGCACAGAGAGCAGGCTCTGGCCTCAGGAGGCAAATATGGCTGCAATGTGTCACTGTGTCTCAGTTCATGTGACAACAACAAGTCAAAATCAAATCAAAATCAAAAGACCTAAGACATAGGAACCGGAGTAGGCCATCCAGGCCATTGAGTCTGCTGTACTGTTCAATGAGATCACGATCCTCAACTTCACTTTCCTGCCTTTCCCCTATAACCTTTGATTCCCTTATTGACTAAAACTCTGTCTTTCTCAGCTCTGAATGTACTTCATGGCCCACACATACCAGCCCTCTGTGGTAAAGAATTCCATAGATTCAGTACTTCCCGAGAAAAGAAATTGCTCTTTATCTTTGATTATATGTGCGACCTTTATTCCGCTATTATATCCTCTTGTCTTGGACTGTCTCACAAGAGGGAACAACCTTTCTGTCTCTATCCTGTTAAGTCTCCTAAGAATCTTCTACCTTTAAGTAAGATCTCTTATTTGTCTACACTCCACAGAGGATAGGCCGAAACCGCTCAATCTATCTTCGTAAAACAAACCATACATCTCTGGAATCAATTTTGTGAACCTACCCTGAACAATACAGCTCCAATACAACTACATCCCTCCTTATGAGGAATTTAAGTAAAGCTGTTATCTAAATGTCAGTAGTTGTTGTTGTGATGCCCAAAAATTCGACCTGGTTTTTTAAATTCATGGGTACAAACACAGACAGCCATCTTACTAATTTAATACAGGCCAGATTTAAATGCTGGGGTGTGTAAATTTTAAAAATAAGTAAAGAACTGGAGCTTTTCCTTAGACAGAAGGGGAGTTATGAAAGCATTTATGAGGGAGGGGCATAGGAAGGCCATTCAGCCCAATCAGTCTGTTCTGCCATTCAATGAGATCATAGCTAATCTGATCATCCTCAAATCCACTTGTCTGCATTTTCCTTACAACCCTGGACTTGAATCTGAGGGATTCAGAAGATATGGTGGCTCAGTGGTTAGCACTGCAGCCTCACAGCACCAGGGTCCCAGGTTCGATTTCAGCCTTGGGTGACTGTGTGGAGTTTGCACATTCTCCCCGTGTCTGTGTGGGTTTCCTCCGGGTGCTCCGGTTTCCTCCCACGGTCCAAAGATGAATTGGCCATTCTAAATTGCCCATAGTCTTAGGTGCATTAGTCAGAGGGAAATGGGTCTGGGTGGGTTACTCTTCGGAGGATCAGTGTGGACTTGTTGGGCCAAAGGGCCTGTTTCCACACTTTAGGAAATCTAATAATTAGATGCCTCTGAATGAGGATTAGATTGAGGGATGTGAGCAGCTGGGGGCAGGATTGAAAAAAACTGAATTTTCTGAAACCTTCCCACACTATCAACAGATCTTTCTGCTTAAATGTTGATTTATTAGAAAAGGACAACTCTGCAATCCTCTTCAGGTCAAACAGTGGGTAACTAGAGAAAAGAGCATTCTCCCAATCCTGCCCATGCCCTTCTACCATTTCTCCCACTTCCCAATGCTCAAACTTTCCCAAGTGCCTCAGTGATGTCCAGCTGCCTTGTCAAGTTTAATAGCATTTTCCTGCTGCTAAGAGAAACGTTTTATCATTTTTGCAGATGCATCATAATGGCAGTGACAATTTGGGTCTACTCATCACTAATATCGTTTCTACCCGTGATGCAAGGATGGAACGAGATACCAGGCGTCAATTTTGATGCCGGGACAGAATGCGTCTTTGTGACCAACTGGGCGTTCGCTATCGTGGCATCTGCCTTGGCATTCTACATCCCCTTCCTGATCATGTGCAGCATGTACTTCTTCATCTACCGGGCATCCCGCCTGAAATCCAGCCGGATTATGGCACAGACTCTGGACCTCCACTACCACCCCAATAGCAAGCGGCCAAATAACCTACAGCTGGAAAACAAAGCCACACGGACAATGAGCATCATCATTTCGGTTTTTGTCATGTGCTGGCTCCCTTACTTTGTCTTTAATGTCTGGCTAGCAGTCCATGGTGCCGAGTCGACCAGCGATGTTATCACCCATGTCTTTAAAGTCATAACATGGTTGGGCTACTGCAATTCCACCATCAACCCCATGCTTTACGCCTTCCTCAACCGTGACTTCCAGCGGGCACTAAAGAAGCTGCTCATCTGCCGGCGCTGGAGGACACAGGTGGACATTGGTGAGGACATGGTATCCATTGTAACCTTCTCTAAGACAGCCCAGGATGCTGAGTATAATACTAAGGTGACCAACATTCCCAATGGAAACAAAAGCAAATCCAAGCAATAGTTGAGGTCAGGTGGAGAAGGCTCCTGTGATGTGTAAACACTGACCTGAACCAGTTAGACCAATTTTTTTGTTTCTGCACTATACATAACATGGCCTGTCATTTGCCATTAGCTTCGAAGAACTTTGTCCATAGGATCTCTGTGGCCGTCGGTTTCACCTTTTGCTATCATCCTGCCTTCAGCTCAAGAGGATCTCCAGCATTCAGCAGCAGCGATGGCTTCAAGGAGACCAAGCAGCCAATCGCATTGAAGAATTCTCATAGACAGCAAAACAGGAAATAAAAACCACAAAAAATTTTTCATTTTTAATAATTTTATAGATGGCAAAATAGAGATTGGGCTCAACACAATGGATTAAAGTAGAAGCTGAAAAATCATAAATTTCAACACCAAAACAATCTTTAAAAATTAATTTTGTTTAATTTCTTTTCATATTGAAAATAATTGAGATTCCACACATCTGAAAGTGGTACTATTAGTGACAGAGAGGTTATTCAGAAATAATTCTGAATAAAATAAGCTATTGGAAATCCAGTTACTCTTCATTTAAAGCAGATGTATCAGTTCCAAGAGCTTTTACATTGGGACTAATAGCGTAAAAGTGGAAGATTACCTTAAATCCAGTGCTCAGAACATTTACATTTGCAGGGAATCTAACAGCTGACCCAGCACAGGAACTGGGTCCAAGAGCAACTTTTCAGCTTCCGTCTCCAACTGCAAATATATGAACTCCAAAAGCTGTACCATCAGTCCGACTACACCATATCCTGTTTTCCACTATTTGATTGATATTACTGTGACCATTTTACTCCTTGGCATTTCTCCCTTGTTCCTTGTAAGTTCCAAATGTCTACACTATCTACTTCCTTTCTCATTGTGTTATAATGCAATTATTTGGTGTGCTTCTTGCTCCACATTATTCTCCTAGATCCTCAGAAGTGTTGGTTCTCTGCTTCCTAAGCCTTTCCATCTTTCTGCAGGCTATTATTCCTGAAACCCCAAATTGCTGTCACTATTTCCTGATTTCATTTGTATTCTCTGCTGCTTTGTTGAGTCTTGTGATGTCCAACACCATGAACCTAGGCTCCTCCAATAAAGATATCTTAGTGGGATGTGGGCGTGGAGGGTAGAAAAACATTCTGAATATATTTATATACAGTCCGTTGTAAAATCAAATTTTATGACTTCTGGATATTACATGTGATGGTGTGTTAAATGTTAGACACTTTCTTATTAGAATAGTGATGCCATGGACTAAAGTACAATTCACATAAGACTCTAAGCAGCTTGGCAACATGATGTGAAAATAATATTGTGTTAGCTCCTCGTGCTGTTATGCATTACTGTCTGACAAGAGTTATCTGACAATGGGAGTCAAATAACCAGAGGGAGATTGTATAAAAGAAGATAGACTGGGATGTCCCATGTCCCTCTGCCCAATTCCACTTTGCTCTATCTCTCACATTCTGCAATTCTTTCCACGGGCAACTGTCCATCCAATTCTCTGTTGAATCTGCTGATGTTATCTGCCTAACGTGTTCCCAGGTAGTTTTGTCTGCTTGATCACCATTCTTCTCAGTAAACCTAGAAAGTTTGTTCATCTTCCCTCATCAGAGTGGTGCTTGCTGTAGGGTTTAATTTTCAGGTTGACATAAGAATGCCATAGCGTGCTGTCTTATTGTGGTAACAGGTAAGTTCAGTGTAGAAGTAAGCCATATAGAACAGATAGAAAAGGATCATGTTGAATCACTAGCCAGTGCTGATCTTGTCTGATTGCAAACAAATACAGCTAGTGGGTTGGAAATCTTTACCCAATGATAAGGCAAACCATAGCAGTAGATTGTGTCATCTGCCTTCAAGATGTTGATGTGTACAAAGGTTTCATTTATCTACACTGAATACATCAAAATGTGACTTTTAATAGAGATTTTCCCTTCTATATTCACCTAGATTAGCGTAACAGGCTCAGTTTATATAAACTTTAGCTGGGACAGTCTTGGTATAAAGACAATCACATTTATGGTCGGTCTACCTCCCCATGAGAGACCTGTAGCAGCACAACAGAAGAGTCCTGAGAGTCTAAACTTCATTCAACACCTGTCCCTCTCTATTACTGCAGTCTGAGGGATAGATGCAGATATCAGACCCATTTCTTCCAAGCACTTTTTCTTCATTCCCTCCCCACCCAGGGCTAGGCAGATGACAAGGTATCCTTTGTGCCAGTAATCCTTTATCTTCCTTTATTTAAATGGCTAGAGCATCGCTAATGCCTCAAGTAGACAGCTTTTGTTGTTTCGAATCTGTTTTCTTGGTCACTGTACGTGTTCCCTGTTGAGACCTCTGCACCATGCAGCTCCCTCCCTCATGTTTATGAAAGTAGCAGTGAAATTCTTGTTTTGTTGCAGTGTAAAAGTGATGTTTCTGGTTTAACTGTATGTTAATCTGTCAGATTAAATAAATATATTTTGCACAAATAATAATAATTACATTACCTTTTATGATCACTCCATTGGAGGTTCATTTCTGTCAGTTTGTATCTGTTATTCATTTAGGTTACTCATGCTTTAAGGTCAAGGGTTAATCTCATGATGATTAATTTCCAATGAACCAGTGTGGTATTGTGTCCTAGTCATTCCATCAGATAGCCAGTTAAATGTACATCTGGTGGAGTACATGTGTCTGACACCCAATCTGGTTCAGAACTATGTGAGGAATAAAAGGACGACGAGGTTAGGAATAGAGCCAGTCAAAGACTTAAGTGGGAAGCTGTGTGTGGACCCTGTGGAGATCGGAGAGGTGCTAAACAAATATTTCTCATCTGTTTTTGCTCAGGAAAAGAGAATATTGTAGAGGCGAAGAATGAGAAATGGGATATTAGACTAGAAAGGATGGAGGTTAGTAAGGAAGAGGTGTCATAAATTCTAGAAGGAGTGAAAGTAGACAAATCCCCTGGGCTGGATGGGATTTAGCCAAGGATTCTCCGGGAAGCTAGGGAGGAGGTGTTGGAGCCTTTAGCCTCGATCTTTGAGTCGTCATTGTCTACAGATTTTGTACCAGAGGACTGGAGGATTGCAAATGTTGTGCCCTTGTTCAAGAAGGGCAGTAGAGATGACTCAGGTAATTATAGACCAGTAAGCCTTACGATTAATGTAGGAAAAGGTTTGGAAAGAATTATAAGAGGTAGGATTTATAATCATCTAGCAAGTAACAATTTGATTTCAGATAGTCAACATGGTTTCGTCACCAGCATCTGCAGTCATTGTTTTTACCTCCATGGTTTCGTCAAGGGCAGGTCATGTCTCACAAACCTCATTGAGTTTTTTGAGAAGGTGACCAAGCATGTGGATGAGGGTAGGGCAGTTGACGTGGTGTACATGGACTTCAGTAAAGCCTTTAATAAGGTTCCACATGGTAGGCTGTTGTAGAAAATGCAGAGGCATGGGATTGAGGGTGATTTAGCAGTTTGGATTAGAAACTGGCTTTCTGTAAGAAGGCAGCAAGTGTTGATTAATGGAAAATATTCAGCCTGGAGTCTGGTTACTAGTGGTGTGCCACAAGGGTATGTTTTGGGACCACTGCTGTTTGTCATTTTTATAAATGACTTAGACGCAGGCATTGGTGAGTGGATTAGTAAATTTGCAGATGACACTAAGGTCGATGGAGTAGTGGACAGTGTGGAAGAATGTTGCAGGTTGCACGGGGACTTGGATAAACTGCAGAATTGGACTGAGAGGTAGCAAATGGAGTTCAACGCAGATAAATGTGAGGTGATTCATTTTGGAAAGAATAAAAGGGAGACAGAATACTGGGTCAATGGAAAGATTCTTGGTAGTGTGGATGTGCAGAGGAATCTTGGAGTCCATGTACACAGATCCCTGAAAGTTGCCACCCAGGTTGATAGTGCTGTTAAGAAGGCATACAGTTTTATTGGTAGAGGAATTGTGTTCCGGAGCTATAATGTCATGCTACAACTATACAAAATGCTAGTGTGGCCACACTTGGAATATTGTGTACAGTTTTGATCGCCCCAAAGGGCCTGTTCTGCGCTATATTGTTCTATAGAGGTATATAAGATCATGAGAGGCATGGATAGAGTGAATGCACTCAATCTGTTTCTCAGGGTTGGGGAATCGAGGACAAGAGGGCATCAGTTTATGGTTTGAGGGGAAAGAATAAAAGGGAACCTGAGGGGCAACAATTTTACATAGCGGGTGGTACATCTATGGAATGAGATGCCAACGAAAGTGATTAGATTGGATTAGGTTCCCTACAGCATAGAAACAGGCCCTTCGGCCCAACAAGTTCACACCAACCCTCCAAAGAGTAACCACCCAGACCCATTCCCCTAAATTTACCCCTAACTAATGCACCTAACACTGGGGCAATTTAGCATGGCCAATTCACCTGACCTGCACATCTTCGGATTGTGGCTGGAAACCAGAGCACCCGGAGCAAATCCACGGAGACACGGAGAGAATGTGCAAACTCCACATAGATAATTGCCTGAGGCGGGAATCGAATCAGGGTCCCTGGTGCTGTGAGGCAGCAGTGCTAACTACTGAGCCACCATGCCACTCTCAAAGTGGTTGAGGTGGGTACATTAACAACATTTAAAAGGAATTTGGACAAATACATGGATAGGAAAGGTTTAGAAGGATATGGGCCAAGTGCAGGGAAATGGTGTTAGAGTGGATGGACATTTTGGTCGGCATAGACTAGTTTGGGCCAAAGGGCATGTCTCTATGCTGTAGGTGTCTATGACTCTATGAGTCTGTTCTGCCACTCAGTGAGATTGAGACCAAACTCTGACATAACTTCATATACCCATCCTTCCCTATATCCCTTAACACTTATGGTTAATAAAAATCTATCAATCTTAGATTTAAAATGAACAATTGATTGAGTGGTTATTGCCAATTTTGAAATGAGTTCCAAACTTGTATCAACCTTTGAAGGAAGAAAAATTTCCTAATGTCATTTCTGAAATGAGATTCTAATTGTTATATTATGCTCCCTAGAGCTCAATAGAAAAAAACATTTTCTATCTGCTCCCCCTAATATCTTTATAACTTTAACAAAATTATCCAATTTACATTTGAGAATTCAAACTGAGATTATGCAGTCTCTCCTTGTATTTTAGTCATTGGAGTCCATGGGCAGAACGTTCTTCGGGCATCTTCAAGTCTTGGATTCAGTTGATAGGCCAGTGAAGCACCCACTCACTGCCTCTTCCAGCCTTAGTGAACAGAACGACATGCCACGGTGAGACTATTTGTGGGCCTTCCCCTGGAATTAAGATCCCCAGAGGAAGTTACACCGATACCCTCCCAATCAGACCTGATTCTTACATTCAGCAGTTCCACAGAGGAACCCATGGCTGCTGCTGGGAGAGTACTCCCTGCAGTAGAGAATGTGGAGTGGACAGATTCCCAGATTGGGGGTCACAGAGAGTCAAAGGAGGCATGGGAGCTTGGAAGCATGAGGAAGGGGTGGTGGCTTCCAGTGGCAGTTCACTGCCCAGCCCCTCATATGGGCACTGATTGGTTTTGATGGTAGGATCTATTCTCCACCATGCCCACACCAGGGTTAATTCCAGCAGCAACACGATGCGGGCCTTAAGTGGACTTCAACTGATGGCTACAGAGCCTCACTTGTCAATGGGCAGGAAGCTTGAAGTTAGTTCTGGTGAAGGTGGGAAGGCCGAGGCTTCCCTGCCTCATTCATGAAGTACCCCTCCTGACTCCAAGCTGACCAATGACTGAGAGCCAAAGATTCCACAGAAACTAGAAAATCTGTTTCATGGGCAATATGTACTTTCTAAGGTGTGCTGTCCCACAATTGTTCACAAGATTTAAAGGAATGAAAATGGGAGCCATATCAAGGAGAATGAGCAGGTTGGGCAGAGTGAGTAGAAGGAAAACGTGGAGTGGAGGGAGTGATTGAGCAGACTGATAAATGCTGTAGTTGTTTTCTTACGAAAGCAAAGGTCAGAGATTCACCTGGTCATATTGAGACTACAATGCCAATGATCTCACTTCCAGCCATCACTTGACACAAGCAACATTTAAACTCAAAATCCTTGCCTTCCTGAAAGAAAGCTGGTTCATCACTGTTGTGACTAAGGTTGTCCAGGTATGTTCTTTCCATAAAATCCAGATATATGTAAACTGGCCAAGCACTACCCTAACAGATGTCTCAGTTTGGGAGGAAAGAACTAAATGCCAAAGAAGAGGTGTGATAATTGGAGTTATGGAATAGCTGCCATTCCTGACCAATATTTCTCCATGAGTGAGCATAAAGTCATTCAATCATACAGCACGGAAATAGACCCTTCACTTCAACCAGTCCAGGCCAAACATAATCCCAATCCCAAATTAGTCCCACCAGCCTGCTCCTGGCCCATATCCCTCCAAACCTTTCTGATTCATGTACTTATCCAACACTAGACAAAACAGCAATTTGTGTTTTTATAGCATCTTTAATATAACAAATTATGCCAAGGGGTGCAATCAGACAAAACTGAATGACAACTCATCCCATTGCTGTGTATCAGATGCTGGTAGAACAAAGATGGGCATTATCACATGCACCAAATGCCAAGTATAATGCTCACGATACTTGGCTCACTTCATTTTAGAGTCGAGATTAAAAAAAAAACCTTTAATCTCAGACCATTTATTCAGCTTATTATAAATGCAGTGTTCGAAGTAAATCTATATGGTTTCCTTCAGAAAATTATGATGAACTGCTGTTGCGATCTGAGTAAAAGAGCTAGCCAAGATGTGATTACTGATCCAATTACGGATTAGATTCAGGCGTGAAATTGACTTTTGGGAATAGTACCACAAGAATGACTCTGACAACCTACATGCAAAGATGTGTTTAAAGGGAATCTAGATAAGCACATGAGGGATGAGATGGGTTGAGATAAAGTAGACTGGAAGGAGGCTGATGAAAAGCATAAATAGAGTGGTTGAGTAAATGGACTCTTCCTTGTGCTATAAATTTAATGTGATCCCACTTAGTCTAACGTTTTAATTGTCTGGAATGAAAGCAGAAAGTTCTGAACAAATACAGCAGGCCTGGCAGCATGTGGAGAGAGAGAAACACAGATTACATTTTGAGCCCAGTATGGCTCTTCAGAACTGAATAGAGAAGTGCAAGTGTGATGGGGTTAATGTGGTTGGAAAAGAGGGGGTGGTTCAAATGCATCATGACTGGATTCTGTATCTTGTCACCTAACCAAAAAACACAAAGTGACTGACTATGCTTGTGTTGCCATGGAGTTCAGTCTGTTTCAAATCAGATACTGTTTGTGATGTGCAAAGACTGACAGGGTAAAGTAGCCACCCAGCATGAACCATCTAAGTGCTGGCTCTTCAGACAACATGAAAAAGAACAGGATAATAAGGATCACATTGCTCAGACTCTGTTGAAAAATCAATTGACTATGAATTGTTAGATGAATCTGTTGTCTATACATCTCCCCCACCCCCCACAAAGGGAATCAGATTTGAAAGAGGCCATTCTGCCCACACTGCCTGTGCTGGCTTTGTGAAAGATCAAGCCATTTAGTCTCATTCTTCTGCTCTTCCTTCGTCACACTGTTTAGTAAAATTAATCCCATTTTGAAGTCATATAGTCATAGAGATGCACAGCACAGAAACAGACCCTTCAGTCTAACCTGTCCATGCCGACCAGATATCCCAACCCAATTTAGTCCCAACTGCCAGCACCGGCCCATATCCCCCAAACCCTTCCTATTCATCTCTCTATCCAGATGCCTGTTAAATGTTGCAATTGTACCAGCCTCCACCACTTCCTCTGGCAGCTCATTCCATACACCCTCTGCATGAAAAGGTTATCCCTCAGGTCTCTTTTATATCTTTCCCCCCTCACCCTAAATCTATGCCCTCTAGTTTTGGACTCGCCCACCCCAGGGAAGAGACCTTGTCTATTTATCCTATCCATGCCCCTCATGATTTTATAAACTCTATAAGGTCACCCTTCAGCCTCCGACGCTCCAGGAAAACCAGCCCCAGCCTGTTCAACTTCTCCCTATGGCAACATCCTTGTAAATCTTTTCTGAAAACTTTCAAAGTATATATCCGTTTCCTTTTAGTTACTATTGAATCCACTGCCGACGTCTTTTTACTGCATTTCAGATCATAACAAAGTAAAAATATTTCTCCTCATTTCATCTCTTGACTTTGTTTTTATTTGCTTGAGGGGCTAAATAGACTACTCCTGTTAACAGTATGTGTTCATACAGTCGAAGTCAGATGATTCTAACTATATAAGTGATTAAATGGCTTGAAAAGAAACTAGAGATATCCACTGAAATATCTTGGCCATCCTATGCTGTAATAACACTCATTAATTTGCTTCAAACTGTTCTCACCCTCTGCCTGATTAAAAAAAAACACATTGAAGTAACTGATAATGAAAGAAATAAGGTGTAAATTTTTCATATTCTCATGGGACTGTGCATTGATAAATGTTTGAATACACTCCGCCAACATGCTGTAAGCAAACACAAGGAGGGTAAAAAAAACACAGATCCTAAAATGTACCTTTTGCTTTGCTTCACAACACTCATCCTTTGGTCTGCTGTAATGAATTGTTTTGCCATGTAGGATCATTAATGTTGATTAAAAATGAAAGGCTTTCACATTGTCAGGAAATTAAGCTATAAAACATCTTTCATTTATACTTCAGTAATTAGTTCATTCAAATGAAATTTTCCTTCAGATTATCTAATGAACAGGACGGATAGCAGACTATTGTACGCACACTGAATGCAGAGAAACTGCAGCCACTTTCCCACCACATAAACGTACTTTCTATAATTCAGCTGAAAATGTATTATCAAATGGAGATAAATGAATTTTTGTCAGCTAAGGGCACCAATGGGTATAGAATTAAGGCAGTGAACCCTCCTGTGATAGGTTGGCATCACACATTACCCCTGAAAAGGATATATTCATTTAATTTTGATAAGTTTCTTCATTTACAAATTTCCATTCAGAGTTTGATCTTTTTGTTACACTTTCCTATCAGGGAGTATTTAACTCATTTTGTTTTCCTCTACAATTTATTTCGATAGTAAAAAGAAGACAGGGAAATAAGGGTTGAGATACAGGTCAGCCAGGGTTACACTGAATGGTGGAATAGTCTAAAAGACCTACTCCTCTTCCTTTGTTCCCTTCATCCTAAGGTCACAAGTGGGGAGTATTCAGTAGCAACAGTGTGTACTGTCTACAAGATCCTCTGCAATAATTCACCAAAAATTCTGAGACAACGCCTTCCAAACCCACAACTTCTGTCATCTAGAAGGACAAGGGAAGCAGATACATGGGAACACCACCACCTGAAAGGTCCCCTCCAAGTCGCTCACTGTCCTGGCATGGAAATATATCATTGTTCCTTCACTGTTGCTGGATCAAAATCCTGAAATTCCCTCCCTACGGGCAATGTGGGTCAACCCACAACAAATGGACTGCAGTGGTTCAAGGAGGCAGCTCACTATCACCTTCTCAAGGTAACTAGGGATGGGCAATAAATGCTGGCTCAGCCAGCGACACCTATGCTCCAAGAGCAAATAACAACACTTAAACTGTACATTTCTGTACAGACCCTTTTATCCACCCTACAGAGGGTAAGATTTGAGTGTGTCAATGCAGTGTGTGTTACTTTAGCTCCATCTTCTGAGAAGCGCCTTAATCTGGCCCAGATTCAGTCCCCTCCTCTCTAATTGAGACATTCCAGCAGGTTCTCTTACCTCCAGTTTACAACTCACATCTTCCAAACTTTCAGCTGTCATCTTTGTATTCCAAAACAACTAAACGCAAGTTCCCCATTTAAAACTATTGTAGAGGCCAGATTTTCATCAGGGATTGGGAGAATTTGCTAATTACCCTTGAATCAGTGCCTTGCATGATTATTTCAGAGGGCAGTTAAGATTTGATTTGATTTTTTATTATCATGTGCCTAGGTACAGTGAAAACTCTAGGTATAGTGAAGATTCATTCATTACTCTAATAACAGCAGGAGAGAAGCTGTTCTTGAATCTGTTGGTATGTGTGTTTAAGAGTCAACACATTGCTGTGGTCTGGAGTCACATGTAGGCCAGACAAGGTAACAATAGCAGATTTTCTTGCCTAACAAGGATCAGTGAGCCAGATGGAGTTTTATTACAATTAATGATAACTGTCACAGTCATTATTACTTTAAACTAGTTTCCAACTCAAGATTTTATTAACACAATTTGAATTCCAATCATTGTCCTGGTGGAATTTGATTGCATGTCCCAGAGTCTTGTCCTCTGGATTCCTAGTCCCGTGGCATTAACACTAAACCCACTAAGTCTCCTCATGCCATCTCTAAGCAACCCACGCCTGTTCTCTAACCCTTTATGTCTGCTCCATACCCCCGACCCCTTCCATTATTCTCATGCTCCATGTATCCTCCATACCTACTCTAACGGTATACACAATGGACAGAACAAAAGAGCCATTGGTAAGCCTGGTAAGTTTTTGAAATACTTCTGAAATTTGTAACATAAGGAAATAAGCTTGTTTTTTTTCAAATTGTTAAAGTATATCTTACAACCTCATGCAAATGTCAATCAATCAAAGGCACTCATGGTATCAGTAAGCAAAAGCTTGACGAGTTAAATTCCCATTTTGAACCAAAATCCCAGAAAAACTTGCTTGCCCTCTGTCCACTTAGGCAAAGTCTCACTCACACTGACCATACTCCTTGCTTAACTGTTTTGCTACTTAAGATACAATGACTATTGCCCAGATATCATCAATTATACCTTAAATATTTTGAGTTTGAATCTGAGTATCAAATAAAGTAGGAGAAAGTGAGGTCTGCAGATGCTGGAGATCAGAGCTGGAAATGTGTTGCTGGAAAAGCGCAGCAGGTCAGGCAGCATCCAGGGAACAGGAGAATCGACGTTTCGGGCATAAGCCCTTCTTCAGGAATGAAGAAGGGCTTATGCCCGAAACGTCGATTCTCCTGTTCCCTGGATGCTGCCTGACCTGCTGCGCTTTTCCAGCAACACATTTCCAGTATCAAATAAAGTATTTGACCTTAGTGTAGGATAAAAGGTCGACACAACATCGAGGGCCGAAGGGCCTGTACTGTGCTGTAATGTTCTATGTTCCTGCTCCTCAGATACTGCCTGACTGGCTGTGTTTTTCCAGCACCACACTCGTTGACTCTGGACTGTTCTATGTTCTCTGTTCTAAAGTAGGATATTATCATTAGCAATTGCTCAGAGTACTTGGTTGGTTTTTCAGGATAAGCACAAATTACAAACTACTCGACTTCAAATAATTTTCATCCCTCCCTTCATTGGATCAATTATTGGCAACTCAGTATACATAAGAATTCACTGGACATTAAGCATCCCACAGTGGTTTGAAACACCACCGAACTAATGCTGCACAAAACAGAGTTACACTGATAGAGAGAGTAAGCAAAACATTTATTTTAGCACAGATGGACTCCCTGAAAGTTCAATATTCATTTCATTTCTCTTAAACAAAGGTTGACTCTTAACTGACACAGAACATGTTTAGATTAGATTAGATTACATTACATTACAGTGTGGAAACAGGCCCTTCGGCCCAACAAGTCCACACCGACCCGCTGAAGCGCAACTCACCCATACCCCTACATTTACCCCTTACCTAACACTACAGGCAATTTAGCATGGCCAATTCACCTGACCTGCACATCTTTGGACTGTGGGAGGAAACCGGAGCATCCGGAGGAAACCCACGCAGACACGGGGAGAACGTGCAAACTCCACACAGTCAGTCGCCTGAGGCGGGAATTGAACCCGGGTCTTCGGCTCTGTGAGGCAGCAGTGCTAACCACTGTGCCACCGTGCTTAGTGGTTAGCACTGCTGCCTCACAACACCAGGGTCCCAGTTTCGATTTCAGCCTCAGGCGACTGTCTGTGTGGAGTTTGTACATTCTCCCTGTGTCTGCATGGGTTTCCTCCGGGTGCTCCGGTTTCCTCCCACAATCCAAAGATGTGCAGGTCAGGTGAATTGGCCATGCTAAATTGCCCATAGTGCTAGGTGCATTAGTCAGAGGGAAATGGGTCTGGGTGGGTTACTCTTCAGAGGGTCGGTGTGGACTGGTTGGACATAATCTAGAAAGCCACTCAGCAAGGAATTAAATGTCAGTCTTGCCATAAAAAAATGACTGGTCACCACAAACAATATGTAACAATTGGTATAGGGCTTGTAAACCCTGGCTATCACACTGAGTGTTGTGCTCTTACACAGCATTTTGTGATGCCTACAAGACCTTGACGAATGCTGATCTGATGATGCTGTCACTTTATAAAAGTTATATTGTCCTGTTTTATTTGAAGCGAGGTTGTAAAGGCAGAGATGCTGAAGTGGCTACTTGTGACAGCTTAAGTCAATAACTTAGGAGGCCTTTGGGTTTTTTAAAAACAGTTGTAACAATGGAAGGGGGTGGGCAAGGGCAGTTCTCATAGATCAGGCTTTCTAGGTTTTGTTTAGCTGTAGCTGTAGCAGTCAGAAGCTGTTTGGGTCCCAGAAGGGCTGGAGCTTCAGTAAAATGATTCCTAGCTGCTATATTCTCTGAAATCTCTCTTGATGTTGTTTCTACCTGGATTGGAGAATTGTATGTAAGAATCTGTGCCTGAATTTACCTTTTTGCCAAGGAGTGTGATTATGGGATGTTACTATATTGGAACAATTAATTAGTAATATGTTGTTATTCAGTTAAGCTTTCCCATAGTTAAGTTATTCTAAACTCCTCTTTCTTTTGTTTGTATTTTAACTACAGGTTTAAATAAATTGTGTTTTGTTAACATCGAGTAGTTTGACCAGTTGCATCACGCCTGGAACACAGCGTTTCACATCTATCTTTAAAATAAGAAAAGGTTAGGGTCTAGGCTGCTTCCTTAAAATATTTTGAGGGGGCCTGGTCCTGTCCATAACACTGACGAATTTCAAGTTTAAATCCCCTTGATATCTGTTCTTAGCAAGTCATTGACAATACTAAGAAGTACAGGATGCTTGAAATATTGTTGGAATATGACATTACTCGGTTTAGAGCTGAAAAATGTGTTGCTGGAAAAGCGCAGCAGGTCAGGCAGCATCCAAGGAGCAGAAGAGTCGACATTTCGGGCATAAGCCCTTCAGGAATGTACGTAACTAGGTTTATAGTCTGGCCAGCCCTCTAGACAGTATTTTTTTGATTTCATACGCTCTTCATCTCATCACATCTTACAGATTTCTTCATCATCTTTATGTAGCCAATAAATGTTTTGTGACTTCTGACAAAATTTTTAAACCCTAAAGTCTTCCCAGTGTTCAGACTTATAATTCTTTTTTGGCAACACGGTATTTCTCTTCCAAGAGTCATACAGCACAGAAACAGACCCTTCGGTCCAAGTCATCCATGCTGACCAAGTTTCCAAAACTAAACCAGTCCCACTTGCCTGCATTTGGCCCATATGCCTCTTAACCTTTCCTATTCATAAACTATCCAAACATCTTTTAAACGTTGTAACTGCACCCACCATTTCCTCTAGCAGTTCATTCCAAATATGAACCATTCTCTGTGTGAAAAAGTTGCGACTCGGGTCCTTTTTAAAATGTTTCTCCTCTCACCTACATATATTTCCCTTAGTTTTGAACTGCCCCCACCCTAGGGAAAAGACCTTTGCTATTCACCCTATCTATGCTCGTCATGATGTTATAAACCTTACTCCTCAACCTCCGCCACTCCAGTGAAAAAGGTGCCAGTCTATCCACCCTCTTCTTATAATTCAAACCCTCCAGTTGACAACATCCTGGTAAATCTTTTCTGAACCCCCTCCAATTTAATCATATCCTTCCTATATCAGGGCAACCAGAATTGTACACAGTGCTCCAAAAGTGGTCTCAACAACATCCTGTCCAACTTCAACATGAAATACCAACTCCAATGCACAATGGTCTGAGCAATGAAAGCAAGCTTGCTAAATATCTTCTTAGCCACCCTGTCTGTCTGTGGCTGTACTTTAAAAAACTATGTACTTGAACCCCTCTAGGTCTCTCTGTTTGACAACACTACCCAGGGCCATCCATTAACTGTAGAAGTCCTGCCCTTGTTTGTTTTAACAAAATGCAATATCTCACATTTATCCAAATTAAACTTCATCTGTCGCTCCTCAGCTCATTGGCCCAACTATCAAGATACCTTTGTAATCTTAGATAACCTTCTTTGCTTCTCTACTATACCATCAATTTTGATAACATCCTCAAATTTACTAAACATGCCTCCAAATTTTTCATTCAAATCCTTCACATAAATGACAAACTAAAGTGGACCGAGCACCGATCCCTGTGGTACCCTGCTAGTCATAGGCCTCCACTCGAAGAAACAACTCTTCACAAGTTCCAGTGGGCGGCACGGTGGCACAGTGGTTAGCACTGCTGCCTCACAGCGCCTGAGACCCGGGTTCACTTCCCGCCTCAGGCGACTGACTGTGTGTGGAGTTTGCACGTTCTCCCCGTGTCTGCGTGGGTTTCCTCCGGGTGCTCCGGTTTCCTCCCACAGTCCAAAGATGTGCAGGGTCAGGTGAATTGGCCATGCTAAATTGCCCATAGTGTTAGGTGAAGGAGTAAATGTAGGGGTATAGGTGGGTTTCGCTTCGGCGGGTCGGTGTGGACTTGTTGGGCCGAAGGGCCTGTTTCCACACTGTAATGTAATCTAATCTAATCTAATCTAATCATCACCCTCTGTCTCCTAACATCAAGGCAATTTTGTATCCAATTGGTAAGCTCTGCCTAATTCCCATGTGATCTAATATTAGTAATTAGTCAAATATTATCTAGTCTAACATTATCTTTACCTTCTCAAATTCCACTTTTAGTATTGCATTTTATTCCTAAAGGGAGCATATGTACATTGAAAATTATTTGTTTTAAATGTTTGCCATTTTTTGTCTAACTCAATATAAGTTTCCAATCTGCCTTCACCTATTCAACCTTGATTTGCTCAGACTTAAAGCCCCAGTTTCGGATCTGAATACTTTCTGTTTAATGGTGTCTTGGCTGCATTCTCTGCTGGATTTACAAGTGACTATCTCATATTTACAGTGCTTAGTTTTAATCTTCCCAACACAAGTGGAAGAATTTTCCCAATATTTACTTTATGTGAACTTTTAACACCTTAAAGACCTCTGTCAGGCCTCTCCTCAGTCTTCTCTTAAATAGAACAAAGTGCCTTCCTTGTTTTATCAATCCTAACAAGTATAAACGACTCAGTTCTTTTAAACATTTCTGTAATTTCTCCAGTGCAGCAATTTCCCTGAGAGCCGAATGTTTTCTTATTAATGTTAATGGCACAGCTTCTGCCTGTCATGGTCAATGACAAGCTTCAGGGTAGACAAAAGGGATCACTGGCCTGGGAATATTAAAGAGAGAAACATTATAATCAGGTAGGATATCTTCATGGGCTTCTAGACACCAATCTCTAAATAGGGCACAACTCAAATGTGGAGCTTATTCAATGAACAGCTACTGTGTGCCCTTGATAAGTGTGTACTAGTCAGGCAGGGAGGAAGTTGTTGAGCAAGGGAGCCGTGGGGTTTACTAAAGAAGTTGAATCTTGTCAAGAGGAAGAAGAACGCTTATGTTAGGATGAGACATGAAGGCTCATTTAAAGCACTTGAGAGTTACAAGTTAGCCAGGAAAGACCGAAAGAGAGAGCTAAGAGCCAGGAGGGGACATGAGAAATCATTGGCAGACGGGATCAAGGAAAGCCCTAAGGCTTTCTATAGGTATATCAGGAATAAAAGAATGAGTAGAGTAAGAATAGGGCCAATCAAGGATAAGTGGGAAGTTGTGCATGGAGTCAGTAATCACATTGAAAAAAGACAACGTTGCCAAGCAGAATACTAAGATAGAGGCGACTAAAATAGATGGAATTGAGGTGCACAAGGTGAAAGTGTTAGCCATTCTGGAAAGTGTGAAAATCTCCTGGGCCGGATAGGATTTATCCTAGGATTCTCTGGGAAGCCAGGGAGGACATTTCTGAGCTTTTGGCTTTGATCTTAATGTCATCATTGTCTACAGGAATAGTGCCAGAAGACTGAAAGACAGCAAATGTTGTCCCCTTGTTCAAGAAGGGGAGTAGAGACAACCCTGGTAACTATACACCAGTGAGCCTTACTTCGGTTGTGGGTAAAGTGTTCGAAAGGGTCATAAGAGTTAGGATTTATTATCATCTAGAATGGAATAAGTTGGTTACGGATAGTCAACACGGTTTTATGAAGGGTAGGTCATGTGTTACAAACCTTACTGAGTTCTTTGAAAATGGGAAGCCTTCAGAAATAAGATAACGAGAATCCAGAAAAAGTATATCCCTGTCAGGGTGAAAGGGAAGGCTGGTAGGTATAGGAAATGCTGAATGACTAAAGAAATTGAGGGTTTAGTTAAGAAAAAGAAGGAAGCATATGTCAAGTATAGACAGGATAGATCGAGTGAATCCTTAGAAGAGTATAAAGGAAGTAGGAGTATACTTAAGAGGGAAATCAGGAGGGCAAAAGGGGACATGAGATAGCTTTGGCAAATAGAATTAAGGAGAATCCAAAGGGTTTTTACAATACATTAAGGACAAAATGGTAACTAGGGAGAGAAAAGGGTCCCTCAAAGATCAGCAAGGCAGCCTTTGTGTGGAGCCGCAGAAAATGGGGGAGATACTAAATGAGTAAAAGGCTACGGAAGATATAGACTGTAGGGAAATAGATGGTGACATCTTGCAAAATGTCCAGATTACAGAGGAGGAAGTGCTGGATGTTTTGAAACGGGTAAAGGTGGCTAAATCCCTAGGACCTGATCAGGTGTACCCGAGAACTCTGTGGGAAGCTAGAGAAGTGATTGCTGGGCCTCTTACTGAGATATTTGTATCATCAATAGTCACAGGTGAGGTGCTGGAAGACTGGAGGTTGGCAAATGTGGTGCCACTGTTTAAGAAGGGCGATAAGTACAAGCCAGGGAACTATAGACTGGTGAGCCTGACCTCAGTGGTGGGCAAGTTGTTGGAGGGAATCCTGAGGGACAGGATGTACATGTATTGGAAAGGCAAGGACTGATTAGGGATAGTCAACATGGCTTTGTGCATGGGAAATCATGTCTCACAAACTTGATTGAGTTTTTTGAAGAACTAGCAAAGAGGATTGATGAGGGCAGAGCAGTACGGGTGATCTATATGGACTTCAGTAAGGCATTCGACAAGATTCCCCATGGGAGACTGATTAGCAAGGTTAGATCCCATGGATTACAGGGAGAACTAGCCATTTGGATACAGAACTTGCTCAAAGGTAGAAGACAGAGGGTAGTGGTGGAGGGTTGTTTTACAGACTGGAGGCCTGTGACTAGTGGAGTGCCACAAGGATCGGTGCTGGGTCCTCAACTTTTTATCATTTTTTTGTCATTGGATAGGGTAAATAGGCAAAGTCTTTTCCCTGGGGTCGGGGAGTCCAGAACTAGAGGGCATAGGTTTAGGGTGAGAGGGGAAAGATATAAAAGAGACCTGAAGGACAACTTTTTCACACAGAGGGTGGTATGTGTATGGAATGAGCTGCCAGAGGAAGTGGTGGAGGCTGGTACAATTGCAACATTTAAGAGGCATTTGGATGGGTAAATGAATAGGAAGGGTTTGGAGGGATATGGGCGGGGTGCTGGCAGGTGGACTAGATTGGGTTAGGATATCTGGTTGGCATGGATGGGTTAGACCGAAGGGTCTGTTTCCATGCTGTACATCTCTCTGACTTTATGACTCTATGAGGTGAACATACAGGCGGATGAGGGTAAAGCGTTTGATGTGGTCTATATGGATTTCAGTCAGGTGTTTGATAAGGTTCCCCACTGTAGTCTATTGCACAAAATACAGAGGAACCTCGATTATCCAAACGAGATGGGCGGGCACTATTTTGTTCGGATAATTGATTATTCGGTTAATTGATTTCCTCTGGGGCTTGGAGTTTTCTGTGATGTCTGCTCCCCATTCAGGAGACTAGGCAGCAGCACACCGCACGCGAGATGCCGCACCCCCATCCGCTCCCACCCTTGCCTGCCCCCACCCCACCCCAAACCCCGTCTGCCCACCCCCCAACCCCGATAACCCCACCCAACCCCCCACCCACTCACAACCCCGTCCGCTCACACCCTGCCCGCTCCCACTCTGTCCCCTACCCGACCCCCCAACCCCATCCGCTCCTACTCCACCCCACCGCCTGCCCCCAACACTAACACTGCCCCCTTCATCTGCCCTCCCATCCACCCCCAACCCCGCAGACTGTCCAACCCCAGTCTGTGCCCATGCCCCCTGTCCAATGCATCCCCCAATCTGCACCCCCTCCAGGGAAACTGAACTGTACACCAACAGCAAGACTGCTGCTGCCTTTGTGGCATAAATCTCCAAATACCGTGCATACACACACACAACTTTTTGATAGGTTCCACCTCTGCCCTGTATAGGACAATGTTGGAGAGATTATCTCGGGAAGGGGGTTTAGGGTACACCAGAAATCCTTTGATAAGGTGCCACTCAAGAGGCTGCCAAAGGCTTTTGCCCGAAACGTTGGATGCTGCCTGACCTGCTGTGCTTTTCCAGCACCACTCTATCTAGACTCTGGTTTCCAGCATCTGCAGTCCTTGTTTTTACCTCGTTGATTTTAACCCTACTGTGAATCCTCTTGCAAGGATGCCTGCATTGAAGAAGTTTTCCTCCTCTCTCTACAAGAATCTCAGGGAGTCTCTCTCTTACTGCACCCCGAGGTCATCTCCTCTACCCTGAAGCTGTTCAACCATGTCCTGAAACAGACTCACTACCACAGCACCACTCTCATGACCTGTCCTACCTGCCTATCTTCCTTCCCACCTCTCCACTCCACCCTCCTCTCTGACCTATCACCTCCATCCCCACCCCCATTCACCTGTTGTACTCTATGCTACTTTCTCCCAACCCCCACCCCCCTCTCATTTATCTCTCCACTCTGCAGGCACCCTGCCTCTATTCCTGATGAAGGGCTTTTGCTCGAAACATCGATTTTCCTGCTCCTCGGATGCTGCCTGACCTGTGGGGCAGGGGGACAGGTGACTGAGAAGTTGGATGATGTTGGGGGTGGATGAAGTTGGGGGTGATGGTGATAGGTCAGAGAGGAGGGTGGAGTGGATAGGTGTGAAGGAAGGTGGGCAGGTAGGACAGGTCAAGAGGGTGGTGCTGAGTTGGAAGGTTGGATCTGGGATAAGGTGGGGGGGGGGAAATGAGGAAACTGGTGAAATCCACATTGATGCCATGAGGTTGAAGGGTCCCGATGCAGAAGATGAGGCGTTCTTCCTCCAGGCATCGGTTGATGATGGTCTGGTGGTGGAGAAGGCCCAGGACCTGTATGTCCTTGACAGAGTGGAAGAAGGGAGTTAAAGTGTTCGGCCACAGGGTTGTTTCGTGTGTGTATGTGTCCCGGAGATGTTCTCTGAAGTGTTCCACAAGTCGGTGTCCTGTCTCCCTAGTGTAGAGGAGACCACATCAGGACCATCAAGGATATGCAGTCGTGGGCGGAATTTGCTAATGCTCTTTGGGTGTGTTTAAATTAATTCAGCAAGGGGAATGGGAACCGAAATAGAGTTTACGGAGGATGAGTAGTGAAGTCAGAACTAAGATTTGAAGATTGCAAGAAGGCACCAGCAGGCAAGAAGTTGGTTTGAAGTGTGTCTACTTCAATGCCAGGAGCATCCAGAATAAGGTGGGTGAACTTGCAGCATGGGTCGGTTCCTAAGATTTTGAGGTTGTGGCCATTTCAGAGACATGGGTACAGCAGGGACAGGAATAGTTGTTGCAGGTTCCAGGATTTAGATGTTTCAGTAAGATCAGGGAAGGTGATAAAAAAGGGGGAGGTGTGGCACTATTCGTCAAGGACAGTATTGCAGTTGCAGAAAGGATGTTTGAGGACTCATCCACTGAGGTAGTATGAGCTGAGATTAGAAACAGGAAAGGAGAGGTTACCCTGTTGGGATTTTTCTATAGGGTCCGAACAGTTGCAGAGATGTAGAGGATAGGATAGCAAAGATGATCCTTGATAGGAGCAAGAGTGACAGGGTAGTTGTTATGGGGGACTTTAATTTTCCAAATATTGATTGGGAATACTATAGTTCAAGTACTTTAGATGGGTCAGTTTTTGTCCAATGTGCGCTGGAGGGTTTCCTGACACAGTATGTAGTCAGGCCAACAAGGGGCGAGGCCACATTAGATTTGGTACTGGGTAATGAACCCAGCCAGGTGTTAGAATTGGAGGTAGGTGAGCACTTTGGTGATAATGACCACAATTCGGTTATGTTAACTTTAGCGATGGAAAGAGATAGGTATACTGCAGGGCAAGAGTTATAGCTGGGGGAGTGCCAAACGGTCAGGAGAGCACTGTCCTGGGAGTCCTCAACATTAACTCAGAACCGCAAGAAGTCTCATGCTGGCAGGTTAAACATGGGCGAGGAAAACTCATGCCCACTTCTTTGGTTGATGAAATAATATCAGAAGCATTCGAATCTGGATCATCCTAGCTCTCAAAACATCTCAAAAGGTTTTACCAATAATGGACATTTGCTAAGCTCTTCATTACAAGTATAAAATGCATTATCATCGCCTGGTCTCTCTGACTGGCAGGTTAATAACATTGAGATTATAAACACAATGAGTCAGGTTTATTAATAATAACACAGGCTGTCTCCTTAGATTGCAGTCAGAACATAATTGATTTGCCTTCAGCATTTTAAACACATCGCCCTTATTATACTTTCTGGAGACCATGGATTTTGAAATTAACACCTGGCGACAAAGTGAATAGAACAGAACAGTAATTTACTATCACTTGCATTTTTTTACAAAAAGAAATAGTGAAAAGTGTTTAAGTCGCCATTTCATGGCTCCTACATTAATAACATTGATATAGAGAAAAAACAAATCATTATTAAGACAAATTCTATCTTTGTTTTCCCGAACCCAGGAGCCACAAATTAAACTTAGTGCAGAAAGCTGGTGAAGAAGTCATCGCCGGAACAAGCCATAGACGCTGGCTGCTGGAATACTGGGCCAGAAGACTCCACAGAATCCTGAAGCTGACCCAAGGATCCACTTCGTTGCCAATTCTGGGCCAGAAATCATTGCAGAAGCTGCCTCAAGGAATCCCAGGCAGCCAGATGCCAGGCAGAAACTACCTCATTGCTGAAGCCGCCGCTGACCCAGACTGGTTGAATCCAGGGCCTTGCCACTGAAGCAGACCAATGTTTGCAGCTGCAATGGCCACAGTGGAATTTGTGGCTGGGAAAGCATAACAGGCTACAAACTGCAATTGGGCCTTCCAGAGCAGTTCAACTATTTTTAACATTGTTTTTTGTTAATGGAGTGCAAGAATTTCTTGGCCATTCCTAATTGCCACAGAGAAGAATACCACAAATTCCTCCACTTGTGTGGCTGTGTTTTTTGGATTTTAGAGGTATGAAGAAAATTATGGAGAGAGGAGAGAAAGATGCAGCTTTAGAGATCCATTTTCCTCCTTACACCATCCTTCGGTGATTTAATACACCAGAGAAAGGAATGGAATGCCTCCCTCTCAGTCTTTGATGAATTAAAGTAGTTATATATCTCCAATTCAAGTTAGGCATCTGTCTCAGTACCTCCCAGTGTTATCTTCTGGTATGAAGTCTGTAAGGTCATCCCGAACTCTACACTATACTAATGAAAACTTTCAGCTCTGGAATTTCCAACTCTAGAAAAGTGTAAGGATTATTTCTGAAATATTGTTCCTGACCTAGCTCAAGGTGGCTTTCAGTGCTAGCATGCATTGAACCTCCGATGATTACACGGGAAACATCCACCTCAAAGAGCTTCACTGCCGACGGTCAACAAAACATTTCAATTGTCACAGATATTGTCTCAAATAAACTCATCTGAAAACTTGGTCTCACTCACTCCACACCACACAGACCGTCACTAGCCCCAACTCTTGGCAGTTCACCTCTCGGTTGACTAAAGTTATAGAGTCATAGAATCATACGGCATAGAAACAGATTTTTGGTCTAACAAGTCCATGTTGAAAATAATCTCAAACTAAACTATCCTCTCTTACCTGTACTTGGCCCATATCCCTTCACACACTTCTTATTAACATACTTCTCTAAATGTATTTTAAATGTTGCAACTGTATCCGCATCCACCACTTCCTCCAGAAGTTCATTCCAATCACAAACTACTCTCTGTGTAAAAATGTTGCCCCTCATGTCTTTTTTAAAGCTTAATCCTCTCACCTTAAAAATGTGTCCCCTCGTCACTCTAGGGAAGTCACCTGCCATTCACCTTATCTATCCCCTCATGAATTTATAAACCTTGATAAGATCACCTCTCAACTCCTACACTCCAGACAAAAAGTCCCAGCCTATCCAGCCTCTCCTTATAAGTCAAATCATCCATTCCCAGCAACCTGGTAAATCTCTTCTGAATCATCTCTGGCTTAATAATATTCTTCCTATAGGCAAAAGTGAGTACTGCAGATGCTGGAGATTAGAATCGAGAGTGTGGTGCTGGAAAAGCATAGCAGGTCAGGCAGCATCTGAGGAACAGGAAAATTGATGTTTCGGGCAAAAACCCTTCATCAGGAATTCCTAGTTGATTTTAACTTTATTGCAAAACCTCTTCCAAGGATGCCTTGAAGAAGTTCTCTTCCTCCCTCTACAGGAATATCCTTCCTATAACAGAGTGACCAGAACTGAACACGGTACTCCAGAAGAGGTTGCACCCTTGTCCTGTACAATCTCAACACAATGTCCCAACTCCTGTACTCAAAGGTCAGAACAATGAAAGCAAGTGTGCCAAATGCCTTCTTAATCACCTTGTCTACATGTGATGCAAATTTTAAAGAATTATGTAGCTGATTCCCTAGCTCTCTCTTTTCTGCAACACTATTCAAAGCCCTACTTTTAATCATGTAAGTTTTGCCTTTGTTTTACTAAAATGCAATGCCTCATATATAAACATCACCAACCACAATCTGGTGAACAAGTGGTCAAGTCTCAGGTTTCAAGCTTCCAGGAAAAATCAAGATCATCCTCAACTGTGTGAGGACAAACAAGGGAATACGTGGCTGTCCTCTCAACAAGTGGATCATGAGGAGCACCGCAAATTGCGACTCTGGCCATCCAAGTCATACCGATATCCCCAGATTGAACTTCTGACCTCAGAGATCCATTCCTCTTGGTTACACAACCATTTACACCACCTCAGTTTGAATGGATTGTTTACCTCAATATTGAATGACGATTATTTCCTCAAGTGTACAAATAAAAAACCATTCCAAACCCTGTCACCTGAATTTAGTGTCATCACTTTTACACTCAACAAGTAACAATGACTTTCCATTACTCAACACACTGAACTTCTTGCTTAATTTTCTTCATTGTTTTGTCCCATCTCCGTACACTCAGAACTGCAGAAGGGGCTCTTCTAACTTACTCATTCATGGAGGCAGCCATGGAGGCAAGTTTGGGGTCACTCCGAGGCCCGGTGGCACTGCAACAGCTACATCAGTGAGATGAGCCTGAAGCAGACTCATGGTAGCAGTGGAATCAAGTTTGAGCCGATGGGGTACCTGGGAACATCAGTGGCATCTGCATTGGTAGGGTCCGTTGAGGACTCATTGTGGCAAGGGAATCAGTGGAAGCAAAATGGTACCGAGTGACAACTTGCATCCCAGCAGCAGCAGTGGCACAGTGAAGAGATGTCATGCATGGCCACCAGGCCCATGGCCCATAACAAGACAGACTGTAAAGATAAACACTTTTTCTTTATCTCTTTATTTTTCTGCCTTAATATTCTATATTTTGGTTTATTTTTCTGTGTTCTAAGATGGTGCCGGAGAGTGGCAACATTACACAACATTTTTCACTGTATTTTATAACAAAATACATGTGACAATAAATAAATCCTTCCATGTCTCCACCAATGACATATCATTAAATCACTGAACCCTTATCTCCTGTTCACCCCAATTATTTTTGCTTACCTCCCAAAGTTCCTCAGAAATGCATGCCTTTGACCACATCCTTATCCGTGTGTGCCAGATTTTTGAATTCAAACTCCACCATTTGCTGTGGCAGGATTTGAACCCAGGTCCCCAGAATGTTACCTGGGTCTTTGGATTAACAGTCTACCAATAAGACCTTTCGGCATCACGTCCCCTAATGTTCCTGTGACCCTCTAACAGAACTGACAAATAGAATAAAATATTTAGTGGCATAAAAGCAAAGGTTGGAGAAACTCAGTGGCTCTAGCAGCATCTGAGGAGGGAGAAACAGTAAACATTTAGGACTATGATTTCTTTGGTTACCCAAATCATACAGTAACAACTTCAGTTTTTAAGAGTTAGAAACAGTCAGTAGGTAAAAGTGATAAGGAAATGGTCAGAAATATATCCCCATTAACTCCAGGCCTGAAGAGGCACATGTAGTAACATTGGGGAACAAAGTGAATCATGGGTATTTCTTGTATAAGTGCAGTTTAGCTCTTTATCTGAGATGAGATTTTGGAAATAGAGAGAAAGAAACAAAAAAAACCTTGGATTGTTAGAATGTTAGAATAATTCAGAATTCAGCAAGGCTTGTCCAGCCAATTCCCTAGATTTCCAAGCCTGTGGTGCTGGGAATTCTGTGATAGTTTGTGTGGTAGATGTTTCCCTGAGCATATAGACAATTCCTTGGTCTGGCCTTCATATGTGACTGTGGACATATGCATTTGACTCTGAACTGCCCTCCGAAACTCAGTAGGAAGCCACTAAGTCCAAAGCAATTAGGATGCCCACATCCCATGAAGGAACAAAAAATAGTTGAGAGAAACAGCTTGTAAAATTTCACAAATTAAAAACTTGGACACAAAAAACGTAAATCTCAATTATGTGAAGTGATGCAAAAATAAAATCATTGAACACTTTGGAGTTCTTTAGAGAACGCAGTCAGAAATAAACCAGCTTGCCAGATGGGTTTTTCATGCAATTACCCAAAACTAAGAGCAAATTCTAAAAAAAAGATTGTCTTCCTTTGTTGCTTTCAATCAGTTCTAATTCTCAAGCATTCAAAAGAGTCAGAGGTAACTTCAGTGAAATCGCCAAGATCCAAGGGGGGCTTGATCAGGTGGACTTGAATCTAGAACAAGAGGTCATAGTTTAAAAATAATAGGCATCTCTAAACAGAGATGAGGAAACTTTCTTTCTCCCTGCAGAGGTTTGAAAGTCTTTGGAATCTCCTGCTTCGAAAGGCAGTGGATGCTGAATCTTTAAATATTTTAAACGCATAGGTTGGTAAATTCTTGATGACCAAGGAGGTAGAAAATTATCAGGGCATGCAAGAATGTGCAGTTGAAGTTAAAATCAGATTAGCTGTTATTTTATTGTATGGCAGAGCAGGCATTGAAGGACCGAGTGGTCTCACCTTATTCCTTGTTTGTATGTTCAATGCAAAAAATGTGTAGCCGACCTTATAATGATTGACAAATGAAAAATAAAGTATTAGGATGGAACCTCACTTAATAAGATGGTTTATAATTCCTGTGAATACTGGAGAGAAAATAGATCTCATCTTGCAAGCTGAAAATTGTAATTGCAACACAGAAGGAATGGACATGCTATGTCAATTTCCCGGAGCCCTGAAGGTGACAGAACCTTGCAGCTCTGTATTACACACACTAATAGTTTGCAAGAGAAGCATACGAATTATGCTGCAGAAAATGGGCTTGTTAGTTTTCAAGAGCTATGGTCAGGATGACTTCAGTTACTGGGTCTATTTTAAGATTATGAGTGAGAATCAGGCAGGCACAGAACCAGTACAAAGTGCAGCCTTCATTAGCTAGGTTGGCTGGATGGCTGATTTGTAATGTTAATGGTGTAGGTTTAATTCCTGGATTGGCTGAGGTAAGAAGGCTCCACCATCACAATCTCGCCCTTGCCTGCGGTATGGTAATCCTTAAGTTAACCAGTTACTCTCTCTAATGACAGTAGCTCTATGGGACTCTAGGGACTTTTACTTTACAAAATGCAGTCACTGGACTTAGGTTTTTCCTTGGCAACTTGCTTCAACCCCTGGCCTCATTTAAGTATAGAGAATCAACAACAACTTGCATTGACACCATGCCCTTAACACAGAAACAAACTCCAAGTTTCCTCACAGCCAATTCATCAAGCACATTTTGACAATGAGCCGCACAAGTGAGACAGGAAGACAACTGACTAGAAACTTAATCAAATAGTTCAGCTGAAGGAACAAATCAAATGGAGAGAGACTGAGTAAGAGAGAAGTTGAAAGAGGGAATTCTGGACTTCAGGGCACTTACAGCTTAATGTACAGTCACTAAAGGTGGAGGTTCGGAAATCGGGGCTAGGTAAGTGACCAAAATTGGAGAGGGCAGAGATCTTGGAGTGTTGTAGAGCTGGAGGAAATTAAAGAAAAACAGCGGGACAAGGCTAAGGAGAGATTTGAAGTTAAGGATGAGAATGTTAAAATGGAGTCTTTGTTGAAGCAGAATCAATTGTAAATCATAAACATGGGGTGATGTATGGTAGATTGAAAGCAAAATCGATTAACTTTTCAGACAAGAAAAAGAAGCATCACTGATGGTGACATTGGTGAGCTGGAGAAAGGGTTGGGGGAGGTGACCTGACTAGGGCTTTCAATTTCCATCCCTCTCGCACCTTCAACTCCACTTTCCTGCCTTTTACCTATTACCCGTGATTCCCTTCCAAATTTAAAATCTGTCTGTCTCAGCCTTGAAGATGAGAGGTGAAGGCCTGGTGGCATTAAATGTCAGACTATTAATCCAGGGACAAAACTGAGGAAGGGTCACTGGACCCGAAACATTAACACTGATCTCTCTCCACAGGTGCAGCCAGACATGCCCAAAGTTCTTTTTTTCATTCCTGATTTACACCATCCACAGTTCTTTTGGTTTTTAGTAATCCAGGGATCCAGGTAATGTTTTAAGGACCAGAGATCAAATTGCGTCATGACAGATGGGGGCACATGAAATCAATAAACATCTAGAAGTAAGAGTAAAATATGTTCATGATGCTGATTGTTAGGGAATAAAACTCATCTGACTTCACTTGTGCTCTTTAGGGAAGGAAGCTGCTGTCCTAAACTAGACCTACAGTGATGTGTGGCTGAGCCAGCAATGCCCACATCCCATAAACAAATTACTTAATAACCCAACTTCTATATCCCTCTGTGGCAAAGAATTCCACATGTTCACAACCCTCTCTGACAGAAGAAATTGATCCTCATCGCTGTCTTAAATGTGAGACCTCTTAATTCTGAATTTATGTCCCCTACTGTCGAGGGTATAGGTTTAAGATGAAAAGGTAAAAATACAAAGGGGACTGAAGGGGCAACGTTTACACGCAGAGGGTGGTGCATGTATAGAATGAGCTACCAGAGGAAGTGGTGGAGGCTGGTACAATTGCAACGTTTAAAAGGCATCTGGATGGGTATATAAATAGGAAGGGTTTAGAGAGATATGGGGCAAATGCTGGCAAAGGGGACTAGATTAATTTTGAATATCTGGTCGACAAGGACAAGTTGGACCGAAGCATCTTTTTCCACAATGGACAGCTCTATGACTCTAGTACTGAACTCTTCATCAATAGCAAAAATCTTCTGATCATCTATAATGTCAAGCATCCTAACAATCTTACAGATTTAAATAAGATATTGTGACCAGAGGGATCACCCCACGAGCCCCAGTCCGATGGGAAAAGGTCCCCGGTCCCGTGAGCCCCAGTCCGATGGGGAAAGGTCCCCGACTCCATGAGCCCCAGTCCGATGGGGAAAGGTCCCCGGTCCCGTGAGCCCCAGTCCGATGGGGAAAGGTCCCCGACTCCGTGAGCCCCAGTCCGATGGGGAAAGGTCCCCGACTCCATGAGCCCCAGTCCGATGTGGAAAGGTCCCTGGCCCCGGATACCTGAGCTGGAAAACGTCCCAATGTTAAGGCTATTCCGAATGTGACATTATTTGATGTTTTGCCATCTCTGTGTGTCTCAAATGTTCCTCAAAGCTTGGTCATCACAAACAAATCCAGGTGTCACTCCACACCAACCTGTTCCCAACACAAAGCAAGGCCACTGCCAGCCAAAACAGGCTGCCTTCCTCAACCCCCCCGCCCCCCATTTATCTCTCAGCCGCCTTGGGCTCCACCCACCACCTTCCTGATGAAGAGCTTCTGCTGGAAACATCGACTCTCCTGCTCCTCGGAATCTGCCTGACCTGCTGCGCTTTTCCAGCTCCACACGTTTTGACTCTGATCTCCAGCATCTGCAGTCCTCACTTTCTGCCTGCTTTCCACTAAGCTTGTTTTTCATGTATTTTCCTTTAATTGCTTCTTGTCGTGTTCCAATTAACCCTTAACAATTAACCCTTAACAAGCTGGTTTGCAGGTATCATGTTTGTGCCTAAAACTACTGAAGCCTGTGACCAGTGGTGTACTGCAGGGTTTGGTGTTCAGACCCTTACTGTTTGTTATTTCTGGTAATAGAATCATAGAATCCCTCCAGCGTGGAAGAAGGCCATTCAGCTCATTGAGCTCACAACAACCCTCCAAAAAGCATCCCATCCAGACAAGGGAGAGACAATGGCTGAGTGGTATTATCACTTGACCCTGGTAATGTTACAGGAACCCAGATTTGAATTCCAGAATGGTAGATGGTGGAATTTGAATTCAATTAATTAAAAAACTGGAATTAAAAGTTTGATAATGACCATGAAACCATTGTTAACTGTTGAAGAAAAACCCACCAGCTCACCAATGTCCTTTAGGGAAAGAAATTGCCATCTTTACCTGGTCTGGCCTACTTATGGCTCCAGATCTACAGCAATTTGGTTGACTCTTAGCAACTGGGGATGGGTGTTAAATGCTGGCCCAACCAATGGCACCCACGCCCTGTGACTGAATAAAAATGAAACCTTTTCCATGTATTTCTCCATGGCAAATCCACCTAACCTGCACATCTTTGGACTGCTGGGGGAAACCGGAGCACCCAGAGGAAATCCATGCAGACACTGAGAAAGTATGCAAACTTCACACAGACAACTACCCAAAGCTGGAATCAAACCCAGGACTCTGGTGCTGTGAGGCGGCAGTGTTAACCACTGAGCCACCATGCATGACTTGGATGTGAATATAGAAGGTATAATTAACAAGTTTACAGATGACACAAAAATTGATGATGTTGTTGATAGGGGATGGTCTCAGGCTATAATCTGATATTGATCAGCTGGTAAACTGGGCAGAGCAATGGCAGATGCAATTTAATCCCAATAAGTGCAAGGTGATGCATTTTGGATATTGAAAATGTATGGTCGGTCCTCAGGGAGTACTGAGGAACAAAATGACCTTTGTGTACAAGTCTATAGATGTCTAAAGGTGTCACAGTTTGAGCAGGTGCTGAAGACATCATGCAGAATGCTTGCCTTCATAAGCTGGAACATAGAACACAGGAGTAAGGAAGGTAAACTTCTTTGGAGCACTGCATATGCCTAAGACAGAAATGTTAGCTCTGGAACAAAATAGTATATTGAAATGGCAAGTAACTGGAAGGTCAGTATCACGTCTATGGGCAGAGAGTTCCATAAAGTGATTACCTCGTCTGTGTTTGGTTACACCACAGATGGAATACTGTGTGCAGTTCTGGTCACCCCTCTTTCAGAGGGACATGATTTGACCGAGAAAGTGGTAGAAATATGGAACGTGCTGCCTGAGAGGGTGGTGGAGGAAGGAAATCTCACAACATTTAAGAGGCATCTAGTTGAGCCAGAGCACGGTAAGCTGTGGACCAAATACCTCTAAATGGGGTTAGTGTAGTTTGGTGTTTATTGGTTGGCAAGGACATGGTGGGCTGGAGGTCCTGTTCCTATGCTGTATGACTCTATATCCTCCTTTTTCCCTCAACTGAGGACTCTCCACCACTATGATTGACAGGACCTTCAGCTGAGTCTAATCCAGTTCTTGCATTTCTGCCCTACTCCTTCCCCTCTCATCGAACTAGGGATCGCCTTGCCCTCGCTTTCACCCCACCAGTCTCTGCATTCAAAGGGTCATCTTCCACCAGTACTACCCCAGTAAGATGCCACCAGCACATACATCTTCCGCTCCCTAATCAGCACAAAGTATGTACTATTCTGCTTGTGATCCTCTAGCCCTCTCACATGCTCATGCAATTACAGAAGGGGGAACATTTGCCCTCTCACTACCTCCCTCCTCAATGTCTAAGGTCCAGACACTATTTCCAAGTCAGGCAGACCTTAACTGTTAGTTTTTTTCAATCTAGTCTATTCACTGCTATAGTATGCTGTACAGCGGGGTGAGCAAACACAGACGATGAAATCACTTTATGGAACTCTCTGCCCATAGAAGTGATACTGACCTTCCAGTTGCTTGCTATTTCAATGTACTATTTTGTTCCATAGCTGCAGTGCTCCAAAGAAGCTTCATGCAAGCTAGATGAACACACCTCATTTTCAACTTAGGTACTTTACAGCCTTCAGAACTCAACATTGAGTTCAACAACTTCAGAACATGAAGAATCCTCCATCATGATTACAACACCAATGCATCCTCATGGCTCATTAAATGGATTGCTTTTCAGAAAGGCTGACCTATTTTCTGCTATTGACTCGTAGCATTCCTACCTACTTTACATCTCAATCACTCCTTTACCACCAAGAACACTTACTTTGTCTTTTGCTCTGATCACCTTCTGATCCACTTGGTCCTCATCCATCCTTACAGTGGTGCTGGAAAAGCACAGCAGGTCAGGCAGCATCCGAGGAGCAGGAAAATCGACGTTTTGGGCAGGAGCTCTACATCAGGAATGAGGGCTCATTCCTGATGAAGGGCTCCTTCCTGAAATGTGGATTTTCCTGCTCCTCGGATGCTGTCTGATCTGCTGTGCTTTTCCAGCACCACTCTAATTTTGACTCTGATCTCCAGCATCAGCAGTCCTCACTTTCGCCTCATCCACCCTTGTCAACAACATAAAAAACATCATTTTCCAACACCCTTCAGTTCTGAAGAAGGATCATTTTGGACTTGATGCACTAATTCATCTTCTCTCTTCACTGATGTGGAATTCAATACCCTAGCAGGTGGTGGATGCCAGGACATTGAGCAACTAAGGAAAAGGTGGATGGATTTTTAATTAGTAATGGATCAACAGGTTATGAAGAGTGGACAGGAAAGTGGAATTGAGGCCAACATGAGATATTCTGAATGGTAAACAATCTCGAGGGGCTGAACTATCTACTCCTGCTCTTAGCACTCACGTTCCAATGTTCAATGCCATCAGACCTGCTGAGTTTATCCAGAACTTTCTGTTTCGATTTCAGATCTCCAGCATCTGGACTACTTTGCTTTTGTTTTAGTTATATGTAGTTAATGCACTGGGAACAGGAGTTTAAATTCTGGATCAGTGGTGCTGGAAGAGCACAGCAATTCAGGCAGCATCCGAGGACAGGCAAAATTGACGTTTCGGGCAAAAGCCCTTCATCATTCCTGATGAAGGGCTTTTGCCCGAAACGTCGATTTTGCCTGTCCTCGGATGCTGCCTGAATTGCTGTGCTCTTCCAGCACCACTGATCCAGAATCTGGTTTCCAGCATCTGCAGTCATTGTTTTTACCACAGGAGTTTAAATGGCAACCTGTTGAGTATAAATTTAATACTAACTCTATAATACAAAGCTAGTCTCTTGTCCTTGGGATGACTGGACTGTGAAGTGAGGTTGGGCAAACTGGGCCTGTAGTCTCTAGAGTTTTGAAAAATGACAGCTGATCTGATCGGAACCTACAATTTACTTAAGACCATAGACAAGGTAAATGCAGGTAAGATGCTTCCCAGAAACAAAAACAGAAGTTGTTGAAAAAGCTCAGCAGATCTGGCAGCGTCTGTGAAGAGAAATCAAAGTTAATGCTTTGAGTCCGGTGACCCTTCTTCAGAACTAATAGTAGTGAGGAAAATGTCAGTTTATATGCAGTAGATAGGGTCGGGGGAGGGGAAAGGAGTAAATGATAGGTGGGTATAGAACCCAAAGAGAGAGAAGAACAGCTGGACAGACAAAGGAGTGGATAATGATCTGGCTGGGAAAGTGAATAGCTGTTAATGGAGACTGTTCATGGCTAATAATACATAGTGTGCAATGGCAAACAATGTAATAATAAGGCGGCGGCACGGTGGCACAGCAGTTAGCACTACTGCCTCACAGCGCCAGAGACCCGGGTTCAATTCCTGCCTCAGGCAACTGACTGTGTGGAGTTTGCACATTCTCCCCGTGTCTGCGTGGGTTTCCTCTGGATGCTCCGGTTTCCTCCCACAATCCAAAGATGTGCAGGTCAGGTGAATTGGCCATGCTAAATTGCCAGTAGTGTTAGGTGCAGAGGTAAACATAGGGGAATGGGTCTGGTTGGATGCGCTTCGGCGGGTCGAAGGGCCTGTGGACTTGTTGGGCCGAAGGGCCTGTTTTCACACTGTAAGTAATCTAATCTAAGGCCTGGTGTATGTGTGAGGGGTCTCAGATATGGGGGAGTTCAGGCCCTAAAATTATCAAACTCATTATTGAGTCTGGAGGACTGCAGAGTCCCCAAGCGGAAAATAAGGTGTGTTTTTCCTCCAACTTACGCTGAGCTCTGCTGGAACGCTGCAGCAAACGTGAGACAGAGATGTTGGCCAGGGAAAAGGGTGGCGTGTTAAAGTGGCAAGCAACTGGAAGCTCAGGGTCTTTGTTTGCAGACAGGAGGTAGATGTTCTGTGAAGCTACAGTCTATGCTTCATTTCCCCAATGTAGAGGAGACCACACTATGAACAGTGAATGCAGTAAACTAGATTGTGTGAGGTGCAGGTAAAGTGCTGCTCCACCTGTTTGGGTCCTTGAATACTGAGGAGAGAGGAAGTAAATGGACAGGTATTGCAGCTTCAGTGGTTGTAGAGGAAGGTGCCATGAGGCTGTGGTGGGGTGTTAGGAGTGAAGGATGAATGGACCAAGGTGTCCAGGAGAGAATGGTCTCTGAAGAACATCTAAGTTTTGTCTGCAAAAAAGACCGTGAACTTCCAGTTGCCGCCACATTAATACACCATCCTTTTCCCTTGCCGACATGTCCGTCTCAGGCTTGCTGCAATATTCCAGCAAAGCTTAGTGCAAGCTGGAAGAACAACACCTCATTTTCCACTTGAGGACACTGCAGCCCTCTGGACTCAATATCAAGTTCAATTTTAGGGTCTGAATTCCCCATGTCCTAGCCCCCACACACCGGGCCGTTTGGAGTCATACAGCACAGAAGCAGGTGCTTTGGCTCAAACTGGTCCATGCCGACCAAAATGTCCATCCATGCTAACCCCATTTCCCTGCACTTGGCCCATTTCCTTCTAATCCTTTCCTATCCATGTATTTATCCAAATACCTTTTAATGGTGTTAATGTACTCACCTCAACTACTTCTGCTGGCAGCTCATTACATATGCATACCACCCTCTGCATAAAAAAACTTGTCACTCAGGTTCCCAGTTATTCTATCCTCTCTCACCTTAAACTGATGCCCTCTAGTCCTCAATTCACCAACCTTAGGAAAAAGATTAAATGTATTCACTCTATCCATGCCTCTCGTAATCTTATACACTTGTATAAGATCCTCCCTCAGTCTCCTATGCTCTAATGAAAAAATCCTAGCTTGTCCAACTCAGTCCCGTGAGTCCTGGCAGCATCCTTGTAAATTTCTTCTGTACTCTTTCCAGTTTAATTACATCCTTCCTATAGCAAGGTGACCAAAACTGAACACAATACTCCAAGTGCGGCCTCACCAACGTCCTGTATAATTGCAACATAACTTCCCAACTTCTGTACTCAATACCCTGACTGACGAACGCCAGTGTGCCAAAAGCCTTCTTCACTGCCCTGTCTACCTGTGACTCCACTTTCAGAAAATGTGAACCTGAACTCCAAGATCCCTCTGTTCCACCAAGCTCTGTAAGGCCCAACCTTTCACCATGAAACTCTTACCTTAATTTGACTTTCCAAAATGCAAGACCTCACACTTATCTGTATTTGCCATTTCTCGGCCCACTTCCCCGGCTGTTCAAGGCCCTGCTGAAATTTCTGATAACCTTCCTCACTGTCTATAATACCTCCTATCTGCAAACTTACTAATCATGCCTTGTACATTCTCATCCACATCATTGATATAAATAACAAACAGCAATGGGCCCAGCACCTATCCCTGAGGCACACCACTAGTCACAAGCCTCCACTTCGACAAGCATCCTTCCACTATTACCATATGCTTCCTACCTTCAAGTCAATTGTGTATTTAATTTGCCAGGTCCCCCTAGATTCCATGAGATCTAACCTTTCAGAGCAGCCTACAATGTGGAACCTTATCAAAGGCCTTAATGAAATCCATTTGATTACGTCTACTGCCCTGCCATCATCAAGCTTCCTGATCACTTCATCAAAGAACTCTAGCAAACTTGTGAGGCATGATCTCCCACTCACAAAGCCAAGGTGATTATTCCTAATCAAATCCTGTCTTTCCAAATGCATAAATATCTCATTCCTCAGAATCTTCTGAAGTAGCAGTAGCTTACCTCCCACAGATGTTAAGCTTACTGGTCAACAGTTCCCAGGTTTTTATTTGCAGCCCTTCTTGAATAAGGGCACAACATTCGCTACCCTCCAGTCTTCCTGGACCTCAACTGTAGCTAATGATGATGCAAATATATCAGACAGGACCCCCTCAATTTCTTCTTGCAGAGTTCTTGGACATATTTGGTCAGGACCAGGAGATTTATTCACCTTCATACAATCTAATACATCCAACACCTCCTCTGCTGTGATATGGACTATCCTCAATATATCATGTTATGGAAGAATTGCTCAAATTCTGTAAAACATTACCAGGAGAAAATCCTTCACAAAAATAAACTTTAATCTTGCTAAATCAAAGCTGTGACAGCAAGAAAATGTCTTCCCTGTCTGCCCACAAGACTTTTCTTCCTCTACAGACTTGGGTTCCCGTGCTTATCTGATAGCATTAGCATACTCAATCATACTGGTTTGCTTTGTCTTCATAACCTAATCATCTTCCCCCTCACTGGTTCACTACATTACACTTAACCTATCACATTATAACACCATCGCCTTCAGTATTAGCTCATCTATCAATGATTTAACTAGTCTATCACTGTACATTACCTTCATCTGTTACTGGAGCCCTGTAATATGATCCTATGCATGCATCACAATACTAAGTTTTAAAAACGTTTTTCCATTTTCATATGAAAGTACTGAAACCAGCATGGTCATTCTAATAGATGAGAGACTTAACAAACAATCCAGGTCTTTTTCAATATATAATTTCAGTTACATCACACTGTAAACTTTTGCTATAAATTCTGTGTCTTACAATCTTATACTCCACAACCACCTGATGAAGGAGCAGCGCTCCGAAAGCTAGTGCTTCCAATTAAACCTCTTGGACTATAACCTGGTGTTGTGATTTTTAACTTTGTACTTCCCAGTCCAACAGGCATCTCCAAATCATATCACCACTAGGTTCCCCAAGGTCCCAAGTCTTCATGTCTTTCTCCACGGTACACACACAGGAGAAATATTCTTTTTTTTTCCCTTAATATTTCTTTGGATTCACCCTAATTATCTCAGCCAAAGCTATCTCATGCCCTCTTTTCACCCTCCTGATTTCCTTATTTAATGAACTCCTGTATCCCCTATCTACCTTCAAGGATTCCCACGAGTTGTTATCACATAATCTGCCATTGCACACTACCTCTTGTTAGCCGCTAACAGTCTCAATTAACAGCTATTCACCCTCCCAGCCAGATCATTATCCACTCCTTTGTCTGTCCAACTGTTCTTCTCTCTCTTTGGGCTCTATCCCCACCTATTGTTTAGTCCTTACCCCTTCCACCACCCTATCTTCTGCATGTAAACCAACATTTTCTGAGCTGCCATCAGTTCTGAGAGATGGGAACGGTTGTTGCAGATTCTGTGAATTCGATGTTTCAGTAAGAACAGAGAAGATGGTAAAAAGGAAAGGGGCAGTATGGTATTGTTAATCAAGGGTAGTATTACAGCAGCTAAGATAACACGTGAGGACTCATCCACTGAGGTAGTTTGGGCTGAGGTTAGAAATAGGAGAGGTCACTCTGTTGGGAGTTTTCTATAGGCCTCCGAATTGTTCCAGTGATGTAGAGGAAAGGATAGCAAAGTTGATTCTCAATAGGAGCGGGAGTAACAGGGTAGTTGTTACGGGGGAGCTTTAACTTCCCCAACATTGACTGGGAATACTATAGTTCAAGTAGTTTAGATGGGTCAGTTTTTGTTCAATGTGTGCAGGAGGGTTTTCTGACACAGTATGTAGGAAGCTGCAGGGGATGGACACACTTGAAATGTGGAGCTTATTCAAGGAACTGCTACTGCAGGTCCTTGATAAGTATATACCTATCAGGCAAGGAGGTAGTTGTCGAGAGAGGGAGTCATGGTTTACTAAAGAAGTTGAAGGTCTTGTCAAGAGGAAGAAGGTTTATGTGAGGATGCGGTGTGAAGCTCAGTTCGGGCACTTGAGAGCTATAAGTTAGCCCTCTCTTTACATCTTTTCTGGCTAAGAAGAGCCGGGGCTGGGGTGGGGGGAGGGGGGGGAGTGAGGAGGGGGAAGGAACATGAGAAGCTGTTGGTGGATAGGATCAAGGAAAACCCTAAGGCCTTCTATAGGTATACCTGGAATAAAAGAATGACTAGAGTAAGATTATGGCTAATCAAAGATAGTACTGGAAAGTTGGGTGTGGAATCTGAGGATATAGGGGAAGTGCTTAATGAATAATTTTTCTCAATATTCACGTTGGAAAAGGGTAATGTTAGTGAGAATATTGAGATACCGGCTACTAGATTAGATGGGATTGTGGTTGACAAAGATGAGGTTTTAGCTATTTTGGAAAGTCTGAAAATAGATAAGACCCCTGGGCTGGATGGGATTTATCCTTGGATTCTCTGTGAAGCCAAAGAGGAGATTGCAGAGTCTTTGGCTTTGATCTTTATGTCATCATTGTCGACAGGAGTAGTGCCAGAAAACTGGAGGAGAGCAAATGTTGTTGCCTTGTTTAAGAAGGGGAGTGGGGACAACCCTGGTAATTACAGGCCTTACTTCGGTTGTGGGTAAGGTGTTGGAAAAGATTATAAGAGACAGGATTTATAATCAACTGGAAAGGAATAATTTGATTGGAGATAGTCAACACGGTTAGGTTGTGCATAACTACCTTACTGAGTTCTTCGAGAAGGTGACAAAACAGGTGGATGAAGGTAAAGGGGTTGATGTGGTATGTATGGATTTCAGTAAGGCGTTTGATAAGGTTCCACACGGTAGGCTATTGCACAAAACACAGAGTTTCAGGATTAAAGGTGATTTCGTGAATTGGATCAGAAATTGGCTAGCTGAAAGAAGACAGAAGGTGGTAGTTGATGGGAAATGTTCATCCTGGAGCTCAGTTGCCAGTGGTGTGCCAACACAGAGCAAGGATCTGTTTTGGGGAAACTGCTGTTTGTCATTTTTATAAATGATTGTGAGGTGGGCGTAGAAGGATGGGTTAGTAAATTTGCGGATGACACCAAGGTAGGCAGAGTTGTAGATAGTGTCAGGTCTTGCGGTGGGAGAGCATTTTGGTGATAGTGACCACAACTGCCTCACATTCTACACAGCTATGGAGAAGGAGAGAAGCAGGCACAATGGGAGGATATTTAATTGGGGAAAAGGAAACTATGATACTATCAGACGTGAGTTGGGAAGTACGGACTGGGAGCAATTGTTCCATGGAAAGGGCACTATAGACATGTGGAGACTGTTTAAGGAACAGTTATTGCGAGTGATGCACAAGTGTGTTCCTCTGAGACAGGCAAGAAGGGGTAAGATAAAGGAACCTTGGATGACGAGAGCGGAGGAGCTTCTCGTCAAAAGAAAGAAGGCAGCTTATGTAAGGTGGAGGGAGCAAGGGTCTTGCTCAGCTCTAGAGGATTACAGGCAGGCGAGGAAGGAGCTCAAAAATGGTCTGAGGAGAACCAGGAGGGGGCATGAAAAAGGCTTGGCAGGAAGGATTAGGGAGAATCCAAAGGCATTTTACACGTATGCGAGGAATAAGAGAATGATCAAAGAAAGAGTAGCTGATCAGGGATAGCATAGGGAACTTGTGAATAGAGTCTGAGGAGGTAGGGGAAGCCCTAAAGGAGTTTTTTGCTTCTGTCTTTACTAAAGAAAAGGACCTTGTAGTGAATGAAACCATCGAGGAGCAGGTAAGCATGCTGGAACAGATAGAGATTGAGGAAGCTGATGTGTTGAAAATTTTGCTGGAAAGGCGCAGCAGGTCAGGCAGCTTCTTCAGGGCTTATGCCCGAAACGTCGATTCTCCTGCTCCTTGGATGCTGCCTGACCTGCTGCGCTTTTCCAGCAACACATTTTTCAGCTCTGATCTCCAGCATCTGCAGTCCTCACATTCTCCTCCATAATTGAAAATTTTGACAAACATTAAGATTGACAAGTCGCCAGGGCCAGACCAGATTTGTCCTTGGCTGCTTTGGGAAGTGAGAAATGTGATTGCTTCACCACTTGCGAAGATCTTTGCATCCTCGTTCTCCACCAGAGTCGATCCTGAGGACTGGAGGGAGGCAAATGTAATTCCTCTCTTCAAGAAAGGAAATAGGGAAATCCCCAGCAATTACAGACCAGTAAGTCTCACGTGTGTCATCTGCAAGGTGTTAGAAAGGATTCTGATGGATAGGATTTATGACCATCTGGAAGAGCATGGCTTGATTAAATGCAGTCAACACGGCTTTGTGAGGGGCAGGTCATGCCTCACAAATCTTATTGAGTTCTTTGAGTATGTTACTAGACAAGTTGATGAGGGTCGAGCAGGGGATGTGGTGTATATGGACTTCAGTAAGGCATTTGATAAGGTTCCCCATGGTAGGCTCGTTCAGAAGGTCAGGAGGAATGGGATACAGGGAAATTTAGCTGTCTGGATACAGAATTGGCTGGTCGACAGAAGACAGCGAGTGGTAGTGGAAGGAAAATATTCTGCCTGGAAGTCAGTGGTGAGTGGTGTTCCACAGGGCTCTGTTCTTGGGCCTCTACTCTTTGTAATTTTTATTAATGACTTGGATGAGGAGATTGAAGGATGGGTTAGCAAGTTTGCAGATGACACAAAGGTTGGAGATGTTGACAGTACAGAGGGGTGTTGTAGGCTGCAGTGGGACATTGACAGGATGCAGAGCTGGGCTGAGAGGTGGCAGATGGAGTTCAACCTGGATAAATGCGAAGTGTTGCATTTTGGAAGGTCAAACTTGAAAGTTGAGTACAGGATTAAAGACAGGATTCTTGGCAGTGTGTAGGAACAGCGGGATCTTGGTGTGCAGGTACATAGATCCCTTAAAATTGCCACCCAGGTGGACAGGGTTGTTAAGAAAGCATATGGTGTTTTGGCTTTCATTAACAGGGGGATTGAGTTTAAGAGCCGTGAGATCTTGTTGCAGCTCTACAGAACTTTGGTTAGACCGCACTTGGAATACTGTGTCCAGTTCTGGTCGCCCTATTATAGGAAAGATGTGGATGCTTTGGAAAGGGTTCAGAGGAGGTTTACCAGGATGCTGCCTGGAATGGAGGACTTATCTTACGAAGAGAGGTTGACTGAGCTCGGACTTTTTTCATTGGAAAAAAGAAGGAAGAGAGGGGACCTAATTGAGATGTACAAGATAATGAGAGGCATAGATAGAGGTGATAGCCAGAAACTTTTTCCCAGGGCAGAAATTGTTAACACGAGGGGTCATAGTTTTAAGCTGTTTGACGGAAAGTATAGAGGGGATGTCAGAGGTGGGTTCTTTTCGCAGAGAGTTGTGAGAGCATGGAATGTGTTGCCAACAGCAGTTGTGGAAGCGAGGTCATTGGGGATATTTAAGAGACTGCTGGACATGCATATGGTCACAGACATTTGAGGGTTCGTACATTAAATTTACCTCACATGAGGATCAATGGTCGGCACAACATCATGGGCTGAAGGGCCTGTTCTGTGCTGTACTGTTCCATGTTCTTTGATGTTGTGGGTTACAGAGGGTCATGGATAAGATGTAGAGCTGGGCTGAGGAGTGGCAAATGGAGTTTAATGTGGAAAAGTGTGAGGTGGTTCACTTTGGAAGAAGTCACAGGAATGCAGAGTACTAGGCTAATTGTAAAATTCTTGGCAGTGTAGATGAACAGAGAGATCTTGGTGTTCAGGTGCATAAATCCTGAAAATTGCCACCCAGATTGATAGGGTTGTTAAGAAGGCATTTGTGTGTAGGGGGATTGAGTTTTGGAGCCATGAGGTCATGCTTCAGCAGTACAAGACACTGGTAAGGCCACACCTGGATTAATGTGTGCAGTTCTGGTGACCGTATTATAGGAAGGATATTAAAGTTTTGAAAAGGGTTCAGAGGAGATTTATTAGGATGTTGCCTGGTATGGAAGGAAGGTCTTACGATGAAAGGCTGAGGGAACTGGGGCTGTTTTTGTTGGAGAAAAGAAGGTTGAGAGGTGTCTTAATCAAGACGTATAAGATAATCAAAGTTTAGATCGTGGACAGTGAGAGCTTTTTTACCTCTGATGGTGAAGACTTACCAGAAGATTTAATGAAGATAGGCTAGCCAGTATATAAAGGAAGACTGCAAGAGTTTCTTTAGATATATAAAGGGCAAAAAGAGAGGCAAAACTGGACATTGGGCTGCTGGAAAATGACACTGGAGAGATTGTAATAGGGAGCAAGGAAACAGCTGAGAAACTGAAACAATTACTTAGCGCCAGTCTTCACGACACCTGCTGCCCCTGTGTACTAGTTTTCTATGTTTTGTGCACAAGTACCCCCAAGTCCCTTTGTGTTGCAGTTTTCTGCGGCTTTTCTCCATTTAAGTAATAAATTACTCTTTTGTTTTCCCTTCCAAAATGAAGAACTACACATTTTCCTAATTATATTCCATATGTCAACATTTTGCTCACTTACTTAGCCTATCAATAATCTCCCTGTAAATTGTTTGTATCGCCTTTGCATGCTGCCTTTCCACCTATATTTGTGTTGCCTGCAAATATGGCTACAGTATCTTCGCTTCCTTTCTCCAAGTCATTAAGATATATTCTAAACACTTGTAGTCCCAACAAGATCCTTGTGGACCCCAACTATTCACATGTCACCAATTTGAAAAATAATCCTTTACCTCCACACACTGCTTCCTGCCAATTCTCTATCCATGTCAATATATTCTTGTATCCACCACAGGCTGTTACCTTTGACTTAACCTTTTTTGAGGCATCTTGCTGAAGTCCAAATACAACACATCTACTGATTGTTGGCTGGCTCTTATTTCAAGGAGGTTGGAGTTAAAAGTAGGGAAGTCTTCTTGCAACTACAAGGTACTAATGAGACCACATCATGTTATTTGAGGCAGTTCAGAGAAGGTTGACTTGGACAATTCCCTGTTGGAGGGATTGTCTTAAGACCATAAGACATAGGAACAGAAATTAAGACATTCAGCCAATCAAGTCTGCTCCACAGTTCAATCATGGCCAATAAGTTTCTCGCGCTTTCTCCCCATAACTCTTTAGCCCCTTGATACTCAAGAACCTATCTATCTGAGTCTTAAATCCATCTGAGTATTAAATCTGATCTTGCCTCCATAGCCTTCTGTGACAGTGAATTCTCCAGATTCACCACTCTCTAGCTGAAGAAGTTTCTCCTTAGTTCCAAAGGAGAAACAATTACTTTACTCTAAGGCTGTACCCTCAGGTCCTAGTCTCGACTACCGATGGAAACATCTTCCCAACATCTACTGATTCCCCTCAATCCACTCTGGTTGAAACTTCCTTCATGATTTCTAATAATTCAATCAGACACGACTTCCCTTTCATGAAATCATGCTTAATTAGATTATGACTTTAAATGTCCAAAATTCCTAATTTTGAATTTCCCAAACAGCTATTATTTCCTTAATTGTTGATTCCAACAATGCATGGCTAAAGCTACCCACATTTTACCTCTTTCCCTTTTTGAATAGAGTGCCACATTGGCAATTTTCCGATGCTCCAGAACATTAGGGAGATTTAAACAATCCTTGGATAAGCACATGGATGATGACGGGATGGTGTAGGACGATGAGCTTAGAATAGTTCACAGGTTGGCACAACTTCGAGGGCCAAAGGGACTGTTCTGCGCTGTATTGTTCTATGTTTTAACTTCTCCAGAATCCAAGAATTTTCTTGAAAATTAACAACTTTCAATGCATCTATTATCTCTATAGCTACTTCTTCTAGGATCCTCAGATGCAAGCCATCAGGGCCACAGGTCTACCTGCCTTGAGCTCATTAGTTTTTCTAATGCTAGTTCTCAAGATTGTGATGGTACTGAATTCCTTCCCCATATTCTTAGCATTAATGGGATGTTCAATGTATCTTCCATCATAAAGATTAATGCAAAATATCTGCAGTTTCCTCCCCCATAACTGTCTCCCCAGATTCATTTCCTGGGACCCATGTTCACTTTGACCTCGCTTCTCTTTTTATACATTTAAAGAGCTCTTTTTGTGAGATTTTATATTCTTCACTCGTTTGTTCTTCTGGTTTATTTTCTGACCCTTTATTTTCTTTTTAATCCTCTTTTGCTGGATTCTAAATTTATCCCAGTCTTTGGGTCTATCACTGAATTTTGTATCCTTTATACATTTTCTTTCAACTGTCCTTAGTTTCTGTCGTGAGCCATGGTTGGTTTATCCCTCTCTTAGAAACTTTCTAGGAGACCTTTAACTCAGAGGTCATTTATTAATCCTGTCTTATTACTCAAGATAGCCTGTTCCCTGGGCTTCACCTCCACCTCTGCTCTCCTAAATTGATCTTATCAGACATCAGGCCCAGTCCTGCCCACGCTAACCCATCCAGTTTTGACTGAAATAAAAAATAGAAATTGCTGGAAAAACTCAGCGTGTCTGGCAAAATCTGTTGAAATGAAAGAGAGTTGACATTTCGAATCCAGTGACTCTTCACCAGAAGTGGAAAAAAAGCAAATAGAGTCCCTGGAATCAAAATATTAACTCTGTTTTCTCTCCACAGATGCTGCCAGGCCTCCTGAGTTTTGCCAGCAATTTCTGTTTTCGTTTCAGATCTCCTACATTCGCAGTTCTTTGATATGTTTGCGTATGCTGCTCCTTCCTTCCCCAGAACAGGTCCCAATATCTGAATCTGAAACTCTCACCCTTGTACCAGCTTTTCAGTTACATATTCATCCAATATATCCTGCTATTTCTACACTGGCTAGCATGTGGAGGTAGCAATCTTGAGATCACTACCTTTAACTTCCAAACTCCCGATATTCTGCTTTTAGGACTTTTTTTTTGTCTATGCCATTGGTACCAATGTGCATCGCAACCAGTATAGCCTGGAGTCAGTCTGAGACACCCTTAACCCTTGGACCAGGGAGGCAACTCCTGGTGTCTCATATATGACCACCGAAACACCTATTTATTCCTCTTAGAATTATCTTTCTACTTTCATAGACTGAATTAAAAGGACACCGATATCCCTTTGTACATTCACACTTCCTTATATATCACCATTTCAGAAATCCTGTTCTTTTCTGTTTTTCACACCAAAGTGTTGAGTTTCATAGTTAGCCAAGTCACCTGTCATGTGTTTGCCCACTCACTCAACTTGTCTCAATCGCATTGCAGCCCCTTTACATCCTCCTCACAATGCTACTCAGTTCGTACTATCAGCAAACCTGGAAAAGGACCCCATCCCATTGATGTTACAAATCTAACTCCCATCTAAAATAATGGAGCAATCTTTAGGGAGAATAGTTCAATTTCTTTCCCTCTTTTCCTGCACTAATAAACAATCTTTTGGACACCTCTCTCTGCTCACTGGCGATTAGATTTAATTATTCCGCACTCCACAAGAAAAGCAATTGCAAAATTGGCCAAGAATAGTTTGTATATTTATGCATAACTGCCAAAATCAACAATCTTTGAGCCTCAGACACTTCTGGGGAAAGACATCACTAATTAGGAGATACATCTACCAGTGAAAGAAATGATAATGTATACAACGTAGGAGAGGCAGCTCAGTGAACTGAAAAATGGACCAAACCTTGAAAGTGTCAGAAGCTCAGGCTTGAAGCTTATATAACATTCAATTACTAATTCTCTTGGTACTTATTATAGATCACTGCTCTCATCTCAAGAAGATTTTGTATGAATTCCTAATTTGCAATAATGCTCATACGTTGGAATGCTTCCTTCCATTTGTTTCACATCGTTACCAGCCCGATCCTCTTTGTCTCATGCAGATTTCTGGGGGTTGGTAGATTTATTCATAGTTTCATACAGCACAGAAAAGGTCCTTCAGCCCATCAAGTCTGCATTAACATAACTCCTCTAAAAATGCACTAATTCCAATTTTCTGCACTTCTCCCATATCCTTGAATGTTATGACATTTGAAGTAATCGCGCAAACATTTTTGAAAGATTATTAGGTTTCCAGTCACTACTGCCTTCCCAGGCAGTGCTCTCCAGATTCCCACCACCTGCTGAGTGAAAATGTTTTTTTTCCCCAAATCCCCTTTGAATCTTCTGCCTCTCACCTTAAAACTGTTCTCTCGTGATTGACTCCTCAACCAAGGGGCACAGCTGCTCTCTATTCATCCTGTCCATACCCCTCATAATCTTATACACCACAATCATGCTCCACCCCCCACCCCAGTCTTCTCTGCTCTAAAGAAAACAATCCAAACCTATCCAGTATCTCCTTATAACTCAATTTTCCCATCCGACACAACATCCTGGTGAATCTCCTCTGTACACCAGCACCCCCCCACCCACCCACCGAGTGCTATCACAGCCTTCCAGGAATGAGGTGACCAAAACTATGCACAGTACTCCAGTTGTAGCTTGACCAAAATTCTGTTAATTCCAAAATTAACTTAATTGCTCCTATAGACTATGCAAGAGTCCCATATGCCTTCTTAACCATCCTTTTAATATTCTCTGCCAATACCAGGGATCTGTGAGTAATTACCCTAAGATCTCACATTTGTTAGAAGCTAACTGGTGTCCTACAATTCATTAAATACACTCTCATCTATGTCCTTTAGGATCTAACCACCTCGATGAGTAGTGCTGCTGCTGAGTCACTCTTGCCATTGGATACTGAAATTCTCCCACCCAGAGTCCATTTTATGGCCTTACCACCCCCAGTGCTTCCTTTAAGTGTTATTCAAAATATAGGAGTATTGATTCATAAGGAGAAAGTGAGGACTGCAGATGCTGGAGGTCAGAGTTGAGATGTGGTGCTGGAAAAGCACAGCAGGTCAGGCAACATCTGAGGAGCAGGAAAATCGATGTTTCGAGCAAAAGCCCTTCATCAGGAATGAGGCTGTGAGCCGAGAGGGTAGTGAGATAAATGGAAAGGGGGGTGGGGTTGGGGGTAAGGTAGCTGAGAGTGCAATAGGTAGATGAAGATAAGGGAGGAGGTGATAGGTCAGAGAGGAGAGTGAAGTGGATAGATGGGAAAGGTGATGGACAGGTCAGGAGGGCGGTGCCAAATTGGAGGCTTGGGACTGGGATAATGTAGGGGCAGGGGAAATGAGGAAACTGGTGAAATCCACACTGATCCTGTGTGGTCGCAGGGTCCAAAGGCAGAATATAAGGCATTCTTCCTCAAGGTGTCGGGTGGTAAGGGTTTAGTGATGGAGAAGGCCCAGGACCTGCATGTCCTTGATGGAATGGGAGGGGGAGTTGAAGTGTACAGCCACGGGGTGGTGAGGTTAGTGGGTGCAGATGTCTCAGAGATGTTCTCTGAAACAATCCGCAAGTAGGTGTCCTGTCTCCCTGATGTAGAGGAGACGACATCAGGTGTAATGGATATAGTAGAAGACATTGGTGGAGATACAGGTAAATTTCTGTTGGATGTGGAAAGATCCTTTGGGGCCTTGGACAGAGGTGAGAGGAGTGGTGTGATTGCAAGTTTTGCAATTCCTGCGCTGGCAGGGGAAGGTGCCGGGAGTGGAACGTGGGCTGGTGGGGAACGTGGACCTGACAAGGGAGTCGTGGATGGAATGTGGAAATGCCTTCTTCACTATCCTACAACATGATCCCGTTGTAATCTGAATTAACTTTCTTTGCTGTCCACTACACCTCCAAATTTGGTGTCATCTGCAAACTTATGAACTATACCTCCTAAGTTCATATCCAAATCATTTATATAATTGACAAAAAGGAGTGGACCTAGTACTGTTCCTTGTGGCACTCCACTGGTCACAGGCCTCCAGTCTGAAAAACAACCCTCCACCACCACCCTCTGTCTTCTACATTTGAGCCAGTTCTGTATCCAAATGGCTAGTTATAGAGTTATAGAGTCATAGAGTCATAGAAATGTACTGCATGGAAACAGACCCTTTGGTCCAACCCGTCCATGCCGATCAGATATCCCAACCCAATCTAGTCCCACCTGCCAACACCCGGCCCATATCCCTCCAAACCCTTCCTATTCATATACCCATCCAAATGCCTCCACCACATCCTCTGGCAGCACATTCCATACACGGACCACCCTCTGCATGAAAAGTTGCCCCTTAAGTTCCTTTTATATCTTTCCCCTCTCACCCTAAACCTATGCCCTTTAGTTCTGGACTCCTCAACTCCAGGGAAAAGACTTTGTCTATTTATCCTATCCATTCCATGAGATCTACCCTTGCTAATCAGTCTCCCATGGGGAACTTGGCGAACCCCTTACTGAAGTCCATATACATCACATCCACTGCTCTGACCTCATCAATTCTCTTTGTTACTTCTTCAAAATACTCAATCAAATTCGTGAGATGTGATTTCCCACGCACAAAGCCAGGTTGAATATCCCTAATCAGTCCTTGCCTTTCCAAATACATGTACATCCTGTCCCTCAGGATTCCCTCCAACAACGTGCCCACCACCAACGACAGGCTCACTGGTTTATAGTTCCATGGCTTGTCTTTACCACCCTTCTTAAACAGTGGCACCACGTTAGCCAACCTCTATATTTCTGGCACCTCACCTGTGACTATCAATAATATAAATATCTCAGCAAGGGGCCCAGCAATCACTTCCCTAGCCTCCCATAGAGTTCTCAGGTACACCTGATCAGGCCCTGGGGATTTATTCACCTTTTATGCATTACAAGCACTTCCTCCTCTGTAATATGGACAATTTTCAAGATGTTACTGTCAATTTCCCCACATTCTATATCTTCCATGTCCTTCTCCACAGTAAACACTGATTCAAAATACTCACTTAGTATCTCCCCCATCTCCTGCAGCTCCACACAAAGGCCTCCTTGCTGATCTTTGAGGGGCTGAATTCTCTCCCTAGTTACCCTTTTGTCTTTAATGTTTTGTAAAAACCTTTTGGATTCTCCTTAACCCTATTTGCCAAAGCTATCTCATGTCCCCTTTTTGCCCTCCTGATTTCCCTCTTAAGTGTACTCCTACTGCCTTTATACTCTTCTAAGGATCTATCCTGTCTATACCTTATATTTGCTTCCTTCTTAACCGAACCCTCAATTTCTTTAGTCATCCAGCATTTCCTACACCCACCAGCCTTTCCTTTCACCCTAACAGGAATATACTGTCTCTACTCTCGTTATCGCATTTCTGAAGGCTTCCCGTTCTTCAGCCATCCCTTTATCTGCGAACATCTGCACCCAAACAGTTTTTGAAAGTTCTTGCCTAATACTGTCAAAATTAGTTCTCCTCCAATTTAGAACTTCAACTGTTAGATCTGGTCTATCCTTTTCCATCACGATTTTAAAACTAATAGAATTATGGTCACTGCCCCAAACTGCTCTGCCGCTGTCACCTCAGTCACCTGCCTTATTTCCCAAGAGTAGGTCAACGTTTGCACCTTCTCCAGTATGGCAGTTTATACTCGCAGAGCTCTTCAGGGAACATCCTCAATACACCCGCACCAACCAACCTCACCTCCCATGACCGAATACTTCAACTTCCCCCCACCACACTCCGCCAAGGGCATGCAGGTCCTGTGCCTCCTCTATCGCCAGTCCGTTACCACCCGATGCTTGGAGGAAGAACTCCTCATCTTCTGCCTAGGGACTCGCCAACCCCATGGCATCAATGTGGATTTCACCAGTTTCCTCATTTTCCCTCCCCCCACCTTATCCCAGATCCAACCTTCTAATTCGGCACTGCCCTCTTGACCTGTCCGACCTGACCAACTTCGTTCCCACCTATCCGCTCCACCCTCCTCTCCGACCTATCACCTTCACTCCCACCTCCATCCACCTATTGCACTCTCAGCTACCTTCCCGCCAGCCCCAGCACCCCCTCTCATTTATCTCTCCATTCCCGAGGCTCCCAGCCTCATTCCTGAAGGGCTTTTGCACAAAACGCCAGTTCTCCTGCTCGTTGAATGCTGCCTGACCAGCTGTGCTTTTCCAGCAACACACTCTCGACACTAATCTCCAGCATCTGCAGTCCTCCCTTTCACCACTATGGCAGTCCCAGTCTATGTTTGGAAAGGTATAATCTCCTACCATAACCACCCTATTATTCTTACAGATAACTGAAATCTCCTTACAAATTTGTTTCTCAATTTCCTGCTGACCATTAGGCGGCCTATAATACAATTCCAATAAGGTGATCATCCCTTCCTTGTTTCTCAGTTCCACCCAAATAACTTCCCTGGAAGTATTTCAGAGAATATCCTCCCTAAGTACAGCTGTAATGCTATCCCTTATCAAAAGCGCAATTCCCCCTCCTCTCTTGCCTCCCTTTCTATCCTTCCTGTAGCATTTGTATCCTGGAACATTAAGCTACCAGTCCTGTCTATCCCTGAGCCACGTTTCTGTAATTGCTATGATACCCCACTCCCATGTTCCTAACCATGCACCGAGTTCATCTACCTTCCCTGTTAGGCCTCTTGCATCGAAATAAATGCAATTTGATTTATCAGTCCTAGCTTATTCTCTGCTTTGTTCCTGCTGCCCTGACTGTTTGACTCACTTCTTTTCTCAACTGCACCAGTCTCAGAATGATCTCTTTCCTCAGTATCTCCCTGGGTCCCACCAACCACCAACCCCCACCCCCCCCCAACCACTTTACTAGTTTAAATCCTCCCTATCAGCTCTAGCAAATCTCCCTACCAGTATATTAGTCCCCTTCCAATTCAGGTGCAATCCATCCTTCTTAGACAGGTCACTTCTACCTCAGAATAAATTCCAATGATCCAAAAAGGTGAATCCTTCTCCAATACAGCTCCTCAGCCATGCATTCATCTGCTCCATCCTCCTATCCCTACCCTCACTAGCTCGTAGCATCAGGAGTGATCCATATATTAAGACATAGGAGTGGAAGTAAGTCCATTCGGCCCATCGAGTCCACTCCGCCATTTAATCATGGTTGATGGGCATTTCAACTCCACTTACCAACATTCTCCCCGTAGCCCTTAATTCCTTGTGACATCAAGAATTTATCAATCTCGGCCTTGAAACCGTTTAGTGTCCCGGCCTCCACTGCACTCCGCAGCAATGAATTCCACAAGCCCACCACTCTCTGGCTGAAGAAATGTCTCCGCATTTCTGTTCTGAATTTACTCCTTCTAATTCTAAGGCTGTGCCCACAGGTCCTAGTCTCTTCACCTAACGGAAACAATTTCTTAGCGTCCACCCTTCCCAAGCCATGTATTATCTTGCAAGTTTCTATTAGATCTCCCCTTAACCTTCTAACCTCCAATGAATACAATCCCAGGATCCTCAGCCGTTCCTCGTATGTTAGACCTGCCATTCCAGGGGTCATCCATGTGAATCTCCGCTGGACACACTCCAGTGCCAGTATGACCTTCCTGAGGTGTGGGGCCCAAAACTGGACACAGTACTCCAAATGGAGCCTAACCAGAGCTTTATAAAGGCTCAGTAGCACATCGCTGTTTTTATATTCCAACCCTCTTGAGATAAATGGCAACATTGCATTCGCTTTCTTAATCATGGATTCAACCTGCATGTTTACCTTTAGAGAATCCTCGACTAGCACTCCCAGATCCCTTTGTACTTTGGCTTTATGAATTTTCTCACCGTTTAGAAAGTAGCCCATGCTTGTATTTTTTTTTCCAAAGTGCAAGACCTCACATTTGTTCACGTTGAATTTCATCAGTCATTTCCTGGACCACTCTCCCAAACTGTCTAGATCCTTCTGCAGCCTCCCCACTTCCTCAGTACTACCTGCCTGTCCACCTAACTTTGTATCATCGGCAAACTTCGCTAGAATGCCCCCAGTCCCTTCATCCAGATTATTAATATATACCGTGAACAGCTGCAACCCCAACACTGAACCCTGTGGTACACCGCTTGTCACCAGCTGCCATTCCGAAAAAGAACCTTTTATCCCAACTCTCTACCTTCTGTCAGACAGCCAATCCTCAATCCATGCCAGTAGCTCACCTCGAACACCATGGGCCCTCACCTTACTCAGCAGCCTCCCGTGTGGCACCTTATCAAAGGCCTTTTGGAAGTCTAGATAGACCACATCCACTGGGTTTCTCTGGTCTAACCTACTTGTCACCTCTTCAAAGAACTCCAACAGGTTTGTCAGGCACGACCTCCCCTTACTAAATCCATGTTGACTTGTTCTAATCCGACCATAAGACCATAAGACATAGGAGTGGAAGTAAGGCCATTCGGCCCATCGAGTCCACTCCACCATTCAATCATGGCTGATAGGCATTTCAATTCCACTTACCCGCATTCTCCCCGTAGCACTTAATTCCTTGTGACATCAAGAATTTAGCAATCTCGGCCTTGAAGAGCCTGCTCTTCCAAGAACTTAGAAACCTCATCCTTAACGATGGATTCTAGAATTTTACCAACAACCGAGGTTAGGCTAGTTGGCCTATAATTTTCCATCTTTTGTCTTGATCCTTGCTTGAACAAGGGGGTTACAACAGCAATCTTCCCATCTTCCAGAACTTTCCCTGACTCCAGTGACTTTTGAAAGATCTCAACCAACGCCTCCACTATTTCCTCAGCCACCTCCCTCAGAACTCTAGGATGTAGCCCATCGGGGCCAGGAGATTTGTCAATTTTAAGACCTTTTAGCTCTAGCACTATCTCTTTTGTAATGGCAACCATACTCAATTCAGCCCCCTGACTCCCTTTAATTGTTGGGATATTACTCATGTCTTCCACTGTGAAGACTGATGCAAAGTACTTATTAAGGTCTCCTGCTATTTCCTTATCTCCCATCACTAGCCTTCCAGCATCAGTTTGAAGTGGCCCAATGTCTACTTTTGCCTGTCATTTGTTTCTTATGTATTGAAAGAAACTTTTACTATCATTTCTAATATTACTGGCTTGCCTACCATCATATTTGATCCTCTCCTTCCTTATTTCTCTCTTTGTTATTCTCTGTTTGTTTTTGTAGCCTTCCCAATCTTCTGATTTCCCAGTGCTCTTGGCCACTTTATAGGATCTCTCTTTTTCTTTGATCCATTTCCTGACTTCCTTTGTCAGCCATGGCTGTCCAATCCCTCCCCGGATAATCTTTCTTGGGGATGAACCTCTGTACAGTGTCCTCAATTATATCTACAAACTCCTGCCATGTTTGCTCTACTGTCTTCCCCTCTAGGCTCTGCTTCCAGTCGATTTTCGTCAGTTCCTCTCTCATGCCCTCGTAATTACCTTTATTTAACTATGACACCATTACATCCGATTTTGCCTTCTCTCTTACTACCCTTGAGGACTTCCTGTTTAAACTCCTGCCTAACTTTCTATATTCTCCCCTTCCTATGTCGTTGGCACCAAGTGTACAATGTACTCCAGCTGGTCCCTTTCCCCTTTGAGAACATTCTGCCTCAGAGAATGTTCTCAAAGGGGAATACCCTCTCTGATATATCCTTGATCCTGACACCAGGGAGGCAACACACCATTCTGATTTTTTGCTGCTGCCCGCAGAAATGTCTGTCTGAGCCCCTGAGTAGACAGTCCTCTAACACAATCAATAGCTTGGAACCCAATGTACCCCTCATTACATTAGAGTCTGTGTTGTTACCAAACACTTTGCTGTTCATGCTGCATTCCCCTGAAAGTCCACCGCCCCCCCACATTTTCCAAATCAGCATACTTGTTTGAAATGGGGATAGCCACAGAAGACTCCTGTGCTACCTGCCTACCTCTCCTACCTTTCTTGGAGTTAACCCACCTACCTGACTGTATCTGCAGTTTTTCTCCCTTCCTATAACTGCCATCCATCACACCCCCTAGCTCTTGTAAATTCCTCATTGCCTCTAACTGTCCTCCAACCAATCCATTCAATATGACAGGATTCGCAACCAACAACATTTGTTGCAGATATAATCCTCAGTAATTCTTAAACTCTCTTGAAATTCCTACATTCAACAAAAGCATATCGCTCTATTAAAAGTTATTTTGCTCCTTCCAATCTACAGACACAGAAAATAGCACCGTCTTATTGCTCTACAAAACACTGCTCCAGGCTAATTTAATATTTATTGCTTATATTTTTAAAATTTAATAAAGAGACAGATCCCAATAAAAACATTTCATCAAGAAAGAACCCACTCTATTTACTATTGTAGATTTACAGCAAGGCTGTACTTAAAACTATTTACTTGTCTGTTTCTGTGCTGTGACCAAAGAGGTTCCTCCAAGATCAGTTGGGAATTTCGCTGTTTGTTAAGTTTTCCTAAACACATTGCGATGTACTGCGATCATGAGTTCAAACAGCAAAGGCAGTAACTGCGCAGCTTCACTGCTGTGTCAGTTAGCAGTGTGGGTTTCTTTCTCTCTCTCCCTTACAGACCATGTGCTTGCTGCCTTTGTCTGTCTTTCTCCCTTTTAAAAGTGCTGTTGTTTTGACTTTTTTTTTTCAAAGTTCCAAAACAAAGCATACAAAACAATAATTACTGCTCCTGGAATTCGAGGAAATCACCTCCAGCACCTAAAATACCTCAAAAAAGGAGCAACCTGTTACAGCCAGAAATTTTTCCCATTCTCCATCTTGGATTATCCAGAATCCTTTGTCTAACCTGAAACCATAAAACTTCATGGGGTCCAGAATCAGTGCTGAGAACTCCCAGGGCAACTCCCTCACGACTGCATATCACTGTGCCGCCATTTCTGCTGGGTCTGTCTGTTGGTGAGACAGAACATATACAAGGATGGTGATGGTGGTGTCTGGGACATTGTCTGTAAGATATGATATGTCAGGCTGTTGCTTGATTAATCCGTGAGACAGTTCTCCCAATTTGGCACTCGCCCCCAGATGTTAGTAAGGAGGACTTTGCAGGGTCAACAGGGCTGTTCCTACTGTTGCCTTTTCCAGTGCCTCGAATCGATGCCAAATGGTCTGTGCAGTTTCTTTATTGAGCTTTCATAGCAATTAATTCAGCTGAGTAGCTTGCTGGGTCATTTCATAGGGCAGTTGAGAGTCAACCACATTGCAGTGGTTCAGTCATATGTAGGCCAGACCAGGTGAGTATCCTTCCCTGAAGGACATCAATGTGCCAGATGAGTTTTTCCAACAATTGACAATGGTTGTATGATCATCAATAGATTCTTATTGCGGACTTTTAAAAAAAAAATCTGGTATTGGCAGCATTTGTACCCAGGTCCCCAAAAAATTAGCTGATTTTATGGATTAACACTCTAGCAATAATACCACAAGGCCATCACCTCCCTTGTAAATTTGACAAAAACTTCAAATGCCCTCTTTCCTGCAACTGGATGCCACAGACAGAAAGCACATTACCCACTTCAGATTGAAATCAGAGTGTTTCTTTAAATAATATTAAGCTTTTCAAGTTTAAAAGAAAATGCTGTCCCCCATCCATAACACAACCGCAGGCAGCTGACAAAATCTTGCCAAACCTTCTCAATGGAAAGTGAAAAACACTTTGAAACATAATCGTACAGTGAGAGGAAAGAGGAATTAATACAATTGGGAACTCAGCCTCAGAGAATTGAATGAATTGTCTGGGAACTGCTGTTTCTTTTCACTGATATGAATCATGACTACCAGCTGTGTCAATTTTTTAATCTATAGATTTTGAAGTGTTGGTGCCTTGGAAACACATTGTGGTGTTAAGTTACACAGAACAAGGGTGCAGTGTGTACTCCTACTCCAGTGTGTGTGTGTGCGCTTTTCAGTGGAGTCACTCAAAGCTGGATAAGAATGAGGTGGACAGAATGCAAGCCGGCAAGGGGGGCAAGTTAAGTGATTCACTGTTTAGGATGGTCAAGGAGGCCAGGATAAATTGTGTCCGAAGTGGATGTCAGGTCGAGCAGTGGGGATGTTGGGGGTGGGGAGGTGGGGTGGGAATGATGTGATGCAGTCGATGGAAGAAGACTGGGACCCATAGCAGTGGGACACCGGTCAGGGCAAGAAAGTAACCATCTGGCCGTAGAAGTTTGGCAGCAACAGTCAGGTCAGTGACTGGGAGGTGCAACGGGTCTGGCGTTGTCCTTTTTTTCAACTATTCTGTCCAATCTTCTGATCTGTCCCTGGCTTTGCAGAATTACTGTTCCTTAATATTGGCAGTAACCTTAACATTTCTAGTTAATGACAGATTAAAGGTTAATCTTTTGGCAATTTTCTTACTCAACAGAATTTATGATCTCGACAAGATAGACAAGATAAAAGCAAAATACTGGGGATGGTGAAACCAACACAGAATATGCTGTGGAAACTCAATAGGTTTGGCAGCAGCTTTGAAGGGAGAAATTCGCACTGAGTCAAATATGGCTCTTCTATAGAAAGATGTGGGAGAGTCAAGAGGAGGGGACAGAGTTTTAAAATTACAGAAACAAGGAATTTTTTTCATTCAGATGGTTGTCCAAATTTGGAACTCTCTTCCTCAGAAGGCAATAGAAGCAAAATCATTGAATACTTTTAAGACAAAGTTAGACAAGATAACTCAGAACACAAACAGATATTATTTTGCAGTACAGCAGGCTTGAGGGACCAAATAACAAGGTGTGGACAGAATAACATTCCAAGACTCACAGCTGTTGCTTGCAAGAAGGACTCAAAACATTAAGATCTAGTCTGTGGGCTCATGCATTTTCGCTTATTGTATGTAAATAAATAATTGGTGTCTGTCATAGTTTTTCTACCCAAAATGACCTTGAATGATTTATGCAGTAGCTTTAGAAAATTGTGAATGTGGATCCAGAAGTCTAAGATCCACAAGCCTGACCACCCTGGCCGACCCATTGTCTCAGCATGCTCCTGCCCCACTGAACTCATCTCTACCTACCTCGACACTGTCCTATCCCCCCAGTCCACGAACTCCCCACATATGTTCGAGACACCACCCAAGCCCTCCACCTCCTCCAAGACTTCCGTTTCCCCGGCCCCCAACGCCTCATCTTCACCATGGATATCCAATCCCTCTACACCTCCATCCGCCATGACCAGGGCCACCAAGCCCTCCATTTTTTTCCTCTCCAGACGTCCCCAACAGAACCCTTCCACCGACACTGTCATTCGTTTGTCTGAACTGGTCCTCACCCTTAACAATTTCTCCTTTGAATCCTCCCACTTCCTCCAGACCAAAGGGGTAGCCATGGGCATACATATGGGCCCCAGCTATGCCTGTCTCTTTGTTGGCTACGTAGAGCAGTTGATCTTCCGTAATTACACCGGCACCACTCCCCACCTCTTCCTCCGCTACATTGATGGCTGTATTGGCACCACTTCGTGCTCCCGCGAGGAGGTTGAGCAATTCATCAACTTCACCAACACATTCCACCCTGACCTTAAATTTACCTGGACCATCTCTGACACCTCCCTCTCCTTCCTGGACCTCTCCATCTCCATTAATGACGACCGACTTGACACTGACATTTTTTACAAACCCACCAACTCCCACAGCTACCTGGATTACACCTCTTCCCAACTTACCTCTTGCAAAAATGCCATCCCGTATTCCCAATTCCTCTGCCTCTGCCGTATCTGCTCCCAGGAGGACCAGTTCCACCACAGAACACACCAGATGGCCTCCTTCTTTAGAGACCGCAATTTCCCTTCCCACGTGGTTAAAGATGCCCTCCAACGCATCTCGTCCACATCCCGCACCTCCGCCCTCAGACCCCACCCCTCCAACCGTAACAAGGACAGAACGCCCCTGGTGCTCACCTTCCACCCTACCAACCTTCGCATAAACCAAATCATCCGCCGACATTTCCGCCACCTCCAAAATGATCCCACCACCAGGGATATATTTCCCTCCCCACCCCTTTCCGCCTTCCGCAAAGACCGTTCCCTGCGTGACTACCTGGTCAGGTCCATACCCCCCTACAACCCACCCTCCCATCCTGGCACTTTCCCCTGCCACCGCAGGAACTGTAAAACCTGCGCCCACACCTCCTCCCTCACCTCTATCCAAGGCCCTAAACGTGTCTTCCACATCCATCAAAGTTTTACTTGCACATCCACTAATATTATTATTGTATCCATTGCTCCCGATGCGGTCTCCTCTACACTGGAGAGACTGGGCACCTCCTAGCACAGCGCTTTAGGGAACATCTCCGGGACACCCGCACCAATCAACCCCACCGCCTCGTGGCCCAACATTTCAACTCCCCCTCCCACTCTGCCGAGGACATGGAGGTCCTGGGCCTCCTTCACCGCCGCTCCCTCACCACCAGACGCCTGGAGGAAGAACGCCTCACCTTCCGCCTCGGAACACTTCAACCCCAGGGCATCAATGTGGACTTCAACAGTTTCCTCATTTCCCCTTCCCCCACCTCACTCTAGTTCTAAACTTCCAGCTTAGCACTGTCCCCATGACTTGTCCGGACTTGTCCTACCTGCCTATCTCCTTTTCCACCTATCCACTCCACCCTCTCCTCCCTAACCTATCACCTTCATCCCCTCCCCCACTCACCCATTGTACTCTATTCTACTTTCTCCGCACCCCCACCCTCCTCTAGCTTATCTCTCCACGCTTCAGGCTCACTGCCTTTATTCCTGATGAAGGGCTTTTGCCCGAAACGTCGATTTCGCTGCTCCTTGGATGCTACCTGAACTGCTGTGCTCTTCCAGTACCACTAATCCAGATTCTGATGGTGTGTGTATAAGTAACCCACCTTTCAAAGAGAGGAAAATTACATTGATGATTTTCTTTCATGTATAATGAGTGATCTCTGTTGCTTTCCTTATTGGCTCATCCTTATTTATCTAGGTTTCATACTGCTATATGGAGGAGGGCTTGAACCAATGTAGTCTTACAGCTGGATGGAAATATTAACTAGTGTAACAACTGAAAGAATATTTACCATCAGCCCATTAAATGCAAATCCTTCATTTCTCTTGCTGGCATGACCAATTGTCATAATCCTAAAGAGATTCCCTCAGAGAGATAAATGACGGGTGGTGGTTTAATCAGAGGGTCACCACTCCTCAGGTGAGAGGTGAGATTGAGAAGGTTGGATTTTCATGGTAACCGGAATTGAATCCCCACTGTTCGTGTCATTCTCCATCATAAACCAACCATTCAGCCAAATGAGCTAACCAAGCATCACCCACTAATAATAAACATGTTTGATGGATCGAATACAGATTATTACTGGAGTGGATTTATCAATTTACTTCACTCTAACTCATTCTTGCATGGGATGTAGAAGTCATCAGTAAGGCCAGCATTTACAGTCATAGAGTCATAGAGATGTACAGCATGGAATTAGCCCCTTCAGTCCGACCCGTCCATACCGACCAGATATCCCAACCCAATCTAGTCCCACCTGCCAGCACCCGGCCCATATCCCTCCAAACCCTTCCTATTCATATACCCATCCAAATGCCTATTAAATGTTGCAATTGTACCAGCCTCCATCACTTCCTCTGGCAGCTCATTCCATACACGTACCACCCTCTGCGTGAAAAAGTTGCCCCTTAGGTCTCTTTCCCCTCTCACTCTAAACCTATGCCCTCTAGTTCTGGACTCTCCGACCCCAGGGAAAAGACTGTCTATTTATCCTATCCATGCCCCTCATAATTTTGTAAACCTCTATAAGGTCACCCCTAGCCTCCGACACTCCAGGGAAAACAGCCCCAGCCTGTTCAGCCTCTCCCTGTAGCTCAGATCCTCCAACCCTGGCAACATCCTTGTAACTCTTTTCTGAACCCTTTCAAGTTTCACAAAATCTTTCCAATAGGAAGGAGACCAGAACTGCACTCAATATTCCAACAGTGGCCTAACCAATGTCCTGTACAGCCGCAACATGACCTCCCAACTCCAGTACTCAATACTCTGACTAATAAAGGAAAGCATACCAAATGCCTTCTTCACTATCCTAAATACCTGCGACTCCACTTTCAAGGAGCTATGAACCTGCACTCCAAGGTCTCTTTGTTCAGCAATACTCCCTCGGACCTTACCATTAAGTGTATAAGTTCTGCTAAGATTTGCTTTCCCAAAATGCAGCACCTCGCATTTATCTGAATTAAACTCCATCTGCCACTTCTCTGCCCATTGGCCCATCTGGTCCAGATCCTGTTGTAATCTGAGGTAACCCTCTTCGCTGTCCACTACACCTCCAATTTTGGTGTTATTTGCAAACTTACTAACTGTATCTCTTATGCTCGCATCCAAATCATTTATGCAAATGACAAAAAGTAGAGGGCCCAGCACCGATCCTTGTGTCACTGCACTGGTCACAGGCCTCCAGTCTGAAAAGCAACCCTCCAACACCACTCTCTGTCTTCTACATTTGAGCCAGTTCTGTATCCAAATGGCTAGTTCTCCCTGTATTCCATGAGATCTAACCTTGCTTATCAGTCTCCCATGGGGTACCTTGTCGAACGCCTTACTGAAGTCCATATAGATCACGTCCACTGCTCTTCCCTCATCAATCTTCTTTGTTACTTCTTCAAAAAACTCAGTCAAGTTTGTGAGATATGATTTCCCATGCACAAAGCCATGTTGACTATCCCGAATCAGTCCTTGCTTTTCCAAATGCATGTACATCCTGTCGCTCAGGATTCCCTCCAACAACTTGCCCACCACCGAGGTCAGACTCACCGGTCTATAGTTCCCTAGCTTGCCTTTACCGCCCTTCTTAAACAGTGGCACCATGTTTGCCAACCTCCAGTCTTCCGGCACCTCACCTGTGACTATCGATGATACAAATATCTCAGCAAGAGGTCCAGCAATCACTTCTCTAGCTTCCCACAGAGTTCTCGGGTATACCTGATCAAGTCCTGGGGATTTATCCACCTTTGATTCATGCTCCTAATTTATCCAGATCAGATAGCTTGCCAGGCTATTGGACATGGCAGTTAAGAGTCAATAGTCAAGAGTGTGTGGTTCTGGTCACCACACTGTAGGAAGGATGCGGATGCTGTGGGGAGGATGCAGAAGAGTTTACCAGGATGGTACCTGGATTGGAGTGTATTAGCTACAAGGAGCAGTTGGACAAACTTGGATAATTTTCACCAGAGTCAGAGGCTGAGGGGCAACCTGACAGAAGTATATAAAGTTATGAGGCATGGCTAGGGTCCATAATTAGAGTCTTTTTCCTAGGGTGGAAATGTCAAATAGTCAGCCATTGTCATTGACCATGATCATGTTGTTGTTCATGGGACCTTGCTAGGTGCTAATTTGTGCCATATTTTCTATAGCAGTACATTAGTAAAACTTTTTGTGACTGCAAAGGCCTTAAAGATGCCCAGAGATTGAGAAACTCACGACAGAATTACAATTTTACACTTTATTACCAGAGGGGCTCAATGTTGGGCTACAATGGCAGATTCTGAGACATTTAGCACTTTTCCTGAGGAAGATGAGAACTGTAAAATGAACCACGTAGATAGATTAGATAGTGTAAGAGAGCTGATACACTGGGAAGAGATAACGGTCCTTGAAGGTCTGGAGAAAAGCTGCTGTCTTTTGGGTAAGACAATGAACTGAGGCCCCATCCACAAAGTTGGTGAATGTATTTCCCATAAGTGACTTTTTCAGTTCACTCCCCAGACGTGGGCATCACTGGCTGGCCATCCAATATTTATGCCTTTCCCCTGTTGACTTTGAGAAGATGGTGGCGATATGCCTTGTTGAACTGCTGCAGTCTAAGTGGCTTTAGGCCAACCCACGATACCCTTAGGGAAAGAATTCTAAGATTTTGACACAGTACCAGCAAAGGAATGGTAATATATTTCCAAGTCAGGATGGTGAGTGGCTTAGAGGGGAACCTGAAGGTATTAGTGTTCTCATGTATCGGCTGCCCTTGTCCTTTTGAGATGGAGGGGGTCATGGGTTTGGATGGTGTTGTCTATACGTTAAAATATATTTTATTGTCTGTGAAGCACTTTACGACATCTGGTGTCGTGAAAAATAGCATATAAATAGCATATAAAATAGCATGGTTTTCTTTATCCATCCAATCCTGCAATCAGGCAAAAAAGGTGACTGAATAAAACAGGGTTGCATTATTCACATAGAAAATGGTTTGCTTTTAATAAAGAAACCTAAAATGAGGATGAGTATCAAATCGAAGATATCCCACTGGAAGCTTACCAAAAAAATTGAAATGCAAGGTTAGAGATTTGCTGCACACAGCAGAGTGTAGTGAATATTAGTCCCCGGTATAGAACATACAGTAAACCTTGAGGAAAAACGAAATCATCAAAAGTATTAATAAAATGCATAATAAAAGGATGCAAGAGTAGTTTTAAAAAACAAAGAACTGCAGATGCTGGAAGTCAGAGACAAAACCAGAAATAGCTGGAAAAACTCCGGTCTGGCAGTATCTGTGGAGAGAAAGCAAAGTTGATGTTCTGTGTCTTGGGTCCCTTCTTCATAATTGTAGTGAGGAGAAGGTTGGTATATATGCTGAAAATGTGGTAGGTGGAGATGGAGCTGAGAGAGAGAACAATAGTCGGGCACACAAAGGAAAGAGTAAAGATCAGTTTGGGAGAATCAATAGCTGCTAATGGGGATAATACTGGCTATACTGGGTTGTTTGTGGTCGTAGGCTATGAGGACCTGATGGGCAGGAGGTGTTCTTCCAGCTTGTGCTGCGTTTTGTTGGTGCACTGCAGCAAGCCTGAGCTGTTGACCAGGGAGTTAAAGTGGCAGGTCGCAGGAAGTTCAGGGTTATTTTTACAAACAGAAGATGGATGCTCTGCAAAGCAGTCCAGAAGGTAGAGAAGTCAACATTTTGGTTAGAACATTATAGGAACTTAAGAAGGGTTATATCCAAAACATTGACATCTCTACCCCCTGATGGTGCCTGGCTTGCAATGTTCTTCCAGCCTCTTCCTTGTCTAGTTTGGATTCCAGCATCTGCAGTTTTTTTTGCCACAGCAAAAGTCCCTCAGACTGAGTTTGGTCTTCCCAGTGTAGAGCAGACCACATTGTGAACAGTGAATACAATAGACTAGATTGAACGAATTGCAGGCAAATTTCTTGTTCACTTGGAAGGCACATCTGGGGTTTTGGGTAGTGTGGAGGGTGGAAGCAAACAGGCAGGTACTACACCCACTGCAATTGCCTGGGAAGGTGCTGTGGGAGTGAGAGGTGGTGTTTGGAGTGAAGGTGTGGAACAAGGTGTCTCAGGGTGAATATTCACTGCAGAGGCTGGCAGAGAGACAAAGGAATGAGTATGATGATGGAAGTTCACTGGATGTGACAGAATTGGTGGTTAATAACCCTTTGGAGGTGGATACTGGTGAGGCTAAGTGAGGACTGAGGTCCCTATTGCTGCTCTGGGAGAGAAGAGAAGTGGGTGAGGTTTGAAGTGCAGGCGATGGGTAAGGCACAACCTGGGCCCTATCAATAGTGGTGGGGAAGTGTCAGCTGAGGAAGATGATGGACATGTTGGAGACCCCTTTGTCGAAGCTGACATCATCAGAATAGATGCCACTGAAACAGAGTAACTGGGAGAACGGAATAGAGTCTTTACGAGAAGCAGAGTGTGAGGAAGTGTAAATCAAGGTAAGCGCAGGAGTTCGTGATTTTATGGTGAATACTGGTGGCCAACCTATCCGCAGAAATGGAAACAGAGACAGCAAAGAAGGGAAAGGAAGGGATTAGTCAAAGATGGATCAGGTAAAGGAAAGAGCAGAGTGGAAATTGGAAGCAAAATTGATAAAACTTTGCTAATTCGGGACCAGAGAGGGAAGCAGCACCAATGTTGTCATCGATGTACCAGAGAAACAGTTCTGGTTGGGAGCTACAGTAGACCTGGAACAAGGAATGTGCAAGGGTAACAAGCTGGACATGCATGTAGATAAACATTTTTTAAGAATTGGAGTGAAATGAGGTGAAGTTTGATTTGGTAAGTATTATAAAACCAGATGGTAATGATGGCTCAGTGGTTAGCACTGCCTCCTCACAGCACCAGGGGCTCAGGTTCAATTCTAACCTTGGGTGACTGTGTAGAGTTTGCACATTCTCCCCTTGTCTGCATGGGTTTCCTCTGGGTGCTCCAGTTTCCACCCACAATCCAAAGGTATGCAAGTTAGATGAATTGGCCATGCCAAGTTGCCCATAGTGTCCACGGATATGTAGGTTAGGTGCATTAGTCACAGGTACGATGTATGGTAATAGGGTAGGGGGAATGGGTCTGGGTTGGTTCGTCTTTGGAGGGTCAGTATGGACTTGTTGAGCCGAAAGGCCTGTTTCCACACTGTAATTCAATGATTGCCCTGCACACATCAACAATATCAGTGGGAAAGAAAATTGAGTGATGCATTAAACAGGCAGCCGCTCACAATGATCTCTCCTCCACATTGTGGAGACAGCAAATGCAGACTGGCTGAGCAGAACATCTCAAAGCAAGCATCACATATTTCCAGTTGTTTAGTATTTTAATTCCCAAACCTGCTCTCATGCTGACATCTGTACTCCTGGAATACAGCACTGTTCCAGTGAAGTTCAATGAATAGCTCCTTATTTTTCAATTAACACTTTATGATCTGAAGTGGTTGTACACCATTAATCCAGAAGACTAATGTTTGACACGTTGATGACAAGAGTTTCTTTAGATATAGAAAGGGCAAAAAAGAGAGGCCAAGGTGGACATTGGACTGCTAGAAAATGACGTCTCAAAGATAGTAGTGGGGAACAAGGAAATGGCTGAGGAACTGAAAAATTACTTCAGTTCAGTTACCAGGGTTGGAGGGTTTGAGCGATGGGAAGAGGATGAATAGGCTGGGCCTGTTTTCCCTGCAGCGTCAGAGGCTGAGGGGTGACCTTATAGAGGTTTATTAAATCATGAGGGGCATGGATAGGATAAATATACAAAGTCTCTTCCCTGGGGTGGGGGAGTCCAGAACTAGACAGCGTAGGTTTAGTGTGAGAGGGGTAAGATATAAAAGAGACCCAAGGGGCAACTTCTTCACGCAGAGGGTGGTGTGTGTATGGAATTAGCTGCCAGAGGAAGTGGTGGAGGCTGGTATGAATGCAACATTTAAAAGGCATCTAGGTGGGTACATGAATAGGACAGGTTTGAAGGGAGGCAATATGGGCAGAGCTCAGAAATAGGGAAGGGTGCAATAACAACGCTGGAACTATACTACAGACCCCCCAACAGCGAACATGACAGAGGTGCCAATATGTTAAGAGATCATGGTAAGATGTGGTGATAGATTTTAATTTTCTCAACATTGACTGGGGATTCACTTACTGTTAGAGGTTTAGATGGAGCAGAATTTGTAAGGAGCATCCAGGAGAGTTTTCTAGAGCAGTATGTAAATAGTCCAACTCAGGAAGGGAAATATGTGTTGGGAAATGAGCCCGGCCAGGTGGTTGAAGTTTCATGTGGATACTTTGGGAATAGTGATCACAATTACATAAGTTTTAGAATACCCATGGACAAAGATGAGAGCGGTCCTAAAGGAAGAGAGCTAAATTGTGGCAAGGCCAACTAGACTAAATTCGGCAGGAGCTGGGGAATGTAGATTGGGAGCAGTTGTTTGAAGGTAAATCCACATTCGATATGTGGGAGGCTTTTAAAAAAAAAATGATGATTAGAATTCAGGAAAGGTATGTTCCTGAGAAAATGAGGGATCGAAATGGCAAGATTAGGGAACCATGGATGACAGGTGAAATTGAGAGACGAGCTAAGAGGAAAAAGGATGCGTACATAAGGTCTAGGCTACTGAAGACAGACAAAGCTTTGGAAGAATAACAGGAATGTAGGACCAATCCGAAATTAGGAATTAAGAGGGCTAAAAGGGATCAGGAGATATCTTTAGCAAACAGTGTTAAGGAAAATCCCAAAGCCTTTCATTCATATATAAAGAGCAAGAGGGTAATGAGAGAAAGGGTTGGCCCACTCAAGAACAAAGGAGGAAAATTATGCGTGGAGTCAGAGAAAATGGTTGAGATTCTTAACGAGTACTTTGTATCAGTATTCACAGGGGAGAATCAAATGACGGATGTTGATGTTAGGGTTAGTTCTTTGCATACTCTAGATCAAATTGGCACAAGGAGAAAGGAAGTGTTGG